>NC_048536.1:14649013-15273966 GCF_902806685.2 Maniola hyperantus | reverse complement strand
TTTATTTGTATGCATCATAGTTTTTGAGTTATCGTGCAAAATGTCGAAAAAATACGACTGTAGTACGGAACGCTCGTTGCGCGAGCCTGACTCGCACTTGGCCGGTTACTTTATTTATTACCTTGTGTTAGCCTACTTAACTCAACTACCTATTCTTAGAAGTACCCATTTTGTTCCTTGTTCTTTGATGTTATTATTGTAAACAGCTCTGGATCAGGACGCGGACGATGGAAAGGCCGATGCCTTTAAAATGACATTTCGGCTTTGTAAAGCGTTGTCTCTGTCACTCATACCTATATGACGTTTTGTCGATCTCTACGACAGGGACAATGCTCTACAAATCTGCTATCTCCTTCTAAAGGTCGATGTACATTACTTTCGGCCTCGTACTGTATTTTAGTATTACCTATACCTACTAATATTATGTTTGAAGGAAATAATCTCTGGAATTACTGATTTTGAAAATTCTTTCACCATAAAACACAGGCTACTTACTTATACTTAATTTTCAAAAAATTAGAGATCAGTGTGGAAATTGTAATAAGCTACCAATTTTACATTCAAGATTTACTGAGTAATTACCTACTCCGTCCTATAGTTAGGTAATAACTAGAACCCTAAAGTTTGCAGCGTAACTTGCTTGTTTTAAGATAAACGAACGGACCCAAATAGATAAGAGCCCCCACTTTGACTTAGTTACGTGCATCGAGAACCACATCACCTTTAATTGAAACTAACAAGTTCCTGCGATTTTGCACCTTCTTTGGTAGTGTTTCATGTACCTATCATCATCATCATCATCATCATCAACCGATAGACGTCCACTTCTGGACATAGGTTTCTTGTAGGGACTTATTAGCAAGTTTTTCATAAAAATCTGACTAAACTAACGCATTTTTTAATTTTATCTGGATGAAGATCTGATCCTAATCCAATCTTAATCCGAGAATTCTTCATATCGGATCGGATGCAGTATAAAAAGAGCCTTACACGATTAAATTAGTACCCTCAGCACACTTATTATAAATGCAGAAAGTGTGTTTGTTTGTTGATTTGTTGCTTTGTTGGTTTGTCCTTCAATCACGGTGCTACGGATTAACATAATTTTTTGCATGGGTATAGATGAAGACTTGGAAAATGACATGGGCTACTTTTTAAGCCGGAAAATCAAAGAGTTCCTGTGGGATTTTTAAAAAATTCCACGTGGACGAAGTCGCGAGCATCAGCTTGTGGTAATATAAACCACATGAGAATCCGCTTATCGCACTTGAGTTGTAAATAAAAGTTTTATAAATAGAGGGAGGAAAAGATACAAGAAAGTATCCATTGTTGAAACAACTTTTATCTCAGCTATTTGTGTCCACAACACAGAACGGGAGGCGTGAGACTAATCCAATAATACTCATTGTGACGCTCTATTGTAGTGAGTGTAAGAGTTTTGTATTTAATTCCTCAGTTCTCCTTTCTATCTTGAAGCTTATTGTCTCCAAGTACATCGGTAAGTATACGTGTTAAGGATTCTTTGGTAAGAGGATATTTAAAGTGTTCAAGTTTAAATAGTCGTAATAGGGCTGGCTCATTTTTTGCGCAGCGGATCAGCCTGGCTGTCCAGCGCGGAAATGCAGCCAGTATTCTTGGCACCATTCCACGCGGTCATGATTTATATAGTAATTAGATAAGGCTAGCTTTAAGTTTTATTGTATTAAAAAAAAAAAAAAAAAAATAGTCGTATATTATGATGTCCTAACTCAACCGAGCACTAAAGTTACCAGTTTAAGAAATTAGTCAAAATAATGAGTTTGACGTGAGCTACTCACAAATTAGTCATTATTTTGACTAATTTCTTAAACTGGACACTTTCAAGTATTTTTTTTTATTTAAACCTGTGAAGATGATATTATTGCCAGAGGCGAAATTTGAATGCCATAAGTCTACTTTGTCGCATTAGTTTACAAATTGTGTAAAACCAAATTAAATTTTAATTTCGCGGGCAGACCCGTGTCTTGGGCCTATCATGTAGATTTCTACCCATTATGACAAATGACAATACGTGACCGCGCTCGACAAATGACGATGCGAGCGCTTTGCTTCGCGAGGAAATAAATTATCCTGAGACTGCATCCTCTGTCAGGACATTGACATAGGATAGTAGGTAAGGGATGCTACTAAACATTTAGGTTGTAGATACTTGGCCAGTGATTACATTATGTGACTTGCAACTCCTGCTTTTATTTCACGTGACTTGCAAATAAAATTTCTATGTATTTTCTTTTTAATGTATCTGATACGTAGGTGCTTTGCCCCTTATCTATTTTGCTAAGTCACAAATGTATCTTTCTTTAATATTCTCTTTCTAAGCTCTAAAGCTACCATTTAAGGCTTTGATATATTTTTCTTGTAGCTCAGGTTCATTATTTTTGAAGTTGCTTTCCAAAAAGTACACAACAATATACGTAGGTTTATGTTCTAATAAATCATTAAAAAAGTAGGTCTCCACTTTTTAGTGCACCACCGAATTGGTTAAAAATTATAATAGAAACACATTCCAAAAACGCTATATCACTAATTGATATGATGCTTCTAATTTTTTAAACTGACTTCAAACCTTGAAACGGTAAGATACAAGAAAGCTTGTTAATATTGCCATTGTCATCCAATTCTGAGCTATGTTCTCTAGTTTATCGAGAAGATAGTTCAAAATCGATTGCAAAATTTGTTCCGAACAGACAAATAAACAGACAGACAAGAGGAAAAAAATATCAACCCTCTGATCGCCTTCTGCCCCGTAACGTCACACCAAAATAGTAATATTATTAGTAGGACTTATTAGTTATTTACGTTGCGATACAAAAGTATGCTTCCGGCCTTAACAAAAGGTACTACGAAAAGTAATTACCAACACTCGTGCTTAATTAGTCCACACTCTAGTTTTTGGAAAAATTGCCCTAAGCCCAAAAAAATATGACACTGATAGAGTACCTACCTAGGGGAAGTTAATGCAGGAAAAAACCTGAACGCTAATAGGCCTTAATAGTAGGAGGTTCGGGGAAAAATCTAAAGGAGATCGCATACAGCCGCAAGGTCTGCAAAAGGCTCAAGGAAAGGGTGTTTTTTCAGTGATGCATCTTCGAGTGGCATCAGCAGTATCGGGGGCGCCGTTAAAACGCGTAAGAAGCAACTAGGACAAAGTAGGACGTGCTAAGTAGAACAACAAGATTATTATAAGTAGGGGACAGACGACATCAATCGAGTCGCAGGGAACCGATTGATTCAGGACTGTGGCGTGTGAAAATCCCAACAAGAGACCTATGTTCAGCAGTGAACATCTATCGGATGCCAATGATGTTAATGACGATATTCCTTCTGGTTTCCGCACTTAAAGATGATTATATTAAGTAAGGTGTTAATTTAATTGCATCATCTCTATGTAATCTGATAGGTCCGATGAACGTGTTCTCTATGCTCCCCTTTACTGGACAGGTACTCTTCCTCTTGCTGCTTACACATGTATTTTTCAGTACAAGTAGGTACCTACAGTGTACGCGGCAAAAAGTAATGTATGTACCTACATTGGCCTTTAGAATGACATTTTGGCTGTAGAGCGTTGTCTCTGTCACTCATGCCTATATGACGTTTTGTCGTCAACGACAAAGAGTGTTCTACAAATCTGCTTTCTCCTTCTAAAGATCGATGTACATTACTTTCTGCAGCGTACTCTGTACAGTTCTCTGTCAAAGTTCAAAATTATTCATTGCAAATTGCGGTCGAATACTTAAATCGTTTGGCGGTATAATAAAAGGTGAAACCTACTGACAAATGTCATGATCATGGTATGCGATCATCTTAATAGGCAGGGGGATCGGGCAAGCGATTAAATTACCACAAAAGGAAGGGAAGGCGAATGACAGCAATAAAAAATCTACGTTATGACCTCTCGAATCACTTCCATTAAACGAAACGAGTCGGAAACTTTATTATGCTTATCTACAATCTTTCTCACTCCGAGGCAGATTGCAAAATCAATTCATTACCTAATGATATCATCATCATCATCAACAACCGATAGACGGTAGGGACTTCCACACGCCACGGTCTTGCGCCTCCTGAATCCATCAGCCCCCTGCGACTCGCCTGATGTCGTCCGTCTACTAGGAGTGGGTCTAGTGGGGGAGTCATCCAATGCTTCGCTTTCTGATGTGAATTGCGAGGTCGCCATTTAAGCACCTTAGGACCCCAACGTCTATTGGTTTTTCGAGCTATGTGTCCTGCCCATTGCCACTTCAACTTCGCCACCAATTAATGATATAGTGATGATGAAAATATACAAATTGCTTTTGCCATGCCAGCGTGGTAGACTATGGCTAAACCCTTTTGATTTTGAGAGGAGATCCGTGCTCAGTAGTGAACCGGCGATTTGATGATGATGATGATTATGAAGAAATTGGTGATCATATTCGATATGTATAACAACAGCTGTTATAGTTATTTTTAGTTTTATCATGATCAACCCATCGCCGACCCACTAGTGAGAACGGGTCTCCTCTCCTTTGAGAACATTATGGAGAACTCTCAGGTACATAGGTTTCCTCACGATTTTTTTGTGGGAGGTCCCGGGTTCGATTCCCGGCAGGCGTTTGGAATTTTATAATTTCTAAATATCTGGTCTGGTCTGGTGGGAGCCTTCGGCCGTGGCTAGTTACCACCCTACCGGTAAAGCCGTGCCGCCAAGCATTTAGCGTTCCGATATGATGCCGCGTAGAAACCAAACGGGCATGGGTTGATTTAAAACTGCCATATACCCCTTCCAGGTTAGCCCGCTTCCATCTTAGACTGCATCGACACTTACCACCAGATGAGATTGCAGTCGAGGGCTAACTCACATCTGAATAAAAAAAAAGTCACATTACGCTCATGCTCCGAATAAGAAACTTGAAAGTAAAAGCTCGCAAAGCTAGTAGGTTACGTTAGCCAGGCTTTAATATTGTCTAGTATCAGCCGATATTGGCTTATCAGTGTCTGAAGACCTCAATCCACCATGAGATGGTCGCAATGCAGTCAGAGCCGGCGCGAGAAGCCAGACGAGTCGTTACCGCTTAAGCGGAAGCACGTCGGGTTACCGCTTATGCGAGCGAGCGTTACGTAAAGGAACTTTGAGTTACCGACTCCAGAAAATTGAGAGCGAAAAGTGACAAAGTGAAAGTTTTGTAAACTTCAGTGTTTGTTTTGTGGACTTGTGTGGTAATTAATGTTTACGTGTAATTTTAAGTTTTTTTTTGTGTTTTTGAAAAAGATATTAGTTTTTTGGGTTCCGTACCTCAAAAGGAAAAACGGAACCCTTATAGGATTACTTTGTTGTCTGTCTGTCTGTCAAGCAACCTACAGGGTACTTCCGTTGACCTAGGATCATGAAGGCAGGTAGGTAGGTCTTATAGCAGACATTAGGGGAAAAATCTGAAAACCGTGAATTTGTGGTTGATATAACCACACAAAAAAATTCATTTGTGGTCATGAACAAAAAATTAGTGTTTTCAATTTTCGGAAGAAGATAACTATATCAAGTGGGGTATCATATGAAAGGGCTTTTACCTGTGCATTCTAAAACAGATTTTAATTTATTTTTATGCATCATAGTTTTTTTTTTTTTTTTTTAATTCACATACAAGTTAGCCCTTGACTGCAATCTCACCTGGTGGTAAGTGATGATGCAGTCTAAGATGATAGCGGGCTAACCTGGAAGGGGTATGGCAGTTTTTAGTAAACCCATACCCCTTTGGTTTCTACACGGCATCGTACCGGAACGCTAAATCGCTTGGCGGCACGGCTTTGCCGGTAGGGTGGTAACTAGCCACGGCCGAAGCCTCCCACCAGACCAGACCAGAAATTTAGAAATTATAAAATTCCAAACCCCTGCCAGGAGAAGTAGGTAGTAGTAGTTTTTGAATTATCGTGCAAAATGTCGATAAATTACGATTGTAGTACGGAACCTTCGGTGCGCGAGCCTGACTCGCACTTGGCCTTTTTTTTAATGACTCAATTTATTTATTTAGCTCTTCTAGCATTTTGGGTACAATGCCACTCTACGGAGGAAGTGTTTCTTCCATTTATATTAGCGACTTTACTAGCTTACTCTCGCGACTTCATTCGCGTCAATATACCTAAGTTTTTTAAAGATCCTGTTTGAGTTTCTGAAAATGCTTTCTTGGAAACTACTTTACATTATAAAAAGAGTGTTCATGCAAGATCACAAGTTTCTAGGCCTAGCGATTTATGCTGTGTACGTTGATATGTCAGTCAGTCAGTCAGTTTATCTATTTTAAAAACCTCAATAGCTCAAAGGTTAAAGGTGCGGACTGAAATCCGAAAAGTCAGCGGTTCAAACCCTACCCGTTGCACTATTGTCGTAGCTTCTCCTAGCACAAGTTTTACGCTTAGTTGGAGGGGGAAGGGGAATATTAGTCATAATCAACATGGCTAATATTTAAAAAAAAAATATATAGATAAGTCTATTTATTATACGTATAGATAAGGAATTTATATTTTTTTAGATTTAAATGTGCTCAAAATCCCGTGGGAACTCCTTAATTTTCCAGATTAAAAAGTAGCTTATGTCACTCTTCAGCTCTGCTATATCCATGCAAAAAATCACGTCGATCCGTCGCTCTGTTGTGGCGTGATTGAAGGACAAACTAACAAACACACTTGCGCATTTATTATATTAACTAGGATGAATAGGTAAGTATCCAAACTGCCTGCAGCTTGCGATGTTTACTTTTTAAACGTAAATATAATTAAAATTTATGATGAAGCAGATTGAATGTTTACTTAAAATTCATAGTAAGAATGTCTGGAATATTCGTTATGATAACATTAGGATGGTAAAGCTTTTCACGCGAACATTTGCATTTTATAATATATCATGCAAAGCTCACACAATTTTGTTATTTATGTCGATATATTATGCCTGTCGTTATGGCTTTTACTATAATTATAGAGCTAGAACTAAACGTGTTTTACCTGATTTGAATCAGAGAATCCTTTGGTTTGAAAAATCGATCCCAAAATATTTTCGCACAACGTCGCCTTGAAATTTATTTTTCCACCAAAAAGTGAGATCATTTTCTAAAATAAATAAAATCCTAATCTAATTTTGATTAAAATAAATGTTACTGAAACATTATTTTTGATTTTTACTTTGATGAAGTGGCTAAAAAAAATATCGTTAAAACCATTACCGATAATAATTTATGTGATTGCAGTTTCCGACATTTTTGCGTATCTCGTCCGAAATAGATTGCGGTTTACGTTTGATCTCGGATGAATGAACGCACGGGAGAGTGATAAAAGTGATCGCATACTAGGTACAATCCGTAAGAAGCGTAGGACGCAGGAGTCACATATAGACTATAGAGAACTAGCTTATGTCCGCGACTTCTCCACATGGAATACACAAATTTCAAAACCCTATATTTTACCCCCTGAGGAGTTAATTTTCTAACATCCTTTCGTAGCGGATGTCTACCTTATAAGTATAACTATCTGCATGCTAAATTTCAGCTAGATCCGTCGAGTAGTTTGAGCTGTGCGTGGATAGATCAGTCAGTCACCTTTTCGGTTTAAATATAGGTTTTTAAAAATCCCATGGGAGCTCTTGTAGTTTCCAGGATTAAAGTACTTATCCTATATCCATTCTCGGGATGCAAGCTATCTCTGTACCTTTTGTCAAAATCTGTTAAATGGGTGGGCCATGAAGAGCTAGCAGACACACTATCGCATTTATAATATTAGTATAGATGTAATATCCAGCATATTAGATTTTTCATAACGTAATGTAGCATATTGTTAGCAACGTCATGCCAAATCCTACCAAACTACCCTTCGTCGTAAATAAAAACAAAGCGCTTGGGCGATGATGGATGGCACTTGCCTCTTTGCGCTTGTAGCGAACGGACGTCTAATAGAATATGTGTTAGTCGTTATTAAACTTCTGGTTGCCAATAATATAAACTCGATGACAACGACACATCATTAAATTTATCTTCCCATAGTTGGGTACATAGGAACATACTTTAGGAACAATCAACTAGGTACAGACCCACATAGTTTGAATGTCCGTAAACTTTCCATTCCAAAAATGCTGAATGCAAAATCCAATGAAGTCTCTACCGAAAATTCTCGTCAGCATAATTCTTTCAACACTACGCCTTTTCCAAATGAATTCGGATTTTGGGAAGAAAATTCTTCATGCGATTCAAATAGCTCAATTTAAAAGAAACACGTCAGATGAATCAATCTAAGCCACGTACTAAACCCCTATGCGTCAATTTTGTTTTATAAATCCCTTTGAAAAGAACATTTCAACTTCGAATGGAGTTTGGCAATCGTGTTACCATATTTACGTGATTATTACGTCATTACCTAGCTTCATACATTCAGTATTTTGAATGAGTGGGATAATTTAGTATCTTCTATGATCTCTATAATTGACTTATACGTACATACTTGCATTCTGTTCTTTATTTTCCTGGTGTTTATATGCAATTTCTAGCCTACATACCAAATTTCAGTCCTCCTTCAGGATTTACCCTAGAATATTTGATTTAGATTTTGAATTTTGATGATCACCAGTCATCGGTGTCACCAGTGAGTCATAAAATCGACGTACTTCAGATATTAATAATAAATCTGAAACTATAAAAGCTAGATTATTGATACTTGATAGGTTTAATAAATTTGCTCAGGACACATTATTCTGATAATTTCAGCTTTCTAGCGTTATCCAGATTGAAGCTATCTCGGTTCGAAATACGACGAAACGCTTCCAGAAAAGTTAGTGCCCGGTCCTTTATGCTGAGATCTATAGAGCGCACTTTGACTTTGTGAGTTAAAACGGACAGATTTAAGTGAGAGATATACATCTGTCTCATTTTAACTCTGTCTTAACCCTTAAGTCTAAGCAAAGTCAGAGTGCGCTCTATAGGTTTCACCCTTAGTTTGGCTCATCGTGGCGGGGTCACACCCGTGCCCCCGGATACAATTGAAGATTGTGCACTAAATGGTAAAAGGGCGTCGATTTCATTCGCTCCAGCAATGCGCAGGACTGCAATCACATACCTATGTCTAATGTATAATACGATAATACTGTAAATTGAAGTTTTGAAAAGAGCAACCACCGAATCTCTCTTGGTTTTTTTAGCAAGGGCATTCCAAACCAGTGGTGTCTACCACTCGTTCGGAATACGCTTGATAAATCTAAATTACTTGTAAAAGTTGATTAGAATTTTAAAAAATCTATTTTAATGTAGATAACGGGTACATGCCACGATTAATTCATCTCTCGTAGCACCGCAGTCTCGTCGTGACCACGACCCGTTCAATTGCACGGGTTGAAATATCGACAAATAAAAACATCAAATTAATCGTGGTATGTACCCGTTATCTACATTAAAATATGTTGTTAAACCACGAAATAAGCTTAAAAAAACTATTTCTATTAATTTCCCGTATTAATAAGTAAGTACAAGTTGTAACATAAGTTCTATTCATGCAAAATACGCATTATATGATTATTGGCACGTTGCCATTAAAAGTTATGCACAAAGTAACAAACTATTTAATGGATGTGAAGCGTTAATGGAATAGTAACAAAGTTACCATGACTGATAGGATGTCGATCACGTGGTTGTAAAAAGTTATCGATAAAATATTTGCTCATCATCAAAGTACAAGTCAAATGATTTATTTAAAATAGGTAATAAATTACTCTTTTTGATAGTCAGATGTTGGATTTGTAAAATAAAGTGGTGATAATTATTACGCAAACTTAAAACCAAAGCTACGAGGGTTCTAAACGCGCCCAGGTCTGAGAAGAGCCCACAACAAACTCAGCCAGGTATTCTTTTTTTTTTCATCATCATGATCAACCCATCACCGGCTCACTACAGATCACGGGTCTCCTCTCAAAGTGAGAAGGGTTTTGGCCATAGCCTACCACGCTGACCATGTGCGGATTGGTAGATTTCACACACCTTTGAGAACATTATGTAGAACTCTCAGGCATGCAGGTTTCCTCACGATGTTTTCCTTCGCAAGTGATATTTAATTAATTAAAACGCACATATCTCCGAAAACACTGACTTGTATCTGATTGGCCAAATTAAAATAATCCTGTTTGCCACGCAAATCCTTCAGCCAATCAGAACATCCTCTCTCTTGGACGATCAGATAGTGGGAAGAACCAGTAGTCTGAAAGAAAAATGATATTGAGAGATCATTCATGCTTGTCAAATCGCCAAGTAAACATGTGTTATGAATTGTGTTAATTATGTAAGAAACATACATAGTTATTTAAGAAATACTAAAGTTTAATTATAAAGTGTCTGGGTCTTGATTTATCAAAACAATAACGATGTTGTAACTTATATTTCAAAGTACTTATATTTATACAGAAAAGTCAATAGATATCTTAAGTTTATCTGAAATCTCAACTAAAACGAATATTTTGTTTTAATTAACGGCAGTGAAGAATCAAGCTTAATTTAAGTGTACGTAGCCACTTGCTTTGAAACTTGTGTTTTAAATTGGGCTTAGCAAACACTTCACTCAATCTTTACCAGTCTTGAATTTTTTATTTATTTATCAGCAATTTTACTTTCCAAATACAAACTAAAACATTTCATCAAAAAGCCTAAATTATAAGTAGTACGTAATTTTATTCGTACCTCAATCAAAATCTAAATGTTACATGTCATGTACACTCTTTTCCCTACCTCCCCTTTATACGCACGCACGCACATTGAAGTTCGGTGGTTGAATTTTGAGTCGATAACGCGTCCTGACAGCGGTCATAGGGTAAGTCGGGTCATAAAAATGGGTCACATCCCCATGCAAGTTTAGAGCACGCTATAACTTCGGGATTTTACAACGGATTTATCCGTATAAAATTTAGGGACGATTCCTGCTACGCTGTGTGTGGTCTAACATGAATAAGTTCATGTAGGTAAATATCAGAATTCAACTCTTTGACCATGTCTCGTCTACGTCATCCGTCACGTTTAAAACTATATCTACTCCTGCTACCCATTGACTTAGTTATAAGCTGGTAGGTTTTAAAAATCAGCATTTTGTCAACTTTTCAAAGGGTTTGGATTTTGGGAAATCTTGAAAGATGTGTTTATAATAATTATTATTTTCACTTCATCTTCGAGTCTCGACTCTCGACATCAAGTAAAGCAATCTCAAATATTAAGTGGCTGTCTTTTGATGTTACTTTTAAAATGCTTTTTAGTAATGAGGTGTTAAATTATAAAATAAATGTTAAGATACGAAATTTTGTCTGTCTTCATTATTATTAAATTGGAGATTAAGTCGGTTAAAAAAGTAGCTCGTGTTACTCCTTTGTTAACTCTCTCCCGTCAAAATAGGTTCAGCCGTGCCAAAGATTAGCCCGTTCAAACGGACAGACAGACAAAAAAAATTTAAACGTGTGATTCAGTTATGGTACAGTTCAAATAACCATATGAGTATAAATATAAATAATGTACTTTTTTAGCGTTTAAACTACCGTGAGTGATTTCCATTCTAAATAATATCTGTAACCGCGGCACGTGCGTGAACGGACTCCCTTGAAAAAAGACCCCGTATGGGTTCAAAACTAGTCGGGCTAACGTCGACTACACGCGTGAGTAAAGCCGGGACAGATATTATTTAGAATAATGTACTCACTACAGCTTTGTACGTACTACGTACTAAATTCATGCTAGAATATGCACGGCACGCTTGTCCCGTCCGGTTACAAAATTATCTCCAGGTCCGTTCCATGCACATTAGATCATGAATCTATCCTAATTATACCGTGTCTGCTGTCTGCCCAGTATTTATATAATTTATGTACTACTCACTTACTGTACTAGATAATGATGTAATTTAGAACCTCTCGCCCTACCATTTTTTCGCCATCACTAAAATTGTAGGCCAAGTAATTTTCTACAAGAGAGTCACAGATATTAGGATATATTTCACGCACACGCCTAATCGCTTGGCAAATTACGTGCCAGATATTTTGTGAAAAAATATCGCCGTGTAAAGAAAACCTATTTATACCTACTACTCGCCGCATTAATTTAACGTTTATTAATCTAAATATATATAAAATGAAAAGGTGACTGACTGACTCATCTATCAACGCACAGATCAAACTACTGGACGGATTGGGCTGAAATTTGGCATGCAGATAGCTGTTATGACCCGTATTTCAAGCAAGAGAAACCGAGAGCAAAACATGAGGAAGGTGTGGTCCTAATATTTTAAGACCTTTCCAGTTGAGAAATTAGAGCTAAGTTTTTACATAATTTATGTAAAAGTATGCCGTAGTCTCTTTCATAAACTTTACCATTGAAAAGAAAATTCGATTTCATTGTTCTTAAAGTATTGAAGAAGTTCTTTTATTAGGGTACCCTCATTACCATTTTTTACGTAATTTTTAGGGTTCCGTACCTCAAAAGGAAAAACGGAACCCTTATAGGATCACTTTGTTGTATGTCTGTCTGTCTGTCGGTCTGTCAAGAAACCTACAGGGTACTTCCCGTTGACCTAGAATCATGAAATTTGGCAGGTAGGTAGTTCTTATAGCTGACATTAGGGAAAAAATCTGAAAACCGTGATTTTGTGGTTACATCACACAAAAAATATTAAATTGTGGTAATTATTAGTATTTTCAATCATCGAAGTAAGATAACTATATCAAGTGGGGTATCATATGAAAGGTCTTCACCTGTGCATTCTAAAACACATTTTTATTTATTTTTATACATCATAGTTTTTAAATTATCGTGCAAAATGTTGAAAAAATACGATTGTAGTACGGAACCGTCGTTGCGCGAGTCTGATTCGCACTTGGCCGGTTTTTTTTACACGGCTCCACTCCAGTAAGAATATTTTAGTAAGTAGCAAGTAGGTACTGTGTAAATTATCTACCTATCTACGTACAGTACGCGGCAGAAAATACATTGACTTTTAGAAGGAGATAGCGGATTTGTAGAGCATTGCCTCTGTCGTTGAGACCGACAAAACTTCATATAGGTATGAGTGACAGAGAACTCTCTACAAAGCCGAAATGTCATTCTAAAGGGCGATGTACTGTATTTTGTAAAAGTTTACGATTATATTGCAAATAAAACATCTGACTGACGCTAGAGGTCAACGAGCGTTGCGTAAGTAGACCATTCGGAGTCAATGCCACGTCGTAGGCGGGGCATTGACCCGAGTTTTGCACACTATACATTGCGGGGTTGAAAAATACTAAATCACCAAAACTACAAAATGAGGCAAATGGTTGTTGGTATTGGATTGTGTTTAGATAGTAAGTATAACAATAACGCTAAGTTTTTGCTAGCGTTTTGTGTTGTTTTGGATTGACTATGCTGCTTAGGCCCTACTGGCCGCTACAGCGTCACCGGGGAGGGTGGCGAGCGCGAAGCTCCGCTTGGGAGTGAGCCCTAGGGTTCTAAGAAATAATTTGAGAGGTCAAGGGGCAACGTCCTCCTAAGGGCGCCTCCTGTAAGGTTCGGACCACGGCCTGGGATGACGTTGGGATGGGTGGAGTTGTTGGACTAGTTAGTCCGTACGCCCCCGAGGCCGTGGCATGAGTCCACATCCAGGTGACATTAGAAATCGGAGACCTCGTCTTTTGGTTACACCAGGGTTACACCCTATATATAGGCCAATTCCGTGGAAAGATAGGGCAAGGCGATATTCAATAATTTAGTTGCGTTAATTTAGTTTAACACGTAACTAACATCATTATAACTAAATAACCCCGTATACGGTAACGGACATATAATTACTCGTTCGTTTACTAAATTACTGCTCGGTATATATCTATAGGTATCTAGTAATCGAGTTCCTATGTTATAAATTGGATTACATAAAACGTTCCATTTTAGGAGACCTTGTTTCTATCTGTTTTACCCTTTTCGAGATGAGCCACTATTCGGAAATGTTTGACCATTTTATCTTAAGGATTTTTATGTGCATTGTCAAGAATAAAATTGGATATATCAATCTCATGAGGGCTTCAAACCGTGGATGCTGTTTCAGAAATATGTTTCTCCCTGTATTTTATGAATCATGTACATCTTTTAACACTATGCTTTTATCATCTGTACGTAATATTAGTCTAGATATTTGATTAGAGGAACTGTTTTATAATCACTACCCCTATTATAAATGCGAAAGTGTGTTTGTTTGTTGGTTTGTCCTTCACTCACGCCACAACGGAGCAACGGATCGACGTGATATTTTGCATGAGTATAGTTTAAAACCTGGAGAGTGACGTAGGCTCATTTTTATCCCGGAAAATCAATGAGTTCCGAGGGGATTTTTAAAAACCTAAATCTATGCGTACGAAGTCGCGAGCATCAGCCAGAGAAAATATAATGTACTCTCTGCTATATTTTTCCAAGAAACTTTTTTTTGTTTTCGTGCTTTCGTGCATTAAAAGGTCTTCTCCAAAATTGAACTACGAGTATCTCTGAGTTACTTTATATATTAACTATTAAGACAAAGAGAGAGACATACACTAGTGAGACATACAATACTTTACTCTGATATTTTAAAATATGAATTACTTAAAAGAATATTAAGTAAAATCTAGTCTTAAAAATGTAATTAAATAAATTACCATAAAAACTGAATATTAATCTACAACAAACTAAATATCTACAAAGTACGAACGTACCTTTTCATCTTTCTTAGAAATGAACCACAGCGCCGACCATTGAATTGATTGGAATGAGATTTCAAAAAAGAAAGAAAAGAAAAATCCCGTTTGAAAAACTGGGATCATTATTCAAAGAACTAGGAGTGCTGAACATTTCATACCTAACAACCATCGTAGTCAATGCACTATACCTTGGGGCTCGGATATCTTAGGGGTGCTATACACATACTCGGGTAGGCATAGTCTATTCGGCATTATTAATTGGTTGACCATAAAGTTGATCTAAAGCAACTACTACATATTGTTATTGTTAAGTTGTTTAAGCTCTCCTCGTTTGCTCATTTTGTAAAGGTAATTTGTCTCATAATATGGTGTGTAAATAAAAGGGTATTAAAAAAATATTTACAAGTGGTAATCGGCAAAGCAGGAGGGCCTAGCAAACGTAATAACATTTGCGCCTGAATGAGGCACGTGCGTGGTGCCCCATTCGGGTATAATATCATGCCACTAATTGTATACTATAGTAGCTTATGCTCGCGACTACGTCCGCGTGGACTACACAAATTTAAAATGTGCGTTGATAGATCAATTAGTCACTTTTTCCTTTTATATATTTAGAAGAAGATCATATTATTAGTTTGGGCATGTGAGTCTCGGTCAAAAACAAAAATAAATTAGACCATATTCAAGCTCCACGATTGGGCTAGCAATTTTTAGCGTTTCTTGAATATTCACCTAGTTAAACATAAAAAATATTCGATTCCCATCGTACGATTTATGTCAAGCCGCTTATGTGTATAGCACGCCTAAGTTTTAAGTTTCTCGTAGCAAAAGGAATGAAATCCTCGTCTGCATCTTACAACCGGCTGTTGTTGATAGCTCTGTAGTCACAATCTCTTGAATTCTTGGATGGTATTGATATAAAAACTAAAGATCTTCTCCTACATGTCCGCCATTTTCTTTTATTTCAAAATAGCGGCAATGCATAAAACTCGTATTAATCAATAGCTGGCATCAAAACAAACAAGTAGGAATTGTATGAGCAAAATCTTTCCAAGATATAGGTAAACTATCAAGGTTGTACCTACTGGTGGCTAGACTGTTGTACTGATGACTACACCAGTACAAATTTGATAGCTTATATCTCGGAAACTTTACTTTGAAAGATTTTGTCTCATACAACACTTGTTTGTATTGATGCCAGCTATTGATTAATGAAGGTTTTGTGTGAGGTCGCTATTTTGGAAATAATGTAAAATGGTGGACTACTATAGGCAGGCCAAAATCTACTTACTTTTCCAACCTCCTGCTAGACCCTTACGGATATTTTATGTTTTACAGTACGGTAAGATATCTTATAAAACTAAAACTGAACCACCATAACGAAAATTATGCCATAGTTCTCAAATTAACTTCGCTTCAACATAGTAGTCAGTGCTGTTTTTTATTACAAAGTAAGTAGATTTTTACATGATTTCCGTTAGGTTCTTCAGAAAATTTAACGTGAAAGCCTAGTCATTATCTTAAGCTTGTCCTATATCAGTGTCACGGCAAAGGCGGAATTGGGTCACAAGGAAAAGAAAACCTTACAGATTTAAACCTTGATTGGGTATTTCTTAACAAATGGAATAAAGGAAATCAAATTCAATTTAATTTTATCGGAACTGAAATCTGTACGCTTCAAAATAACAAGAATACTTATATTATATTTTTTCACTATGTAAAGACTATGTATTTAGACGACGCGACGTTTAAATTTTTAAAGTTGCCTTTTTGACTAACCATAAGACTTGATATCGACCTAAGCGGAACGCTTTGATGGATATCGGGTCTAATATAATTAATTATTTATTGATAATGTTATTATTGTGGATAGTTAAAAATATATATTACTAGCAGTTGCCAGCGACTTCGTCCGCTTAAAATTTCTGGTATCTCATGAGATCTGAAATTTTCCCGCTGCAAAAGGCCCCACTTACCTACTCACTCAGTCTCACCTTAAGGCACGGAACCCAGAATACCTAAATGCCAATTTTCATATCTCTAACTTCAAAAACATAGGATTTTCATATAACTTTTCAACCCCCAATTTACAATCTTAGGGGGAGAATATACCCTACATATATACCCTACATAGTTAAAAGCCTACATATTGGCCCAACTCGCTTGGCCAATGCACACGCTGAACAGGGCCACTTGGCCTTTATTTGATACCTTCGGTGCGCAGCGCTGCAGGTCAGCTTGCCAACTTTAGTGGGTTTTCATAGGATTTTGACGCACTTAGCATGCAGTGTTTGCATGCATTTTGCCAACATTCGCGGAACGTATTGAGCCTATGTGTAGTGGAGCCATAACAACTAATATAAAGGCGACTTGACAAAGTCATATCAAATTATGTCGAGATTATGTAAAAGGAATTTAATAAGCTTTTCTTTTATGGAAAAGTCTCAGCAATGTCAATATTAAAGTATTATGTTTATATTAAAGCAGCGAATAAGCTAAGCTTATAGGCTCACAAAACTTGGTAAAATATGCGAATCCATATTATTATTTATTCGTAACAAGTTTGAGAATTTCGTGACTCGGTTGGCGAAAAAATTATGACGCCCACCCTAACGCCTCCCTAGTCATTTTAAATACTGTATTTAATATATACGTACTTTTGCTTAGCTTGCTCTTTTCCTTTAGATGACAGAGATTTCCGTGCCTTAGGCAGTGGTCCGACCGCCGACGATGAACGAGAAACAAGTAGAACTAAAAACTATATACGAGTTGGTGATCAGCGGAAAGCGAGTGTCTAGTTTCGATCGTTTTGTCGCCGGGCGAGTGTGCAAGTGCGACGAGCGATTACTCGCGCCATTCGCCCGCGGTCGCTGTGCAAACCTGCTCGCGCGTTACACGTGTTCAAGCGAGCGAGCATCGCTGAACGAATATCGCTGAGCGAGTTTATTTTTGAAAGCTCGTCGCTCAGCTTCAAAACTAGTAAAGCGAGTCGTCGCCGGCAGTGTGAACAGTCAGAGAGCAACTTTTGATATATGCATCTCTTTCGTTTACACGGATTGTACATTTATTGTGCGTTTCTTGAGAGGGATAATCACCGACAATTAGTTGTTTTCTCGCCGGGCGGCGGTCGGACCACTGCCTTAGAGAGATATGGCTGGGATGGGCGATAAAACTGCGACTCCGTGTCCATGTAATGCGTGTTCATTGATAACTAGATATCGATGACTCCCACGACTTCGTCCGCGGGAATTTAGTTTTTAAAATCCTGTGGGAGCTCTTTTATTTTCAAGGATAAAAGTAGCCCGTGTCAGAATATAAAAGGAAAAGCTGACTGACTGACTGATCTATCAACGCACAAACGCACAGCTTCACTGGACGGATCGGGCTGAAAGGCAAACAGATATCTATTATGACGTAGGCATCCTAAGGGTTTTAGAAAATTCTAAAATAGGGGTTTGTGTGTAGTCCACGCGGATTAAGTCGCGGGCATAAGCAGTGTCTCATAAAATAAAATAAAATAAAAATAAAAATAAAAATCTTTTTTATTCGTATAGACTTTTACAAGTACTTACGAATAGTCGGATGCATCTACCATTGGTTCGAAATGCCTTTCCTCTTTCATAAATTAATAATAAGTCCCTATGTTAAATATTTACATCATAAATACGTGTTTGCATTTATCGCTTACTGTGTAGCGAGAACGGAGTTATTTGAAAAGATCCTGTTTCGTCAAATCCCAGCGACTTAAGAGGATTACCTTTAGTACCTTGACGACCTCCCTGGCGCAGTGGTAAGCGCTGTGGTCTTATTAGTGAGAGGTCCCGGGTTCGATTCCTGGCAGAGATTTGGAATTTTATAATTCTAAATTTCTGGTCTGGTCTGGTGGGAGGCCTCGGCCGTGGCTAGTTACCACCCTACCGGTTAAAGCCGTGCCGCCAAGCGATTTAGCGTTCCGGTACGATGCCGTGTAGAAACCAAAGGCGTATGGGTTTAATAAAAACTGCCATACTCCTTCCAGGTTAGCCCGCTCCCACCTTAGACTGCATCGTCACTTACCATCAGGTGAGATTGCAGTCAAGGGCTAACTTGTATCTGAATAAAAAATAAATGAATAAAAAACCTACCACAGTACAGTACGCGGCCGAAAGTGATGAACATCGGCCTTTAGAATGACATTTCAGGTATGTAGAGCGTTGTTTCTGTCACTCATACCCATATGACGTTTTGTCGGACTCAACGACCGAGACAGTGCTCTTCAAATCTGCAGCTATCTCCTTCTAAAGATCGATGTTCATCACTTTTGGCCGCGTACTGTACCTGTTCAAATATATTTGCTCAGTTGTTGAATCCGAAATATTTTTATGGAAATACCTAGTGAAGGTTGGTTGGTAACTCAAAATGGTTAAAGCCCACTGAGATTTTTGACTGTCATTTGTAAGGGATTACTTAACAGAGAGAGCATAAGTATTAACTTCTCGACGTGGATAGAATATATAGTCTGACATACTCCGACACCAAACGTGAGTGTAGCCGTTTAATCTATATAATAAAAGGAAAAGTTGGCTGACTAACTGACTGACTGACTCATCTATCAAAGCACAGCTCAAACTACTAGACAGATCGGGCTGAAAATAGGCATGCAGATAGCTTGGATTTTTGAAAACTCAACCCCTAAACTAAAGGGGTAAAACAGGGGTTTGAAATTTGTGTTGTCCAGGCGGACGAAGTCACGGGCATAAGCTAGTACTTTTATAAAATCATAATGTTTATTGCATCTTTAACTTTTCAAACTACATAAATAACATAGTATTATGTAGGTACGTAGGTACCATGAGGTGAGATCGCAGTGAACAAAAAATAAGTTTTTTTTGGTATCAAGGACTTCAACATGTTAATGTTTCAGAGACCTTGAAAGCCTCGACTTATGAATAAAATACCTACACGACCATACAGTTGAAAGTAGAGCAATTAATCCGTCTGAATCATTATTTCACAAAGCCTACTTTGTCTGATATAAAAGCCTTCACTTCAAAGCCTTAAGAAATTAGTAAACAGTACACGCCTTTATGAATTCGTATAATGAAATGTTTTGCTATTTGTTTTTAAGATTCGAATAACTTTCTATTTTCATTTTTTTGTATTTATACCATTCTAGATTTTTATTATTATTCTTATACTGCCTGACTGCGATTTCACCTGATAGTAAGTGATGATGCAGTCTAAGATGGAAGCGGGCTAACTTGAGGAAAGGCAGTTTCATTAAATCGGTTTCTACACGGCATCGCGACAGGTCGAGATAGCAATCGGGATATGAGGCGAGGGACGACCCGCACACCCGCACGTCACCCCGCGTTAGGGGGCGTCCATAAATTACGTGAGGTATTTTTTTGAATTTTCTGTCCCTCCCTCCCCCCCTGGTGAGATGTCGTGAGGTTTTATTAAACCCCCTCCCCCATCCCCCAATCTCACGTGAGATTTTTCAAAATGTGGGTTTCTTACGTAAACGCGTTGTATTCTTATTGTAAAAAGAAAAAAAAAATTACGACTAATTAAGACTAGTTATCAATATTGCTGAGAGTTATAAGTGTAATAAATAATTCAATACAATCTAGATTAAATGGACCAAAATAGTATAATTTTTTTTTGTTTCAATCAGAAAAAAAATTGCGTGATATTTGCCGAGACCCCCCTCTCCAACGTAAGATTAGATGAGATTTGACACGACCCCCTCCCTCCCTTAAACATCTCACGTTATTTATGGACGCCCCCTTATCCTGCACCGGGTTAGCACGGTAGATGTGCGGGTGTGCGGGGCGCCCCCATCCTGACTGTCATCTCGACCTGTCGAGTAGTTACTATACCTAACAATTATTTTTGTAATATACTAACTTAAGCTTGCAGTGTGCTGGTTTCTCAAAAAATAATTCGGTAGTGGACGGACATCATTTTTAATCAAGAATCCAATTCCGCCACCCGAAACGATTTCAAATAGAATTAGTTTTTTTACGTGTCATTTCCGACAGTTAGTTGAGTCGGATTCACTTTATGTGTTTCGGTCATTCATCAAAATAGTACCATATAATATAAAAAAATTACATTGATAAATAACTAGATGATGCCCGCGAATTCGTCCGCATGGCTATAGGTTTTAAAAACCCGTGGGAACTCTTTGATTTTCCGAGATAAAAAGTAGCCTATGACCTTCCCCGGGATGTAAGCTATCGCTGTACCAAATTTCATCAAAATCGGTTGAACGAATGGACCGTGAAAGGATAGCAGACAGACAGACAGAAACAAATACTTTCGCATTTATAATATTAGTATGGATTATTTTGAGTGACTTCAACATCCTGTAGCATAGTTTACACAACTGCCCAAAAAAAGGAGTGTATGTTTTGTTAAAATAATTTGTCTGGGCTACCAATGCATGTTTTGATTTTCCATTTAAATAAGATTTTAATTTCTTTAAGGCTCTTTCGTTGTTTAATAAAAGCTATTTTACACTACACAGCATGCCGGTACAACCATAGAGCAGAAACAAAGAGGAGTTGGCCTAAGCAACTGTGCACTGTGATTTTCAACTAGGTCCTGACGTCATCACTGTGGGCGGGGCCTTAGTTAGTATGCTGTCTGCGTTCGTCAGGTTCACATATATTGAGGCTCGTATTATCGGTGTGTTTTCGCGTTTTTAAGAACAAAAGGATGAAGTGTTGTGTTTTATCGTGTCAAAGTTATTCAGACAGACGTTCTGATGCTATGAATGGTATCACATTTCATTTGTAAGTAATTTTATACGTAATTAATAAAATAGTTCTAGATTATTGACATCTAGTGTGAGATAGCTGAACTATGTAGTGACATCAATATATCGATGTTAGGTCGCTAAGCGAGTAGTTTTGCTACTAACCCGCAGATGGAAAATTGAGAAGTGGGCGGCGTTCCACAACCCCTCACCCCGCAAAATGTCACTCGATATTTCATAGGGAAATCTTAATACAACATCTCCTCTTTGTTTCTGCTCTATGGGTACAACCCGTCTATTCACGAGTCACCTATAGCCAACTTTCTCTATCAACCAATCAAAACAGTTCCTCAATAATTAACGCAAGACGTACGTTGCAGAAATTTCATTTTGAGGTACTTCAGTACGAGTACTGAGTAGGTATTTCAGTTACGCTACGCAAGAGCGATTTTCATTGATTATGTAATATCAGAGAGGCACCATTCATAACGCCTATATATTATTACGAATAAGTATACATGGTGTAACCAGAACGCTAGCAAAAACTTAGCGTTATTGTTACACTACCTAAACACAATCCAATATCAATAGGCATTTGCCTCATCTTGTAGTTTTAGTGATTTTGTATTTTTCAAACCCGCAATGTATAGGGTGCAAAACTCGGGTCAATGCCCCACCTACGACGCGGCATTGCCTCCGAGTGGCCTACTTACGCAACGTTCGTTGACTTCATTAACCTCTAGAGTCAGTCAGATGTTTTGGTTGCAATATTTCGTAAATTTTTACAAAATTATACGATTTTTTAATAATCGCGTTTTTGTTTTGTGGTATCTTAATATTATCAGTAATCATCAGTACTATCACCTGTCTTCGTTTTTGCCAGCGTTCTGGTTACACCCTGTATACTATTCGTTGGCATCTGTCCATGAAGTAGAATACAATTTTTATTCCGATGCCAAATCAGTGCCGATTGAAGTGTAATGTATACAAAATGAAAAAGACGTTTTGATTTGTACCTACTACAATCTTACTCAATGATGTTAAGTTTTTAAAAATAGTATAAAAAATCAGTAAAGTAAAGAACAGATTGTGTTTTTGTTTTTATCAAATAAGATAGATAAGAAAGAGAATAAATTTAAAGTTGGAGATATGAAATATAAACCGTGACTTCTGAAACCCACTTTGCTTTTTATTTGTAGTCAAAGTTTAACCTTTATGCTTGGACCCAGTGGCGTGCAGGTCATAGAGGCATAAATGCACTGCTTACCCCAGTTGAATAGCTGAATGCATATTTTTCATAATGACCTGCCAGTAAACAGGCTCTTACTTAACTAGTGCCTACCCTGGGTTCAAACCCTGTGCACGCCACTGCTTGGACCACATTAAGGTTAACGTCAATGTCCTACTATGCCTTAACCAACGCGATAATTTCGCCGATAATCAACGCGTTACACTGAGTGGCCACACTTGAACGTCTAATGCCTAATGAATTGGGGTTAAAATTGTCTAATGCCAAATAGCAATGTGAATAGCGTTTAAAAATTATCGCGTTACGTCGTGGCTACACCTACAGTTAACGACCATTAACGCGTTTATCAACGGCATTTCCCGTTAATATAGTCGAAGCACAACACAACTTTAAACATCTGTCATGGTACTGGACCTATACGATTATGTAGCTTTAGAATAGACAAAAAATAGATACTATAGCCTTGATGTTATGGATACAGCCTTGAAGGTAAATATAGGGTAGGATTTGATTACACCATTAACTTGCCCTAAGGATTAATATTAGTCATTATTGTACCCCGCATGAAGGGTTTACTATGCCATTAAGATTATTAAACTAGGCCCATTATATGTAAGATCAAAACCGTATCACATCTAAATGATGTTACATATAATACACATGTTCGTTAAGCCGATGTGCTAATTAGTACATTAATTTGCTAATAATTTGAGCGGATTAGACATTTAGTAGGTACATTAGACTCATGTAAGTATGTAGAATAATATTACTATTTTTTTAGGGCTCCGTACCTCAAAAGGAAAAACGGAACCCTTACAGGATCACTTTGTTGTCTGTCTGTCTGTCTGTCCGTCTGTCTGTCAAAAAACCTACAGGGTACTTCTCGTTGACCTGGAATCATGAAATTTGGCAGGTAGGTAGATCTTATAGCTGACATTTGGGGAAAAATCTTGAATTTAGGGTTAGATCACACAAAAAAAATTAAATTGTGGTCATGAACTAATAATTAGTATTTTCAATTTTCGAAGTAAGATAACTATATCAAGTGGGGTATCATATGAAAGGTCTTCACCTGCGCATTCTAAAACATATTTTTATTTATTTTTATGCATCATAGTTTTTGAATTATCCTGCAAAATGTCGAAAAAATACGACTGTAGTACGGAACCCTCAGTGTGCGAGTCTGACTCGCACTTGGCCGGTTTTTTGTAGAAAGTGAAAGATCTTTGCGTGAGAAAGAACGTGTGTCGAGGTGTCGAGCATTCTTGTGATCGACATCCAATCTTCTCGGATGTGGCAATCCCCTGCCAGACACCCTTAAACTTTTAAACTTTTAAGGTGTCTGGCAGGGGATTGCCATGATACTAAGTGTCTGGTAATGCATGACGTGATTTCTAATACTATTCTGAAGAAAATATAAAAAAATTTGACCCTATTCTTTGACGTAAATTTTTTTACACCTTTATACCCTGTTATATCCCAAAGCCACCATGATCTAGACAAACGTCCTAAAAACGTACGGTCTCCCAGTGTTACGGGCAATACTTAGAGAAAAAGCTTTTATAAAACAACGAAAGTCTGGCACGCGCTGGCTCTTAGTTCAATAAGAAAAGAATTGCATTCCACAGGAGACGGATTTGTTCTATATTCAAGTGCGTTTTCGTGGATGCTTTTAATATGGAAAAAGCATATGAATCTACATAACAGAATATTATGTATCTATCTATGTTCCGAAACTAATAGAGCTGGCACAGATAAAAATTCAACGTGATTAAAGCTGATTCCTCATGATTAAACTTAGTATACCCATTAATTTAAAATTAAATTAACCTTTGAAATAGTTTCAGTTTGGTTTAACCAAGGAAATTTTGAATTAAAGCCAAGTTTTTCATTTGAAAGTGGGCGTTCATGGCTGCGACATTTTTATATCAATGCAGCTGTTATGATTCTTTTACATTGTAAGTACCCACTGTGACTATTGTAACAATGAGATACAGTGCCAAAAATACAAATAAATTAAAATCTAGACAAAATCTGTGAAATTTTCTGAACGGAAGTCATGTGTGCCAGACTTTATGATGAACAACTAAAATAAAATCAAATCATAGAAAAAACTAAATAGTCATTGATCACAAAAGGCATTGAAATCCACTAAGAACTTTAGAAGTTATAAGCGAAGACATAGACTCAGAAATTACGGCTTAGAAGCGGTAATATTAAAATCATGACCTCAGTTTCAACTTTTTTTTATATTGGCCGGAAAAATTGATATAAAAGCAAGTGTCCAGTAAACTTACTTTTAATTAAAGTTAACAAAGCTAAATTCACTTGCACACACAATGCCTACTGTTCCTATTTTCACACTAAAATAGTCGATTAACACTTTATTTACTACGCACCTACTTGATTTAGACTTTTTACAGTTTACTTAACCATCCACTCTAGTCTCTCTCTAAACTAAATTTAGAGTATCTGCATCCTTTTCTTTTTACGAATGCTAAAAAAGGAACGGCACATGACTTTCACATTTAAAGACTCTAAATTTTAGTGCACAATGTGGCTACTTCTGTTGCACACAATCTCTAAACTAAACTAAAATGGCACGTCTAAATCTATTGCTATCCCTTTCAAAATGTTGCTTGCGGAAAAGGATAGCACTATATTAGACCTGTTAATTTAGTTTAGTTTAGAGATTGTGTACAAGAGAATTGGCCCCGATAGAAATTTAAACAGTTGGTTCGCGACTGCGCGCTAAAATCACGGATTTTACCATCTAAAAATTAAATTTAGAACTGTCAAACTGTGTCTGTCCTTTTCATATTACATTAGTAAGAAGAGCATGCGAATACTCTAAAATTAAGTTGTGCTCAGAATCAGTGCCAAAGTCAAACTGAGGCTAGTTTGACTTAGAACGTAATTGATGTGCTGAATGACCCATCTGTAATGCGTAGTGGGTAGAGAGATAGTTGAAAATAAATAATTACAATGAATGGTATAAAGAGAGCCCAATAATTTGGACTCACTTGACATTGACTTGCTCAACGATCAAGCTTATCAAACTACGCACCAATATTGACCGGACTATAATAATAATTTATATCTCGTAGTGTAAAATAAGCTTTATGAGTATACAAATTATTTATATTTATTGGCTAGGTTATCTTCGAGTGATGTTTTTTGTGCTATTTATATAAACGCAATTATATCATACGCTGTTTAGTAGTTATTTATATGCTACGATAAATTATTTTAAAGCAGACAACTTTTATTTTCATATACCGTCTTCAATCAAAATGAGATCATTCAGATTATCTATGTAAAGTGGTCTTCTCTTTTATGTTGAAGAACATAAATGTAATAACTACGTCCTAGCCTCGTTACCACCAATAAGTTGCCAATCCTTAATCCATCCATACTAATATTATTATAAATACGAAAGTGTGTCTGTCTGTCTATTCTGTCTGCTAGCTTTATAATCGCAAATACAATAATGGCGCTAATTCTGTTGTACTCTAACCTAAACCTAAACTAAATTTTAGATTCTTTAATTTTAGGATTTCTATTTCTAAACTGCATTCGCTTTTTTGCTTCAACTAAATTTAAACATCCTAAATGGCCGTCTAAAATGACGTTTGAATTGAATAGTAAGTGTTGCTATTTATGATAACAAGAACTGCACTAAATTTGTGTTTGATTTTCCCCTTTAATCTTAAAACTATTTTTTGCGAAAAATATCGAACGATGTTACTTGAAATACAAAAATAATAACTTTACTTGATTTATTTAGGTCGAATCACAATAAAAGTGTCGAAAATTGAAGTTTTGTTCATTTTATCGTGTGAAGTAGGCTTAAGTCTTTGATCAAAAGTGCTAGAACCCAGAGCCGTAAAACTAGTTAAAAAAACAGATCTATTATTTTTGTTGCAAATATAATTTCTAACCTAATTTCTTTATGTTTTGTGGTTAAAGAATCTTAGTTTTTGTTACAAAACTTTGTGAAAATAGTGGTTATGTGCATAAAATAGATAAAAGCAAAGAATTTTGCTTGGAATCTTACCTACCTACCTTACCTTGAAATCACCGAGGTACCTAATTGTCAAGCTCTTGCTAGGAAATCAATGCAAACAGATGAAAAGCAATCATCCTAAATAACTGACTGCCACAGAGTACATTGAATATACAGGTAAAGGAATATACAGCGAGGAAGTTCTGAAACTTGGCGGTATACTTACAAATCTGGCGTGCAAGGACGTGGAACGAGGTATCCATGAATTCTGCTATGAATTCAACAAACTAAGGCGGTAATGTGATTTAAGGCATGAAAGTACCTACAAGATCAAGATTGAATGTATATACCTACGTGTATAATAATAATAATAACAGGTAACAGCTGGTATCATCATAATGATCAACTCATTGCCAGCTCACCTCTCAAAATGTAGTTTGGCCATAGTCCACCACTCTGTCCAAGTGCAGATTGACAGACTTCACACACCTTTGAGAACACTATGGAGAACTCTCAGGCATGTAGGTTTCCTCACAATGTTTTCCTTCACGGTTAAAGAAAGTGATACTTAATTGCTTATTAAACAGCTAGTACATATTATAATATAGCAAAAAATGGAAGTGTAGCATACCTACATAAAAATAATAATTATAGGCAACAGTTAGTATCATCACACGATCAACTCATTGCCGGCTGACTACTGAGCAGGGGACTCCTCTCAAAACGGAAAGAGTTTGGCCATTGTCCACCACTCTGGCCGAGTGCACATTGACAGATTTCACACACCTTTGAGAACACTATGGAGAACTCTCAGGCATTTAGGTTTCCTCACAATGGTTTGGTTCACCGTTAAAGAAAGTGATGCTTAATTGCATAGTAAACAGCTAGTATGCATAGCAAAAAATTGAAGTGTAGGATACATTAGGTACACCTTTCAACACATCATCATAAAAAACTTTCAACGTTGATAATTTTTATTTCAGCCCATTTCATGAAACCAAGTATATGGAGTCTGCGAGTTAAAAAGATGTTCCGTCACTCATCTACCAAAAATGAACAGTTGTTTCCTAAACTAAATTTTTATTTAAATGTTATTGAAATAAATATTAATTATGTACAGTACAGAATGAAACATATGTATATATTTTATTATTTTATTTAATAAAAGTAATTGTTAATTAAGTATCTGATTGAAGTTTTCTTGCTTTTGTTAGAAAATTCTTGCCTTCATCATACTGAGCAGCTGTAGTATGACTTAGTTGTACTAGTACTACCTGAAAAATGAAATTTATAATCTATAGGTATAAATAGTTCAAAATTAGTTTTCAGTCCCTATTTATATCAATTTCAATGCAGTCTTCACCATAACAATTATAAAATCATTTTTTGAGGTTTGCATATTCTTTGGCTAAAATCTATAGAGTACTTATACTTTGAATTAGCTCAGACTAGACATAGTTAAAACATAATACTTTAAGCACAGATATGTATAGAGAGCATACTTTGACTTTGCTCTGACGTAAGTTTCAGTTAAAACGAGACAGATTTATGCCAATGATATAACTCTGTCTCTTTTATCAGTATCTTAAGTCTATGCAAAGTCAGAGATCTATAGATTTCAAACTAAATAAAGGTTGAGTCTATAGATTTCTGTATTAATTTGTAGAATTATAGGAATGTGTAGAAAACTTTAGTCCGTTTTCAATAAAATAGATCTAGAAAAGATAAAAGAAATCAAATTATTTTTTGACGTTATTTCTCTTCTAACTATGGGTTCCATACCTCAAAAGGAACCATTATAGGATCACTTTAGGTACTAGAAGTACCCTATATACTTCTTGTGACCTAAAGGCAGGTAGCTAGGTCAGTACATCATCATCATCATCATCATTATCAATCCATCGCCGGGTCACTACTACTGAGCACGGGTCACCTCTCCGAATAAGGTGTTTTGGCCATAATCTACCACACTGACCAAGTGCGGATTGGCAGACTTCACACATTTTTGAGGATGTTATGGAGAAGTCCTAGCTTTTCTCTCTCTCTTCTGTACATATTATGTAAATGTAAAAATATAAACTGACTGACTGACATCAGCATATAAGCTGCTGACTCCTGAGTCTAGTAATTTATTAAGCTGCTGAGTTTAAAAACTTGAGAATTTGCATGAAGGAACGTTTACTTTAAGTACCTATATAGACCACTACGACATAATTTTCAGATACTTACATAGGTACTTATTCCACCCGAACAAAGCTGGGGCAGGTACAACTCAGTTAGGTCAGCTAGTTAACCTGAAATGTGATACCCATATGGGTATGGGTATACCTATATAGGTATACCCATATGGGTATGGGTATACCTATATAGGTAAACTCAACAAGATCCTATCATGATATGTTTAGGAATTACAAGATGTATCTACTAGGTACTTCTCAACTAAAACTTATCAGATGATTAAAGTGAACCCAGGCTATGTCAGTTAGTTGTAGTTATCTATACTGTACTGTAGCTAGTATAAGTACCTACTTATGCATGTAATAGGTAGTCTTTCAAGCAGGTATCTACTGAGTTGAAAATAAAGAAGTAACTGGGTACTACTCAAGTACTTAGTTCAATACTAGGGGTATGTAAGTATAAGACATAACTAAATGTAAAATCTGTTAATTTAGCCTATAAATAAACCTTTAGGTGAACTCATTAAGATTTTAGAACTTAAACTTTATTATAAGTACCTACTCTACCACCACACTTATTCTGCTTTATTTTTGATATGTTTAGCAATAAGTAGTAGGTAGTAGGAATTAATCTCATTGATAATGATAACAAGGCATCAAGTTTTACCTTGGCATACCTAATTGGCAAAGATTTATGTTCACACTAATATTTAGGTAGCTACCTATGCAAGTTTTTGTCTCTGGGTATGTTCCTTTATGCATCTAACCTAGTTGGGCACAGAGATTTTTCACAAGGACACATACTAGTGAAGGATATACTTATAGGCTACTTTTATTAGGTAGGTAGGTAAGCTAAGTACCTACAGAAAAGTATCCTAGTCCCACAGGATTTTCGAACAGCTGCCACTTGCTAGTTAAGAAATAAGGAGACTTAAGGATCTTAGGTTTGCCTTGCTGAAGCCGCCAGGATGTCTGTGGAGGTGTCTGATACTCTTAGACAACAAAGTAGATAACCAACCTAATTATTTTTTGTGAATTAACGACGAGCCAGAGAAACCACGTATATTTCCATTTTATAAAGTTTAAATTAAATTAAAACACTTAAAAGATACTTTTTTTATCTTAAATATAACAATTCTAAACTCAAATAAAAATATTTCTTTCAAAACACGTCCATTTTGCCATTTAAGCAGACTCTTTAAATTTAGTGGGCACCTCGCGAGGTCCACTCTAATTTTAGAAAATTTTAGGTTGACGTTTCTTAATTTAGGCATTTAGTTCGTGCAACAGAATAACTTTTGCTCTTTAAAATCTAAATTGAATAGTTTAGTGCTGTCAAATTCAATTTTAGGTTAGACCTGTCATTTAAGTGGGTTTTCAGAATAACACACCTTTCTAAGTCTAATATTAGACATTTTAAAATTAGAAAACCGCCTAAAGAATCGGCCCCAATTGCGGCTTATATTCTAACACTAATATTTATAGGCAATAAAATCAATTTTTCAAGCTTTTATGAGTTTGAATGATGTGTAATTGAGAGTAAATCAGTACCCTTATTATAAATGCGAAAGTGTGTTTGTTTCTTTGTTTGTTGGTTTGTCCGTCAATCACGTCGCAACGGTGCAACGGATTGACGTGATTTTTTGCTTGGGTATAGATAAAGACCTGGAGAGTGACATAGGCTATTTTTATACCGGAAAATTAAAGAGTTCCCACGGAATTTTTAAAAAACCTAATTCCACGCGCATCAGCTAGTTTCAAATAAACAAAAAAAATGAAACGCCACTTCGACTGTTATGGCGTTATTCGTAGGATACATCGATATTTAGCCTACTGCTATTATATCTATTGTTTAATAAACCAGATCACTGCCTCTATTCAGTCGAGATATACCCATTCATAGGCATGTAACAGACAAGACAAAAGCTGCATACAAAGTTCAGTGTAGGCTTCGATAGCAGGCAGCAGCTATCAATTTCTCCGCCTACGAATTCTACGAATACGTAGGCGGTCCCATAATAACTTAGCCAAACTATGAATTATTCATCATCATCATCATCATCAACCAATAGACGTCCACTGCTGGCCATAGGTCTCTTGTAGGGACTTCCACACACCACGGTCTTGCGCCGCCTGGATCCAGCGGCTCCCTGCGACTCGTCTGATGTCGTCCGTCCACCTAGTGGGGGGTCTTCCAACGCTGCGTCTTCCGGTGCGAGGTCACCATTCCAGCAATTTGGGACCCCAACGTCTATCGGTTGTACGAACTATGTGCCCTGCCCATTGCCACTTCAGCTTCGCAACCCGCTGAACTATGTCGGTTACTCTAGTTCTCCTACGGATCTCCTCATTTCTGATTTGATCACTTAGAAACTCCAAGCATAGCTCTCTCCATCGCCCGCTGAGTGACTCTGAGCTTTCTTATGAGGCCCATAGTTACGAATTATTATTAAAGGAAATGAAATAAAACTATTATCACTTAAATATTTATTCTTCAACTAGCTGATGCCAGCGGCTTCGCCCGCGTGGATTTAGGTTTTTGAAAATCTCGTAGGAACTTTATATTTCCAGGACAAAAATTAGCCTATCCGTAGTTAGTAGTCCGGATGCAAGGTATCTCAGTACCAAATTTCGTAAAAACATTTAAACGCATAATCCTCTACTTGTCTGCAAAAGTCCCGTCAAAATAGGTTCCGGAGATTACCCCATTCAAACAGACAGACAGACAAAAATTTTAAAAATGTGTGATTCAGTCATGGTACAGTTCAAATAACCCTATGAGTTATAATGAGGTAATTGTTTCAATATTACAGACAGACGCTTCAATTTTATTTATTAGTATAGGTAGTCTTTTCATACTTTTGACTGTATTTGCATAATCTTGGTGGCTCTAATGAGCTTTACTCAGCCTATTCATATGCTCATATTAGACATGACAGACAAGACAAAAGCTGCATAGGGGTTCCCCAGGTATTATACCTTGAAAGCTAAACTGTCTATTGTTATGAACTTTATCAGAGTTGCGTCAGGCATCATTATCACTCAGTCTGAGCTTATATAAAGCTCTATTTAAGCTCTTTGACAAAGTTTGAGCTATTTGCTGAGTCAGTGTGGAGAACCATTGCGTTTTAATGAAGTCGTTATATTTGAACGTAACGTCCGAATAACTTTTCAGAGTATTTAGCATAAGTTCTACTAGGGTTCTAGAGTCCGGCTTTTGTTATTAGATACCATATCAAATAGCAAAAGCCGGACCCTACATTCAAAAATCTGTAGTATATTTTTGTATGAATAATTTAGGGTTTTCCGGAGGAATTCTTTGGTTTTCCGAGATAAAAAGTATGCTATATCCATCCTTGAGATGTAAGTTATCCCTGTACCAAATTTCGTCAAAATTGGATGAACAGATGGGCCGTAAAAAATATACTATAGTAGACAGACAGATATATGGACAGATAAACTCACTTTCGCATTTATAGGATAAGGATATGGATTTCAATACAGCAATCGAACGCAGAAATTTGTCAAAATGCCGATGCTGCAGTGATGCAGTCCAAACTCGCCAATCGGCAATCGCTAATGCTAAAAGCAACGTGTCTGTTAGGTATTACCCTAGTGTAATTTTAACTGCCTACATTCAACTGGGCCTAAAATTGTCACAATACTTTCTTATAACTAAAAAATATTTCAAAGCAATTTTTTACTTTATTTTCTTAGCATTAGGTCAAAGCCACTCAGCAAAGGGTGAAGAGATAATAATTGGATTCGAAGGAAACTTACAAAGAAGTTTCTCGAAGAACATCCGTCTTGTCCGGGCTACCGCGTTTATCTTGTCTATTCCCAATTTCCAACTCTCTCTGTTATAGTTGAGGAGCTCGTGGCAGTACCTACCTATAATAATTTCATCACCAAGGCGACGTTTTTATATACTTATGGGTTATTTAACGGGCGGATCTACAAAATCCTACAGGCCGGCAATGTATTGGCGGTTCCTCTGGTGCAGCAAATGTTCTGGGGCGGGGGTAATCACTTAACAACTGGTCGTTTTTTATTTAAAAAATCCCAATCCTAATATAATATTATAAATGTGAAAGTGTGGATGTTTGTTACTCAATCACGCAAAAACGGCTGAACAGATTTGGATGAAATTTGGAACGGGGATAGATTATAGCCCGGATTAACACATGGGCTACTTTTTATCCCGATTAATCAAAGAGTTCCCGCGTAATTTTGAGAAATGTAAATCCACGCGGATTTTGCTGCAGCGCTGCACCTGCGCTCCTGTCGCTAGGTTCAAGCATCATAGGGTTGTATATTTAGTTGAAAATATCGATTAACTGATGCGCGGCCTCAGCGCGTTATTATTTATATGGATTTACAAAGAAGCGCGGCCACAGCGCTGCAGCCACGCTGCCTCTGCATTGCACTTTTGCGGCAAATTTGAAGGTGCCCTAAGAGCTTAGAATATCACTGAAATATTTGGGTAAAATTCCCTTGAAAAGCTGGCACTACTTTTTTTAGGCTAATAATTTTTTGGTAAAAAAAACTTTACCTAAGATGGTTTTTGGAGTATCACGGAATCTTATTTCACTAGAATCCCCAACCCATCTCTTGGAAGATTAACATAATTTGCACGGTGATAAAATTTAAAACTTACGGTCTCAGCTCCGAAACTATTAAGTACGAATCGCCAAGAAAAATAGGGAAGAATTTATTTTAAGCGAGCCTCGCAGATTTCCCAGCGTCCTCGTTACAGGTTTGATATCTTCGTTTATCATGTAAACCAAGCTACATAAGCTAACTCTGTACTAAATTTCATCAAAATCGGTTGAACTGTTGGGCTGAGAAAAGCTAGCAGACAGACAGACACACTTTCGCATTTATAATATTAGTATGGATTAATACAAGTTCAATTTTAAAACGCCTTGACTCAGTTATATATTAAACTAGATGATGCCCGCGACTTCGTTCGTAATCGTGTGGATTTACGTTTTTAAAAATCCTGTAGGAACTCTTTAATTATAGCCTATGATAGCCTATGTCCTTCCCCGGGATGTAAGCTAACTCTGTACCAAATTTCATCAAAATCAGTTAAACTGTTGGGCCGTGAAAAGCTAGCAGACAGACAGACAGACACACTTTCCCATTTATAATATTATCGTATAAGTATATAAGTATGGATGTACAAAACGCAATGTACAATGTACAAAAAGCTTTATTAAACCCCACTGCGAAGGTACCTAACACAATGAGGCCTGACACGAGTTGATAAGGTTCATGTCACGTGGAAATTTTAATGTTTGACTTTCAGTATACGAGACAGCTTTTCCTGATGTTGTTTTTCAGATAAATTATAAGTAACACTTTTTTGTAAATCTAAGTATATAAAAGGAAAAGGTGACTGACTGACTGACTGATTGACTGACTGACTGACTTTTTTGATGAAAAATTTCATAGACGTGAGTCTAACCGAATCAATAGTGATTTTATTCAGAAAAAAAACAATTTACCTACTGTGAGAATTACTGGAATTGACGGGTGTGTACAATAAACCTTTTTTTATTGAAATTAACGGTGGATGTTTTCGGCAAGTGTTAAACAGTCAATCAAAAAAGGTCGAAGTCCGAATCGTGCAAACGAAGTACAAACAAATATGGTATATACATCAGTAAAAAAGGCTCCACTCCACGCCCACGCCAGGAAAGGTGAAAACGTGAAAATTGTACCAAGGCTACCGTACTATAATTTACGACTTTGGACGTAGGCTCGGAAAACTTTCAGAATAATAAAATGGGATTTTATTACAAACAGCTGTCCCTGAAATAACTCACGTAACTTTTTTTTATTATACCTTTTTAAAGTAACTTTTTAACCAAAAAAGTTTTTTTAAATTGTTTTTCACGTCTTACTCGTGAGAAAGAAATAGTGATATTACTACTTAGTATAATAACTAAACTAATTAGGAAGGAACAGTAAACAGGTAAACCTAGAACTAGGGAACTATTTATAAATATTGCAGTCAAGGGCTAACTTGTATCTGAATAAAAAAAGTAACAACCGCCCGCAGCTTCGATAGGCAAAAATTTAAATTCTCTTTGTCCCCTATCCCGTAGGAGTTCTGAAATATCTGGCCTTATTCCTTATCTGCTTATTTATATAGGAAAACTCTGTGCAAAATTTCAGCTTTCTAGGTCCAAGGGTTTCGGCTGGGCGTAGATGAGAGTAAGGGCGTTTGTGAACTCATTCGTATTTGGTTCGTATTTGTGTTTTATGTAGGCAAAAAAACGGTTCTTTTTACATACTTATATTTAGAAAAATTCTAGCTGTAATGCAATTTCAGACAGCGACATCGTGACTGTTTACTAGCTGGCGACATTTTTGTCGCAGTTCTGTGTTCAGTCTAAATAGACTCCGCAAACCTGTAAAGAAAAAAAACGGAATTGTTAGGCCAATTTGAATAGAACAGACATAACATAAACAACAGCCTTTATGTTTTAGAAAGTGAGACAGTACATTTAGATAAACAGAAAACTTTGGAAGTTAGTGCTATAGAAAAAAATTCCGACTTTCTTTGTTCGAGGACAGTTGGCGCTATACTTTATTCACGGCTCTTGAAACTTTATTCACTACGTTTTAGCGTTTTGGAGAATGTAGGTAACAATTTATTTCACTTTGAGACATTCTACTGCCTATTCAATTCTCCCCTTTTTTTCGACGCGTCAATTATGAGGCGTCTCATGGTCCCAGGTATCGTATGCGACTGAGCCGTCCAGACTTTGAAGCGGCACAGGTTTACATCAAATATCCTAGGGCAAGAGAAGGTGAGCGCAATGTCTCCTTCTTCTCCCCTGTCTTCTTCTGCGGAGCGGTTGGGCGTCAGCGTCCAGCTCTCACTCCCGCTCTGCAGCCTCCTTTAGTGATATGACAGTTTCATAGAAGGAGGCCATTACGCTGAAACTCGTCTCACTGTCGATCATGTCGTCTATTATGTTCGGCAGTGAGAGGTTTCCTCTTAGACTGGACGACTGGACGCTGAGGCCGCGCAGTCCACCAGGGTGTGATACGCCGTGGCACACCCACACTTCTTGAAGGCCGGGGTCTCCTCCCATCTCGCAATCTGATGCAGGTACTTGCCAAATCAGCCATGCCCTGTAAGCATCTGCACCAGCTGGTATATTCGCACGTAAAACATTATTACTAGCTGATTCCCTAAGCAAAATTAAAAGTTGTTATTAATTATTGTGATAGCAAAGCAACATTACTAAAACGAACTGAAAGCCCACCGTACTTATTAATTATTATCAGTTTTTTTTCACGTGATTAATTAAACTTGACTGGGTTTTTGTTTCTTCACCGTTAAAAACGCAACGTTCAAAATAAAACAAGCAATAAAAAATGGTGAAACAGTGCGTGTAGATTTATATAAAGCCTCCGCCCGCCCATACATCCGACGCGGCCAAGCTCCATTGATTCTGTAGCTTATACAATTCAGAGCGGATAGTATATCGGGCTACAATGTCGGTTAAATATTGTATGCATTGTGTTGTGGTAAGAAATATGGTAGGTACCTAAAAACTTTAACTAATTTTTTTCAACAATAATACACACAATAATTTAACTAACTTTAGTGATAAGGTCGCGCTTTGTTTTTTAAGTGTATCCTGTATTCTTACTCTCTGTAATTCTAGTACCTAACAATAAAGTTGTTTTAAATTAAATTAATTTTATTCGTTTTCACCATTACGAATAATTAATTAATAATTAGCTACTAATGTATACTAATATACAAAACTTATGCGGACAAAGCTGCTGGCATCATCTAGTAATATCACAAATGTGAAAGCTTGTCTGTCTGTCTGTTACCTTTTTAGGGCAAATCCATCTGACCGATTTTAATGAAATTCACTAAGTATGGAGATAGCTTGAATCCCGGAGGCGGACAAAGGCTATTTTTTAGTCCAGGAAACGAGGTTGCGGGCTTCATCTGGTATCATCATCATCATCAACCGATAGACGTCCACTGCTGGACATAGGTCAATTGTAGTGGGATTAAACAGTGGGGGGGGGTCTTCCAACACTGCGTCTTCCAATGCGAGGTCGCCATTCCAGCACCTTGGGACCCCAACAACATCTATCGATTTTACGACCTATGTGCCCTGCTCATTGCCACTTCAGCTTCGCAACCCGTTGAGCTATGTCGGTTACTCACTTGGTATAGGTACAATGAAATAAAAATATTTTGCTTGTGCAGGATAATATTGGGTACCTAACTTCAGAATATAACTGTCAAGTTAAATAAAGTTTAATCTGTCCCTGACAGTGCGTTACGTGACACAGAACATGTCAGAACATGCTCGTAACAATAAATAAATTCCCGCCAGGAATTCCAGCTGAGGTAGTCGGTCCAACCTCACTCAAACCGGCCATTTTGTTACGGTAGTACATAAACAAGTAAATAACATAAAAAAGGGTTTAAAGAGTATTTTTCGTGTAGTCTAATTAGCAACGGTCAGTTACTTGTACTGATTACCCGGTTACCCGCAGTGATGAAAAAAAGGATTTTTCAAACTTTAGAGGAATGATGAAAAACAAATTATTTTTACTCAATTTGATACAAAACGCAAATGTTTCTTTCTAAAATCGAGTTTTATCGAAATAATACCGGCATTGAGAGACAGCAAAATGTATAATAATAATAGGTATTATAGGTAGTTAGAAAGAAAGGATTTTCGAAAATTCAACCCCTAAGGGGATGAAATAAGGGTTTGAAATTTGTGTAGTCCATGCGGACGAAGTCGCGAGCATAAGCTGGTCTAAATATATAAAAGGAAAAGGTGACTGACTAACTGACTGATCTATCAACGCACAGCTCAAACTACTGGACAGATCGGGCTGAAATTATGTAGGTTTGAAATTAGGTATAGGTATGCAGATAGCTATTATGACGTAGGCATCCGCGATTTTTGAAAATTCAACCCCTAAGGGGTTGGGTAGGGGTTTGAAATTTGTGTAGTCCACGAGAACGAAACATAAGCTAGTAATATCTAAAACTATAACCTAACTATTATAATAGTACTCAGGTTTTTGATATTATCTAGCTTTGTGTCAAACAAGCAACTGCTTAAAATATGATTTCGAACAAAGAATTGCTTATAATACGATTTCGTCTTACAATAGAAGATTCCACAAATCCTATTTCGTTGTTGTGTTTTATTTCTTTTACCCACACGTCTGGATCAGGTAAATGTTGCTTTGTACCTAACCACTAACTAGGTACAAAACTTTTATTTGATTCTGAACAAAACTTTGTTTGCAAATAACAGACTTTTTTCAGACTAACCCAGACACAACAATGTAAGATTTAGGTCTAAGGGTCACAAGTAGGACCTTAAAAAGGTAAGGTAAAGGTACCTTTTTATTCAAATAGAATTCCAAGCACAAGCGAAATAAGTTTTACGTCTGATTTTATTTAGCAAGTAGGATAGACATAAATTTACACAATTTATTAGTAGAATTCTTATTACTCTCTATACCTACTAATGCATGATAAAATCTCTATTTTAAGCCAGCATTTTTGTGGTACCTACTTAGTAATTTTATAAATCGAATATAAGTTTTTCAGTTCAATATTATCGTTGCCTTCATCGTTAACCGATCGACATTCACTACTGGGCATAGTTCTCTAGTAGTAACTTCCACATGCCTCAGTCTGCCAACGCTGCCCTTTATAGAACGAGGTCGCCATTCCAGGCTTTTAGGAGCCCAACGTCTATTGGGTCTACGAACTATGTGCTCTACCATACCCTCTCTTGTCTCTTTCAGCTTCGTAACTCCTTGGCCTATGTCGGTTACTCTGGTTTTTCTGGTTCTACAGATGTACTCATTTCTGATTTGATCAGGCAAAGAAACTCCAAGCGGGCCTGGGCCTCAAGATTATAGGTAATATTATTTTTCAAGTACAGACTTAATTTGGAAAAGAAAATTATGCCGCTAAAATATTTCGCGAGCGCCAAATTTTCTTCCACTTGTAAGAAAAAGTACGTGCTTATAAGCCTGAGATCGAACAAATCAAACTGTAGATCAAAGAATTTTTTTTTATATTTGCTAAAAAAGAAAAATATTATTATTCATACTGTTCAATCTAATATTATAAATGTGAAAGTGTCTGTCTGTGTATTACCTTTTCACGGTCCATCCACTTTATGAATTTCGAAGTTATACCCACAGAATTAGCTTGAGCTTATCCAAGCCAAAGATATAGGCAATTTTTTATCCCAGAAAATGATCGGAGTTTCACGGGATTTTTTGAAACCTAAATCCATGCGAATAAGTTGTGGGCATCATCTAGTTTCATCTCTATATATAAAAATGAATCGCTAAATGTGTTGCTGATCGCAAATCTCGAGAACAGCTGAACCGATTTCGCTAATTCTTTTTTTATAATATTCCTTTTTTTTAATGAAAATATTACAAGAAAACTTAAAGCTAGCCTTATCTAATTACTATATAAATCATGCCCGCGTGGAATGGTGCCAAGAATACTGGCTGCATTTCATATATGGTTCTTACGGCGAGAAAAATTTAAATAATTAGCTGAAAAAGAATCGACTGTTGGGCGGTACAAAGTTCGCCTGGGCAGCTAGTAAGTATATTAACAAGTATTAGTTACAGAAATATATATGTATGGTTAAATTATATGATAATATACTCAAAATACAAGGATTTGCCCGTAATAACCGCGCTGGGCAGACGTGTTCGTCATCGCAGGGCTAGACTGGTCGCACCGGTGGCGCTGGTTATTTCTCTGCGTGATCAAATCAGAAATGAGGAGGAGGATCAGTAGGAGAACTAGACTAACTGACATAGCAACAGGTTGCGAAGCTGAAGTGGCAATGGGCAGGGCACATAGCACAGAGTACATTGAATATACGGCACATAGTTCGTAAAACCGGTAAATGTTTGGGGTGATAAACCCAAGGTGCTGGAATGGCGACCTCGCACCGGAAGACGCAGTGTTGGAAGACCCCCCACTAGGTGGACGGACGACATCAGACGAGTCGCAGGGAGCCGCTGGATTCAGGCGGCGCGGTGGCGTGTGGAAGTCCCTAAAAGAGACCTATGTCCAGCTGTGGACGTCTTTCGGTTGTTGATGATGATGATGTTACTCAAAATAAAAACGTAGTCTTGCATCACTTGTCGCCCCAAAAGCGAGACAAACTGCTCAAACAAAAGTCCACAAAAATGTCTGCAATAAAATGATAAAAACAAGAACTGCTTCCTGAAAAGGTGCTGAAATAATCGTGAAAAGCCGCACATAAGATTTATGTTGGAGCGCAGAATTAACTGTGATTTATCATTCTTAAGCATCCGCTTCTTTATGTCGTTGCTTACTGGATGTTTATTTTGAAATTATCTTTATGTTTTAGAATTATATTATAACTACGGTATCCAAGTCGTTGCTTGGTACCTATAAATCAAATTGAGAACCTCCTCCTTTTTGGAAGTCGGTTTAAAACATGGTTATCGCACTTGTAGTTGCCGCCTTTTGAAACGGAAGTCATGTGATTTGTTGCGAGTAAGCCATCTTAAGTCGATTGTATAAATGCGGGTGGTTGGTGGTTTTTAAGCGAGTCTCGTTCCGACTCGAGACACAACCGATTATTAAATGCTTTTTATGTTTAGGTTACCATTTTGATTGAGTGGTTGCAATAGCAATTATTATTGTGCCCTAATCAAGTTAATATTGCAGTAAGGTCATTATAAAAGATTCAACTTTCGATAAGTCTCTGCGCATTGTGATTAATACTTATTTAATTTCACTTCTGGTATGTTAATAACACACAACAATACGATGCGCTCCGCTTCCTTTTTCCATCTCATGCTAGGATATGAAATGCCCTTGCTGCTTCCGTTTTACTTTGCAATCTACAATAGGTTCTAGTTCTTCCTAAGGCTGCTTCAACACTCGCCATTAAATGTATTGTACTAAGAGCCAGCGCGTGCCAGACCTTCGTTATTTTACAAAAGCTGAAAGTTTCTCTGCGTATTGTCCCCAACACAGAGAGGAACGGTCTACGAAGTTTGGATCATGGTGGTTTTATAGAATAGAATAGAATAGGATAGAATGTTTTTTTATTCATGTAAACTTTTTAAAAGTGCTTATGAATAGTCAGGTAGTTTTGGGAGATAACGGGTAATAAAGGTGTAATTTTTTTTTCCTTCGGATTAGTATTAGAAATCACGTCATGCATTGCGAGACGCTTAGGCTGAGATCTAATTAAAGAGCGCACTTTGACTTTGCTCAGACTTAAGATTGACTTAAAACGAGACAGATTTATGTGAGAGATATAGCTCTGTCTCGTTTTAACTCTGTCTTAAGCTTAAGCTAAGTCAGAGTGCGCTCTATAGATCTCGCCCTCAGTATCGTGGCAACCCCCTGCCAGACACAACACTAACACAACAACAACAACAACAACAACAACAACAACAATAACAACAATACACAACAACAACAATTTATCAAACTTTGCGGGCATTAGATATCCTTGTATTTCATTAACCAATCGTCATTTCATACACATAGCAGAAATAACTTCGCATTTACTGAATACAAATAAAAAGGAAGGGAACGGAATTTAAAAAGCCTTCCATCCCCATCCCTTACACTAATGTTGTACGCACCCTTATCAGAAGCTTCACGCCTTGTTGGATAGGAAGAGCGAATAACATTAGTAACACACATGCCGAGTGCTTCTTTTTATGTATATTCGTTCCTTATAAAGACCTCCATAAAAAGAAGGAGTTCCAAGTTAGATGCCTGTCTTTGCAGTGTTATTCCGAAAGTCTGTCAAATTTAAATGATATGAGGAAATGTTATAATTTACTATGCTTGGTAAAAAAACGAAAGATTGTAATAGTTTGCGTAAATAAACGAGAACTCTGGAAAATTCGCAAACCAAAGTTTTTTTGTGCTTTGTATTCGATTGTTTGAAAAAGGTTTTGATCGAATTTCTGAGTGGAAGCCGGCAACAAATCGAACAGTTGCAAAATAATTGTTGAAATGAAAAACTTTAGGAAAATGCTTTTAAAAGTTCATGTTACTGACCGACACCTAGCTAGATGATGGCCGTGACGTCATCTACGTGGAATTAAGTGTTCAAAAATTCCGTGCGAACTCTTTGATTTTCCGGGATAAAAGTAGCCTATGTCACTCTGCAGGTCTTTAACTGTATCCTCACAGAGCGTACCGGGAATTAAATTTGACACTTGTCTCAAATCGTCTTCGTGTTTACAAGAAATGTTGATAAATATTTCATCAGTCATTACTAACTATTTAGTAACTACATATTTTAGTTCCGAGTACGCTCACATGACGTTCACAGCTGCTGCAGCGCTGCTGTTGGGAAAATGGCGAAGATCATGTTACTTTAAAACAGATGGACCAGCGTGTATACATATTAATAAAGGTAGGTGACTGCACCCGATAATATTTCAGGGATCGTTTTTCAAAAACCCTTTTTTTATTCTACTAAAATATTTCGGGCGTAATTATAACAACTAGGTACTCAATAAACTAGTGTTAATAAAGAAATATCTTAATTTAAACAGTCTATTACTTCCTCTCAATTTAAAATTTATATTCGAAGTCCGTAGCAGAATGCTAATTATAACGTTCGAAAACTAATAATTAAGACTCGTAGAATTCATTTTACGGCTTTTGCTTGCAATTGCTCGTTTAAACTTTCGACCTTTGAATAGGTACTTCACGCGAGATGGGTTGATTAACGTTAAAAGTTAATGCTAACTAAGGCCAGTTGCATGACAGGCAGGTTAAAGTTACGTTACGGTTACTATTAAACTTTGACCATTAATAACAGTTAAACGGGTTGCACAGTTTTTGAGGATGCTGCGGTGTGGAGTGAACGTACTTTGTGTGAATGTATTTAAGATCTGGATGGATAGAGAAGGTGGTAATGTGTATTGCTTGGTTACTTGCTTTTCCTGCACGTTTAGCAGGGTAGGATTTCTCTATTTAGGTGGATTATAGCGAATTAGAGCCTCAATAGCTCAACCGGTAAAGGAGTGGACTGAAAACCGAAAGGTCGACGGTTCAAACCCCGCCCTTTGCAATATTGTCGTACCTACTCCTAGCACAAGCCTGACGCTTAGTTGGAGAGGAAAGGGGAATAGTAGTCATTTAATATGGCTAATATTCTTTAAAAAAAAAACAATTTTGTAGTTTCTTGAGAACTTCTTCTGAGAACTTCAGCTTTTTAGGGTTCCGTACCTTAAAAGGAAAAACGGAACCCTTATAGGATCACTTTGTTGTCTGTCTGTCTGTCTGTCTGTCCGTCTGTCTGTCAAGAAACCTACAAGGTAGGTAGTTCCCGTTGACCTAGAATCATGAAATTTGGTAGGTAGGTGGGTCTTATAGCTGGTATTAGGGGAAAAATCTGAAAACCGTGAATTTGTGGTTATGTCATACAAAAAAAATTAAATTGTGGTCATGAACTAATAATTAGTATTTTCATATTTCGAAGTAAGATAATTATATCAAGTGGCTATTTCATATGAAAGGTCTTCACCTGTACATTCTAAAACAGTTTTTTATTTATTTTTATGTATCATAGTTTTTGGATTATCCTGCAAAACGTCGAAAAAATACGACTGTAGTACGGAACCCTCATTGCGCGAGCCTGACTAGCACTTGGGCGGTTTTTTTAAAGCAAAGTCGCAGGCATCATCTAGTTAATAATAGTATTTATCCTGAGTTATACTTTTAAAAGTACCTACCTATTAGTTCCAATATAGTTACATATTTTGAATCCATTGTGTCTGGCAACTATGTAGGTTAACATTTTCGTATCATATTCATTTGTAATGACTTCTGGTTTTACTCGCGCTATGTAGCTACTGTGATGCTTTTAGAATTCTATTGTTAAAAGTTATGGCCGGCGTAAACATACATCTGGCACGCCATTGTGCGTTTTGATGCGAAATTCTATACAAAAAATGTTACGAATTAAATCACAGAAATTCTTTTCTTTTGAGTTTTGACATACAGTGCGACAATGACATTGGCAGGGGGGCGCTGTTGGAGAACAAAGGCTTAGAATATTCAAACAAGAACAAAGGGGTCACTTGACGGCAACGTTAGTTCCGATTTATGCCACGCGCCAAGATAGCTTTGTCGCACTGTACGATGGTTGGTTATTGGATGATTTTCGACTCACGCTCTGAGGAAAAATTTCCTAATTTTTTTACAAAAATATGTCCTATCCATACTAAAGCTATTATTTTGGAATATTCTCTTTATTTTTCTCACGTTCACGGGGTGCTCAACGGCTTTCGCACCGCGATTCGCGCGTGACAAACACGATGGATGGGATTTGAACTCATGAAATTCAGAATGTCAGTCCGCTAATGTACAAGTACCTAAGTAGGTAATCACTGAACTAGCGAACCTTCCTGATTTCCTAGATTGCTGAGGCAGTTAATCATCATCATCATCAACCCATCACCGGACCTCCGCTCCGGCCTACTACTGAGGACGGGTCTCCTATCAAAATGAGTAGGACTTACACCAACCAAGCTAGCCAATTGCGGCTTTGGCATTGTGGTTAACGCTCAGGCATGCAGATTTCCTCGCGATGTTTTCCTTCTTTGTTAAAGGAAGTGATACCTATTTAATTGTTTAAAATTTAAAAGACGCATCATCGTTTTAAAGGTGCCCGGCATCGAACCCTACATCTCCAAAAAGGAGGCCGGCTAGGCTATCAATTTTCGAGAAGGTTAAAGGTATGATTCCGAACCACGCTGCACGCAGCAGCGCTGCCGCAAAAGTGCTGTCGCCAACTGTCCCAGTCCTGTCGCGACACTACTCGTCCCCATACAATCTCAATACGCTTATATGACATTACATTCCGAGCTAGGCAGCAATGTCGCGGCAGCAATGTAGCGGAACATTGCTGCCTAGCTCGGAATGTAATGTCATATAAGCTTATAGAGATTGCATGGGGACCAGTAGTGCCGCGACAGGACTGTGACAGCTGGCGACAGCACTGTTGCGGCAGCGCTGCTGCGTGCAGCGTGGTTCGGAATCATACCTTAATACAAATTGGGAAATACGACCATAAGATCTTATCGTCTTATCTTTTATCTTACAGTAACAATGCCTGGGTATTATCCAGCTTCAGACGTTTAAGACAAAAATACAATTAAGACAGCCATTTCAACGCTTAATTCATCTCGGGAATTCGTTAATAAAAGTCTTATTTCAAACGCTGTCCAGACAAAAACAGTTAAGTGGACCGACGGCGTTTTGTCGCCACCAAAGTAAGACTAATGACTGGAAAAAGTCGAGAAAGAGGGTCTTTGATAAAATAACAAATTATAGCCGAGAGAAATGAAAGTAGAAAAAGTGGAAAACGAAACAGTTTAAAATGGTGACTCAAAATGTTACTGGGACGGAACTGAAGTAGGTAAATCTTAATTGGTCCCATTGGTCATATGACTTTTGTGCGATGCGACAGCAAAAAATAATAAGTAGGAACCTCTATATACCTATTACCTACTAAGTTTTTTTTTTTTTTTTTAAGTTTCTTTGTCATGTTATGTAATATTTTTTGTGTGCAATAAAGTATTTCTATCTATCTATCTAATTTTGAAAATTTTATAAATATGTAGCCTCTATCATCTATAGGCAGCGTATTCACAAATTAAATGAAAGTTTTCCTAAAACGTATTTACATGTTTAACATTCAATTTTTTTCTTACATCGAGTGCGATATGTAAGTACATATAGTACGCGACAGGTCAAGATGGCAATCGGGGTATGAGGCGGGGGGACGCCCCGCACACCCGCGCTATCTCGCACCGGGTTGCCATCTTGATCTTTCGCGTACTATTATGTATTTATTTGAAAAATTCTTTAAGCATTTGAAAAGTAGATACCTATATTCCAGATCGTCTTAGGTCTTAGGCTATTTACCTAATTATGGTGTTCAACCTGGACGAAGTCGAGGCAGGCCGCTAGTACTTAGATTATCCATATAAAATTATATTATATGTGAAATGGTCTCATATTTTAGCGGTTTTTGGAACCCGGTACAAACTGTTATACTCCCAATAACGTTCCTGGCGTTTGTCCAAACGCCGCCGCACCGTAACTACAAATTAAAATTAATTTAATTTAACACTCACCAATAAATAATATTGAAATCGTATACCTATGTATTTTTTATAAAGTTAGGCTGCAAGAGAAAAATGAAAAAATTAAATAAGTACGAATGAAAATATTTTATTCATCTGTACATACCGTATATAAATACACTTCTCCCGACTGACCGAGCTATCAACGCATAGCCTAAACCACTGGAGTTTAACAGCCGCACTCAGAGACGCTTAATCGTATCTTAGTTTAGTTAAAACGAGACAGAGCTATATCTCTCACATAAATCTGTCTCGTTTTAACTCAATCTTAAGTAACGATTAGCGACTGGGTGCGGGCTTAAAACTTTACTTGGTAGGTTCTTTTTATGACGTAGGTAGTAGGTAGGTACCTAGGCAGTCACTAAGAAAGGGGATGAAAATTATGTACGAAAGTCCATCATTGTTTAAGTTATTCCATTAAAATTGGTATTTCGGATTTGGCTTAAAACAAAACAGTATATGTGGGTAGGTAACTACCTATTTTAGGATTTTTAGAAATTCGATTCCCTCGCCGATATACAAAAAAAATTGCGAAGTGTAGTTGGAATGGGTCAGCTAGTCTTTTAACAGCAAAAATCTATGAGCGCAAGATAAACCGGTCACCCTAAGAATATAAATTTATGGGCAAGCCTCTGACAATGTAAAGCTTTGTTGAAAGCGGCCTCAGAATACCGAGCCTGAAAGGACACAAAATGGGTTAGGAGAAATTACACAAACACACAAACACGCAGGTAATGTGGAAGGTTGCCTAGTAAAATAATTACGCGGTTAGAATACAAAGGAATCCTGTGTTTATTTTGTTACAAAATTTTACATTCTGTTGCATTATGTTTGAACTAACTTATGCTCGCGACTTCGTCCCCGTGGACTACACAAATTTCTAACCACTATTTTATCCCGTTAGGGGTTGAATTTTAAAAAATCCTTTCTTAGCGGATGCCTACTTTTAATCCCGGAAAATCAAAGAGTTCCCACGGGATTTTTGCTAACCTAAATCCACGCGTACGAAGTCGCGGGCATCAGCTAGTATAATATAAAAGGAATAGTTGACTGACTGACTAATCTATCAACGCACAACTCAAACTACTGGACGGATCGGGCTGAAATTTTCCATACAGGTAGTTATGACGTAAACATGCAATAAAAAAGGATTTTTAAAAATTCAGTGGGTAAAAAATAGCGGTTTGAAACTTGTGTAGTCCACGCGGACGAAGTCACGGGCATAAGCTAGTCTTAAATAAATTATGAGAGAACTTGCATAAATCCATTACTATCTCTATGGTTCCATGTCATTGTTTTAGAAGTGACGTCAAAGTTTCAAAAGTTTTTTTAAGGATTCGAAACATTTTATAGAACCTCTTAGCTCTACGAGGCGCTATTTCCTATCACGCAAGGACTTGGCCCCTTATGATCCATTTAATCCTCCTATCAGGATCTAATCAGGGCTGCCTGCGAACTAGGTATTTGAACTAAGCCTTTGCCTGGAAACCGAAGAATTTCAGGCTAACAATATGTATAGGCATCGATTTTCTAAATTGCCTTGATGTCCGATTGGTGGATTTGATAGCTATTTTTTTAGGATGCCGTTTTTATGGTTCCGTAATAAGACAAGAAACCCATATAGTATTGTCCACTGTCAAGTCTGTCCGTCTGTCTATGTGTGCAACCATTCAAATCTTAAGAGTTATATAAGCTTGTTAGATGCCACAGGATTCCAACATCAATGTTAGATGCTATAGCAACCTGTTACCGCTACATATATTACAGACATATTGAAATTTTCGAGAAAAAGTTTTTCAGGATACTTCTGGTAACTGAAAAATGAGAGTCGAAAAAATATTTTGTTGTACCCCCTTGCGTGACACCTTCCTAAACAGGTATTTTAAAATCATTCTTGAGTTTTTGTTTTAAGACAATTTTTGAACATAACTTAAGAAATACTGACTGCCAAAGTTTAGGTAACTAGGATAGAGGTACCCTACCGAACCTTGTGTGTGTTATCTGACATGCAATTGATTAGTTTTTTACATATTTAAGTTTATATTTTCATAATAAGAAAATGATATAGTGCTTATTTTCTTTTAAATGTATCGCCCAAAGCAAGCAGCCGCGCTCGATATGCATAATTATTTTTTAATCGAACCGAAACGCTGTTGGTAACCTTTTCATATTATTCGATTGAATATGCAAATATCTAATACAATATTCTGTATACTAAAACTAGCAATTATAATAATATGCAGATGCGTATTCGTAGTTATGAATATTCAGTTGAATAGGACCATGCCTATATTCACATTCGGGCTCTTTGGTAGATACTTACCTGACTAGTATAAATGCATAAGATGATGTCAACGACTTCGTCTGCATAGATATAAGTTTTTAAAAATCCTATTGAAACGTTGATTTTTTGGGATTGAAAGTAATCTATGTGTTCGTTTAAGTTATACCTAAGCTATCTTCATTCCAAATTTCAGCTAAAACGGTGTAGTCGTAGTCTTTAATAATAATAGTAAATCTTTTTACACATTAATTTTACATTGACAACTTATTACAAACTTATTTACTTCATTTAAACTTATGAATTACAATATAAGACATATGTTATCTTTAAAAAGCCCCTTAAGATATCAGTTTAAATAGAAAGACAAAACTGTGTAAGTAAGTACCTAAGTAGTTTTTTTTTTCATGAAAACGCAAGTCTTCAGATTACGGGGCCAGCTTGAAAATACGGCCAATATTGTCGTGTAGGTATAGAAAATACACTCTCTTCGCTTTACTGTAGGCACCTATAGGTATCTGTATAATCTCTGGCACTCATCCAAGTGTTCCAACTTTAAGCGCACCTAAATGAATTTAATGCCACCCGACATTAGTAATAAGTAATATAATAAAGTCCCTATATTTCTTCTCTCTGCACCTGCCTAATGCTAGTAAATGGTTTACAGGCTACTTTTTGTCTTTTTTAAGGTTCCGTTCCTCAAAAGGAAAAACGGAAACAGCAGACATTTGGGGAAATATCTGAAAACCGTGAATTTGTGGTTACATCACACAAAAAAAATTAAATTGTGGTCATGAACTAATAATAATTAGTACTTTCAATTTTTAAAGTAAGATAACTATACCTATATCAAGTGGGGTATCATATGAAAGGGCTTCACCTTTGCATTCTAAAACAGATTTTTATTTATTTTCATGCATCATAGTTTTTGAATTATCGTGCAAAATGTCGAAAAAATACGACTTTAGTACGGAACCCTCGTTGCGCGAGCCTGACTCGCACTTGGCCGGTTTTTTCATAAGGCTTTAGTGGCGTCTAGATAACTAATAGAACGATATGGATAAAACCAGTGAGCAAATCAAACTTGAAATCGTCATCATTAGGTATATCATAAAAATCCCGCGGGAACTCTTTGGTTTTCCAGAATTTATCTAAATACACATAGGAAGAAGTGGCGGATTTATAGTCTTGGCTGCCGTAGGCCCCAGGCCCATGTACCTAATACTTAAGTAAGTACCAGCCGCTCCTTTCTCAGCACTCATCATAATTATTATATTATAGACTACATAATGAATTTACTTTATTGGCAACTTTTATCATAACATCAGTGAATTTTTTGCCACGATTGGCTGCCCCTAATATCTGGCCGCCCTAAGCCCAAGTCTACTGAGCCTTATGGTACGATTACACCTAACGAATACAGTGGCGAGTCAGTGTCCTCGGCCGAGTACTCGGTTGGTATAAACACTTTAACGAATGCAATTTCGCCATTTTCTCAGCCACAACACTGTCTCGGCCGAGTGTCATTTTACTGTCTCGCTTAACTACTCGGTAGGTGTAATCGTACCATTAGCGCATATCCACCACTGATATAGGAAGGACTATTTGCTGTCACAGAATTTAGTATCTGCTAGCTGGTTGAAATGCCAAACTTATATAAAATTCGCCAAACACAAAACGTTTGCCGTATCCCGAATAGTGTGGCTTATAGATTAGCCAAATCCCAAACTAAAGTAAAATTTGCCGGAACTCGAATCATTTGCCGAATCCCGATAACAGCGTCATAGAGACTTAGAGACAAGGCGTTTGCAATAAAAATAGCCACCTGCACCAATAAAAGAAACAGTAACAGCAGTAACTTTAACGGACGGAAAAGTTTAAGTGCGGAAACCAGCCCAGAGCGAAGAAGAAGAAGAAGAAGCAGTAACTTTCTTTATGAGACTAATGAGCTAGGTTACAAAGTATAAAATAAGGCAAAACTTTCGCGAACATGCCACTAGTCACGCGAAAAGCTTGTAACGGCCTCTTTTACACTGTCTAATTTTCTGCTTCAATAAAACGGTGCTCGTTATTCTTGTCTGTAGACAAGGAAAGCCGTTTGGAAGGTAATTGCCTATAACTATGAAAGCGATGTAACTATGACTGTGATGGCCACTTTGTTACCTACGGGAATATCATTTGCTTCGCGCTTCCTCATAAAAACATTGAGTTTAGTTTAAATTTAACTGTCTGTTAAACTACCTAACTTTGCGTCTTCAGCGTTCTTTTTACAAGTTTACTTACTTTTCCTATACTTGTAACTGTAGAATGGGCACTTTTTGGGCAGGCGCTTTCCACCTTAAGGTGCATCATTTTCTGTATGGTGTGATTGCAGTCAAACACAAACAATAACATCATCATGATCATGATCAACCCATCGCTGGCTCACTGCAGAGCACGGGTCTCCTCTCAGAGTGAGAAGGGTTTGGCCATAGTCTACCACGCTGGCCTTCACACACCTTTTTGGATTGGTAGACTTCACACACCTTTGAGAACATTATGGAGAACTCTCACTCATGCAGGTTTACTCGCACTGTTTTCCTTCACCGTTAAAGCAAGTGATATTTAATTACTTAAAACGCACATAACTCCGAAAAATTAGAGGTGCGTGCCCGGTATCGAACCCCTGACCTCCGCTTAGAAGGCGAACGTCCTAACCACTAGGCTATCACAGCTTACAATAATCACAGCTTATATCGCTTTTAGCTTATAAGCTATCGCAATTCGCAACTAATAGCAAAGCCAAAGGATGGGCCGGCAAGTTTTAAGAATAAAATAGCTAGCCACCATATAAAAATTTAAAATATTTTTCCCCTTTTATCGCCGAAGTTATTTCCGTCCCGCGCCATTAAACTTGCCTACATACAGAGATGTAGAGCGGGGCACGGAATTACAGCGCATTGTATGGGAGGCCGTAAACTGAAATACTCGCTGAGCGCTTTCAATTAACAGTCGATAAAGCGCAGGTGCAAGTAATTTATATTTAGCAAAGTGCTGTTCACTGTACCTACGTATTGTGATCTTGTATTTACACTTATCTCAATAGCACAGCGGTGAGGGAGTGGATCGTCTATAGTTATTAAACTTGCCTACATACAAAGATGGAGAGCGGGGCACGGAATTACAGCGCAATTGAGGCCGTAAACGGAAACACTCGCTGAGCGCTTTCAATTAACAGTCGATAAAGCGCAGGTGCAAGTTATTTATATTTAGCAAAGTGCTGTGGACTGTACGTATTGTGATCTTGTGTTTACACCTATCTCAATAGCACAGCAGTTAGGGAGCGGATCGTCTATATTTATTAAACATGCTTACATACAAAGATGGAGAGCGGGGCACGGAATTACAGCGCAATTGAGGCCGTAAACGGAAACACTCGCTGAGCGCTTTCAATTAACAGTTGATAAAGCGCAGGTGCAAGTTATTTATATTTTGCAAAGTGCTGTGGACTGTACGTATTGTGATCTTGTATTTACACCTATCTCAGTAGCACAGCAGTTAGGGAGCGGATCGTCTATAGTTATTAAACTTGCCTACATACAAAGATGGAGAGCGGGGCACGGAATTAGAGCGCAATAGAGGCCGTAAACGGAAACATTCTGATCGCTTTAAATTAACAGTCTACAAAGCGCAGGTGCAAGTAATTTATATTTAGCAAAGTGCTATGTACTATAATATGTACCTATCTATTGTGATTTTGTGGGATACAAGATATATCTCGTTAAAATCAGTTAAGTGAAAAGGTAACAGACAGACACACTATATGATTAAATATGGATTAAGCTTGTTGTCCCTCGAGAATCATGGATTTGGTTTAAAAAGTCGAGTATCTTGGTTTAAAGGTGTAGGGTAAGTTTCTTTTCTAAAATTCTAATAGACATGTCTAATAGCACTGTATGGTAGGTATACATGCAAACACATGCGAATCTATGCAAAGTGCTATCTATGGATGCATCGTATCGTAGACTTTCTATACGACACACACTTGGCCTAAATTCTCATTCTTTGTTCGTGTCGCTTTAGAAAACCCTTGCTTTTAGTAGCATAGTAATATCTTTGAAGATACAAATACAAAGATTTTAAAGTTTATGTAGAACTAGCTGATGCTCGCGACTTCGTACGCGTGGAATTAGGTTTTTTTTTTTAATCCCGTGGGAACTCTTTGATTTTCCGGGATAAAAAGTAGCCTTCGTCACTCCCCAGGTCCAGGTAACCATGCAAAAAATCACGTCAATCTGTTGCACCATTGCGACGTGATTAAAGGACAAACCAACAAACAAACACACTTTCGCATTTATAATAAGGGTACTGATTACATTCTAATTACTTAAGTGCATTATCTATGTAGGTACATCATATATAATTAATATTGAGAAGATATAAGTAGATACCTTAATTATTTAATTTTTACAGATAAAGGAGAGTAGATATAATATTTTTGTTTAGAGTTCAAGCTATTAATTAATGGCTTAACGACGAAAACTTTCGACCCGTTGCTTAACATTTGACAAAAGACGATTCAGGATCAAAACCGAGAATTCTCTCACTCTAGTTCACTATGACATCGTTCCCCACTGCGCCAGGAAGGTCATAGATAGTAATAATGTTCCCACGCGTAACACTGAGGTAATCTGTTTAGAAACAAAACAAGACAGATTTAGAGCACGTACACAGCATAGGTATTTTATAGTAAGCAAGCGTTAAATCAAAGACTGATCCATCGTAGTACAACGCGCAACGTAAAGGTGATTACCCACTACACCAGTCCCCACATACCCCACACTTTCGGGTAGACGAGAAAAAAAAAATTCATCTCCACTTTACATGTAGGGGTGCTACCCTAAAAAAAATTACTACAATTTAATTTCACCACTTTGTCGGCGTGATTAATATTTATAGGTAGGTACCCATGCCAAATTACAGATTTCTAGCACTGACATTAACCGAGGACGAACGGACGGACATGGCGAAACTATAACTAAAAATTGGAAATGTTGGTAGTAGTAGTAGTACAAGGCTGTCTTTCCACCAGAGTCCGATATAGCTAAGCAGTAGGGAGGTTAAAGCTAAGCTACGAAACCATGGCTGTATTTCACGTGTTATTTCCTCCAAAGGAAGGGATGTAGCAGAGCTGGATAAAATTGTGCAACAAAGATACAGCACCCGAGCTAAAGGAAGGATGCTTAGTCATTGGTTGTAATCCATACTTGCCATAGCTAAACCTAGACCGCTTGCGCATGCCTAGCTCGTATCCTTAGCTCGCATTCTTAGCTCGCATCCTTAGCTCGTGTCCTTGACTCGCATCCTTCGCTTCAACTAGTATCTAGTCTAGCACATTCCTAACTTGCATTTTTAGCTCGTGTCCTTAGGTTGAGTCCTTAGATCGCATCCCTCGCTTTAGGTTTTTCCTTTTGAGGTACGGAACCCTAAAAAACTTTTCCGTTTTCCGTGCATACTAAAATAATGACAGATTTACTCACAGTTAACATTAACTTGAAAAGTTACATCGTCAGGTGTTAAAAAGTCCGTTCAGCTGCGGAGTCCATCCAAATACCCAGTTAGATATACAGTGGAAACTAGCGCTAAGGTTTATCTACGCAAGTAGGAACGAAAACAAATCCTATGCCAGACCGGTGCATGGTTAAATTTAGCATTATCATTTTGTTGACTAGTTTCAAGGTGAAGGAGTACATAATGAAGAGATTTGTTTGACGGAAAGAGAAATATTGCACTCTTTTACAAAATATACCTTTTTTCTATTAGGTACTGGTTTTGTAGTTTAATAGATAATTAATAATTATTATTGTTTTCTAATTTTCACAATCAGCGTAAACTGTAGGTACGTAGTTACGAGTATATTTTTAAAAAAAGTTGATCAATTTCTAAGATCCTAGAGAAGAGAGATAATCCTATAGTCATTGACCTATAAATAATATCTATAGCACGCACCTCAAGTTCTCAGCGCTTTCCATATAAACGTAGTTTTGTTCTTTGTCTTTGAATATTAACCAATCAAACTCAATAGGTAGGTGATAACCCTAGTGATAACGATGAAAATTGAAAAAAACACGTACTTCACGATTTTTGAAAATTCTACTGCCAAGCCCTTTAAATAAGGGATGAAAGTGTGAAAATGATGACCATGAAAATTGATATTTGGGTTTCCGGTTACAAAAGAAAAAAATAAGAAGGTACCTACCTACCTATTTCAGGATTTTTGAAAATTCTACCCCCCACGCCGATTTTCTAAATTCCACCCCAGCGAAGCCGGGGCGGGCCAGCTAGTTTATCGATATTGATGATTGGTATCAGGCACGTGAGCGTGCATAATTTTAGAGGAATAAATGCTGAACTGAACTGAATGACGAATTGTGTGATGGCTTTAATCAACCTTTTCATCCAGTCAACAGTTTAAATGTTATACAAAAAGTACATGTTCTAATTTCAGCAAAGTCTCGATGGGTTAAATAAATCTATAACTTACTAAAATTTAATTAGAAATGCGACAGTAGGTAGGTGTGTCTGTCTGTCTGTTACTTTTTCATGGCCTGGTTTTGACGTTTGGTACAGACATAACAAGTATCCCGGAGACGGATATAATTATAAGCTACTTTTTAGTCTCAGGTTGATATTATATAGAGTGCACTTTGACTTTGTTCAGACTTAAGACACTGCTAAAACGAGACAGCGTTATATCGCTGGCATACATCTGTCTCGTTTTAACTGAAACTTAAGTCTGAACAAAGTCAAAGTGCGTGTGATAAAATTCAGCCAGCCCCACGGGATTTACAAAAACCTAAATCCCCATCGATATTTGTACATCGTCAAAGTATTTGGTACAGAGATAGCTTGCACTAAAGAGACGGACATAAACAGATTTTATCCTGGAAGATCAGAGTTCCCTCGGTATTTTTAAAAAACTTAATCTACGTGGCTTGATCCAGTTGTTTACAGATACGGTTTTTTGTTAACTTATTTTAACTTAAAAATTTATGATTTTTATTGTATTTTTTATTACAAAGTAGTAGTGAACAATCAACAAACTTAATTGTTAACAGGACATAATGTGCGTCGATTACGATTACCAAGTGTTTAAAGAGTGAGTGTGAAAATAAACAAAATGGACAAAAAATCGGCCGAATCGAACATTCCGGTCGGGCAAGTGTGCGGGCAAGTGCGGCGAGATCGGACGCCAGATCTGCCGAGCGATCTGTCTTTCGAGGAGTTGCGGAACCGGTTCGACACCAGCGCCACGGTTAGGCGGGAAATTAACTCGAACCCCGCCACCCACGGGAGCGCTACACGGCAGTTTGTGAGCGGGAAAATTTTCAAGAAGTGCAAGAGCGCGACTTTTCAGATAGATGGCGCTACTTACACAATAGGTAAGCGACAAAGATATACAAAGCTCATACAGGTCTGCGCTAGATACGGCGCGGTGTGCCATTCCAAATGACAGTTCATGATCATGATCAACCGGCTCACTGCAGAGCACGGGTCTCCTCTTTGAGTGAAAAGGGTTGGCCATAGTCTACCACGCTGGGCATGTTCGGATTGGTAGGCTTCACACACCTTTGAGAACATTATATTTAGAACTCACAGGCATGCATATTTCCTCGTGATGTTTTGCTTCACCCTTAAAGCAAGTGATATTTAATTACTTAAAACGCATATACATATAACCGTTTCCCGTAACAGGGATCGAACCCCTGACCTCCGACTAGGACACGGACGTCCTAACCACTCGGCAATCACAGCTCAGTAAAGTTCAAAATGACAGTTATTTTTTGTAATTAAGTGATTAAAATTGTCATTTTCTCGTGGAAGATGTCTCATCATCACTAACCATGGATGTACTATAATAATAATTCTTTATCACTACCATTTTAGTTCCGAATACGCTCACGTGACGGTTTTTTTTAATTTGTCTCTAAAGAAAAAACCGTCAGTGCTTCGCTGCAATCAGACTTCCTGGCAAGTGATGATGCAGCCAAGACGAAGCGCGCTAACCTAGAAGATGTCTATTAACTAGAATTTGACTAGAATCATTGAGAACAGCTGGATTTTCCCGATGTTTCACACAATAATATTATGATGCATTGTAATCATTGTTATTTTATTTGTTTCAGGTAACTATTATATTATGAGTACGTATAGGTCTAATAACAACTGAGTATACCTACTGACTGAATTCGGTAAGTAAGTCTCTCAAATTTTTTTTCAATTAATTGTAGTTTCTCTACACCTCTTTTCTACCCTACTGAGCAAGCACGTAAAAACACTTTAGTTACTACATTTTTGTATCTGATGCCCGCGACTTCGTCCGCGTGGATTTAGGTTTTTAAATATCCCCTGGGAACTCTTTGATTTTCCGGGATAAAACCTATAGGTACCTATTACTCTCCGTCCTTTCAACTATCTCTATGGCAAAAATCAAGTCAATTGGTTGTTTAGTTAGGGCGTGAAGGAAGGACAAACAAACAAACATAATTTATAAATTAGTATAGATAATAATTTATTTGAGAACTTTATGGAGAATTCACAGGCGTTTTTCTATACCTAGGTACAGTTCTTGCAATCCACAAAGGCTACTGAGCTTTACTTGTGGTAACGTCCGTTTACATGGTCATTGCGTTAGTGTGCGTGCATGTCGGACCAATCAGTCGCGAGCAAGCGCTGTCAAACGCACACATTTAGTGTAGGTACCTTACGTATACCGATACGACTTAAACACAAGCATCAGTCAGTGGCCTTCGTGAAATGCAAGAACTATTCAGTTAAAGAGGTACTATTTTAATCGTTTAAAACACACATAAATATACCTACCATCGTGCATCGTAGATAAAAATCGGTTACCTTAAATACATTTTGACGGAATTTCACAGGCAATCCGAGAAAATAGCCGATCCCTCGAGTTGTTTGATGTTTACAACAGTCAAACAAATTGCCAATATCAACAATCAACATTTATAAATATTTTCACAAAGATAAAAAATAGAGTAGCTCGCAATTCAGATAAATATTTAACTGAAATAATTGGAGATGGCATTTCAAAAGCACCGCTATTTATTTTATTCTCATTCCCATCGACTTGGTCTCATTTACACTAGGAGTGTTACGGATATTCGCATACGCATCCGCAAATGTAAACACATCGAGATTTACATCAATTATTGCAAAGCTTTTACGGATGCGGATTGATATCTGCAACAAGTAACGACCTGCAAAGAAAGTGGGTGGAGCCAGAGTGACGTGTCCCTCGAGCGTGTTTGCTAGTTGATATCTTCGTTCGCTAACTGACCAATCATAAAGTGTACAATGGTGCCAAGAGTGTTACGGATATTCGCATACGCATCCGCAAATGTGAACACATCGAGATTTGCATCAATTATTTCCTTCACCGTTAAAGCAAATGATATTTTAATTACTTAAAAACGCACATAACTCCGAAAAGTTAGAGGTGCGTGCCCGGGATCGAACCCCCGACCTCCGATTGGAAGACGGACGTCCTAACCACTAGGCTAACACAGCTACGCATACTATTGGTACTTATTAATTCTATAAAATTAGCCACCCTATTCAAGGGCCGCACCCCAGCAGACTTTAACCTGTCGACAAGAATCCAAAAAATATTTCACGTAAACGTAAATATATGCCTACGTTAACAAATCTAATAGCCCTTCCAGTAATAATAAACATAGTGAAACGTGCCTAGGAACGCAGGAACTAATATTTCTTTATGCTCTGTTTACGTAAAACTCAGTAGTTGAGAGTGTAAAACTATCCAGTCCTTGGCTTTTAAACTTCAAATCGCATTACGGCCACGCTCAGTGTATTACAATATGGTATTACGCGTATTAAGCAGGTAAAGAGAAAAAAAAACCGGCCAAGTGCGAGTCAGGCTCGCGCAATGAGGGTTCCGTATTACAGTCTTATTTTTCGACATTTTGCACGATAATTCAAAAACTACGATGCATAAAAATAAATAAAAATCTGTTTTAGAATGTACAGGTGAAGACCTTTCATATGATACCCCACTTGATATAGTCACTCACTTCGAAAGTTGAAAATACTAATTATTAGTTTATGACCACAATTTAATTTTTTTTTGTGTGATCTAACCCTAAATTCACGGTTTCCAGATTTTTCCCCAAATGTCAGCTAGAAGATCTACCTGGATCTACATTAGGTACTAAATCTTTACGAAAAAATAAATAAATTATTATTGATCCTGCGATCCTGACGTCAGAATTTGGCCACATTTACTATAAAAGTACTAATTATTATTTGATGCCAGTAAGGTACCAAATAATACCAAATAGGCACTATAAAATCCTGGGATGGCTTAAACTTCCAAATTCTCTCATGGTCCAGTCATCCTGACGCTCACTGATTTTCCGGGAAAAAGTAGCCTGTGTCTCATACTATAAACAAGCAAAAATCACCTCAACCCGTTGCCCCGTTGCGACGTAATTGAAGGACAAACCAACAAACTAACGAACCAACACTCAAACCAACAAACACATTCGCGCTTATAATAATAGTGATAAAAGATTTACATTTTACCAGGCTGGGGCCTAAGATCTGAGAAGTCACCGCATTAAAATGCCAAGAAAAGCACTAAGTATCTTCTTCTTCTTCCTTACCTTATCCCACGCTATTTGGGGTCGGCACAGCATGTCTTCTTCTTCCACTCACTTCTGTCATTCGTCAACGTATTATCCACCCCTTTTTCACGCAATCCATCCACCTTTTCTTTGGTCGTCTTCTCGTCTTTTTTCCTTCCACACATTCTATTTCTTCTTCTAGCCAAGAAAACACATGTTTCATGCAATTAATGAATATTAGAGGTCACTACTCTCAACAATAAGTACTAGGGTAATACACGTTGGATAGAGTGATTGGCAGGCAAACAGAATCGCAGTCATGCCTAGTATATTATCTACATCAACTAGGTATGAAACAATGTCACACAGCACAAAAAGATAACTTGTGTAGATAGCGAACCTACGACAAAAGCGCGTAAGACCGTGAAAATGAATAAATAGCGTGTACTCCCCATTGTTCTTTGTAAGAAAACGTTGCTTTGTGTGAATGTTTGCGTTGCCGAAAGTTGTGTTTAATTTTGTTTTTGTTGCAAGTTTAACTACAGTTTTTACTGTTGCAAGTTGAACTAGATCTTGACTTTTACAACACAAACTTTTGTACATCTTCTCTTTTTTTATATATATAAAAGAATTGACTGACTGACTGATATAGATCAGCTCAAACCACTGCACGGATCGCGCTGAAATTTGGCAAGCAGATAGCTATAACGACGCGACGTAGGCAGTCGCTAAGAAAGGATTTTTAAAAATTCAACCCCTAAGGGGGTAAAATAGGAGTTTGAAACTCCTGTAGTCCACTCGGACGAAGTCGCAAGTGTAAACTAGTATTTCTATAAACTAGTAGGTAAGTACTCGTAGGTGTAAATCTAAGAATTGCGCTTATGAGCCTTTATTCTGTAAAATTGTAGAATAATTATTCAGTACAATCAAAATAAATTCGGAATAGTAGTTTTATTGTAATTGTACGGAATAATAACTAAGTTAACTCTGTACCTAGTCTGTACAAACATTGTAACAAGAGACATTCTACATTGTAACACGCTAGACTAAACATCCGTTGTAGAACTTAGCTACTAATTTGTTTCTATTTGCAAGGTGGAACACATCACAAATCGAAAATACAGATATAAATACAGAAAACACAGAAATACTAAAAGAGACTAAAGTAAGTAGGTACAGACCGCGATAGGTTGAGATGGCAATTGAGGTATGAGGTGGGGGGACACCCCGCATACCCGCATGTCACCCGCGCTCGCTTGCATCGGGTAAGCGCGGGGGATGTGTGGGTGTGCGGGGCGTTCTCTCCCCGATTGCCATCTCGACCTGTCGCGTACTATATTACTTGTAACGAGTATTTATAGGTCTATGATTGTAACATTTTGTTTTTAAGAAAGATATTCGTTTCAAATTTGTTATGACACTGACACATTTTCATTTGTAAAGGTATCGATATTTCCGTGGGACTTTCGATCATACTAAAAAAATGTCGTAGACTGCCGAAAGCTTTTCAATCATTTTAAAAATGTACATAAAATACGGGATCTCATCGTTCTTGTTCGAATTTATGTTTTTAAAGCTTCTAAGCTCATGTCTTGTTATGGGTAGGTACTAGGTAGTAGGTACCCAGTACCATTTTAGTACCCTTATTATAAATACGAAAGTGTTTGTTTGTTGGTTTGTCCTTCAATCACGTCGCAACGGTTCAAAAAATAGGGCCCTAAACTGAGGAGGGTTAAGAAAAGGCAGGGAAATTCCTGGAATACTTTATCTGTTAGAACGATGGAACATATTTTTGCACTGCGGCTGGTGTTGCGGTGAAACGTGGCTTTAAAATGCGACGTAGTCGTTAGGGTCGGTTCAAACAAGGCGGTCTCACCGCTACCTACCTAGTAATTTTAGTATTTTAGTTCAGTTTAGTTTTTATTTTTGTTTTAACCGTTTCGTTGGTCTGTCTAATGACTGGATCGGCCTTATTATTTGGGACAAGAAAGTTAAAAGCTGTTTCTGTCTGGTGGGAGGCTTCGGCCATGGCTAGTTACCATCTTACCGGCAAAGCCGGCACGGCACGGTAAGATAGTAAGCAATTTAGCGTTCCGGTACGATGCCGTGTAGAAACCAAAAGGGCATGGGTTTACTAAAAACTGCCATACCCCTTCCAGGTTAGCCCGCTTCCATCTTAGACTGCATCATCCCTTACCACCAAGTCAAGTCGTTAGTCAAGGGCTAACTTGTATCTAAATCTAAATATATAAAAGGAAAAGGTGACTGACTGACTGACTGACTGACTGATCTATCAACGCACAGCTCAAACTACTGGACGGATCGGGCTGAAATTTGGCATGCGGATAGCTATTATGACGTAGGCATCCGCTAAGAAAGGATTTTTCAAAATTCAACCCCTAAGCGGGTGAAATAGGGGTTTGAACTTTGAAATTTGTGTAGTCCACGCGGACGAAGTCGCGAGCATAAGCTAGTAAATTAAAAAATAAATGTCTGTTTTATTGTATTAATTGACACGACTATTAGGGAAATGTGGGAATGAAAACTTCCTGGAACTCTTCATCCAGGGGATCGATAAAACAAATTGTTGCAACGGGTTGGTGTGTGATAAATTAGTTAGTAGTAGCTCTGACACGCGACCGGGTGATTAGGGCGGCGACGGACATGGCGGTTATATAACCGCAAGTCAGGATTTGTTATTGGGGAAAACTTCAAATATGCTGATTATTGATCGCGTGCGAAATGCATTCCCTTAGCTTTTCGAGCGCGTTTTAGGCTCCCGTACTCCGTTATAGTAATAGTACTAGTTTACTTACGTGAGTAGTCACGCAGTGACTAGTGAATAATTTGCCGCCAATCGCACCACACCCTCAATAATCCTATCATCCTGTGGTCACCTGCGCACTGAATTTCTAAACCAGGGAGGTGAAATTGACGCGCACTGAATTTCGTCTGATTTCTAAAACAAGGAGGTGAATTTGACAGGGAGATAGCTAATAGGACACTTGACCATGACAAATGCATGGTTTATAAAATAACACGCAGTATTTGCCGCGGGCGGCAAAATGCTCATAGAGAACTCTATGGTTAGAGAAAAGTGGGTATGAAAACTTCCAGGAACTCTTCATCCAGGGGATCGATAAAACAAATTGTAGCAACGGGTTGGTGTGTGATAAATTGCGGCTCTGACACGCGACCGGGCGATTAGGGTGGCGGCGAACATGGCGGTTATATAAACGCTAGCCGGCAATTTTTATTGGGGAAAACCTTGAGTATGCTGATTGCTGGTCGCATGTGGATTGCATTTATTTAGCACATTAGATGCGCTTTGTTTTATTTGATCACTAGGTAATTTGAGGACTAAAACAGATTTTGTTGTACGCGACCGAGACGCATTGTGGCGGTTGCCACATTTGCAAGTAGATGGCGCAAAAATCGACAATGTTTCATGACGTAGTCCCTAATAAATGTACTCGCACTAACGGAGTTTTCTGCACTCTGCACTATATCAAGAAGTTGGTGCTGCTGAGCAAAACCAGCTGGTGCTACCGAGCAAAATCAACCACTCGGTAGGAGATCTCCACTTGGCACGGTCGAGCCTACACACTGCTCCCGTACAGCATGACATCGAGTATGCGACACTTGCGCACTGCTTTGTGTAGAAATGTATGGTGAGCAAAAGCGCGACCGCGACTCGTGACAATTTACGTACAATCGTGCGACACGACGATGCAGTTTAAACGTGGACTTTGAACTACGTGACCGTGACATGCGACACTTGGCGATACTTGCACACTCCTTTGTGTAGTATAATGAACGTTTGAGCGACCACGGGGCACTGTGTACAATCGTGCGACATGACGATGCACTCTAAAGGTAGATTTTAAGGTACGCGACTGCAACGCGTCACGACAAAGTGTTGCGTGTTGCCGTCGCTCATCGCGTTCGCGTATTACTTAATCTGCCTTACGATGGAAACGGGCTAAATTGGAAGATGGCAGCTTAATTAAACACATATCCCAAACAGTTCCTTGCACGTATCTAATAAATAGAACAATTCCTATTGTTACACCAAATTACATGTTAATATTACTCCCGTTATAAGTATTTTACTGCGGCTTCGTCCGCGTGGATGTTGACTTTTAAAGATCCCGTTGAAACTCAAAATCCTTTCATAGCGGTTCTGTGATAGAAAAAAAATTACATGCAAAATTTTATAATGAGCTGCAAGTCAATAAATTGTGTCAGTTAGTTGGTTAGTCAATCCATGTGAATTTAGGTTCTTTTGAAATAAACTCTTTGATATCGCGGGATAAAAACTAGCCATAATATTATCCATCTCCGGGTTGCAAGCTATTTCTGATAAGCGTATGGGTCGTGAAAAGAGGATCCTGAATCGTCAAAAGATAAAAGACAGAAATACATACTTACCAATTAGAATAGAATAGAATAAATTTTATTCAAATACATTTTTACAAGTACAAATCGTCAGAATTCACTGGCACAAAAGGCACTGGTTCGGAATGCCGTTCCCACCGAGAAGAACCAGCAAGAAACTCGGCGGCATTAATATGGATGAATGGCATTAATATGGATGTAGAATAGATTCTCATTATTCCTGTGACATTTCCTTGAAACAAGACCCAAGAGACGGTTAATGGTGATGGAAGGAAGCATCAAACATTATTAAATAGTTACATAGTTCGAGCCACATATAGTACGCGACAGATCAAGATGGCAATCGGGCAGGGAACGCCCTGTACAGCCGCACAGCCCACGCGCTAATGCGGTACGGACGAGCGCGGATGACGTGCGGGTGTGAAAGGCGTCCCCCCGTCTCATACCCCGATTGCCATCTCGACTTGTCGCGGACTATAGTTACTACTACGCCATATTTTTCATTCAAAAGACATTTACAATACAAAATCTTTTGATTTACCAAGATTATCTATTTTTATTAATGTAAGGCGTTTTTTGCTTTACTTCATTGAACAAAAAATATTCTTATTTAAGTAATTGAGGCCAAAAATACAATAAAGTTATCATTAATTAGTTAATTACTTTGTGTTAGTAAATCACAGAATAATAACCGTTTTTGCGCTAAAAAAATTCAGAATGTTAATTGTTATTTGTGATTGATGAACCCTAGTTTAATAGTACCAGGCTTTTTTGATCGCAATAAAATATACTAGATAAAGACCATCGATATAAATGACAAGATATGCCCAAGCGAACAAAATTTTTCACGGTTTTGGAACCAAATAAATCAGCGCCAGCGCCTCTTAGATAGGTACTAATAAATGACCCGTTTGAAATCCAGATGTGACTGAGGTTGCATTGGTGCTAAAGCACCACTGAGTCGGTGCCATTTTGTTTGTTTAATAGCTCTGTCCATACGAAGTAATATATAAGTCAATGGGTAAGATTAATTGTAGCTATACTCTACATGCTTAACACTCCATGTCAGTCAGTGGCGTGCAGCTCATAGAGGCATAAACGCACTGCTTACCCTCATTGTAATAAGTCAATGCTTATTTTTCATTTTAACCTGCCGTAAAATAAGTTCATACCTAAATGCATACCCTGGCTTGAACTCTTGTGCACGCCACTGATGTCAGTCCATGTGTTTTCATGTAGAGTAGGTACGCGATAAATTTGTCGGTACCAATTAGTGAAAGCTCTCCCTAGCACGCTCCAGGGGCTGCAATGGCTTGTATAGTACGGTATAATAACATTGTAAATTGAAAAATTAAAAAGAGCAACCGCCAAGTTTCTTGCTGGTTCTTCTCGGTAGGAACGGCATTCCGAACCAGTGGTAAATTAAAACTACCTGACTATTCATAAGTACTTGTAAAAAGTTTACATGAATAAAAAAACATTCTATTCTATTCTATTCCATACAAAAACCGGCCAAGTGCGAGTCAGACTCGCGCACCGAGGGTTCCGTACTCGATTGGTGTTTCGTCATTTTGCACGATAAATCAAAAACTATTATGCATAAAAATAAATAAAAATCTGTTTTAGAATGTCCAGGTAAAGCCCTTTCATACAATATCCCACTTGGTATAGTAATCTTAATTTAAAAGTTGAAAATACTATATTTTATAAGAATATTTTTTGATTAGGGCTTATAAAAATCTTTTCGATTAAAGTAAAAGCAATAATACAATAATTTGAATGTTATCTTGTCGAAAGAGAGCTTTGAAGGCTTTTTAAAGGCGATTTAACCTAAAATAGTGTTTTGTTTGTAATAAACGACTTTTTATTTCGCCGGTGAGTATTTCTCACATTTTTCCTTTAGTTTAAAGTTTCAAAAGGAATGAATCATTCGTCTAGACTGACAAACGATTTTCTTTGAACTAAGGTGACCCGCTAAAAATGTAATATGAAATTTTCCGATGTAAAATGCAGTAGTATTTTAGTATTTTGTAGTAATAAATCGCTACCGCTGTTTGCTTTGTCGGTTTTAAATCAGCATAGATGAATTTCTATGAATAAATCTGTAGGTAGTCTGTCTTTTTGTATGAGTGACGTACATAATAAATAAATTGGTCGTACCTATTCGTTGACATTACTTATTGCCCAGATTATAAAGGCATACGCTATGTTTTCAAGTCATTAAAAATTAAAAGGGTGTGCTTCGTTTACCGGTACGATAATATTCAAAAGATCTTCCACATAATATTTGAGTGGATTTCTATGCGGTTTCCATTTTAATTCCAATTACATTTACGAGGCAGGATTTAATATTCCCAATATGTGCTATGATACACATCACAAAGCATTTGTAAATACGACAGATAAGCGATAACTTCGGACTTGTTGCGCGGTTAGTAGTCGACGCTTCAGCACGCAGGTGTGGAAGAGGCATTTCATTAAATGACCATAGAGTTAAAAAATGACAGACTCTTCAACAAAAACTCAGAGATTTTTTTTTGGTGAATTTATTGAGTTACGTGAAAAGTCGTAGAACAAAAGTTATTTACTTTTATGCATAGAAATTTCCTGTAGACGGTTGTGCGCATTTTACAGGTAACCCTGTATATGAGTACCTACTATTTTTGATGTAAAGATTTTAGTTTTCCTCATTGGTTACTTGTCCTTTAGCAAGTCGCCCGATTACAAAATATTCTATGGTTGCATCTCAGTAATTTTACTAGTTTTTGGATCCTGTATCACAAAAGGAAAAAGAAATCCTTATAGGACCTCTTTGTTGTCTGTACGTCGTCGTGTCTATCAAGAAAACCTGAAGGGTTCTTCCCGTTGACCTAGAATCATGAAATTGAGCAGGTAGCAATGCAATGTCTTATAGCACACATAAGTAGAAAAATCCGAAAATCGTGAATTTGTGGTTAGATACATAATTTATGACACGGAACCCTTCGTGTGCGAGTCCAACTCGCATTTGACCGGTTTTTTTCTTGGCTGAGTCATGTTTTCATTTAAACATCACCAAATGGAAAATAATATGCTTAAAAATGAATTAATAACCGTCCTAAAAAGAACAATGGTACTGATTCTGAGCACAACCTAATTTTAGCGTATTCACATCCTCTTCTTACTAATGTAATATGAAAAGGACAGACGCAGTTTGACAGTTTTAAATTTAATTTTTAGATGGTAAAACCCGTTATTTTAGCTTACAGTCGCGAGCCTACTGTTTAAATTTGTAGCGTGCACTAAAATTTAGAGTCTTTAAATGTAAAGTTCATGTTCTGTCCCTTTTTACAATTTGTTAAAAAGAAAAGGATGCAGATACTCTTAATTTAGTTTAGAGAAAGACAACGGAATCGGTGCCAAAGTTATGTTTTTTTAGGACCAGAGCTACAGAAGGAATAAGTACGATTTTCCAAAACCTTCTTCAAACAAACCTAGACCCTTTGAGCAAAAATAATGATGCAAGAAACGAGCAATAAAATATGCTGAGCCAAATTGCACAGTTGCGTTACATTTTTTTTGTTGTGTTTCTGTAATTTGATGTCGCATACAAGAAGCCATCTATCTATGCTACAATTTTATTAATTTACTAGATGATGCCCGCGACTCCGTCCGCGTGATTTTTAAAAATCCCGTGGGAGCTCTTTGATTTTCCGGGATAAAAAGTAGCCTATGTCCTTGGGGTTGCAAGCTATATCTGTACCTATCTGTGTAAATTTCATCAAAATCGGTTGAACGGATGGGCCTTGAAAAGCTAGCAGACAGACAGACAGACACACTTTCGCATTCATAATATTAGTATGGATATGGATGACTATTACATGAAAACTCCAACCATTATATTTTGAACAGGGTCACAATCCTCACCAATATCTCAACGCAGAAAGAGAGAGAGAGAGCGAAAGAGACAGAGAGAGAAAGAAATATCCATATAATTGTACATAGAGATTTATATACCCTTTGACAAATGCATGTAATAAATACGTGTACCTACATATTACAACAAATTAAACGATTTTTTTTATGCCAAGATTTCCATAGAAACTTAATATGGCCACTCAAAGACGCGTAGGAATCTTCAATACCCGACGTTCTCTTAAGGACATGAGCAAAATTCTTGGCATCGATGAGTTTTCAATCGGTATCTCGTAAATTTCAAATAAAATAAAATTGAGCTTTGACAGAGCTTTCAGTGTCCCTAAGGGGTAGGTCGGTCACCACAAATTAAGAAATTTCAGGGGGTTTTCAAGGGTGAAAATCTACTGAGAGTGGGCAAAATGTCACATAGCTAATCCATTATCTCTCCCAGGAGATTTAAAGAAATTTATTTCCCTATGTAGGTACCTAGTTACCCAAAAAAGGGACAGGAAAAAGATTCAACGTACCTATAGTAAGCGACAGGTCGAAATGGCAATCGGGGTGGGGAAGCCCCACACACCCGCACAGCTCCCGCGCTAACCCGGTGCAGAATAGCGCGGGTGACGTGTTGGTGTACAGATGGTCCCCCGCCTCATACCCCAATTGCCATGTCGACCTGTCGCGTGTATAGTTACCTAGTTACCTACTTGCTAACTTTCTAATTTTCTACCTGTTAACTTTGACGTATTTTTAATTTTCTAACTGACTTATTGAGTTTGTCACGAGTAATTTGTTTTTAATTGGAATTGACTGGTGGGAGGCTACGGCCGTGGCTAGTTACCACCCTACTGGCAAAACCGTGCCGCCAAGCGATTTAGTATTCCGGCACGATACCGTGTGGGAACCGATAAATAAATAAATAAATAAAAGTTTATTCAGCTCACAAAACAAGAAAAAACGAAAAAAAAAGAAAACCAAATGTTACAAAATTAAAAATAGGTTTAGTAAAAACTGCCACACTCCTTCCAAGTTAGTCCTTACATCTTAGTAATGGTCTAACTTGTAATGGAATATTTAAAAAAAATCATAACAATCTGAAAAACAACCTTTGTTAAACTTATTAGGTAAAACCTTTTCTTTGGCGCGAACAAAGGAATTAATTCCATCTCCTACAAAGTACATCAATTAAGGCTTTCGGTGTTGAATTAACCTAACCTAATTGGAATTTATTTTCGGGAACACAATAAGAAAAGGAACTTGAAATTCACATTTACTGAAATAACAACAGTACGGGGATAAAAGGCTCATTTATTCAATAACTGACGAGGAGAATGTTTTGAAAATTAAAGTCCTTGAAATCATCATCGTCATCATCAACCCATTGCCGAATGCCTACTCCCTACTCAGCCCGCGAGTCTTCTCTCAGAATGAGAAAGGTTTGGCCATAGTCCACCACCCTGGCCAAGTGTAGATTGGCAGGCTTTACACACCATTGCGAATATTATGGAGAACTCTTAAGCATCCAGGTTTTCTCGCGATGTTTTCCTTCACCGTTAAAGCAAGTGTTATTTAATTGCCTAAAACGCACATAACTCTGAAAATTTAGAGGTGCGTGCCCAGGATCGAAGTCCCGACCCCAGGAGGAAAACAGGAGGCCGACGTCTTAACCACAAGGCAATCATGTCTTCAAAATAAAAGACACCGAAAGGTACTGATTATAGTTTAATACTCAGCACTCCAAAACTCCATCTTAAAACTTAAAGAGCTGTTAAGACAAGGCTTTCCAATTAGATAACATTACGAAAACGTTCACGGAAAGCTGACATTGAAAACGGCGGAAAAATCCGCTTTCATCCTTTAAAAGCTGTTAAGGCACCCCTGGGGTTTTGAATTTGGAACTTCGAGTGGCTAGTGGCTAATTCTAATCAGTAGCTACCTGTAGCCTGTGGCAGCTGGAACATGTGCCTTGATTGGAGGCTTGGAGTTGGAGTGTTGGATTGGAGGTCAGTCGCGCGCAGGCTTCCACGCGAGACGGTCGCGTGGAGCCGTCATGCCGCCCTGAACTGTGTCCGAACGCGTCCGGCCGGTGTCTAGTGCGTAAAGTAAGAAAAAATCCAAATAAAAAAGTTCTAGTTCACAATCCTATTTTTTGCTGATGAAATAGTTCGTACCACGGAACTTTGGAAAGCTCCGGTCAAGTTTACTATCGAACATCTAGATCGTGGCATTAGGGCAAATGGGGACCACCTGTTGGCGATTCGGAATAGTCCGATGGACAACGTCACAATCTGTTTACAAATGGGGGGCGCCCCCACCCCCCCATTGACATGACGCAACATTTTATGAGCGGCCCGTGCACGTTACTATGGCGGAAAAACAACATTTGTGGAAATAGATTTCCGTGTTTTCTTTCCCACCTGGTTTTCTCCAAACAGTGAAGTACTAATTACCTATACGGTGCTTGAAAGCTTTATGGGTTTGAAAAATTACTCCAAAACTTCCGAAACAAACTTCTTGATAATGTTCTCAATTTTAAGCTTCTGACATTGTTTGCTAACAATGTGCGAAGTTAATTTCGTAACTGCTTAATAAAGTCTTTGTTAAACTTAGTAGCACAGTAAATTAGCGAAAATGTGAGCCGGCGGCGATATTCAGCTCGAACTACAAAGAGTTTCTTGTCTTGATTATATTCACACGAGTAACTTGACTAGGTATAACCGTTAGAGATATTAACAACTAACAAGTAACAATAAAACCGCAAACAAAGTACTTAGTACTTTATGCCACAACTATAAATAGATAGTTCTTGTATTATGAAACATTGAAGGTAGATAAAATACGACATTGACATAATCAATACAAAGATTAACAAAACTAAAATATAAGGACTAACTCTAACTTTAATCCGTGGCTTCGTACACGCGTTGAAATCGCTTTAACCAAAAGTTACGACCCTTTTATCACCTTAGAGATTGAGTTTTAAATAATACGGCTTGAGTTATTTTATGTTGTAAAGTTCATACCTATTAAGTTTCGAGATCCAACAAAAATATAGGTAGCTTCAACAAAAATATAGACCTAACAAAAATATAGATACCTACTTTTCCGATGCAAATTTTGTGTTGATTTTTCGAACCGTTCGAAAGACTTGAGGATTAAAATGAGCTTATGAAGAAAAACTTCTTGAATAAATAATGGTTTCAGCTTGCGTTTTAACATTAATTAACTGTCTATGGCCCATTTGCACAAGGATACAATATTATGATTTAGTTAAAATATTGTAATGCTGCCACTTTCTGGCATGTGGTGGCCAAAAAGAAACAGCGTTAAAAAATTAACTTATAATTGTGCAAATGGGACTTTTATCTTTTATTTCTTCGTTTTGGCATTTGGGGTAAAGTAGAATAGGTACCTACCCCATGGTGCGACTTAATCCGTCCGTCAGGCTGTCCATCTGTCCATCTGCCCGTCTGTCCATCTGTACATCTGTCATAGCTGATTATAATGCTTATGACTTGAAATTTAATAAGACTATGTACATAGGTCATGCATAGGTATAACATATTATTATAATCTCTACATTGTGGCTAATTCCGTTGTACCTACACAATCTCTAAACTAAACTAAAATGGCACGCCTAAATCTATTGCTATCCCTTTCATAATGCTGCTCGCGGAAAAGGATGGCATTAGATTTAGACCTGTTAATTTAGTTTAGTTTAGAGATTGTGTTCAAGAGAATCGGCCCCAGTACCTAAGTAAGCCAACTGTGCCAAGTCGTGGCGTGACATACTAGGTTTAGTCCTCAAATAAAATAAAGCCTAGTTTTGGTTTCTGTAAAGAATAATGTAGGTTTCAAATAAAATATATTGGGCGGTAGGTAGGTTCGGAGTAAAGGCGATTAGGTAGGTACGCACTGCACTTCCGTCATCGGAGTTCTATCCGTCATCCGTGAGAATACCAGCGATTATCTACGACATATGTCATAAGCTACCATACAAAACCAAACGGAACGTATTTTCACGGACTCGGATCGGATGAGTGCGTAACCGCCGTAAGTCCATATTTTATGACGTTATAAAAAATTCACGTTTTTCACAGCTTGAAATAAAAATAGACGATAGAAGATAAACAGTTGCCTTTCTTGTGCCGGTAATTATTTTTATGTAAACATCTCTCGAGGGCGAGGCGCCTCGTGATGATAAATCAGATAATAAAATTATCAATATCTTCCCACGCCCGCAGACTATAATCACAAATATCGCAATAAGGACGGGTTCCCACCAAAGCGGAGAGAAGCAGGGAGAAGAGATGTTTTGTGAATAGTCAGTCAGATATACACATCCACATCTCTCCGTGCAAACTAGTCCTCAAATCAAAGAAAGCTTAGTTTTTCCGTAGGGAATAATGTAGTTTTCAAATATTATATCTATATGGCTATATCAAATACAATATATTGGGCAGTAATTTGGGAGTAAGTCTATAATTTATGACGATATGAAAACTTTCAAAAAACCTAGACGATAAAAGATAAACAGTTGCCTTTCTTGTGCCGGTAATTATTTTTATGTAAACATCTCTCGAGGGCGAGGCGCCTCGTGATGATAAATCAGATAATAAAATTATCAATATCTTCCCACGCCCGCAGACTATAATCACAAATATCGCAATAAGGGCGGGTTCCCACCAAAGCGGAGAGAAGCAGAGAGAAGAGTTGTTTTGTGAATAGTCTTATCAGATATACATATCCACGTCGACTCTCCGCTTAGCTTTGGAGGAAACCTTGAATGGTTTTCTCCAGGGAGAAGAGAAGATGTCTTATTTTGCTATGGGCAAGTTCAGCGGATATTTGTACAGCTTGTACAGTGAAGATGTGAAATGGGTGTAGGTACGTGTGGCTTTTGTGTATTTTTAGGGTTCTGTATCCAAAACATGCCAGCGGGACAATATTACTAAGCCTCCCCTGTCCGTCCATCCGTCTGTCTGTCTGTCAGCGTCATTAACCGTAAAAGGTAGAGAGTTGAAACTTTCGAATAATGTGAAGGTATTTCTATTGCCGCTAGTTATAACAAGAATAATAAAAAAGTCATATAAATAAAAAAATCAATAAGTAGGTACATAATCTTGTACGATGCAGGTACGGAACTCTTTGTGTGTGGGTCCGACTCGCATTGGATTAGTTCTTTAAAACTCTCATCATGAAGCTCTTAAAAGAGACTGAAATATTTTCCACTCCACTCGGAGATAGAATGGTTTCGCTCTAGTCAGCTCATCTCCGCCCGCATTGGTGGAAATAACCTGCCGCGCCGCTCTTTTCTCTTTTCTTTCTTCTTTGGTGGAAAACCTGCCCTAACTAATGGTGGATCTAGCTTAGTGTTTTGTTAACATAAACGTGAGCGGCAATAATAATTAATTCTTAATTGTTTTCAATTATAGGTATTCGTTAAGATACAGAGTTGCTAACTACCTATTTAAATGTTTCTAAGGAAGGAAAAATAATTTATTTTATGTTTTTTGAAAAAAGTCGTAAAGAGTTGCCAGGAATGATCCTTCAAAGGATTAAAGTCCAGGATTCAATATGTACATAAGTCGAAATGAGGACACGGGTAGCATGACTTTTTAATTTGAGTTGTGTTCAAAAGTAGAGTTTTTATAATGTCCAGAACACTATGGTGCTTAGGAAACGTAAATCGTTATTATTATCAACCGATAGACGTCCACTCACAGCAGGACATCTAGGTCTCTTGTAGGAATTCCCACACGCTACGGTTTTTTATAACGGTACAAAAAATAAGATAAAAACCGACCAAGTGCGAGTCAGGCTCGCGCAATGAGGGTTCCGTCCTACAGTCGTATTTTTTCGACATTTTGCACGATAATTCAAAAACTATGATGCATAAAAATAAATAAAAATCTGTTTTAGAATGTACAGGTGAAGACCTTTCATATGATACCCCACTTAATATAGTCACTCACTTCGAAAGTTGAAAATACTAATTATTAGTTCATGACCACAAATTAATTTTTTTTGTGTGATCTAACCCTAAATTCACGGTTTTCAGATTTTTCCCCAAATATCAGCTATAAGATCTACCTACCTGCCAAATTTCATGGTTCTAGGTCAACGGGAAGTACCCTGTAGGTTTCTTGACAGATAGACGGACAGACAGACAGACAGACAACAAAGTGGTCCTATAAGGGTTCCGTTTTTCCTTTTGAGGTACGGAACCCTAAAAAAGACCATCTGTAGCCTAACTTACTACTTACCCATACACCTACCTACCCATACAACTTATTTAATAACAGCAATATACAAAATTGACACTAAACAAATTGTATGCGCCTAAACTACTAAACATTATGCAAATGGTATCAATATAAGTACCAATTCCATTAAAATTTAATGATACGCCGCATTTGATTGCGGTTAAAGTTGTTTGTTCTAAAGTAAGTTGTTCCAATACGTTTAACTGCTATGAACGTTTATAATAATAAAATTGTATCTACTACATAAATACAGTCATTTAGTGCGCCATATACCTAATAGACATAATAGGCTTGAAAGACTGACTTGTAGAGCTGCTGTCGATTTTCTCACCGAATTCAATATTTTGAAATTTAGGAAAAAAAAACTATTAAAATCTAAAAAATATGCAATCCTTGCCATCACAAAATCATTTGAATTTAAACTAGTTTATGCTCGCGACTTCGTCCGCGTGGACTACACAAATTTCAAACCCCTATTTCACCCCTTTAGAGGTTGAATTTTCAAAATCCTTTTGATGTTTGCGGCTCTGGCAAATCTTAGGCCACGTTTTCACCTAAGTATAAGAACACTCGCGGAAGTCTTACATGAGTTCTTGCAATACCTTCTTGCAATGTTTCTTGCATTTCGTGTAAATTCCTACATTTTCTGCAATAAATATCTCGTGAGAAGCTCACGGATATAGTTTCGCAACTTATCGCAGAGGTTTTTACACCAAGAGCTAAGTATTATTATCGCGAAGACAGTGGCATTTTTTTTTTTTTTTAATCTTTTATTAACAGGCTTTTACATTTATGTATGTCAGCCTACAGTGGCATTTAAATGTAGTTTATGCTGTAGAATCACGCCGAGAATTTGTGGACATAAGACATATAGCAGCTAGAGCTACAATTTTATTGCACAAGAAGAACAAAAATCAGTCATGTGCGAGTCGGACTCGCACACGATGGGTTCCGTACAAAAATACTAAACACTTTTTAATATTTTTTGTGATGTTACCTCAAATCACGGTTTTCAGATTTTCCCTTTACTTGCGCTACGTAAACTTTGCTACCTTTCATGATTTTTGGTTGACGGGAATGTACCTACCCTATAGGTTTTGATTCCCTTGACGGGTCTTGACAGACACGATAGACAGACAGACAACGAAGTGATCCTATAAGGGTTCCTTTTTCCTCTGGAGATTGGGTTTGCCAGTGCAAACGCGGCCCTTCCTGCATCTCTGTCTTGCTGATCGTTTCGTGGTAGTATACGTACGGTAACCTGTAGTAGGTACCCACACAAAATAGTTTAAGGCATATCGATTGATACAATATACGCACGCGCCCCTATCATTATCTTAATTGCTTGTTATGTTCAATCATCGAGCTATAAATCTGAGCACTATTATAAATGCGAAAGTGTGTCTGTCTGTTTATCTATCTGTCAACCTTTCTGGCTCTACCGTGGAACTGCTACTTGATTCGCTAACTCAGTGTCTCAGTGTGTCAGTGCTGAATGATAGCCACCGAGCTCATTTGACATTGGTTAGTTCTACATTGCTGCGTCACTGGATGATATTAAAATAAGTTTTCGTGGAAAACCTACAAGGGATTAAAAATAAATGTCAAATGAACTCGGTGGCTAAATGAATTCAGTGTTAGACACTGAGTTAGCTAAGCACCTAGTAGATCTGGATAAAGACACAGAAATAACTTACATCTTGGAGGATCATTTATAGGATACTTTTTATACCGGAAAATCAAAGAGTTCCCACGGGATTCAGGTTAAAACCTGAATCCACGCGGACGAAGTCGCAGGCACCATCTAGTCCATACTAATATTATAAATGCGAAAGTGTGTCTGTCTGTCTGTCTGCTAGCTTTTCACGGCCCAACCGTTCAACCGATTTTAATGAAATTTGCTACAGAGTTAGCTTATATCCCGGGGAAGGACATAGGCTACTTTCATCCCGGAAAACTGATGAGTTCCCACGGGATTTTTAAAAAGCTAAATCCACGCGTACGAAGTCGCAGGATTCAGCTAGTATAGAATAAGTTTGTTACTAGCATTTATATCTAATTTGTATCTACTAACATAGGTTAAGAGTAATTTATATATGGACCTATTGTTGTCTGAAAATTAAATATACTTAAAAATCAAAAATCTACGCGCACAAAGCTGCGGTTATTAGCTAGTATTTCATAATCAGATTGCAATTAGTTGAACTTTGCGGGAACAACCTGACCTTTGAAACCATGATTGTTTTCAATTACTAACTAATTTCAGTTATCGAACTTTTCCCACTCCAATGTTATTGAACAAATTACTAGTATCATTTCGAATCGAGTAAAATAGTTGAACCAGAATTATTTCAATTTCGAGAAGATTTTATTTGGTTCCTAGATAATTACCCAGTACACACGACTTCATCTGTGTAATGTGCAGAAACTGTCCAATTTTTCGCGCTAATTTATAGCACTCGGGAATAATCATTGAAAAAAAAATTAGAATCGAATGATTAGTTCCGGAGATTACTCTCTAGTCTCTACATAATTAACTTAAAAGCTAAACAATTTTACCGCTTCATAATATCAGCCCGACACAAGTTTCTCTAAAATTAAAAAAAAAACCGACTTCAATACCTCACCACAACCACCAAAATGTAAAAAATAATTAATTTATTAATTGTAATTCAATTATATTATGTATACAAGTGTTCTATAATCCTACAATTTTTTGCTAATCGGTGCCAATGTGGCGTTACAAAACAATATGAAGGGACGGTTCGTACGGCTAATTTTAACTAAGTAGCATTGAATAAATAAATTGTAAATGAATGAAAAATCACTAAGGACTGAAATACAGAACCATGATATATTATATTTTGCAAAAAAATAAATAAAGAAGACAGTGGCTCCGTTAACTCTACAGACCATAATAATAGTTTTTTATTGACAGGCAAAAAACCGATAAACACATTTAAAAATTACAATAAAATAAAATAAAATTTACATTACAAAGCATACATAAAGATACCTTACGACTAACTGAAATGGTTAAAAAACTCATTTCAGATGTCACATTTATTACCATAGATCAACGCAATAGTGCTACAGATTTTGAACCACCATTGGCATTAGTACTTAAAATTGCAGTCAAAAATAGCTAATTCATCAGCAAAAAATAGTTATTATAAACAACGGTGATCTAATGAAAACGTCTTGGTCTACAGTTTACGACTCGCTGCAACATATCAACACAAAAATACGCGTGTAAGCGGTTTTTGGAGTGATTAATTGTATCAACGTGTCTCTCTTTGAACTGAGTTATATCTGTGTTGACCGTTGCTGAGTTAAATTGGTGTGTTGTGTAACTAAGTTAGGCTGGTGTTGACGGTAACTCGGTTAGATCGGGCTTGGACTCTTGACGGTAACTAGTTTACTTAAGTGATTGCTGTCCTGTATACGTACCGCAGACATCAGTGTCTACTGTAGCGTGAGTTTTTGTGTAACTGAGGCTGATATTGACAGCAACGTGAATACAAACTAGTGTTGATAGAAACGTGAGTTATATTTGAGTGGACCGTAACGTGAGTTAGTTTGGAGTTGACGGTAACGTGAGTTCCTTTCTCAAACTGACGTTTGTTGTGAACTAAATAAAGAGTAGGTATTTATTTTCGAGAACGTGTCGTGAGTTACATTAGAATTAACGGTAACGTGAGTGGAATTGATGTTGACGGTAATGTGAATAGTTTGGTGCTGACAGTAACGTGAGTGATAAGTTAACCATTTCTGAGTGAAGGATAGTTTTTTGAGAACTGGGGATAGCGTATGATGTGATGATGCGGCGTGGTAACGCTCTGCTCGAAGCCAGTAGGCAGGGGTCTGTCGACGGAAACAGCACCTTGGCGAGTGATAAGGAGCTTGTGCACAAGTGTCATAGTGATCCTGGGGGAGGGAGAGCCTTGGGAGCAATCCCAAGGACGCACCGACATAGATCTGTGTCGGGCGCTTTGAGGAAATGCGTTCTGACTCTGGATGGATACTCGTATGTCATAGGTATGTGTATTTGATATTATTATAAAAAATATTTTAGTAGTTTTTAAGTAATACTACATAGACAAACGACGTGAAACGAATCGCAGGAAGCCGGCGCGCCGCGGCACAAGACTGTGGCTTGTCGAAATCCCTACAAGAGACATCCAGCAGTGGACGTGAATGTGGTTGACGAAGATGATGATGATGACGATGATTTTTAATTGCTCTGTCTTATTGGTTGTGCCTGCCTCATGTTTAGCATGATCGACTGCGGATAACGACGTTCTGAATTCAATTCCCGGGCTGGACCAATATCAATTTTTAGGCAGGTATCAAGTATTTAGGTAGGTTATGTGTGAGGGTTTTCTGACAAGGAATTCTCAATATTAGTCCAGAATTAGGAAGATGGTGGTGGTGGTGTTTAACCCCCGTGCCAACGTTGCCGCTCCGCTCGAGTGTCCGATGAGCTAACTTCTCTCCTTACTACAATCCAGCAGACAAGCGCTGATATGTGCGAGATTTCACTACAAACGCAAAAAAAAACATAAAAGCACATTTACTTTTCCAAGTGAGAAAAATTAAAAGCACTGTCGGACGTGTCACCTCTTCATTGTGTCCATACAAGTGCCGTTTGAACACAACGTGAGATCATTTTACTACGAGCACGAGAGGCTCTTTTGAATGATTCTCTCTATAGAGTAAACTACTCTGTGGTGCTGCGGCTTTTAGCGACACTTTTTATAGACATCTTGTAGTTTTATTAGTACAATAGCTACCTACCTATAGATACCTTTTGTGGTCAATTATAGATAACTAGTAGATACCCGCGACTTCATCCGCGTGAATACACATAAATTATTTCAAGAATTTCACTCCAAAAGATTAAGTACTTTTAAAAACATAAAAGCACATTTACGAAAATTGTTTTACTCTTAATAAAAAGCAACTTTTCCAAGTGCGAAAAATTAAAAGCCTGTCGGGCGTGTCACCTCTTCATTGTGTCCATACAAGTGCCGTTTGAACACAACGAGCTCATTTACTACGAGCACGAGAGGCTCTTTGGAGTGATTCTCTCTATAGAGTAAACTACTCTGTGATGGTCACTTAAGTGCTGCTGCTTTTAGCGACACTTTTTATAGACATCTTGTAGTATTATTAGTAAAATAGCTACCTATAGATACCTTTGTGGTCGATTATAGATAACTAGTTGATACCCGCGGCTTCATCCGCGTGAATACACATGAATTATTTCAAGAATTTCACTCCAAAAGATATTATTATGTTCCTTGCGTGGTACATATTGTATCAGACGAGTTTTTAATTCTGGTTCGGAAGTAACGATATATTTCTGTTTATTGTGAGACTAGCTGATGCCCGCGACTTCGTACGCGTGGATATACGTTTTTGAAATTCCGTGGGAACTTTTTCATTTTCAGATATAAAAAGTAGCCTCTTTAACTACAGGTAGGTAAGGTAATCTATGAAAAAACTCACACCGATCCAATGCTCCATTGCGGCGTGATTGAAGGACAAACCAACAAACAAGCACACTTTAGCATTTATAATAATACTAGCTGATGCCCGCGACTTCGTCCACGTGGGATTAAGTTTTTTAAAAATCCCGTAAGAACTCTTTGGTTTTTAGGGTTCTGTACCTCAAAAGGAAAAACGGAACCCTTATAGGATCACTTTGTTGTCTGTCTGTCTGTCTGTCTGTCCGTCTGTCTGTCTGTCTGTCAAGAAACCTACAGGGTACTTCCCGTTGACCTAGAATCATGAAATTTGGCAGGTAGGTAGATCTTATAGCTGACATTTGGGGAAAAATCGGAAAACCGTGAATTTAGGGTTAGATCACCCAAAAACTATTAAATTGTGGTCATGAACTAATAATTAGTATTTTCAACTTTCGAAGTGAGTGACTATATCAAATGGGGAAAGGTCTTCACCTGTACATTCTAAAACAGATTTTTATTTATTTCAATGCAGCATAGTTTTTGAATTATCGTGCAAAATGTCGAAAAAATACGACTGTAGTACGGAACCCTCATTGCGCGAGCCTGACTCGCACTTGGCCGGTTTTTTGGGTTAAAAAGTAACCTATGTCACTCTCCGAGTCTTTATCTATATCCATGCAAAAAAATCACGTCAATCCGTTGCACCGCACCGTTGCTTGCCACATGATTGAAGGACAAACCAACAAACAAACACACTTTCGCATTTATAATAAGGGTACTGACTAGGTGACGCCCGCGACTACATCTGCGTCGATTTAGATTTTTGAAAATCCCGTGGGAACTCTTGTTTTTTCCGGGATAAAAGAGTTAGATTTTTCACTCGTATATAATTCTACACTTATATTTCATTGTCTCTTACGTATTTAACAGCGAGAATCTACTTGTTTACATTCTAAGCAAACTAAGGAAATCTTAAGTATCTACTTCAGTAAAAACTTGGATAAAATCGATGGATAAAATCGCTTCGGGAATCATAATAAATTAAACCGCTACAAAATCGATTCCTTAAAACAAAAAGTAAGAGTATTCGTCTCAAGTACGAAACAATTGCTTTTATAGCGCTTTTAGAAAAATCGTTTTCCAATTTTATTTCCTATCGAGAAATGACAGAGTTAACTGCGTGAGAAAGAATAAAATGTTTCTATACGTATTTGACGACCTTCCAGGAAGGTATACTATAATAATATTATAAATGCGAAAGTGTGTCTGTCTGTCCGTCTGTCTGCTAGCCTTTCACGGCCCATACGTTCAACCGATTTTGACGAAATTTGATACAGAGATAGCTTGCAACCCGAGGAAGGACACAGGCTACTTTTTATCCCGGAAAATCAAAGAGTTCCCACGGGATTATTAAAATGCTTAATTCCACGCGGACGAAGTCGTGGGCATGACCTAGTATCCTATAATGGTAGGAGTTCTCTTAGGATAATAATGCGGTGGATACCCAGATCCTTCCGCATACAATAGTAGCTAATTATTCATATTGTATGATTTGATTTTTCCAATATTTTTTTCTTTTAAAAAGCCAGATTACAGATACAAAAAAAGTACTTGTCAATCAATTACGTAATTTGAAACGAAGCTTTATTTATCTTTGACTAGCTGAACCGCCCCGGCTTCGCTTGGGTGGAGTTTAGAAAACTGAGGAACCATCCTCGTACTTCGAGGAATATTATAAAAAAGAATTAGCGAAATCGGTTCAGCTGTTGTCGACATTTGCGTTCAGCAACACATTTGGTGATTCATTTTTATATTATAGAGATTTACGAATATAATGTGAGTAAATAAAATATTAAGTACATATTTAAAAATGTTTTAGAAAAATATTATAAATTAAGCATAATATTTTTATTTATGATACGCTCGCTTTCCGTTCAATCAAAAAGCAATTTACCTAGTTTAAACGATCTCATTTGATCGCAGAATATTTTAGATTTAAGTACTGAACTGAAGTAGTCTTGATACGTTTGTATTTATTGTTTACTAGCTGATGCCCGCGACTACGTACGGGATTGGATTTAGGTTTTTAAAAATCCCGTGGGAACTCTTTGATTTCCCGGGATAAAAAGTACTTAATTAAGGCTTATATAAGGCTTATGTCACTTTCCAGGTCTTTAGCTATACTCATGCCGAAAATTACGTCGATCCGTTGCTCCGTTGCGACGTGATTGAAGGACAAACCAACAAACCAATGAACCAACAAACCAATAAACCAACAAATCAACAAACCTTCAAACAAACACACTTTCACATTTATAATATGGGTACTGATTGCATAATTCAAATTATATTCAAGTTATTCCTCGCACTTGATCATCATCATCATCATCATCATCATCATCATCAACCAATAGATGTCCACTGCTGGACATAGGTCTCTTGTAAGGTCATGGGTCTCTTGTAGGGTCCTCGCACTTACAAAACTTGAAAAAAGGTGTGGTACATATATTATACTTAAGCCAAGTTGAATTATACCCGGATCAAAATAAAACCATAATGACGTTTTCACTCTATACTTTGTTGTGATGAAAAGCAATTTACGAGTGGATACGGATTTCAAAGGAGTTCATTTCATCGTATAATATTGTTTCATTTCTCATTTCAATTTAATATTATACTGCATTCAATAGGTTTTGATACTCCAATACATATAATACCTAACTATATTATAAAATATTTGCATTATAAAATTGTTATACTTAGTATTTTTCCTGTGTCTTTGCAGTGCAGAAATAAAACCATCGAAGGTCTGCTAAACTCTACGACCCTCTTATGGTATTTTTTCTGTGGACTTGTTAGTAGAAACGGAATTATGTAATAGAAAATATTTAACATAGAGTAGGAGCGAAGCGAGCCTGATCTTTTCTTTTAATTGACAAACAATCCTTAGCTACTTAAAACTATTAAAATCTTCTGTTTTTTAACTACTTAATTAAAATTGGTCCAGTATAACTCAAGATCAAGATACAGCTAGAAATTGACACAATATTGTGAAACACATGGGTGGTTTTTCACTGTGTCAGGATGCAGACTTTTTAAACATTCTTTGTAATAATTAAAAAAAAAATAGAATGATTTATAGCAGCCAAAGCTGAGGGTAAATAAAAGGCTGAGGGTAAATATTGTGAAACACATGGTAGTTTTTCACTGTGTCAGGATGCAGACTTTTTAAACATTCTTTGTAATAATTTTTAAAAAAATGATTTATAGCAGCCAAAGCTGAGGGTAAATAATAGGCTGAAGGTAAATATTGTGAAACACATGATAGTTTTTCACTGTGTCAGGATGCAGACTTTTTAACATTCTTTGTAATAATTTAAAAAAAAAATGATTTATAGCAGCCAAAGCTGAGGGTAAATAAAAGGCTGAAGGTAAATATTGTGAAACACATGGTAGTTTTTCACTGTGTCAGGATGCAGACTTTTTAAACATTCTTTGTAATAATTAAAAAAAAAATAGAATGATTTATAGCAGCCAAAGCTGAGGGTAAACAAAAGGCTGGGGTTAAATATTGTGAAACACATGGTAGTTTTTCACTGTGTCAGGATGCAGACTTTTTAAACATTCTTTGTAATAATTTTAAAAAAAAAGATTTGTAGCAGCCAAAGCTGAGGGTAAATAATAGGCTGAAGGTAAATATTGTGAAACACATGGTAGTTTTTCACTGTGTCAGGATGCAGACTTTTTAAACATTATTTGTAATAATCTAAATATATAAAAGGAAAAGGTGACTGACTGACTGACTGACTGACTGACTGACTGACTGACTGACTGACTGACTGACTGACTGACTGACTGACTGACTGATCTATCAACGCACAGCTCAAACTACTGGACGGATCGGGCTGAAATTTGGCATGCAGGTAGCTATTATGACGTAGGCATCCGCTAAGAAAGGATTTTTGTAAATTCAACTTCTAAGGGGGTCAAAAGGGGTTTAAAATTAGTGTAGTCCACGCGGACGAAGTCGCGAGCATAAGCTAGTTTAAAAAAAAATGATTTATAGCAGCCAAAGCTGAGGGTAAATAATAGGCTGAAGGTAAATATTGTGAAACACGTGGTAGTTTTTCACTGTGTCAGGATGCAGACTTTTTAAACATTCTTTGTAATAATTTAAAAAGAAATAGAATGATTTATAGCAGCCAAAGCTGAGGGTAAACAAAAGGCTGAAGGTAAATATTGTGAAACACATGGTAGTTTTTCACTGTGTCAGGATGCAGACTTTTTAAACATTCTTTATAATAAATAAATAAAAATTAGAATGATTTATATCAAACAAAGCTGAGAGTCAAACTCATATAACTCATGAAACTATTTGCGGTGATAATACGTTCTAGTGAAATAAAGCAATTTCATTTATTGTGTGACATCAGGGTTTGTTGAAATTCAATAAAGACCCACTGATGTGAACAGTCCTTTGATATTAAATTCCTGTTTGAGTTCTTCGAATTGTTTCAGAGATTTTGAGTCAATGTGAATTTTATAATATGTATTTTAGCTTTTAAACTATCGTGAGTAATCTACACTAATATTATAAAGAGGAAAACTTTGTTTGTTTGTTTGTTTGTTTGTTTGTTTGTTTGATTGTACTGAATAGGCTCAAAAACTACTGGACCGATTTTAAAAATTCTTTCACCATTCGAAAGCTACATTATCCACGAGTAACATAGGCTATATTTTATTTTGGAAAAAAATAGGGTTCCGTAAGATATTTGGGTTTTTCGGACACAAGGTGTAAAAAATCAACCAGAAAAGTTACTTATTTTGCGTACGCTGCCTAAACTATAAAAGATAGAACCATAAAATGTTCTAATTAATTGTAGATCTTATAAATATCTACAAAAAAGTCCGCGACACACTATACCCATCTATGTCGAGTGAGGCACAGCAACCATTTTTTTATTTAAAAATCTTGAATTTTTTTGGACTACATTTAAACGCGTTTATTTTACTCATGCTATTAATCCTTATCAAAATAAATGATTTCATCACTAAGAACAGTTTATGGAGATAATATTTGGTCTTTGAATGATTAAAATTGGACGTTTGGTTTTGAAGTTATGGCGAAATTAAAATATTACGATTTCTGCTGCACGGCCCGTTGTATTATATAAAGAGGTAATGTCGTTAAGTTTGTTTGTAGGGGGTAATCTTTAGAACTACTGAACCGATTTTAAAAATTCTTTCACCAGTAGAAAGCTACATTATTCCTGAGTGACATAGGCTATACGGGATCTTTAAAAACCTAAATCTACGCGGGCGAAGCCGCGGGGATCAGCTAGTTTCCATTATAAATATAGAACTAAACCTGTATGAGTGTCTTGCCCGAATGCAGAAGAAGACCGAGTTAGTAAAAAACCGGCCAAGTGCGAATCAGACTCGCGCACTGAGGGTTCCGTAGTACAATCGTATTTTATCGTCATTTTGCACGATAAATCAAAAACTACTTAATAGATCTCGTTCAAACCAATTTCCGGTGGAAGTTTGCATGGTAATGTATTTTTTTTAGTTTTATCATTCTCTTATTTTAGAAGTTACAGGGGGGGGGGGACACACATTTTACCACTTTGGAAGTGTCTCTCGCGAGTTTGGAAGTGTTTTTTTTATATTTTTGTGTAAAAATCTTAATGCGGTTCACAGAATACATCTACTTACCAAGTTTCAACAGTATAGCTCTTATAGTTTCGGAGAAAAGTGGCTGTGACATACGGACGGACAGACAGACAGACAGACATGACGAATCTATAAGGGTTCCGTTTTTGCCATTCGGCTACGGAACCCTAAAAACTATCAAGCAGCGTAAGATCTCGTACCTGGGCCATATTTTACTACACGATATGTACCTACCGCCTGCTGTACACAATTTTATTATGATGGATGGATAAATAGCTGAAAAAAGAGAGGTGGAAAGAAGGGAGAAGTCATGGCTACGTAACATAAGAGTATGGACTGGCATAAAAACAGTTAGAGAACCATTCCGCCCAGCCATGGACAGGGAGACGTTTAGACAACTGACCTTCAGTAATGGAGAAGCACGTGAAGAAGAAGATGTAATTATTTATATGCTCATGTAAGTATATCCTAAGTAGGTATATGTTAAGTACCTATTAGATATATATTATCAGAGTTGTAATTTTAGCGTTTAAACTACCGTGAGTGATTTCCATTATAAATACTATACAACGGGCTCTACGGGCAGCGGCACGTGCGTCCCGCAGTCAAAACCGCGGCGCGTGCGCGGACGGACTCCCTTGAAAAAGGACCCCGGATGGGTTCGAAACTAGTCGGGCTAACGTCGACTACACACGTGAGTAAGCCGGGACAGATAGTATTTATAATAGAGTTGTAATTATAAACTAACAGAGCTCAACGAGTTGAGAAACTTAAATGGAAATAGATAGGTAGGGAGGGGTATAGATAGGTAGGGAGGGGTATAGATTGTAGGGCTAATAAAAGTCCGAGTCTCAAGGTGTTAGCTAATAGCATCGCATCAGTGAGCACAATATCCTTATTGCCTTTCCTCTAGTTCACGGTCGACATCCAAGATAACAAACAGGAAGCTTAGTTAAATTCTGACCAACGTTTAATAGTTCAATTAAATTAGCCGACGTTTTAAATCTCACGAAATTTCAGAGCCAAATAATTAAAAAATGTAATTAAAAAGTTAGTCGAGACAAGCTCTTTACGCCTAGACCAATTAAACCAATATTTTAAATTTTTTATTTTAGAATACTTGTAAGTTTTTGGTACCATTGAACGCGACTGCATAGTAAACACAGTCGGTTGTCATAATAATATTAATAAAGATTAAAGTTTACAGTTTTACATGACAGGTAAAAAAAAAACTTAAAAAAAAAGGTAAAAGTTACTTCGATCATTTATGTGAATCTATACATTTAACCTAAGTCCAGGAAGTAAACATGGTCTACGTTTACTTCCTGGACTTTTAAATGTATAGTTTTACTATACGTAATACAAATTTTATTCAAATTCTACAATACAACCAATTTAATTTCTCACTTCGATGTTTAATTTACAAATTTTACTTTTAAAATAACATCCTTGTTAACTTAACGTCGTTTTAGTCAGTTTACTCGAACAAATATTGTGTTTATGCATTTGCGAATTACAAATATGCATGACCAATATTATTAGCAAATAATTTGGCTATCCATACTGATATTATAAATGTGAACGTGTGTTTTTCTGTCTATCTGCTATCTTATTACGGCCATCTGTTTAACCGATTGTGACGAAATTTGGTACAGATATAGAAAAATGAAAGAGTTCCTACGGGATTTATAAATATTATAATAACTTAATTCCAAATCGATGAAGTTGAGGATATCCTACGCAGTAAAAAGTATGAAAGAATTTCTTTTTTGTTTAAAAAGTTTATGTAAGGCTCTGGTAAGCTTGATTTAGTTTTGTCAAGAAGCTAGGTATCTTTACTATACAGGATGTAACCAAAACGAAGACAGGTGATAGTACTGATATAATACAAAAAAAAACCTGTAATTCTGTAAAAGTTTACGATATATCAATCAATCATCATCAATCAATACTTATAATATGAAGATATTTTGAAATTTTTTTTTCGAGGGCTCTATAATCGATACTGAACCCAAAACTGTAATTTTTTTCATTTTTGTCTGTCTGTCTGTCTGTCTGTATCACGGCCGCGCATCACGCTGAAACTACTGAATGGATTCCAATGAAACTTTGTACGATTCGAGGTCATACTATGAGGAAGCATATAGGATACTTTTTTATCCCGAAATTCAGCATGGTTCCCTTAGGAGAGGGGTTGAAAGTTAAAATGTATACTGAGTTGTAATTCATTAACGCGTAGTCCGATTTTATTTATTCTTTTTTTATTAGAAAGGGGATACTTTAAAGATTGTTCCGTAAATATTTCAAGGTCATCGGTTTTAACCGACTTTCAAAAAGGAGGTGGTTCTTTTTTCTATTTCGATTTTTTCGAGGTTTCTGGACCGATTTGCAAAATTTTTTTTTAAATCAACAGAAGAAGTTTTCGTGGTGGTCTCATAAAAATTCTGGATCCAACTCCTTAATCCTGATGCTGCAGGGTTACTGCATGCCTAAGTTATAAAGATTCAGGAAGTGTTCATAGTGAATTTATATTGTAGGTTCCAAGCAACGATTTCATTCTCAGACTTCAAGTCCCAACTCCTGAACCCTGATACTGCTGGTGAGAGAAAAATTTAAAAAATTGCCAGAAAAAGAATCGACTGTTAGGCGGTACGAAGTTCGCCGGGGCAGCTAGTTCAAAATAAAACATCAGCTAACTGACGCTAGAGGTCAACGAACGTTGCGTAAGTAGACCACTCGGAGTCAATGCCGCGCCGTATGCGGGACATTGACCTGAGTTTTTCACGCTATACGTTGCGGGTTTAAAAATACTACATCATTAAAACTACAAAATGAGGCAAATGGTTTTTGGTATTGGATTTTGTTTAGGTAGTACTAGCTAATGCTCGCGACTTCGTCTGCGTGGACCGCACAAATTTAAAACCCCTATTGTGAAATAGGGGTTGAACCCCTTAGGGGTAAAATTTTCAAAAATCCTTTCTTACCGGATGCCTAGGTCATAATAACTATCTGCATGCCTTTCGGCCCGAACCGTCCAGTAGTTTGAGCTTTGCGTTGATAGATCAGTCAGTCAGTCAGTCAGCCAGTCACCTTTTTCTTTTATATATTTAGATAACAATAACGCTAAGTTTTTGCTAGCGTTCTGGTTACACCCTGTATATTTAGTGTTATAAAAGTAACTAGGTATTTCATTGAGAACAAAATAAAGAGGCTTACATGAGCTCGCATTATGGGTTCATAAACCTTTATGACGTTTTCTTTGTTTCATAGGTACAAAATGTTTGGCGTAATTAACAATTTATTCGCAAGTCTTTTCAAAATGGTTCAAGAATAGCGTCACGTTTTGAAGTCTACGTAAAGGCCTGTGTCATGCAAATCAGTAACATCTTTGTACCAGATGTTTGCGCTGAAGATTAGTGAACTGATGCCAAACACGGAAATATCCTAAAATAAACTGAAAATAATGAGCTACCCATTAGGTAGGTACCTACTCACTCATCATACTCATAGTCAGCTTACTTCAGAGCACGGGTCTTCTTTCAGAATGAGAAGGGTTTGGCGTTTGTCCACCACGCTGGCCAAGTACAGATTGGCAGACTTTACACACCTTTGAGAACTACCAAAATAAACTACCGGTATGGTTGATAGCTGTTGTTAATTAAATCGAAAAAAATCGTCCCATCTTAGAGCTTCCGTAGCGTGCAATACGCAAATAGTGTCGTGCTTTTAGTTTAGAGTTTAGACAGAAAGCCGGCGCGTGCCAGACTTTCGTTATTTTATATTTAAACTGAAAGTTTCTCTGCGTATTATCCCCAATACCCCAATATTTACAAAGGAACGTTTGTTTGGATGTTTGATTGGATGTTGGCTTTGGGAAATAACGGGCAATACAGGTATAAAAAATCTTACGTCAAAGTAGAAAGTCAATTTTTTTTTCTGCAGAATAGTATTAGAAATAACGTCATGCATTGCCAGACACAGTGTGGTGGCAACCCTCTGCCAGACGCCCTTAAAGAATAGGAAACCGACGGCTATCGTTCAATTACGTATGTATACAAAGCAATATCTATACAGGAATATCACATATCTAAATAAAATAATGAAAAGAATGAAAAATATAATAAATTAACACTTAAACAATCCACCAGCATTTCAATGTTTTGCATATACTACCACATTTACTTTGTGTGCGTGGAGTCGTCACTCCGCTCACCTCTGGCACTATAGTTTCAACAGCTACCTACCTACTTCTATGAAGGAATGAACGAAATCTTTTGAATTAGATTAACTAAATTATATTGTTATCCTCTAAGTACAACTAAGTATATTCAACTGGCTTCCCGTAGCTCAGGGAATCCTAGTTCGGGGGCCAGGAATATCGACTATTAATGTTTAGTTGTTAACTGTTATCTGTTTATGTATTTATAAGTAAGTTATTTACATTAACTGTACCTACCTATTTATATTCGGGCGAAAGACTGGCTTCCCATAGCACAGGGAATCCTAGTTTGGGGGCCAGGAACTTTGCATTGCTACTACCAGGGTTATGTACTTATATATAGCTTGTAAATTTTTTATCAAAATAAAGATTATTATTTTCATTTTTCATCGCCGCCGGTACTTACTAATAAAAAGATATTTGAATAGAATGTAGCTATGTATTAAACCTACACATTTTCCAAGTAAGCATAATATGCAAAGTTTAGCATCACACGTCAAACTGTAAGACCGTACTTTGAAAAAAACCTGACGGCTAACAATAAAAACCAGCCAAGTACGAGTCAGACTCGCGCACCTAGGGTTCCGTACTACAGTCGTATTTTTTCGACATTTTGCACGATAATTCAAAACTAAAAAAAAAAACTGTTTTATAATGCACAGGTAAGGCTCTTTCATATGAAACGCCCACTTGACATAATATGTTATCTTACTTCGAACATTGAAAATACTAATTATTGTTAGTTCATGAACATATTTTAATTTTCTTCTTTTGATGTAACCACAAATTCACGGTTTTCAGATTTTTTCCCTGATGTCTGCTGTAAGACCTACCTACCCGCCAAATTTCATGATTCTAAGTCAACGGGAAGTACCCTCTAGGTTTCTTGACAGAGACAGACAGATAGACAACAAAGTGATCCTTATAGGATTATTTTTTTCCTTTTGAGGTACGGAACCCTAAAACCTGACTGCCAACAATAAAAATACAGATTTCTAAGCAAGTAAAACCGCACACAACATCTAAGGGTAAAACAAAACCTATATAGAAGGGATACATTGTAAATGTAAATAGGTATTCAAACAGGTATTCCCCGACGTGTTCTGAATACATTTCTTCTGTCTAGGAAGACCAATATATTTATACTGTTCAAACAATCCGCCCATTTGCTAAGTTAATAATATTGTTTGATGAATTACTTATTCTTTCTTTCTTCTTTCTTTTTAGGGTTCCGTACCTCAGATGGAAAATCATATCTGTCAAGAAAACCTATAGGTAGGGAGGGTACTTACCGTTGACTAAAATCATGAAACTTGGCAGGTAGGTAGTTCTTATAGCACAAGTAATGGAGTCAATCCGATAACCGTGGATTTGTGGTTACATCACACAAAAAAAGTTAAAATGTGTTAATGTACAAATAATAGTATTTTCAATTTTCAAAGTAAGATAACTATACCAAGTGGGGTATCGTATTATGAAAAGGCTTATTACCTGTTTATTCTAAAACAGATTTTTATTTATTTTGATGCGTAATAATTTTTGATTTATCGTGCAAAAGGTCAAAAAAAAATACCACTCGTACTTGGCCGGTTTTTTAAGGAATATTAGCGAAAAAGAAAAATGGCGGACTTCTAGTAAATTAGTTTTCAAACACAGCACGAAAACTACTACGTAGCTATAAACTTTGAAAGCCCATATAAATGATGTTTACTAACACAACGTGAATGATAACAAATTGATGTCCACCGGCTGGCTATCATCGTGACGTCACCGTTTATCATGCCTCGATTACGCTATCAGATAGCGTGATGTAGCATTAATCGAACGTGTTCGTAGTTCGTACGCATGATTTACCACGTCTGATCTGGTGTGGATCGGCTGGACGGTATCATTTTACGACTCAGAAGTGACCTTATTTGATGTTAGGAACATAATAATTACTAGCTTATGCCCGTGACTTCGTCCGGATGGACTACACAAATTTCAAACCCCTTAAATAGGGGTTTGAAAGGTTGAATTTTTCCTCCCTTAAAGGTTGAATTTTTAAACATCCTTTCTTAGCGGATGTCATAATAACTATCTTCATGTCAAACAGCCTTGTTCGCCCGAATATGGCTCTCTCTTAGACTTTAAATACTGATACATTAGAGCGGAAAATTCTGTTAGAATTTTTCTTGATAAGATGCAATCGTTAATCATGCAGGTAAATGTGTTGTTCATCGCAAATCTCGAGAATCGCTGAACCGATTTTGCTAATTATTTTTTTATAATATTCCTTGGAGTACGAGGATAGTTCTCACGGAGAGAAAAATTTAATTCAACCTCCCCCTCAATTTTCTAAACTCCACCCCAGCGAAGCCGGGGCGTGTCAGCTAGTTAGTTATAGTATTTTAAAATGGTTATTAAATTAATTATACTAGCAATGAGTATTACCTATTTATTATTCTATGTGTATACCATACCTACCATATTATAAATAAGGTAAGATATACGAAATTGTGTGGTAAATAAATTGGAGAGACTTAACAGAGTCGGCCTCATTGTTTATTAAGAAAAACAGGTAGGTAAGTATTTCACGCTTGATTTAGTCCCTTTCTAAGGTACTTAATTACTAGATAGCGTTCGTGTAATGTAGTTAAAGGAAATGAATTGGATAATGTAGCCTTTGTAATGTAAGGTGGATTTATTAAGTAGGGTTTTACTAGTACTTTTGCCAGTCCTGATTCACTTGGTCACGGTCAAAGAAATATACCTGAGACGAGAGAGTAACCTACGAGAGAGAGAGAGAGAGAAGAGGTAAAAGTTTAGTAAGTTTTGAGTTTGGTTCTACGTAGCAAACTTTTTAGAAACATCAGTTTTTCGGCTTTTTAGGTAATATATAGGATGGCAGAAATAGACTCTGGGCGCGATACCTAGAGAGACGCATGGAACAAATCCTGCCAGTTCTGCTTAATTATTGATAAAAACATCTAGATAAAAATTCTCTAGAAGAGATAGCTATAAGTATACGATAGTTATTTAGTAGTTTTAATAAGTCTTCAGTTTAGATTCGTATGTAACATACCTATGGACCTTCCGGCACCCAGTGGCGTGCACAGGATTTCAAGCCAGGGTATGCATTTAGGTATGAACTTATTTTCCGGCAGGTTTTAATGAAAAATAAGCATTGATTTATTACAACGAGGGTAAGCAGTGCGTTTATGCCTCTATCAGCTGCACGCCACTGCCGGCACCTATACCTACCTACTTGTTTTTTACACATTACTATACAGGAGATGCTCTACTTTTTTTAGACTAGCTGGTTCCATCTTTTTACTATGTATAGTTACTGCCTAAGTCGCAGCATACTTAAACGTAGTCATTATTTTAAATTGCACTGCTATTATTTTGAGAATGATAAGGGCCTAGCTTGTCTCATAAGCTTTATTCATAGAGCTACCTCCTATATAAGGCGTGCTCGCCTTATATAGGAGCGGCCGGTTTGTGTACACAATGCATGTTTATTACCTACTTCAGGAGTAAGTTAATATTTTAGTCCAATGGTTTAATTAATTGTATATTAGATTTAATTAAACTACGCACAAATAAATAAATAGGTACACTATTTCGTAAAAAAAAATCACCTGACTAAAGTTCGCAATAAAGAATTTAAATTTGCAAATTTCAACATACTTACCTCTTCTAAAAGAGCAACCGCCGAGTTTCTTGCTGGGTTTTCTCCGTAAAAAAAGATATTCCGTACCAGTGGTAGATGTATTTGACGATTAAAACGTAGGTACTTGTAAAAGTTTAATTGAATAAAAAAAAAATTATTATTATGTTTTATAATATTAGTAGATTTATGTAATAACTAGCTGATGCCCACGACTTCGTCCGCGAGGATTTAACTTTTTAAAAATCTCATGGGTACTCTTTGATTTTCCGGGATAAAAAGTAGCCTATGTCACTCTCCAGGTCTTTAACTATACCCATGCAAAAAATCACGTCAATCGGTTGCTTCGTTGCGACGTGATTGAAGGACAAACCAACAAACCAATAAACCAACAAACAAACACACTTTCACATTTATAATAGGGGTAGTGATATGTACCTAATAATCATAATAACTATAAGGAATGTCAATAAAGAACCATAAATACCTAATTATCGACAATCATATCTATAAATAATAATAGATAGGCATTTATGCTTCTTAGTTATTGCATATTGAGCAAGACGTTGGCAATTGCATTTTTAATTTGTACTTTTTTAATTAAGTTTCATAGTCGTCATACTCAACAGGCCTGGGTAGAACTTGGATTCTGATTGAGCAAAATTCTTCATTTAATGTCACAGAAACCACCACCTGGGTTTCTGGTGCACTTCGACCGTTCGCTGTGCCAGATCCTTCTTTCCACGCACATGCAAACTGTGGAACCAACTCCCATCGGCGGTGTTCCCACTAGATTACAACATTGGGTTATTTAAGGGGCGGACCAACAAATTCCTAAAAGGCCGGCAACGCATCGGCGGTTCCTCTGGTGCTGCAAATGTTCATGGGCGGCGGTAATCACTTAACATCAGGTGACCCGCCTGCTCGTTTGCTCGCTATCTCTATTTAAAAAAAATATAAAATAATTACCTACTATAGAAATGGTATTCGTTAGGTATAAGTCCCGCAAATGGCTATTGCGCTGGAACCATGCATTCTTAACGAAATAACGTCGATTTGACGTCAGCCGAAATAAAATATATCTACCATCAGCTCGAAACTTCAGTCTAGTGCTGACGTCATTAAAATGGCGGTCACGCGCTTTAGCAATTTGCGGGATTTATACTCTAAAGCTGTGGTAGCCTAGTGGTTAGGACGTCCGCCTTCCAATAGGAGGTCGGGGGTTCGATCCCGAGCACGCACCTCTAACTTTTCTGAGTTATGTGCGTTTTTAAGTAATTAATTAAATATCACTTGCTATAACGGTGCAGGAAAACATCGTGAGGAAACCTGCATGCCTGAGAGTTCTCCATAATGTTCTAGAGCCTCAATAGCTCAACCGGTATAGGAGTGGACTGAAAACCGAAAGGTCGACGGTTCAAACCCCGCCCGTTGCACTATTGTCGTACCTACTCCTAGCACAAGCTTGACGCTTAATTGGAGAGGAAAAGGGAATATTAGTCATTTAAAAATGGCTAATATTCTTATAAAAAAAAAAAGGTCTGTGAAGTCAGACAGCGTGGTAGACTATGGCCAAACCCTTCTCACTCTGAGATGAGATCCGTGCTCTGTAGTGAGCCGGCGATGGGTTGATCACGATGATACTCTAAAGTATTTAACTAGCATACCTAATAAGTATATAATAATTATTTATATAATATTGTTTGTTTTTTGTCAGCAGGTAAGTTACAACGTCAGCTTCACGGCTGCAACTACGTGGGAAGGACAGTTTTATTAATAAAGCCGTACGTAGCCACGTCAAAAATGCATACACATTGTATGTAAATAATGATCGCTATGCTGTACAAAGCAATCGTTCTTCCTTTGTATGTAATTGTATAATTTTTTTATAATTATATTCTACCATTCATTTCAAAGTAGCTGTGATAGCCTAGTGGTTAAGACGTTCGCCTCCTATTCGGGAGATTGGGGGTTCGATCCCGGGCACGCACCTCTAACTTTACGGAGCTATGTGCGTTTATCATCGTCATCGTCATCTCAACACTAGTTCAGAACCAAAGTTGTTTAAGTCCCTTTCACTAAAAAAAACGATTATTTAATTAGAAAAAACCGGCCAAGTGCGAGTCAGACTCGCGCACTGAGGGTTCCGTACTGCAGTCGTATTTTTTCGACTTTTTGCACGATAAATCAAAAACTATCAGGTATGCATAAAAATAAATTAAAATCTGTTTTAGAATGGACAAGTGAAGCCCTTTTATATGATACCCCACTTGATATAGTTATCTTACTTCGAAATATTTTTTTGTGTGATATGTATTATGTAACCACAAACTCACGGTTTTCAGATTTTTCCCATTTATTCGACATATAAATACTACTGTAGTACGGAACCCTCGTTGCGCGAGCCTGACTCGCACTTGGCTGGTTTTTAAGGTTCCGTACCCCAAAAGGAAAATCGGAACCCTTATAGGATCACTTTGTTGTGTCTGTCTGTCTGTCTGTCGGTCTGTCAAGAAACCTACAGGGTACTTCCCGTTGACGTAGAATCATGAAATTTGGCAGGAAGGTAGGTCTTATAGCAGACATGAGGGGAAAAATCTGAAAACCGTGAATTTGTGGTTACATCACAAGAAAAAATTAAAATGTGTTCAAGCACAAATATTGCTATTTTCAACTTTCTAAGTAAGCTTACTACCAAGTGGGGTATCATATTATGAAAGGGCTTTACTTGTACAGGCGTTTGGAATTTTATAATTTCTAAATATCAGGTCTGGTGGGAGGCTTCGGCCGTGGCTAGTTACCACCCTACCGGCAAAGCCGTGCCGCCAAGCGATTTAGTGTTCCGGTACGATGCCGTGTAGAAACCAAAGGGGTATGGATTTAATAAAAACTGCCATACCCCTTCCAGGTTAGCCCGCTATCATCTTAGATTGCATCATCACTTACCACCAGGTGAGATTGCAGTCAAGGGCTAACTTGTATCTGAATAAAATAAAAAAAAACATTCTAAAACAGATTTTTATTTATTTTTAGGCATAATAGTTTTTGATTTATCGTGCAAAATGTCGTTAAAATACGATTGTAGTACGCAACCCTCGTTGCGCGAGCCTGACTCGCACTTGGCCGGTTTTTTTCCTTTTTACTACAATATCTGATGTTGAAATTCATAGGCTTAACTTACATTTAGTTCTCAGAATAATATTACTGTCAACCGCAGTAGCTATTAGTAATTACCAAGCAAATAATTATCGAATGCCAATTAAGTAAATCGCTCCATCTTTAATACAAACCGCGGTATAATTAATTCTGACAAGTGTGATTATCCCTTATTTATTTGTTAGCGAGGGACGTGTGGCCTGTTTGTGACAACGCATACCAATCGCTTGCGATTGTTAAGCAACGTTAACCCAAGTCGGTAACTGGATGGGTGACCGATTTTGGCGGTCCGAATTCAGTATTTTCGTCTCCTCCGTGCCTCGGAGAGGAATTCCCACGGGATTTTTAAAAACTTAATTCCAAGCGGATGAAGTCGCGGGCATCAGCTAATTTTCCATAAACAATTCAATTCATTCGTATGAAACGCGTATAGAATAATGTAGCGCAGAGTACTATGCAGTTTAATTAATTTACATAGACGTGTTTTATGACGTCAAGGCTACCTGCTACCGCTTTACTTTGATCTACTATCAGAAACTATTTAACTTTGTAATATGAAAACTCCTATTCGGGAGGTCGGAGGTTCAATCCCGGGCACACACCGCTAACGTTTAACCGTTAAAGCAAGTGATATTTAATTACTGAAAACGGACATAACTCTAACTAAAAGTTAGAGGTGCGTGCCCGGGATCGAACCCTCGACCGCCGATTAAAAGCCGGACGTCCTAACCTAGGCTATAAGGAATGTAACTAACTGTAATTTAACTGGACTCGAGACAATAAGCCCTACTGAACTAACGAGTTGGATTTGAAACCATAACCTCTCGGATTTCAGTTTGCTCCTCATGTTGAAATGAGATTCAGCAAATTATACCAAAGTTACCCGCTACCACAGTAGGCAGCGCCGTCCGAATAATATATTCTGTGAATGTAATGTCAAAGACGTTTTTGTTTATATATAGATAAAAAGTTTTGTTAAAAGGTGTTGTTAGAAAGTTTATGAGCAAATTAAAGATTAATACTTTCTCCCCGGGTTTTTGTTATAATAGTAAACATTGTGGTCCTTCGAACCGGATTTTTGTGCTGATGTAGTCCGAAATACTTAAGTATTATCATATAGGCCAGTTTCATGCGGGCGTCTCATTCGGCGGAGACAAATCTACACGGACCTAACGAGTATAAAGAGTTATAGAAGGAGTCACAGAGTACATGCATGCATGGAGTCATGCAGTTTTGGTGGGCGGTAACGCCAAAGTTGTGCAAAGTGAGATGGGCAAACTAGCTCTCAAGTTTCAACCAAGCTGCTCAAAGTTATGAAGAAAAAGTAGCACCAGCATTGCAGGTGAAGTCAATAAGAGGTTGCAAGGTATCAAGAATAGCTGTGAGTACTTTTATGTTGTTTGCAAAGTGAAAAGTGAATGTTAGGAGTTCAAGTGAGGTAGGGTGACATTCAATCTTGACAAGTTTGACTTAAGTTTAAAAGTATTTTCAAACAAACTCAAGAAGTTCAAATTAAACTTTAACATAGTTCAACTTTCTGTATGTTTAATATAAATTTTAGTTTTAAACATTAGTATAACATTAACTGTTGTAAAGTGTAAGGCGAGGTTCAAATAATTACCTACTCAACTTAATTCTTTGAGATTGAAAATAGTTCCTTATTGAGTTTTTGTAAATTATCATAACCATCAATGATGAATGTAACTTAAAAAAGAAATAAATAAGATAATATTGGGTATAAAATATCTCAATTTTAGTTCTATATAGGATTTAAATGTTAATTTTGAGTCGAGTCTATATCATTTTAAGGTTTATATGTGACAGATAAACCCGAACTAGTTGCATGATAATATTGTTGTAATTACACTTAGTCATTAAGTAATCCGTCACAATGGACGCATTATTTAATCTTCAATGCGATGTTAATGCTAGTATAGAAAAAGCTTTCAAAAACTTTAAAAAGTCTCCGAAGGACCGTTTAACTTGGGTATACATTGAAACACGACTAGAGTCTTTAGAGTCCTTGTGGTCTGATTTTGTTGAGCGGCACAAAGAAATAGTTGCTGCTCCTAAATCAGATCTTAAGGCAAGATATTTTACTGACGATTATCGTTACATTACTGAAGAAATGTACACGGATTATAAAGCCGAGTTAAAAGGTGCTTTGGTCAAAACAAAAGAGGTGTCAAAAGTCTCTCATGAATCAGATAGTAGCACAAGTGGTAATGTCAAGTTGCCGAAGATTACCATACCTATTTTTTCCGGTGACTACACTTCATGGACATCGTTCAAAGATCTTTTCATATCAGTGGTCCACAAGAATGAGTCATTGGACAATGTCCAAAAATTACACTATTTAAAAGGTCAGTTGTCTGGTGAAGCCGAACAACTTCTCAGGCATATTAACATTTCAGGAGACAATTACGAACAATGTTGGACACTTTTACAAAACAGATATGACAATAAGAAGTTTTTAGCAAATTGCTGGTTGAAAAGACTCATCAATCAAAATTGTATGTCAGTGGAGTCTGCTAATGGCATAAAGAACATTTTGGACACGACAGTAGATAGTCTAAATGCACTAAAGAACCTAGGGGTTGATGTAACCTCGTGGGACATCCTAGTGATTTTCTTAACCAGTTCAAAGTTAGATAGTGAAACACGAAAGCAGTGGGAGTTAAGTACAATGAATTCATCCTCTGAGTTGCCACGCTTTAAAGAATTTAAAGATTTTCTTGAAGGTCGATATCGAGCTCTAGAATATATAGATGAAGCATCAACTCGCAAGCAATCTACTTACAGTAAACCAAAGGTTCTTCATGCTATTGAGAGTCAAAGTTCAGTACCAATGGTCTCATGTCAGTTTTGTAATGGCACACATAGAATAATAAATTGTAAATTATTTATGAATGAGTCGCCAGACTCTAGGTATAATTTTATCCAATCAAATCGACTATGTTTCAATTGTTTGGGCACGCACAGCATTAAGTTTTGTAGACAAACTACGTCGTGTCAGATCTGTCACCGAAAACATCATTCTTTAATACATAGGGAAATACCTAAATCTGTTAATAGTAATTCTACTGATAATACAGTGATAACAAGTAGTGAATTATCTTCAACACAGGAACTGTCACCATCAAATGAGGGAACCCTGGCAAAAATAACTAGCCATTTGTCCACAGAAGGAGATTTTTCAAGGCCCGGCCAGGTTTTGCTTGCGACAGCAATAGTGAAAGCGGATGCAAGCAATGGAAATTCCCAAATGATTAGAGTGTTATTAGATCAAGGATCTACATCATCATTTATTACAGAAGCTACAGTCCAGTTGCTCGGTCTTAAGAAGGTACCTGCTCGAAGTGAAGTCATGGGATTAGGAGGAAATCAAAGCGCGTGTTCTCAGAATATGGTTCAATTAACTATTCATTCTATTCATGACCCAACATTCACTATACAAATTAAAAGCTCACATATTAAAGACAATTACATCACTTCTTCCATCTGAAAAGATCTCCTCAAAGAAGTGGATAGAAATTAAAGACGTTTTCCTAGCAGATCCAGAGTTCCATACTCCGAACAAAATAGATGTTTTGCTGGGTGCAGAAGTTTATGCCCAAGTCATTAGAGAAGGATTGATCAGAGGTCCACCAGGTGCACCTATAGCTCAGAATACTGCATTTGGATGGATCCTCTCAGGGCAAACTGATTCACGAGGTAATTCAATTAGCTGTCATCATATCACGGTCACTACGCACATGGATGAAAACGACGTGCTTAAAAAATTTTGGGAACTTGAAACAGAACATTCTTTTTTTAAGAAGAATATTTTAACTCCGGAAGAAGAACAATGTGAACAATTTTACGAAAGAAGTACTAAAAGAGACAAAGACGGTCGGTACATTGTACGACTACCTTTTCGAGATGAGGATCCGCAATGCAAATATGGGAACTCCAGAGACATTGCCATTAAACGTTTTCAAATGTTGGAAAGAAAGTTTGAGAAAAATCCCGAAGTAAAAACTAAATATTCGGAAGTAATTCACGAATACTTGGATCTTGATCACATGATACGTGTTCAGCATGATGAAGACCCAAAAGATGCAGAGGCTGTTTATCTACCGCACCATGCAGTGATACGAGAAGATAAAAGTACTACCAAGGTCAGAATAGTGTTCGATGCGTCGTGTAAATACGCCAACAACGTATCTCTTAATGATTCATTAATGGTGGGTCCAAAGTTACAACCAGATCTGAGACATATTATAATGAGGTGGCGATGTCATCCTATCTGCCTTATAGCAGATTTAGTGAAAATGTATAGACAAGTTAAGATTGCAGAAGAAGACACAAATTTTCAAAGAATAGTTTGGCGTGACAATCCACAATCTGAAATTGAAGATTACAAGTTAGTAAGAGTTACGTTTGGAACAGCTGCAGCTCCGTATCTAGCTGTAAAGATGCTGCAACAGCTGGCAATTGATGAAGGAGCAAATTATCCTACAGCATCTGTTAAAACGAAGTCAGATTATTACGTGGATGATCTAATGACAGGGTGTGAAACAGTGGAAGAAGGTATTCAACTATATAAAGAAATGACACGGCTAATGGCTAAAGGTGGCTTTCAGTTACAGAAATGGGTCACAAATGATGAAACTTTAGCTAAAAAGATAATGGAAGGGAAAATCGAAGATAAGGAAGTAGACATTAAAACAGATGAAATATTAAAGATTTTAGGATTGACATGGAACAGAACTCATGATGCATTTAAGTACTCCGTTCAACTTCCCCCTTTGCAAACCCCTGTTACCAAACGCAAGGTAATTTCAGACATTTCTCGGCTCTTCGATCCTTTAGGTTGGGTAGCTCCTGTGATAATCGAGGCAAAGACATTTATTCAGACTTTATGGTTATCTGGAATTGAATGAGACGAAGAATTGCCAAACAAGCTACTAAAAACTTGGACAACTTACCGTGAGAATTTATTACAAATTAGCGAAGTTCAATTTCCTAGATGGATTTGGACGAAATCATCCGATATGTCTGTAGAAATTCATGGGTTTTGTGATGCATCAACGATTGCTTATGCAGCTGTCGTGTATCTCAGAGTAGTTGACAAAGAAGGTAATGTTAAGACTAGTTTAATCGCCGCAAGAACGAAGGTGGCGCCTGTAAAGCAAGTCTCAGTCCCGCGTTTGGAGCTTTGTGGAGCAGTTCTTCTAGCTAAATTGATAAGAGAAGTTTCAGAGGTCTTGATCATCCCTAAACTACAGCTTCACGCTTGGACAGATTCAACCGTAGTACTCTCATGGCTTGGCAGTCACCCCAGCCGCTGGAATACATTTGTTGGAAATAGAGTATCGGAAATCTTGTCCATTTTGGACAACACTCAGTGGGCTCATATTCCAACATCACAAAATCCAGCAGATATAGCCTCAAGGGGAATGATTCCAACCGAGCTAGCACACAGTAAACTGTGGAAGGAAGGCCCATCCTTGTTAAAGACTCAAATAATTGAATACTCCAAACCAAGAGACATTAGTACCGATCTAGAGAAAAGGGCAATAAAAGCACATTTGGTGACAAGTATAGATGAGGATGAAATTTGGACAAAGTTTTCATCACTACAAAAATTGATAAGAGTAATTGCATATTGCAGAAGATTCTTAAACTTAAGAAAAACAGCAGGAGAAAAAAAGAAATCCAACGTATATTTAACCAGTCGGGAACTAGATGAAGCATTAAATATATGTATAAAGCATTGTCAAAGAAAAGAATTTAGGCAAGATTTTGAAAAGCTATCGAAGACAGGAAATGTGAATAGCAAAAGTAAATTAAAAGCATTAAATCCATTCATTGATCAAAACGGTATCCTTAAAGTCGGCGGTAGAATTCAACATTCAACTGTCAGTGAACATATGAAGCACCCCATTATTATTCCTAAAAAGAGTCACTTTACTCAGCTGCTTATCGGTGATGCTCACATAAAAACGTTACACGGTGGCCCAGCTTTAATGTTAAATTATTTAAGGTCGAAGTACTGGATAATTTCAGCAAAAACCTCAGTCAAATTTCATGTTCGAAGGTGTGTCACGTGTGTGCGCCATGCAGCTCATACAAGAAATCAATTAATGGGGCAACTACCATCTTCTCGTGTAACACCCACTCGACCATTTCTTCATAGTGGTGTTGATTTTGCTGGTCCACTAAATATCAGAGTATCCAAGGGTCGAGGTAATCGGTCCTACAAAGGTTACATTTGTCTATTTGTATGCATGGCAACCAAGGCCATACATTTAGAAATCATCAGCGATATGACATCGGAAAGTTTCATTGCCGGATTTAAAAGATTTGTCGCTCGTCGCGGGCATTGCAGTCAAATTTGGAGCGATAATGGGGGAAATTTTGTTAGAGCATCTAAAGACCTACATACAATGATTATAGCAGAACAATCATCAGTTGCAGTAGACATAAGAAATTGGTTGAATAATAACAGAGTTACATGGCATTTCATTCCTGCACACGCACCAAATTTCGGTGGATTATGGGAAGCGGGAGTCAAATCCACGAAATTTCACTTAAAGCGTGTCATTGGGGACTCAACGCTCACTTATGAAGAATTATCAACAGTGACTATACAAATTGAAGCATGTCTTAATTCACGGCCGTTATCTCAAATCACAGACAATTTGGATGATCCAATGCCACTCACGCCAGGTCATTTTCTCATTGGTGAACCCTTGGTAACAGTTTCTGATACAAATTATGAAATGTCTAATGTAAATAGTTTAAGAAGGTGGCAGGTGACACAGCGTATGATACAGAACTTTTGGCGTCGTTGGTCTCACGAATATTTAGCTTATTTAATGCAACGCTATAAATGGGCATTCCAAACACCTGAACCCAAAATCGGAGACATAGTCTTAGTTAAAGAAGATAACTTACCTCCAGCACGGTGGTTATTAGGCAAGGTCATAGAGAAACATCCTGGTTTGGATAAGGTTACTAGAGTCGTGACACTTAAATGTAATAAGTCTCTCATCAAGAGACCTACTTCTAAATTGTGTATTTTACCTACTTCAGATTAGATCAAGATTTTATCTTTTTAATTGTCTGTTATCTTAAATTGTGAAATTAGGTTAAGAGGTAGTTTTTCTCTTAGAGAAAGAACATTCTGTTCTTGGTGGTCGGCATGTTGAAATGAGATTCAGCAAATTATACCAAAGTTACCCGCTACCACAGTAGGCAGCGCCGTCCGAATAATATATTCTGTGAATGTAATGTCAAAGACGTTTTTGTTTATATATAGATAAAAAGTTTTGTTAAAAGGTGTTGTTAGAAAGTTTATGAGCAAATTAAAGATTAATACTTTCTCCCCGGGTTTTTGTTATAATAGTAAACACCTCAAACGTCGAGCTAAGTTAACCTAAGCCTTAAGCCCTAGTTAAACGTTGTGTAAACTAAGGCTATTATAATTGGATTAGTATAGAAGATGAGCTTCCCACGCGAACATTGAATTTGAACTGTAGGTACGTATATTTACTTTGATCATAAAAGTTTTGAATGCAATCTCTTTTATTAAAGTTCCGTAGTAAAACAACTTATAGTTTCCTCCAATCTGTCTGTCCGTCCGTGTCTCATCAGTCATCCCCATCATCATCATGGCCAACCAATAGACGTCCAGTTTCGTATTAAAACAAGGAACACCCTTATAGTTTCGTCCAATCTGTCTGTCCGTCCGTGTCTCATCACCATCATCATCATCGCCAACCAATAGACGTCCAGTTCCGTATTAAAACAAGAAACGCCCTTATAGTTTCGTCCAATCTGTCTGTCCGTCTTTGTCTCATCATCATCATCATCACCATTGCCAACCAATAGACGTCTTTTGGTTGGGACTTCCACTGCCACAGTCTTGCAGCGCCTAAATCCAGCGGTTCTCTGCGATTCATTTGATGTCGTCTGACCATCTAGATTCTAGGGGTTCTTCCAACGCTGCGCTTTCCCGTGCCAGGTCGCCATATCAGCACCCTTTTCACCTTTTTCGAACTATGGGTCCTGCTCATTGCCACTTCAGCTTCGCAACTCGTTGAGCTACGTCAGTTACTCTGGTTCTTCTACGGATCTTCTCATTTCCGATTTGGTCACGTATTGAAACTCCATGCAGAGAGAGCTACCCCATCATAAATACCCCATCATAAAATACAGTAAAATTAATATAACAAACTTTCTCTATGTTTTAACTTACCTACGTACATTTAATTTTTCATTTTATGAATAAAAGTGTTTACATAAAACCCACAGAGGCGTTGTATAAGAGCTGAAACGTTTCAGAGAACTATTAAGTTGAACGTGCTTATAATTTTACAGCTTATTTTGAATCTTCAACACTGTCCCCTTCTCGTAGCAAGTAAATGGACTTCCACAGTATGATAATATCAGTCAAACTATATTACTGTTAATAAATGCTAAAATGTTAATGAAATTGGGAAAATTATATGTGAATTACCTAAAGTTTTGTCCGCGACTTCATTCGCGTGACAAAATAAAAAAGTACACAAATTATTAATACATTAGTTAATTAATCTATTATTGTTTTCACATTAGCGAAATACCTACCTACTTATTTTTTTAAATTTGACTACCAACAACTTTGTTGTTTTAATTAACTAAGTTCAACATTAAAATATAAGAGAGCTTCAAAACTCGTTGGAATTTTAATACGTTTTCTTATTAAAATTAATGAGATATTATGTTTAGGAAAATTAGAGTTAAGAAAATTCGTCTTAACTTTAAAGACGAATTAAAATTGTTCTTGCTACAATTATAGTAATAAAGATCCTTCTCCAAACTGTACTCTTAAAGCTTAAGTAAGTACCTATTAGGTTTAGAAAGAAAAACCTGTATAACGAACTAAATTCAGCAACACAGCTGCAACTCTGAATCAATTAATGGAATAACCATAAATTTTCACAGCTACAAATGGGTGTTGTATGCACCGGTGTAATTAGACTGTGGCCGGCGACCTTTGGCTGACATTTTCCATATTGTGATTTTAGGTCACAAAAGCGGAGCGATCTAAATTGACACCCACTGTATGTGGTGTCTTTATTTAGCTCATGGACTTAGGAAGTACCTAGGTATAAGAATTATAAACTAGTACATCCATGATTGACTTAGCTTGAATTAGAGTGAAGCGACACGATGCGGTTCCGTTGCGTTGCGGCGCCGCACCGCTGTGGATTTCAATATTGGATGCTATACGGGTACTGGGTTACCGCTCCGGAAGAAAATATGGCGTTGCACCGCACCACCCATTGATGTTGGATAGGGCACCACCCATTGATGTTGGAACCCCCCTCTACTTGATGAAGCATGTGGGCAGGGTAGGCGAGCCGCGGATATGAGCAAACGCTCATATCAAAGTCTTTTGAGCACATTACTATGGGCCATTTTTGCCCAATGCACCACCCTTCTCCGCCTCGTCTGTCAAGTCGCAAGTCCGGCGCGTTTGCCGTGCGACGCCGTACGGCGCGGCGCGGCGGCGTGACGTTTCGTAGGATGTAGGATTTCTATGTAGGTGGTAGGATGATGCACCGCAACGCATCGTGTGTCTAACAGCCGCACTCAGAGTCACTAATCGTTACTTAAGATTGAGTTAAAATGAGACAGATTTATGTGAGAGATATAGCTCTGTTTCGTTTTAACTAAACATAAGTAACGATTAAGCGACTCTTGAGTTGGACTTTTCTAGTCTATGTCAATGTCTAGTAACTAGTTCAATAGCTTTTGTTGCTTATAGGCTAACTCTTGACTGTGTAAAAAGGATTTAGTTTTAAGACAAAAGGTAATCTCTAAATGATCACACGAGTGATTTAGTGTGTTAAAAACAGGACATAAGAAACAGTGCCGATTCATGCCGAGCATTCACGCCGTCAGTACATTGACTTATTTCGCATGCGGTAGCGAAACTTCAACGACTTTACGTTAAAGCCATAAAGGCGTTAATCGTTTCGCTAATGTAGACGACAGACGATTTTTTATAAATTACGAGAAACAATAATACTTAATCTTTTATTTCAGACTAGCTTACCCCCGCAATTTAGCACGCGTGGACTATGCAAATTTAAAACCCCTATTTCACTCCCTTAAGGTTTGAATTTGCAAAAATATTTTCTTAGTGAATCTCTATAACTAACTGTCTGAGACTAACTGACTGACTGATCTATGAACGCACAGCTCAAACTACTGGACGGATCGGGCTGAAATTTGGCATGCAGATAGCTATTATGACGTAAACATTCGCTAAGAAATGATTTTTTAAAATTCAATTCCTAAGGAGGTGAAATAGGGGTTTGAAATTAGTGTAAACTAGTCTTTTATATATTTCAGACTAAGACTTCACATTTGCATCTATAAACTACCATAAAAGTAGCCCATTTATCATAGCTTTAGCACATTTTAGTGCAGGATTTCGAAATGTATTTCGTACTAGGTATAAATCCCATTTGCTTTCGGGTAATTTCGTATTAATCTGCTTTGTTACGCGTCCTCGAATCCGATTTCATAGTAGGATTATGACCTGCGTAATCAATGCTTTTATATGATTACTGGGAAATTGGTTACATACGCTCGTGTGTGTACATTATCAAATCAATGCTGCCAATACCGATATACAGTATGCGGCAGAAAATAATGTACATCGACCTTTAGAAGGAGATAGTGGATTTGTAGAGCATTGTCTCTGTCATTGAGACCGACAAAACATCATATCATCATAAGCCGAAATGTCATTCTAAAGGCCGATGTAATTGAGATAGATTTTGACGAAATTCGCTACAGAGATATTATTGCATCTCATGAAAGAATATAGACTACTTTTATCCCGGAAAATTAAAGAGTTCCCACGGGCTCTTTAAAAACCTGAATCCACGCGGACGAAGTCACGGGCATCATCTAGTTCAATATATTTCCTCTTTTTTGGGACATATTATGGTACAACCAAATGGGGTGACTTATTCATTAAGAATCATACAAGATTACATAAAAAGACCGGCTAAGTGCGAGGCAGGCTCGCGCATTGTGGGTTCCGTACTACAGTCGTATTTTTTTGTAATTTTGCACGATAAATCAAAAACTATTATGCATAAAAATAAATAACAATCTGTTTTAGAATATACAGGTAAAGCCCTTTCATATGATGATGATTTCATATGATGGCATAGTAATCTTACTTTGAAAGTTGAAAATACGAATTATTTGTTCAAAACACATTTTAATTTTGTTTCTTGTGATATAACCACAAATTCACGGTTTTCAAATTTTTCCCCTCATGTCTGCTGTAAGACCTACCTACCTGCGAAATTTCATGATTCTAGGCCAACGGGAAATACCCTGTAGGTTTCTTGACAGACAGACAGACGGACAACAAAGTCCTATAATGGTTCCGTTTTTCCTTTTGAGGTACGGAATCCTAAAAATGAAAAATACACGTGAAAAGATTTTGTAAGAGTTATTATATTACTCTTACAAAATTATTACAATAAGAAAAAAATGTAATAACTCTTTGTGATACCAAAATCTCGAGCGATATATTGTATCTACTCGCACATTAAAGGGATTATTAGCTATTTCTTTTATTATTATTTTTATAAGCTTTATTGTGTTATTTTAAGATCTCTTTTGATGGTGTACTCGGATTAATAAGCTTGTTTATCGCTATAATAAATCACTAGTGTCTGTCCATGGAATCTGTTGACTTAACATTGGCTGTAGTCATGAAAAAGGTATCCATTTAGACCAGCGATTCCCAAAATGGATACCGTGGAAACCCTAGGTTTCAGAATTATCCAGATATAAAATATAACTAGCGGATACCGGCGTGTGCTAATTCCCAAAAAAAATCCGTAAGTAATTTTTCCCCCTCGTCTAACATCTTCGCATTATTGCCTTTCTAATGAAACCAGTTTGGGGCACTTCGATTGGTTGGTTTTAAAGTCTATAACGGACACAGGCAGAAGCATTTTTGTGGTCTGTAATATACTAGGGGATACTACGCTAAAAAAATCACTAACCATTTTCTCATTAGTGTCTTTCTAATGAAACCGGTTTGGGGCACATCGGTTGGATGGTTTCAAAGTCTATGACGGACACTCATGTAGAAACATTTTTGTGTTTTAGTATTAAGATTAAGATATGCAAACATCAGCAGCCTTATCAAGACGCCAAGACAATAATTTCCCGCGGGATTTGAGATATTAGCCTAGAGCCCACTCGTCTGTCAGTTTTGTCCTTCGACATACGACAGTGTCACAGTTCAAGACAGTTAGGGAACTTGAAACAAAACGTCGAAGCTTTGACGTCATTGGCAGGCGATGTTCCTACATTTTGACGTCAGGCAGCCTATGAATCGCCTGTTTTTCTTTCATTTTACGTCACTGATTCAGGATTAAATCGAGAGTTCCCTCACTCTAGTTCACTCTGACATTGTTTCAGGATGACTTCAAATCTGAGACATACCTATGTCAGGCAATGTCAATCATAGTTTTTGAATTATCGTGCAAAATGTTGAAAAATACGACTGTAGTACGGAACCCTCGCTGCGCGAGCCTGACTCGCACTTAGCCGGTTTTTTTCGGACTACATAGGTTTTGCAAGTACATAAAATGAAACAATTCTGTACATCAGAGTTAATTTGTTCAATCGTTCATTCCCGAGGTAGTTTTTTGGATTAATCCTATTGCAATGCTGTACATATGATATACGTTTGGTTATCCTTCAGTCAGATCAGGCTATATTATGGTAAAATTGATAGAAAAACCTATCGCTCAATGGGCGAGTTGCAATACAAAACTTCAATTAGCCTAAGCCCATTGATGATAATATTACGTCACTTGAAACTGCACGAGTGTCAATCAGCGCTGCCCTACTTATAGAACTAGGCATTACCACACGACCTAAACCGGTCGCTCGTAGGCGTTGGAGACCGTTTACATTAGGACGAGACGATTATCAGTTAAAAATTTAATGAATGAATTACACTTCACCACAAAGAAAAACGAAAACCCGTATAAAATTAAGTTGATTAAGAGCTACTATAGTTTAGTGGCTATAGTTTAGGTTCTATAATTTAGTGGTTATGATTGCAAGTGCATAGCGATGTAGTTAGGCAAGAAAACCCGGCCAAGTGCGAGTAAGGCTTGCGCACCGAGGGTTCCGTACTTGGTTATCTTTTTTTGACATTTTGCACGATAAATCAAAAACTATTAGGTAGGTACGCATAAAATAAATAAAAATAGTAATAGTATAGTTATTTTAGTTTGAAAATTGAAAATACATTTTAATTTTTTAAACTGTGAATTTGTGTATTCACAAATTCACAGTTTTCGGATTTTTCCTTTACTTGTTCTATAAGACCTACTTACAGCTGCCTTTCATGATTGTAGGTCAACGGGAATTACCCTATAGGTTTTCTTGACAGACACGACAGACGGACAGACAGACCAACAAAAAACAGACAGACAGACAACTAAGTGATCCTATAAGGGTTCCTTTTTTCCCTTTGCGGTACGGAACCTTAAAAACAAAAAAATGTTAGCCAAAAATCAATCAGATAGGTAACTCAATTAAAATTTTGTCGTCCTTCTAGTTTTTCTAAAATTTAATACCATTCATCATCACACTTATACAACTCATAATACACTTACGCTGGGTAAATACTTTTGCTTACAATATTATGTAACTATCAGAGTTGTGAAAGATTTTAGTTTTAGTTTGTTCGTCTGTATAAACGCCTCCATTTTCTACATAAAAACCATTTACGAGTAAATGTTTTAAGCACGTTAGTGTATGAGCGAGATCCAACAGCCTATAAAACTGCCGGTCATAATCGTTACGTTATAATAAAAACGGGCTTTTAGGTGTTATATTACCCACATAAAAATGTATCTCGTTACACGTATAGAATGTTGCCAGAAATGTCAATAATTATATCATCATAGCTGCCTATTTTTGGATGATATAAAGTAAGTACCTAAAGTGTTAACATAAATGGACATTGATTTGAGATACAACCCGTCGGAAATATCTGTGCACCTTGCTGGAATGCGCTCGCCCATTTTCGCCTATCTAGTACCCAGAGAGGATATGAACACTACGTTCGACCAGTACGGTCGCGTTCGCAGTGCCAGTCACAGTACTGCACTGTACTGCTGCCAACGAAAGCACGTTTCATGACGTCATTAAGTCAGGTTCTCAGATATTTCTGACGGGTCGTTCTTTGCCTCTTTTTTTACGTTTTTACGTTTGCGTTTATTATACGTTTTTATAATATATTTTTATGTATATTTTCTGTTTGAAAGGGTATACTTTAAAGGTGGTCCCATTTAAATTTGGTGAAGATCTATTGAACATCTTCGAAGATAGATAATGGAACTCCTCAACGGATAAGAGTAAATTGCTCGGGATCAGTGTAATAGCTTAGTAAACAGGAGATTTTTAACCAGGCATACCATATTTTAATACCATGGGGCCACTAAGAATTGTGAAATACTTTTTTTTTTACAAAAAAATAAAAACCGACTTCAATACACAAACACTAAAAATTAAAAAATAATTTTATTTATTCCCGAACATATTATGTATACAAGAGTTAATATAGTCCCATAATAATATTTTTTGGGGTCTGTGCGAATGAGGTGCCATTTGTAGAGTCCCATAAAAATATGAAGTCTAGGCGATTCACGCAGCTAAAGCTAATTGGCACCGGCACCAAAAAGTATTATTATAGAACTATATTAACTCTTGTATACATAATATATTCGGTAATAAATTAAGTTATTTTTTAATTTTTAGTGTTTGTGTATTGAAGTCGGTTTTTATTTTTTTTGTAAAAAAAATTTTACACTTCGTCTCGGCCTACCACGCGGCGCGGATAATCTGGGGAGTCTAGAAAGATGCTACCTATTCTGAATAAATAATTTGACTTTGACTTTGATTACAATTTTCGTGCTAACGTAGCATTAGCACATTTATCTCTTTGTATATCGCCTATGACGCCAACATGCCTCTTTCTAATTCCCCAACGTCTCCATGTTGATTGATGAACTCTGTCCTAAGTAATTGTCTTCAACATTGCACGTCTAAATTGCTGCATAGCATTTTGGTCTTTACCTATATACATTTTGAGGTAATTTTTGTTTATAATCTTAGGTCATTTGGTCAAAGGTTTGAGTCACTATTTCATCGTCGCATAACTATTAATCAAAGCGCTTTCGACGCATGTTTCGCAATTTTCTGGGGCGCGGTTCGTTTAAGCTGGTCCTTAAGATTAAGAACTAATTGGTACATTGAGTGTCTAAATTCTTGAGCAACCATTTTCTTCTGAAAATAAGCTCAAATTATTATCCGAGCTCCGACATAACCCAGTTAGGTAGGTCCCATTTGCAGCAGAAAATAAGCTCAATTTACCTACATTGCAAGCTCCCAGATAACCCAGCTAGGTATGTCTTATTTCTGGAAAGAGGCTGACTGGCGAATCCAACTTGGCTGGGTACTGTTAAAAAAGCTTCTAGATTTCTTCTGGTCCATAATTCCTTAGTGATCAAAGACCAAAGTCTTCGAACAGTGCGTGTTACCAATGACGACATGTGGATCCGAGATTTGGTAGCTAACTATGGGCCTCATAAGAAAGCTCAGAGTCACTCAGCAGACTAGAGAGGGAGCTATGTAGATTCCTTCAAACCAAAGGCACCATCTACATAGATAAAATATTTAAGATAGGCTGTAGTAAATCCAATCCAATCCAATCCATCAGCCTGTTTGCGTCCACTGCTGGACATAGGCCTTTCCAAGAGCGCGCCATCAAACACGGTCCTCCGCCTTCCTCATCCAACCTCTCCCCACCACCTTATTAAGGTCATCGGTCCAGCGGGCGGGGGGTCGTCCTACACTGCGCTTACCGGTACAAGGTCTCCACTCCAGAACACGTCTGCCCCATCGGCCATCGGTTCTGCGACAGACATGGCCTGCCCATTGCCACTTCAGCGCGCTAATCCTTTGAGCTATGTCGGTCGCTTTTGTTCTTCTGCGAATTTCCTCGTTCCAGCTGTAGTAAAATGTATTATGTATTTTATTTTCACCTGCATAAATAGTATGTCGGACCGACAATTATTAATTAATCGTCTACGCTAGGCGTTATCATAATATGTAATTATTTGTAAATTGTTCATCATAATACTTGTATTTTCTTGCTGAGAACTAATGACTTCCAATTTTCTCTTGATATACATGTATACATATAGATAGGTAGAGTGTGTTATTACATAGAACAGTCGTATTTAATGAGTGTGTTACGTAATAACAAACAGTCTTAGTAGCGGTCCGGGCGAACGTAAATAAACGTATCCAGAAATAGTATTGATTGGCTACCAGTTTGAGCTAACAGCGGATTAATAAATAAGTAGGGTCTAATTAGAGGCTATAGGCAAAAGTGTAGGGGAAAGTGGGGTAATGGGGAACACCTAACTTGAAACGCTCGGAAATATAGGTACCTTACCTATACCTACATTAGGCATAAGATGAATAAACTAGTTTTCTTTCTTTCTTTCTTTCAAAATAACAAAAGAAAGTCACAAAATTTAATCAAATCGTGCAACATTAACGTTACTTATCTAGCTACAAAAAAAAGAAATCAAGATTCTTGGAAATAAACTTTGTAATCAGGAAAAATCAAAATAATCTTTGAATTCAGGTTTTAGGAAATTCGTGAGAATTCTTTGATTTCTGGGATAATTATTTTTTAGCTTGAATTTATCCAATTTTAGGACTATAATTGTTTATTAAGCTTTGATTTTCCAAATAAAATAATAAGTATACTGTACCCATCTCGTATGATAATAATCTACTTCTTCTTTTCGAGTCGACGGTCACCTCAAACACGGGCAGCCCAAAAAGCCGCAACCGCGATTGCTCGGTCGGTAGCGTTTTGCAGCTCCTCGTTCGTGCAGGCTGTCGGGCACGCAGGGCACCCAGTCATATATGACACACAATAATATATGAGTATCGATTTTGATGAAAGGTACAAAAATATAATATATCTTTGTACCTTTCATCAAAATCGATTCATCGATCAATCAATTGAGACAAACAGACAGAGAGCCATACTTTCTCATATAATAAACAGTCGAAATTAAAAACTTAGAAAAGGCAATTCGATAGACGTGGAAATTATTTCTATCAGTTTCTTCTATCTTGTTTAGTCTAGTTTAGTCTTGTTTAGGTATGTTAGTTGAGGACTACGGCCTACGGGGGATTGAATGTTCAAGCGGAACTCCAATAAATTGTGAGCATTGTGATAATTCATAGGAGCGCAAAGAATTCGACGGCATGTGTCGACATAGCGTGCAGGCGGCTCGGTGACGGATTAATTTATAGCACGACGAGCAATTAAAACAAGTTGTCATATAGATAGGGAGTTGGTGGAATCCTTGAGATGGCCCCGATTCTCTAGTCTCTCTCTAAACTAAATTTAGAGTATCTGCATCCTTTTCTTTTTACTAATGCTAAAAAAGGAACGGAACGACTTTCACATTTAAAGACTCTAAATTTTAGAGCACAATACAAATTTAAACAGTAGGTTCGCGAGTGCGTGCTAAAATCACGGGTTTTACCATCTAAAAATTAAATTTAGAAATGTCAAACTGCTTCTGTCCTTTTCATATTACAATAGTAAGAAGAGGGTGCGAAAACTCTAAAATTAGGTTGTGCTTAGAATCGGTGCCAATGATCATCTCTAAATAATTTGAAATACGTAACATCAAAAATTGCGGAACAATTTCTTTGGTAAAAAATATTATCGCTCACGTTTGTCGGGTGTCCCCCGATGCCTGAACTTATTTTATACTAGCTGATGCCCGCGACTTCGTCCGCGTGGAATTAGGTTTTTTAAAATCCAATGGGAAGATAAAGACCTGGAGAGTGACATAGGCTACTTTTTATCCCGGATAATTTAAGAGTTCCCACAGAATTTTTAAAAACCTAAATCCAAGCGGACGAAGTCGCAGGCATCATCTAGTAAAAAATAAATACCGCCTGTCTGAGCAATACAACTTTTACTTTTCCAATTTTTTTTTTTAAATTAGTGACACTTTAACCATATTCACAAGCTGCAAAACTCAATAATATTAACTATCAATCTCATCGATAAGTTAATCATAACTCATAAGATATTCGTATGTCTACCAAAATTGCCACCAACTCCTGTCTAATACTATCTACTACTTGTATTTATTAAGCGAAGTGGATTGATTGGCTGCTCTTAATTCTCATTTGAAATGAATTGATTAGAAACTTAATCATACTGTATCAACCAATTTTAAAAAGAGGTGTTTTGGCGATGTTTTTCCAAATCTGAAACTGTTACTTTTTTTAAACCGGCATTTTAGATTCATTGGTACTGATTCTGTGCACACCTAAATTTTAGAGTACTCGCATTCTCTTCTTACTAATGCATTTAGAGAAGGACAGATACTGTTTGACAGTTTTAAATTTAATTAAGTGCTGTCAAACCCATAGAGCAGAAACAAAGAGGAGATGTTGTATTAAGATTTCCCTATGAAATATCGAGTGACATTTTGCGGGGTGAGGGGTTGTGGAACGCCGCCCACTTCTCAATTTTCCATCTGCGGGTTAGTAGCAAAACTACTCGCTTAGCGACCTAACATCGATATATTGATGTCACTACATAGTTCAGCTATCTCACACTAGATGTCAATAAGTGTAGAAATTACGTATAAAATTACTTACAAATGAAATGTGATACCATTCATAGCATCAGAACGTCTGTCTGAATAACTTTGACACGATAAAACACAACACTTCATCCTTTTGTTCTTAAAAACGCGAAAACACACCGATAATACGAGTCTCAATATATGTGAACCTGACGAACGCAGACAGCATACTAACTAAGGCCCCGCCCACAGTGATGACGTCAGGACCTAGTTGAAAATCACAGTGCACAGTTGCTTAGGCCAACTCCTCTTTGTTTCTGCTCTATGGTCAAACCTCGTGACTTTAGGTGCCAGTCGCGAGCCTATTGTTTAAATTTGTAGCGTGCACTAAAATTAAGAGGCTTTAAATGTAAAATTCATGTTCCGTCCCTTTCTAGCAATATTAAAAAGAAAAAGATGCAGATGATACATAGTCTACATTTAGTTTAAAGAAAGACAAGAGAATCGGCGCCATTGTCACTTTTACCATAAAATTCCATTGAGATTCTGAAATCGTTTTAGGCACTACGCACACCGTCAGACTACAGTAGAAGCCAAATTCTTTCTTAATAATAACTCAAAGTAATCCTTTATATACTTATTTTAGTCATAGTGTGACGGGCGCTGTCGCATAGCGTGGCCAAGCGCGCCCAGGTTCATGTTTTCAGCATACCAATTATAACCGTATGTCAAAGCAATATAAAGCTGTGTTTAAGTTATCAAAAAGATTCGGTTCCAGTCTACTCCGTTCATGTTCGTTGGCCCTTACATTTACATTGCTCAAGAAATGGGAGGTCATCATAGAAATTTGCATCTAAATGAACATAAATGAACATTACTTGCATTTTTATGCAGACGTAGCTCCTATTTGCAGATCTACCTATATCATAACTAGCTTATGCCCGCGACTTCTTCCACGTGGACTACACCCTATTTCACAAATCCTTTCTTAGCGGATGTCTACGTCATAATAGCTAACTTCATGCCAAAGTTCATCCCGATCCGTCCAGTAGTTTGAGTTGTGCGCAGTCAGTCAGTCACATTTTCGTTGTATAATAAACTAGCTTCTGCCCGCGGCTTCGCCCGCGTGGCCTACAGGAAACAAATGGCATTTTTTTTTTTTCAGAAACAAACATTATAACATCAGGACGCGCACTCTGAACAGCACCGAATAACACATATAACCTTCCAACCCCCATTTCACTCCTTTAGGGGGGAAATTTTCTCATAGTCGTTTCTAAGCTGACACCTAACCTCAAGAAAAAACCTACTTTCCAAATTTCAAGTCAATTATAATATCAATAATTAAAACTTTCCCATACAAACTTTCATCCCCTATTTTACCACCCTTATGGGCAAATTTTCCAAAAATCCTGAAACACGTATTTCTTCATTTGTGACCGAAAACCCAAATACCAATTTTCATGCAAATAACTTGAAAAATTACCGACTTTCATACAAACTTTCATCCCCCATTTAACCAACTTAGGGGTGGAATTTCGAAAAATCCTTTCTTAGTGGATACCTACTCTTCACAAAGAATAGACCCTCCAAATTTCATGTCTTTAGGACCAGCGGTTTAGGCTGTGCGTTGATATCTATGTCAGTCAGTCAGTCAGTCAGGACTTTGAATTTTATATATTTAGATGTATTTAGATTAGAGATTATGAGTATGAAAATACAATTAGGTGTCACTGTCGCCGTCGTCGTCGTATGTCCACAGGTGGACATGACTTTTCTTTCAGGGGTACTCATGTAGTATGCGTTGATGGCATATTTTGTTTACACCAAACATCAAAACTTGTTAAAAAATAGCTGGCTCTCATGTTAATTTGCTAACAAGAGAATTTTTACAAGTTTTGCCGAAAACTGTTATAACAACTACTTTGTTGGTGTATACATGGCGTATATTTTTATAATTGCCTGTCTAACACCACTACCACTGCCTGCCAACGAGTGGGGGGGGGGGGGGGTCCATTAAAAGATTACAAGGATCAGTCCTACTCAGCGCTTCCCAGTGCGGAAATAAAGTACTTATTAAAGGGTTTAGGACATAGGTGTCTTTCAAATAATTCAATTCCTAATATAAATCAAATATGATACAATTTAATTGACCCCAAATGCTCATACAATGGGTTGGATTAAGTGTTAATCGTTAATTATTGTAGAGTGGTTCTGACAAAGGTCTGGCTCCATTATCAGATTGCAACAAAACATACCTAGCTAGAAACCTATCCGGGTAAACCAACTGTCAAATGAATACATTGAGCTCGGGTCATCTGTTTCGGAGTTACGAAGCCACAAACAATAGGCTAACTTCAAAGACACAATCCCCTTGTTTTTGTATCATCAAGGGTCTGGTGTTTCGTGTGGGTGTTAGGAGTCTCGTGGACCAAACTGCGAACCGAGTTCCCCTAGAACTCGGAATTAAACAACGTCTTTCGGCGTTAGTAGTACAGAGTCACATTATTAAAGTCCTTTGGACGTATCTCCCGGTGTCATAGTGTCCCTATCGAGAGACATGTCGTGCAGAGCGAGGTGGAGGACGCTAGAAGATGAGGAAGGATTACCCATGCGATGGACGTCTGTATACTAGAAGAACTCTGCATTAAACGTCTTTCAGCGTTAGTAGTACAGAGACACATTATTAAAGTTCTTTGCAATTATCACCCAGCGTGATAGTGTCCCTATCGAGCGCCATGCAGTTCAGAGCGAGATGGAGGACACTAGAAGGCGAGGAAGGTGCCCATGCGATGGACGTTTCTATACTAGAAGAACTAGGCATTAAACAACGTCTTTAGGCGTCAGTATAGTCACATGTTAAAGTTCTTTGGACTCATCTCCCGGCATGATGATACTTAGTGTCTTCATCGAACGCCTTGTCCATCGTATGAGCGACCTTCCTAGCCTTCTATAGTGCCCTCCATCTTGCTTTGTACAACATGGAGGGCACTATAGAAGGCTAGGAAGTGCAGCAGTGGTAGATGCATCCGACGATTCAAAAGTACTTGTGATAGTTTACTTGAATAAAAAATATTTTCATTTTCATATTTATAGGAAGGTCGCTCATGCGATTGACCAACCAAATTAAGTCTGCTGTGGGCGGTTCTTTGTAAGAGTGTACCAGGCTACCAGCAAGCAGGGAGAAGTGGCGAATGCTCGTGAGTCGCATAGCATCTACCTTCAAAGACTTCATTTCGTGATGACCACGACCGTTCAGCCAAGAGTGTTACGCCCAAGAAGAAGTGGGTTTCTTCTTAAACCAAGACTCCTCGTACCTCGTAGGAACCACGTAGCTTTATTTATTTTTATTTTATTTTTTATTTTATTTATTTTTTGCAATCAACAGCGATATATACCTACAATATAATTTTACATAATAACAGACTGAAAATAAGGCCAAATAGGATTACAATTTTTTACAGATTACTTAAATAGATTTTATATATAAATTTATAACAGTACGTTTGATAATTTAAAGAAGCTTTACAATAATATAATAATATGAAAATATAAAAGTCAATTAACTATTAAAAATACCTAGTAGGTGATTCACAACATATGTATGTGTGTGTGTATGTGTGAGTGTATGTGTGTCTGTGTGTGTTATAAGTAGATATGCGTCATGCGTGTACCTCCAATCAAACTTTACTAAATACGCTCGCTCGGTCTCGCATTCGAATGTCAAAGGGAATTTCAGAAATCACCAGACCCGCCGGTTAATTATTTAAATTAGGTACTAACACAATTCCACTCTAATTAATACGTACGGACTGGTTAATTTTCGCAGCTTTGCGTGGCTTTGTAAACAGAGAGATATCATATTATCTACTGAAGAAACCAACCAAAATACAACAGTCCAAATAGCGCCGCTATCTTTATAGTGAAAATAAAATGAGATTGGAACTGAAAATGTTTAAATCCGTACTTAATTTTATAATATATCGAAAGTCTGTCTGTCAGTAGGTATGCCTATCGTAGAGGCGATGGACATTGGAGCCGGAAAGTCCTTGAGTAGTGTGGGACGCCCTCCAGCACGATGGACCGACGATATAAAGAGGCTGGCGGGAAGTGGCTGGATGAGGAAGACTGTGGACTGGGTGTGATGGCGCTCTTTAGGGAAGGCCTATGTCCAACAGTGTGTCAGAGTGTCTATCTTTCTTTTCACGGTTTTGTGCTCAACGTTTCTGATACGAATCGCTAATGTTTGGAACGCCCATCTGACGTCCGTGTTTCTTGCCATGTATAAGTTATGTACCTTCAAGGCAAGAGTAAATAGGCATCTTCTAGGCAAACACGCTCCAACTTAGACCTCGTCATTGCTTTCCGTAAGGCTTGACTGTCATCAAGCGCAAGCCTAGCAAAAAATAAAAGTTCCCACGGGTTTTTGAAAAACTTCACGCGGACGAAGTCGTGAGCATCAGCTAGTTTCTATTTCTAGAAAACAATAAATAAACTCATTATAATTATTCATACAATTTCAATTAATATTATGTTTTATAAATGAGCATTATAGCTTGTCATACATTAGTTTATTATGTTAATTTTATTCACGTTTCAATATGAGCATACTAATCAAAGCTTTGTTTCGATGTATAAATCATATTATAAGCTTCATAAGGTACCTGCTAATATTATGGATGCGAAGTGTTTATTATTTGTATAATATGTTGTATAGAAGCAGGCGTTACTTTCGGAAGTCCATGATATACAATGAACCAAAAGCCTAATTTGCTATAATCCACTGAAACAGGTCGAATCTGTATGATGCAACATGCAGCATGCGAAATGCACCGCCCGCCCTCCCACTGCTAACCATGCAGGAAAAAGCAGCCACTAGGCAAGCAATACGCACCACCACCACGCAGCACCACACAAATCCCAAAACACACTCGACGCACGTTTTGCCCCGACACCGGAGCATCCTCAGGAGATGTAGACCTTACAATGCACAATTGCAAAAAGTCAGTTATGGTGGAATAAAGAAACACATACCACACACAAAAGGAGTGTACTGTTTTCAGGGTTCATGTGTGTGTATATTGTGTTTCTATTGTAAAAACTACGGTTTAACACAATCTTTATACGATACCGAAAATCCGTTCGGGTCCCACCGTAACCACGATCCATGCTGCAAAGTCGAAATATCGACGAATTTTCCAAAATTAATTATCGTGGTAGTTTTATTTACAACATTATGTCGTTAAACTACGTAATGAGACTAAAATCAGCTATTATATCTACTACTAGCTTACGCTCGCGACTTCGTCCGCGTGGACTACACAAATTTCAAACCCCTATTTCACCCCTTTAGGGGTTGAATTTTCAAAAATCCTTTCTTAGCGGATGCCTGCGTCGTAATAGCTATCTGCATGCCAAATTTTAGCCCGATCCGTCCAGTAGTTTGAGCTATGCTTTGATAGATCAGTCAGTCAGTCAGTCAGTCAGTCAGTCACCTTTTCCTTTTATATATATAGATTTCTATATGTTACGGCCAAAGTTCACAGAGTGGGCAAATTAGACAATACCCGGGTGGAGTCGAATCAGCACAATCAGGATCCTTGAGTAGAGTTACAGTGATATTTCTGAATAGCACCCTGATTTTATTTTTGTTACAATAAGATAACCTTTCCAACATAGCCATGTCATTAGTTTTATCAAAAAACTATTTCCATAGTTTAGTGCCCAGGCAGACCCAGCTAATGATGATATTAAGATAACTGCCCAGAGCCTCGAGTGACGTTCAATCTACTCTGTCCGGCTGTTATCTTTGCACAACTTGCAAACTTTGCCAGTAACATTCCTTCCCATATGAATAGGTACATATTTGTATCATGCGAGTGGCGAAGGCAGGCACAGGCAATTTTAGCCTGGAATTTAATTTAATGTAACGCCTTTTATCGGAAGAATTTTCAATAAAAACATTTTACTGGTACATTATTTGATGTGGAAAAATCGAAATTTTGCGAAGTATCGGTAGGCTGTTCTGTTAAAATTATAAATAGGCTCGACTTTGTAGTTGCAGTGCAATTTACACTAACAATTTTCGAATTCTCTATGACGTGCCTCTAAAAGTCCTGTCGAAATCGAATCAGCCGTTCCGAAGATTTGTCCGGACAAACAGACAGGCAGATGAATTTTCAAATATAGATGTTGGGTGTAATGATGGATGGTTGTGTTTAAATACCCGACCATAAAATATTTTGTGTAGAAAATGTTGAGCTAGCGAAAACGATGAAATATTTTTTACAGGAGAGACTAAAAAATCTGAATGATAGCTGTTGAAAGATAAAGCTTTATTTGATTGTGCCTTTTTGATCGAAATTACGAACTTTTCACTCAATTTTAGTACAGTTTACTTGGAAATGAGTTCTGATTTGTATTCAGTATTCGAAATCAAACTTTGGACTCAAAACCACAGTTTTAGACCGTTTTGCTTGGAAATAAGTTTGGATTTGCATCCATTGAGCCAAAAACGTCCATTAAAAACCGGCCAAGTGCGTGGCGGGCCACACACAATGTAGGGTTCCGTAGTCACAATCCTCGAAAAACAGATATAACTCCTTAACCTGTGAACCCACACCCACAGTATTTTTAAAAAACCTATTCAACGATACTTACCCCACACTATGGGGTAGACAAGAAAAAAAATATTCAGCCCCACTTTACATGTAGGGGAGCTACCCTAAAAAAAAAATTTATCAAAATTTTATTTTATTGCCGGCGTGATTAATATTTATACCCATGCCAAATTACAGATTTCTAGCACTAATAGTTTCTGAGATTAACCGAGGACGGACGGACGGACGAACAGACGGACGGAAATGGCGAAACTATAAGGGTTCCTTGTTTACTACGGAACCCTAAAAACGGTATTAATCTGATGTATAATTACACCGTTTCCAGCTCCTCATTAATACAGATGTAGGTATGAAATAAAATATGTCAGGCTGGAATATGAATTGCTAAAGAGGCCCTCCTTCAGCAAATTCAAATTTGATCCTTTGAATGTCGCCTGTGCATAATTCATCAAGGTAAGCTCTGTTTTGTGAGTATGGTTAAATAGATGTTGACGTACTGGATTAAATAACATTGTAAGAGTCTACGCAAACAGATAGAGAAGAGAAGAGAAGAACAACTCTCTATATTATTTTAAACTATTTTGCGAGTATAATTTAGAAAGATGTTGACGCGCACTGGGTTAAATTGTTATTTAACCCAGTGCGTCAACATCTTTCTAATTATACTCGCACCCCGTCTGTATACGTAAGCCTTTAGTGTTCTAAAGGCTTACGCATACAGACGGGGTGGAGTCGAGCTGTATTTTATAACTTTAACTCAGCTTTATAGACTTCAGCATCCATCCATCCAGTTACCGACTTGAGTCAACATTACAATCAATTGATACTCGTTGTCACAAATCTAAATATATAAAACGAAAAGGTGACTGACTGACTGACTGACTGACTGACTGACTGATCTATCAACGCACAGCTCAAACTACTGGACGGATCGGGCTGGGTAAGTAGATAGCTATTATGACGTAGGCATCCGCTAAGAAAGGATTTTTGAAAATTCAACCCCTAAGGGGGTGAAATAGGGGTTTGAAATTTGTGTAGTCCACACGGACAAAGTCGCGGGCATAAGCTAGTAGGCTATATGTCCCTTATTTCCACTCCGCTCCAGTGTACTAATCATTATTATTATTGAAGCTACTTATTCTAATTACAAACTGAAGAACTAACTCCCTCCGGCGGTGTTCCCTCCCATCAAACTTTGGTCTCATCATGAGGCGGATAAACTCAGCACCCTGTGATAATGTATGTAAAGCTGCTGTAATAAATTCAAAAGTTCTGAAATATAACCTACTTAATAATAATAATATTATGTAGAAAATATGAGAGTTTGTTTGTACAAATATAAAGCTTTCAACTTTACCAGTAGGTACATAATTCATGAAGGGAATAATACAGTCTTTGATTAGCGGAGGATAATAGGTATTCAGTACAAACTGATGTATGATAAATTATTTATTATTAAGAACATTACATTTGTTTCACTGAACTACTTTCAAAACCAAAGATTCTCCACCCGAAATCTGCAAATTCGATGCCTCTACCAAGCCTCTGAAATAAATATTTAGAACAAATAAATAAATAAAAAGGGATCAAAATAAACAGAGAAATTACTAAGCAGTAAAATTTTAACGATTTCTATAAAAATATTAACGTCAAAGACATACTCGCTCTCTCAGGTCCAAATAGACCAAAACTCTTACACTAAGTGCAGACAAATTCGTTAGATGTGACGTGCATTGCGCAGCCGTACAGACTTAATAGATATTGGTATGAAGTCATTTTACCCAAAGAGACTCAACACCTTTGCGTAAAACGACACCTACGAGCGTGCCTTAAAACATGGTGAGTGGTGACCCGTTTCTATGTATAATCCGCGACAGGTCGGGGAGGGAACGACCCGCACACCCGCATAGCCCCCGCCCTAAATACAGTGAGTGCAGGCGAACATGGGTGACGCGTGGGTCTGCGGGGCATCTCCTCGCGTCATACGCCGATTGCCATCTTGATTCTCGACCTGTCACGTACTATAGATGTACTCATAGATGTCTCACGTCGTTGGCTATAAATTAGACTTCATCATCATCATCAACCGATAGACGTCCACTGCTGGACATAGGTCTCTTGTAGGAACTTCCACACGCCATGGTCTTACGCCGCCTCAATCCAGCGGCTCCCTGCGACTCGTCTGATGTCGTCCATCCACCTCCAATGCTGCGCCTTCGGGTGCGAGGTCGCTATTCCAGTACCTTGGAACCCTTAACGTCTATCGGTTTTCCGAACAATGTGCTCTGCCCATAACCATTTCAGCTTCGCAACCCGTTGAGCTATGTCAGTTACTCTAGTTCTCCTACGGATCTCCTCATTTCTAAATTGATCACGTAGAGAAACTCCAAGCATTTCCATCGCCCGCTGAGTGACTTTAAGCTTTCTTATGAAGCCCATGGTTAGTTATGTCTCGGATCCATATGTCATCACTGGCAACACGCACTGTTCGAAGACTTTGGTCTTCAAGCACTGAGGAATTTTGGAAAATTAGACTTAATCATCGTCAATATCCACTTACCCGGCTTCCTTTGGCGATTCAACACTATTGATGACAATTTCCAAATGCCCGGACACGTTTTCAAAGTACGCTAGATCCAAATTGTACGATTGTTCCCTAAGATTAATGACGACGATGTAAATTTCACCTTCATGCCATCTAAAATGTGATATAAAAAAATTGATGTATAAATAAGCAAAACAATTTGCTCTCTAATTGTCTACAAAATTACACAATTGAATGGAACCTAATAAAACATAGCTGTGGCTAGTGGTTAGGACTTCCGCCTTCTAATCGGGGGTCGCGGGTTCGATCCCTGGCACCCACCTCTAACTTTTCACTAAGTAAAAACTTGCTTTAACGGTGAAGGAAAACATCGTGAGGAAACCTGCCTGCCTGAGAGTTCTTCATAATGCAAAGGTGTGTGAAGTCTACCAATTCGCACATGGCCAGCGTGGTAGACTATGGCCAAAACCCTTCTCACTCTGAGAGGAGACCCATGCTCTGTAGTGAGCCGGCGATGGGTTGATCATGATGATGATGAGAACATAGCTGTTTGTATGGGAGACAAAATTGTTCCAATGATCAAAGTGGCACAGTGGGCGCACCCTTACTAACCGGATACATAATCTTCCAAGTCTTCTCAAGATGCTGACAATCGGATTATAAACAGTCACAAGATACGATAATAGAAATAATACCTATAGGTGCTTCGGATAAACTTTGATAAGCCGTATCAAAACCCTTTTGACATTGTAGAGAAATAAATATGTTGACATCAGATAATATGATAGGTACTGTTTATTTCATAACGATGCCTGATAAAGTTAGGTACTAACAAAAATAAAATAAACATTGAAACAAATTTTAGTGATACTAACGATGTAATAGTAGCGATAAAAATATAGACTAAACAATTATCTGTATGTAGTGTGTATATTTTTTATTTTTTTTATTTAGATACAAGTTAGCCCTTGACTGCAATCTCACCTGGTGGTAAGTGATGATGCAGTCTAAGATGATAGCGGGCTAACCTGGAAGGGGTATGGCAGTTTTTTTAAACCCATACCCCTTTGGTTTCTACACGGCATCGTACCGGAACGCTAAATCGCTTGGCGGCACGGCTTTGCCGGTAGGGTGGTAACTAGCCACGGCCGAAGCCTCCCACCAGACCAGACCAGAAATTTAGAAATTATAAAATTCCAAACCCCTGCCAGGAATCGAACCCGGGACCTCCCACCATTTAGACCACAGCGCTCACCACTGCGCCAGAGAGGTCGTCAATATTGAAATACTAACTAATCTGTCCCCTTTCGCGAAAGTGCTTATGAGTATTTATAAGTATCCGAGAGGCACTCTATCTATTGATAAAAATCTTAATAATAATTCGATACTTTTTAAGAATATTATTAAACTCGTAAATAGATACAATTTTTCATACCTTCTAAAAGCAAACACATCAGAGTTAAGCGCGACAGATTCATATCGACCGTGTCTGAAAACGGGGTCCATCCTCAACTTCGCTAATTTCTTGTAAACATTCAAGTGGGACCTCTCAATTGATTGTTGGACTTCCACGTTCAATGTTTCATAGCCATCGGCTACTGGCAACCAAGTTTTATCAGCCGTTGAAAATCCTGAAATAAGACAAAATCATTAACCCGCTAAACCGATGTGACTTGCGTTTGAATGAAACATGCAGCTACCTATCTTCCGATATTTGCCATCAAATGTGCATAGGTAAAATTTATATCGCAGGTTCTGGCTATTAACGATATAAAAAGTATCATGGGTGCTTGCACACTATTACCATTCAAATGCAAGTTGAACTACAAAGTAGCTGAAAGAACAGTAAATTAAGCTCAAAAATTCGATATACGATGAGATTCTAAAATGCTCGGATGGCAACCTTGCGCCATTAAACGTGGTTTTGAAATTCTAGGTGGAGAAATTATTTCAAGCGAGTTGTTGGGACTTGGGAGCTACTGTAGGGCGATTGTCTAAAACCTGCATCAATCATTATTACAATCTCAATTGTTCGGATTGGCTGAATTTGTGCGATTCTTGTTGCAACAACGCATTGTAGTCAATAGCGACCGAGTGGGTTAACCAATCAGAGATGATTGCGATCGTGACATTGTAGCTGTCATTCTCCCGCAATCGCGTAGCAGGACACAAACGGCTCACAACCCTAAATAGAAGGGATCTTGCTAGAAACGTATGCCAATCTTTGAACATCTACCGTTTGAAACGCTCGCCGATGAGATAATGCTTTAATTCAAACTTCTTAGTTTTTTAACTATCCCACTAACCGGCATTCTTCTCGGAGTTCCATTGAATAGGCGTCCTTGCTGGGTCACGCGAAGTTTTAACGTAATTGATCGGGTCGTCCGTGTTGCAGGCACTTGGGTCTACTGTATCTTCCCAACTGACAAAGCCATCTTTCATTCCAATTTCTTCACCCTGTTTTTAAACGAAAACCTATTAAGTTATGTAAAGCCAAGTCAGACATAAATAGTCTGTTGTTACCTTGTTGTTACACATAAAATTACTGTTTTTAACCATATTTAGTACGCTGAATTTTTTTGTAAGGTACATTTTTATGTCCTAATAAAGGAAGATTGCCAGATAATTTCTTTAGGTTATTTAAAAGCTATGCTATGTAGCTATGTTGAAAATTCTAGTGTTACTAAAATAAATACTAATAATGTCCTCCTGACCTAATATCAGCCCCGGTGGCCAATCTCTATAAAGATGAGCCATCTGCGTGGAAGCTATTATAGTGCACTCTCTATTCCCTCAGTCTCATAGCCCGATAGTACAGAAATTCGACACGTCCGGAGAGAGATCAGGTGCAATAAAATATACAAACCATGTAAGTAACTGCAATTCCTGGAAGGAGTAATACGATCATGTTGATTCCGTCAACCAACTTGGGACTAAATCTTGAAGCCACTCTATTATTGTCATGATTACCAGCCTGGAATTAATATTTTTACAAATTAATCAATGAAATTGTTGGAACTGTTACTTGAGAAAATTAATACCTACTTGTTGAATTTACTGTGGTAGGTAGGTATACGCTTAATTTCAAGCCAATTTATTAGCAACAATTTAGTATTATACAAAAATAAAAAAATGAATGTTTAAAAAAATTACAGTTTAAAAAAAAAAACAGTAGAGCTTATTATTAAAACTCACCACCCAGTTAGCTAACTTGTCTATTGGTTTATATGTGAGGAACTTGTCGAGAGCATACTTTAGATCAGCAGCAGTAGAGTCCCCATTAACATCAGAAATAAGTACGAAATTGAAAGGCATTTGTGAACCCTCACGTTCACCGTCCCCAAAATATTTCACTGTAAGTTGAGGAGATGTGTACGCTTCAGTCATTATCACTCTTTGCAAACCATCTATTTTTTCATACTCATCAAACACTTCTCTCCATTGATAAACCATATCATAGGTTTCGTCTTGATTCACAGTGTAAATATGGTCTAAATAATCATAGTTGAGTGGGTCATCAGTACTTCTGCCGCTTAAAGGCTCATCTGGGAGCTTACCACCATAAAGTTCCTTGTCTACTTCAAATAAGTGAGAAATAGCATCAATCCTAAAACCGGCAACGCCTTTGTCAAGCCAGTATCGTATAACATTTTTCATTTCCTCAACAACCGCTGGATTTCGGTAATTGAAATCAGGCTGACCGATTACAAACTGATGTAAGTAGTATTTTCCAACTTCCTCTCTGTATTCCCAGGCACTTTTACGAAATACGCTATTCTGTAAACGTTGATTAAAATACCATATTAATATGTTCAAGACGTGGTAGCCTAGTGGTCAGTGGCGTGCAGCTCATAGAAGCATAAACGCACTGCTTACCCTCATTGTAATAAATCAATGCTTATTTTTCATTATAACCTGCCGTAAAATAAGTTCATACCTAAATGCATACCCTGGCTTGAACTCCTGTGCACGCCACTGCTAGTGGTTAAGACATCCGCCTCCTTATCGGGAGGTCGGGGTTTCGATTCCGGGCACGCATCTCTAACCTTTCGAAGTTATGTGCGTTTTAAGCAACTAAATATCACTTGCTTTAACGGTAAAGGAAAACATCGTTAGGGAACCTGCATACCTGAGACTTCTTTATAATGTGTTAGTGTTCTCAAATGTGTGTGATTTCTGCCAAGCCACACATGCCCAGCGTGGTGGAATATGGCCATACCCTTCTCATTCGACCCTGGGTCTGACATCTGGGTTGATCGTGATGATTAGTATGTTTTCAATTGAAATCTACATTACGAACCCACATAATACTATACGTACCCAATTGTTCGGTGGATGCATTACGCCATTTTCGTCTACTGTTCCATCTTCCCACACAAAGTAGTCGTGATACTTTTCATGACCTCTAAGGGCCTCTTCAAACCAAACACTTTCGTTACTCCCATGATTAGGCACCAAATCTAGAACTATTTTTATATCTGAAAGAAATGTTACAAAGGTCTGTTAAATAAAAGTTTAATCCACTCAATCACTTTCTGTATTTGAAAAATGATTAACATTACCGAGTTCCTTAGCTTTTGCAATAAGATCTTCGAAATCTTGCATAGTTCCGTATTCATCATGAACAGCATAAAAATCAGCAATGTCGTAACCGAAATCGTACATTGGAGACTGAAACATTGGGGATAGCCATGTCGCACCCACTCCAATTTCTTTCAAATATTCAAGCTTTGAAGTAATTCCTGCAAAATTTTCGTAAAATTGAATGATGCCGATTGCTTTTATTTAGAAAGAAAAAGGTAACCAGCGTTTTTGATAAAATTACTTATCACATTCTTTTTTTTTTAATTTATTTATAATCATTAGTAGTATACAAGATATGTACATTTTTTTATTCTCGCCAAACTGGTGAGTGTTTTAAAAGTGCATTCATGTTTTCATGTCCATTGTTAAAACTAAATTTTATATTGTTACATTATTAAACTTTTATAAACGTCGTGTCCCAAAAGCTGATCGACGCGTCTGGTGACCTGGTGCTTATTTCGCTCAACGGTTGAGCCTTGCCGTTTAGCGAGGTAATAGCGCCAGTGTTTTGGGCACAATGCCCAAAAATGACCATTTGGAAGGCGTATATTTTTTGTAAATATAAAATTTTTAGTGATAAGTTTTTTTTGTTTTTTCTGTATGTATATACTTACTAGGTATATATAAAAAAATACCTTACATTATTTACACATATTTATTTAATCAACACAAAAATGATTTGGAACACAAAGAAAAAAAAATATTTACACTTACTTTCTTTTACATTATATTATATTATACTATATTTTATTATATCAGTAAGTAGCTTTATTCAAATGAGATTGATATTCAATGTAAAAGATGGAATAAATCCGATTTATATTCTGTGTTATGTTTAATTAAGTTAATAGGATTTATTACTTATCAGTCATTAAAACGTACCTACAACCTATTTATTATTTTTGTATGACGACAATCTATACTTATTAAAGGTTAGACTATCATATAAACGTATAGCATAAACCACTGGATTTAGAAACTTCAAATTTTGCATGTAAGTTTTCTCTACAGAGCAGGGACAAAGATAGGAATTTGGAACATGCCACATCAATAGCCGCAAAATCCTTGAAGGAATAAAATGATAAAGGTTCACTTTGAAAATCACTGCTTAGCTGATTTAGTAAAATTTTTAATGCAGTCACTTTTTGGCCACCACATTATGCTCTGGCCATAAAGTGACAGCATTACAAAGTTTAGTTAAAAGATTTAGATTGAGATTTAGTTAAAGTCTAACTCTAAATTAAATCAGTTTAAGTGTCCTTGGGAAAATAGGTCTTTGTCATAACATATTTACCTTTTAAGTCTCCAACCCCATCACCATCGCTATCTAGAAATGATCTTGGATAGATTTGATAAAATATGGTAGTCTCCCACCATTGCAAATCCTTCGTCTGGACGAGAAGGAATATTGCGGGAAGCAGCAATATTGGATTCAGTCTATAAGAAGTAAATAAATTTTCAGTAGAATATATAATATTTTTATTCAAGTAAACTTTAACCAGTGCTTTTGAATCGTCAAAATAATCTACCACTGGTTCGGAATGCCGTTCGTGCCATGAATCGTCGTTAACAATGAATTTTTAGACTACCAAGTATCCATACTTCCATACATAATATTATAAATGCGAAAGTGTGTCTGTCTGTCTGTCTGCTAGCTTTTCACGGCTCAACCATTCAACCGATTTAAACGAAATTTGGTACAGGCATAGCTTGCATCCCGGATAAGGACATAGGCTACTTTTTATCCCGGAAAATTGAAGAGTTCCCACAGGATTTCCCGCGGGCATCATTTAGTATATTATAAGTTCAAAAAATGTACTTGTTATGAGATAGAAGCTAAACTAATCCATACTAGTATTATAATACTTAATACTAATATTATAAATGCGAAAGTGTGTTTGTTTGTCTGTCTGTGGGGCCCGGGGGCTCGAGCTCTTTTTGAGGAAATTTCGAAAAGGGTTATCGAATCAACCGGGGACCCGAGAGCTGGCAGCTACCTTGGTCAAAGAATTAGTTTGGCCATCCAAATTACATGCTGGCAGCATTACATCAAAAAAGAGGTAATGCTGCCAGCATCTTGGGTACAATGCCTCGCTGCGGTGGTCTCGATGACGTTTTAGATTTAATATAATTTATTTTAGTTTTAATTTAATGTTGTTTTTTTTAGATTTAAGTTTATTTAATAGAATAATTGTAATTATACCTGTAACTATTTAAAAAAAAAACTAAAATATATCTAAAACCTCATCGATACCACCGCAGTTCTACTATTAATACCGTAATGCGTATAATATATTCAAGAATATCCCGAAACATTGTGAACTGTCAATACCATCAATATTTCCTCAACACAGGATCGCGCTATTGCGTATCGCCTGTTAATATTCGTAGAGCAGGCCCCAATAAAAGTGGAGTGAAGAACATTAATTAACTGTTGTAAAATTTTAAAATAAATTAAACCTTTTTAAAAAAAATGCAATTGTGTCTTACCTCATTATGCTGAACGAAATCAAGTACATCGTCGTCCACCAGCTTATTTATAAAAAAACAATATCTAGTGATCTAGATAAACCAGAGCTCTTGTGAGATAAAAACGAGTTAGTAACAACACTGTTCAGAGCATTCATATCTTTACATGTGGTCATATAAGTTATGATAATATTTCAAAAACGTTTGAGATTAAGTGCCTAAGTACACAATATGCATTTATTATCCACTAGCTTATGCCCGCGACTTCGTCCGCGTGGGCTACACAAATTTCGAACCCTATTTTACCCCCATAGAGGTTGAATTTTCAAAAATCCTTTCTTAGCGGAAGGTAACGTCCGTTCAGTAGTTTGAGCTGTGCGTCGATAGATCAGTCAGTCAGTCAGTCAGTCAGTCACCTTTTCCTTTTATATATTTAGATTTCAATTAATAATAATCAAGGGATGATTGGTGATGAATGATGATGATCGAGGGTGAAAATATAATGAGAATGTACTTTTATTAAACTCTTAATTTAATAAATAAAAAAGTAATAGACGTACTCTTAATTTTTGACAATAGTGCAATTTAATGAAACAATAATAAATTAATTTCCACTCCAGAAGTGTTTGTGTGGTCACAATGATGGTAAGTTTTTGATGTTTAATTGTGTTACTGCACCACTCTCAAAACTAAAGATTCACCGGGAGCAATTTTCAAACTGCTTGCTTCTACTAAGTCTCTGAAACAAATAAATAGAAAAATAAATAAAGGTAATAAGTAAAAACCTTTTATCATTTAAAACTAAAATGTTACAATGTGTGGTCATAAAATAGTACCTACAGTTGTTTTTTTAAAGAATAATATTAGACAAGTTAATTGCTGACTAATAATCCCCTTTCCCCTCCAATTAAGCGTAAAGCTTGTGCTAGGAGTAGGTACGACAATAGTGCAACGGGTGGGATTTGAACCGGCGGCCTTTCAGTTTTCAGATCGCTCTTTTAACCGTTGAGCTAACGAGGCTCTTTTTGTGTTGTTTCGGATTGACTATGCTGCGTAGGTCCTCAGACAGTGTATGTTAATTTGTATGGTCAGTAGTCAGTACAGCGAGCCAATCTACAAGTTGCTTGCGTTAGATTTTACGAATATTAGGTACTGTACCTACAATTTGACTCTCAGGCGCGAATCCAGCCCTCAAAAAAGGTTGTGGACACCGCCATCCAAAAATCAGCCAAGTGCGAGTCGGCTTTTTATTCGCGAGCGCGATTTTTTTTACAATCTTGCCTATGGAAGGCGCATTGTTTCCTCCCGAAAAAAAAATTTTCTTTCGGCCCCCGGCCTTCGAGATTTGTTGGGCCCCTTGGTCCGTGGGCCAGTGCCATTTTAGGTTTCTATTAGGGTTGTGGGCATGCCCATCGCGCCCACAACGGTGGATCCGCGCATGTTGACTTTAAGTTAACCTAAGCTTTGTCCAAGAATGAAGAGCAAAGTAGGTTAGATAAGTCTCTGTTTACATGGGTACCTCCAAGATTAAAATTATATAAACTTAAAGGTAAAATTTTAGCTCGAAGCTTTAGTTTTAAGTTTGCGTAGATAATAATTATTATCACCACTATGTCTTACAAATCCAACATCTGACTATCAAAAAGAATAATTTATTACCTATTTTGAATAAATCATTTGACTTTGACTTTGAAGTTAACAAACCCTGACAATCCATTAACATTCAAAGTTTAACTTTAACCGCCTACTATGCAGCTGGCCTAACCAAATCAGGACTTTCTACGCAATAAATTATGACTATGTTCATGTTTCTAGGCGCTATATTGTTTCGCTCGTGGTTGAATATTGTGTTTATTTAGGTCTCTTAGAAAGTTCGATGCTCTTGGGATGGAATAAACGAATTCTGAGGCTTCATAAATCAAACATTTCTGTCGTCGCCATATTTCAAAATGTAATTTTGGTGTCTAGATATTAATAAGTAAATATTTGTGGCAAGCAAAATTTGTAAAATAATAATATTTTAGTAGCTACTCGTTGATGTCCGTGACTTCGTCCGCGTGGATTTAGGTTTTTAAAAAACTCTCTGATATTCTCCATCAACATCATTCAACTATTACCTATGTCGAAAATCAAGTCGATTGGTTGCTTTGTCATGGCGTGAAAGAAGGACAAACAAACAAACACACTTTCGCATTTATAATATTAGTGCCTACTATAGATTTAAAATAATTTAACTGCATAATATTTTTACAAGACACAAGCCTTGTTTTTGATATGCATTTAACCTTGTAGCTGCTAAATTACTCTTTTTGATAAATGTGCAAGGTTTATGCCTAATTTCACCAAGCAAATTAATCATGGTTTAGTTAACATTATTTGTATCTCTCCTTTTTGAAAATCGCGTATGTCAACTGCCAAAAAGGGATAGCATTACAAAGTTTAACTAAATGGGGGTTAAATGCTTGGTGTAATTGGGTGTTAGAGTTTAAACAGTCATTAAAATAATATCGCAATGACGATTCGGGTAAAATACCAGTCTCAAAATTTCAGGTGATGAGTTAAAAAATGAAAACACATTTTAGCACGTATATATACTAAAAAAATCCGTCAATTATTCATTGATCTAATAAAATTATACACTTTAGTTAAATTATAAATACTATAGCAATTATCGTAAGTTATTAGTTTTGATGCCGTGATAGCCTAGTGGTTAGGACTTCCGCCTTCTAATCGGAGGTCGGGGGTTCGATCCCGGGTACACACCTCTTACTTTTCGGAGTTATGTGCGTTTTAATTAATTAAATATCACTTGCTTTAACGGTGAAGGAAAACATCGTGAGGAAACCTGCGTGCCTGAGAGTTCTCCATAATGTTCTCAAAGATGTGTGAATTCTACAAATCCGCACATGGTTAGCGTGGTAGACTATGGCCAAAACCCTTCTCACTCTGAGAGGAAACCCGTGCTCTGTAGTGAGCCAGTGATGGGTTGATCATGATCATGATCAGCTTTGATAATGATTATGTAGAAATACATACCCGATTTTCTTTGGCGATTCAACGTTGTTAACGATAATTTCTAAGTGTCCAGATACGTTTTCGAAGTAAGTCAGATCTAAAGTGTAACGTTGTTCCCTGATGTTTATAACTATTACGTATATTTCACCTTCATGCCACCTGAAATAATATAATTACACAGATTTTAGCAACATAAAAATCCTGCAGCGTAGTGATTAAAAACCGGTCAAGTGCGAGTCAGACTCGCGCACTGAGGGTTCCGTAGTACAATCGTATTTTATCGACATTTTGCACGATAAATCAAAAACTACTTACTAGATCTCGTTCAAACCAATTTTCGGTGGAAGTTTGCATGGTAATGTACATCATATATATTTTGTAGTTTAGTTACAGGGGGGGGGGGGGGCACACATTGTACCACTTCAGTTCAGTTTAGAACAAAATTGGGGAATCCAAAAAAATATAGTTTTTTTTTCTCTCTCTTGTCTCGGACAGACGGACAGACAGACCAGACATGACGAATCTATAAGGGTTCCGTTTTTTGCCATTCGGCTACGAAACTCTAAAAAACGAGTTAAGTAGGTAAGTAAACAATAGTAAAATAATATGTCGTTTTATAAGCCTGAGGTCCTTGGTTCGATTCCTGCCAAGGTGAATTTAAGAATTTTATAATAGGTAAGTACCTACCTGATCTAACAGGTCTTTTTTAGGGTTCCGTACTAAAAAATGGAAACCCTATGATGAGTACGCGACAGGTCTAGATGGCAATCTAGGAGGAAGCGCCCCGCACACCCGCTCAGTCCCTGCGCTAGCTCGGTGCGGGCGAGCCCGGGTGAATTACGAGCAGGTGTTCGGGGCGGCCCCCCGCCTCATACCCCGATTTCCATCTTGACATGTCGCGGACTATAACTCAGTCTGTCCGTTTATCTGTACGTCACACCTGCTTATTTCAGTAACTATTTACTACCCGTGGCACCTGGCTCGAAAACAACCCTCCTCCCGCTTCCCCGCGCGGTGCCCCGCTCATGCGCCGCTCTCGATACGTTCAGCCGTTTTGTGGTATGATTGAGTAACAATCATCCATCCATCCAAATAATCTCTATATATAAAAACCGGCCAAGTGCGAGTCAGGCTCGCGCAATGAGGGTTGCGTACTACAGTCGTATTTTTTCGACATTTTGCAGGATAATTCAAAAACTATGATACATAAAATTAAATAAAATTCTGTTTTAGAATGCACAAACGAAGACCTTTCATATGATACTCCACTTGATTAGTTATCTTACTTCGAAAATTGAAAATACTAATTATTAGTTCATGACCACAATTTAATTTTTTTTGTGTGATCTAACCCTAAATTCACGGATTTCAGATTTTTCCCCAAATGTCAGCTATAAGATCTACCTACCTGCCAAATTTCATGATTCTAGGTTAACGGGAAGTACCTTGTAGGTTTCTTGACAGACAGACAGACAGACAACAAAGTGATCCTATAAGGGTTCCGTTTTTCCTTTTGAGATACGGAACCCTAAAAATGAATCGCTGAATGTGTTGCTGATCGCAAATCTTGAGAACAGCTGAACCGATTTCGCTAATTCTTTTTTTATAATATTCCTTGAAGTACGAAGATGGTTCTTAGGGAGAGAAAAATTTAAAGTAGGCATTAAAAAATTAAAGAATCGACTGTTAGGCGGTACGAAGTTCGCCGGGGCAGCTAGTAATAAAATAAAATTTAATTTTGCACTCAGTACTTTAAACGTCATTCATTCTAGCCAGGTACCATGTTAATTCGCACGGGTATGTCTGAGCTTTACCTTCTAAAAGCAAACACATCGTCATTAAACGCCACGGACTCATAGCGGCCAAGTCTGAAAACTGGTTCCCTCCTTAACTTCGCCAATTTCTTGTAGACTTTCAAGTGAGACCTTTCTGCTTGTTTCTCAACCTCCACGTTCAAGGATTTATAGGAAGCAGTTATTGGCAACCACGTTTCATTGCCTGCTGAGAATCCTGAAATAAAATGCAAAATTTTTAACATACATCACTATCTAAAAACCGGCCAAGTGCGAGTCAGGCTCGCGCAATGAGGGTTCCGTACTACAGTCGTATTTTTTCGACATTTTGCAGGATAATTCAAAAAGTATGATACGCAAAAATAAATAAAAATCTGTTTTAGAATGCACAGGTGAAGACCTTTCATATAATACCCCGCTTGAAATAGTTATCTTACTTAGAAAATTGAAAATACTAATGATTAGTCATGACCACAATTTAATTTTTTTTTGTGTGATGTAACCACAAATTCACGGTTTTCAGATTTTTCCCCGAATGTCAGCTATAAGATCTACCTACTTGCCAAATTTCATGATTCTAGGTCAACGGGAAATGCCCTGTAGGTTTCTTGACAGACAGATGGACAGGCAGACAACAAAGTGATCCTATAAGGGTTCCGTTTTTCCTTATGAGGTACGTAACCCTAAAAAACCGGCCAAGTGCGAGTCAGGCCCGCGCAACGAGTCATTTAAGAAATGCAAGAGTGTGTCTGTCTGCTAGCTTTTCACGGTCCATCCGCTTAATCAATTTTGACGAAATATGATAGATACTCAGATAGCTTGCATTCCGGGACCGGGAATAAGACCTACCTACCTGCCAAATTTCACGATTCTAGGTCAACGGAAAGTACCCTGTAGGTTTCTTGACACACCGACAGACAGAGAGACAGACAGACAGACACACAGACAACAAAGTAATCCTATAAGGGTTCCGTTTTTCCTTTTGAGGTACGGAACCCTAAAAAACTGCAACTGAAATAATGTTTGGTATTCTCTATTCACGGAGAGAAGCTCTCTCTGGTACGAGAATAATTCCATTCAAATGAAAAAGGCAAAAAAGTTAGTAGGCGTTAATCATTTTGAGCGACCAACCAATCACAAACGAGCCTATGTTTTCCGTACTATATCTTCTGTGGTACTACTCTATCTACGGAAACAAGGTACAATACGGAAAACAGCCTCGTTTGTGATTTTTGGTCACTCAATATCATGGGTTAACGCCCACTGACTTTTTTTGGGTTTGACATTTTAATAAGTTAATATAAAGCTTTTAATTAGAGCAAAAAGCTGTGGTCTAGCCTAGTGGTTAGGACGTCCGCCTTCTAATCGAAGGTCACGGGTTCGATCCCGGCCTCTAACTTCTCCGAGTTATCTGCGTTTTAAGTAATTAAATACCACTTGCTCTAACGGTGAAGGAAAACATCGTGAGGAAACCTGCATGCCTGAGAGTTCTCCATAATGTTCTCAAAGGTGTGTGAAGTCTACCAAAATCCTTATTTCTGAGAGGAGACCCGTGCTCTATAGTGAGCCGGTGATGGGTTGATCATGATGACGTTGAACTTCTCTCAGTAGATAGAGTATAGTAGCAACTTACCTGCATTCTTCTCAGATTTCCACTGGAAAGGCGTCCGCTCTGGGTCGCGTGAGACACCAGCTTGGTAGTTGACCCATTCAAAAGCTATGGGGTCCTGATTTTCTTGGTAACTTACATAGAAATATATGAACTTCTCTCAGTAGGTAGAGTTTACTAGCAACTTACCTGCATTCTTCTCAGAGTTCCACTGGAAAGGCGTCCGCTCTGGGTCGCTCGAGACTCCAGCTTGGTAGTTGACCCATTCAAAAGCTATGGGGTCCTGATTTTCTTGGTAACTTACATAGAAATATATGAACTTCTCTCAGTAGATAGAGTATAGTAGCAACTTACCTGCATTCTTCTCAGAGTTCCACTGGAAAGGCGTCCGCTCTGGGTCGCGCGAGACACCAGCTTGGTAGTTGACCCATTCAAAACCTATGGGGTCCTGATTTTCTTGGTAACTTACATAGAAATATATGAACTTCTCTCAGTAGATAGAGTATAGTAGCAACTTACCTGCATTCTTCTCAGAGTTCCACTGGAAAGGCGTCCGCTGTGGGTCGCGCGAGACACCAGCTTGGTAGTTGACCCATTTAAAAGCTATGGGGTCCTGAGTTTCTTGGTAACTTACATGGCCGTTTTCCATTCCGATTTCATCACCCTGTTAAAAATGAATTATTTGATAGAATGTCTACTTAATATTTTATTTTTACCACACACACACCACAATTTAATTTTTTTTGTGTGATGGTAACCACAAATTCACGGTTTTCAGATTTTTCCCCTAATGTCTGCTATAAGATCTACCTACCTACCAACTTTCATGATTCTAGGTCAACGGGAAGTACCCTGTAGGTTTCTTGACAGACCGACCGACAGACAGACAGACAACAAAGTGATCCTATAAGTGTTCCGTTTTTCCTTTTGAGGTACGGAACCTTAAAAACTGCAATGCAATAAAACAAAATAAAAACTTACCTGATAAGTAACTGCAGTTCCAGGAAGCAGCAACAGCATCATGTTGATACCGTCAACCATCTTGGGACTAAACTTTGAAGCGATTCGGTGATTGTCATGATTGCTCGCCTAGAATGATGATTGCACAAAGAAAGCAAGTAAGTTGGTAAATAGAAACAATGTTAATCTAAATATATAAAACGAAAATGTGACTGACTGACTGACTGATCTATCAACGCACAGCTCAAACTACTATACGGATCGGGCTGAAATTTGGCATGCACATAGCCATTATGCCATAGACATCCGCTAAGAAAGGATTTCTGAAAATTCAACCCCTAAGGGGGTAAAATAGGGGTTCGAAATTTGTGTAGTCCACGCAGACGAAGTCGCGGGCATAAGCTAGTAATATGTAAAATTGAAAGTAGTAATTTATAGACTAGCACTTACTTGACTGTAATCAGACCTGCTGGTCTGGTGAGAGGCTTCCGCCGTGGCTAGTTACCACCCTACCGGCAAGCGATGCTGCCAAGCGATTTATCGTTCCGGTACGATGCCGTGTAGACCAAAACTGCCATATCCAAAATGACGTCATATCGATGTTAATGAGACATGGTCTCAGCAATATATATAGCAAATTAACTAAAAACAAATAGCAATTTGCGGGACTTATACCACCACAACTCTTGTAGATTTTGAGATGGCAACGAAAATTTTCAAACAAAAAGGATTTTAATTAAAAAAAAAAATACTTGCCACCCAGTTAGGTAATTTGTCAATTGGTTTATAAGTAATGAACTTGTCCAGAGCATACTTAAAATCAGCTGCGGTAGAGTCGCCGTTAACATCAGTAACAAGTATGAAATTGAATGGAATTTGGGCCCCTTTCCTATCGCCATCACCAAAATATCTCATTAATCGTTTCATAGAAGTAGTATACGCTTCAGTCAACATTACTCTCTCCAACCCATCTTTCTCTGTGTACTCATCTAATATTTCTCTCCAACTGTAAATTAAGTCATAAAGTTCGGGTTGCTCTCTAGTGTAAATATGCTCAACATAGTCATAATGTTCTGGCATGTCTAAATGCAGGCCGGTCAAGGGCTCATCGGGATATTTTCCACCGAAGAGGTTCTTATCCACCTCCATTAAATACATAACAGCGTCTACCCTAAAACCAGCGCAACCTTTATCGAGCCAGTATCGTATTATATTATTCATTTCATCGACAACAGCTGGGTTTCGGAAGTTGAGATCAGGTTGATAAGGTCCAAACTGGTGGAAGTAGTATTTGCCCACTTCTTCTCTGTATGTCCACGCGTCATAGTAGAAAACACTGCGCTGTAAATGTTATGTATAAATTAATACTACACTACCCATCCATATGGGTTAAATAGAAAAAACTGCCATACCCCTTCCAGGTTAGCCCGCTTCCATCTTAGACTGCATCATCACTTTCTATCAGGTGAGCTTGGAGTCAAGAGCTAACTTTTATCTGAATAACAAATATAGTATAAAAGAAAATATAAACGCAGATGTGTTCTTGATACAACGTACAAACATAAGGGTTCCGTTTTTTGCCATTTGGCTACGGAACCCTAAAAAAGAAATTAGATACGGATAAATATGAATTACCCAATTGTTAGGTGGATGCATCACACCGTTCTCGTCTACTTTTCCATCTTCCCATATAAAATAGTCATAATACTTTTCATGGCCTTTAAGTGCCTCTTGAAACCAGACACTCTCATTACTGGTATGATTCGGTACTAAATCTAGAATTATTTTTATATCTGCAAAAATATCAAATTTTAATTGAAATATTTCTTCATTTGTTTTATAGTTCTTGCATTTCACGAAGGCCACTGACTCATGCTTGTGTTTAAGTCGTATCGGTATACGTAAGGTACACTTAAATGTGTGCGTTTGACAGCGCTTGCATTGACTGATGCACGCACGCTTACGCAATGACCAAATGTAAACGACGTTACCACAAGTAAAGTTCAGTAGCTTTCGTGAATTGGAAGAACCGTACCTATTAACGGCTCAAATATTTCTTTATTAATTGCTGTACCTACCTACATTTACTATCATACAGCGCTCTTTCTGTCACGTAATCCCCTGCAAATGACAGAGCCAAAAATCTCAGTGGGCGTGAACCACAGCGTGAACCATTATGAGACACGAATTTACAAACGAAAACATGTTTGCGCAATGAATTTCGAATGTTTTTGAAACATGTTTTGATTGGTCGGTCATTCAAAATGGTTAACGCCCAGTAAGGTTTTCGTCTCTGTCATTTGTATGAAATTACGTAACAGAGAGAGCCCTATAGTAACTTATTTCCGTGTATAGAAAATAGTTTAGGGCCGTTTTCACATGGTCATAACTCTCATAAGGGTAACCGTATGTATGTGAAAATGCCCAAATAAATTGACTGTCAATAAATTAGATAACATTACCTAGTTCTTTAGCCTTAGCAAGGAGATCTTCAAAATCTTGCATAGTACCATATTCTTCTTGTATACTATAGAAGTCAGAAATATCGTAGCCAAAGTCGTACATTGGCGATTTAAATATCGGCGAGAGCCATGCCGCCCCTACTCCGATTTCTTTCAGATGCTCCAGCTTAGAAGTAATTCCTGCAAGTATCAGAAAATCCATATTATAGTACGATTCAAACTTAAATGCGTCTGCGTGAAGTTAGCTTTGCGATCTTGCGCATGGTACACTCGAGAACTAAATCTGCAAACTTCCACCGAAAATTGGTTTGAACGAAATCTAGTAAGTGGTTTTTGATTTATCGTACAAAATGTTGATAAAATACGATTGTACTACGGAACCCTCAGTGCGCGAGTCTGATTCTCACTTGGCCGGTTTTTTATTTGTATACAGTAAATGCGAAGTTATTTCTGCTATGTACGAAATAATATATTCGTGTATGACATGACGATTGGTTAATCAAATAAAAGGATTGATGGGAGCTTCGTATTCGTGCCTTTTGGTGTGGAGACCTTGGGGCCGTGGGGCCCGGGGGCTCGAGCTCTTTTTGAAGAAATTGCGAAAAGAGTTATCGAGTCAACCGGGGACCCGAGAGCTGGCAGTTACCTTGGTCAAAGAATTAGTTTGGCCATCCAAAGGGGTAATGCTGCCAGCATCTTGGGTACAATGCCTCGCTGCGGTGGTCTCGATGAGGTTTTAGATTTAATTTAATTTATTTTAGTTTTAATTTAATGTTGTTTTTTTTAGATTTAAGTTTATTAATAGTTTATTTAATAAATTTTAGTTAAAATAAATTAAAAAAAAAAGTTGATAGTCTATACATTACATACATGTTTCTATACTAGTTTATTTTTATTTTTTTTCGCTTATAATTACAGTAAACAAGTAGGTACCTATATAATAAAAGGATATCTAATGTCCGCGAAGTTTAATAAATTGTTAAACTTTAGGGTTGTCTGGCAGAGGGTTGAAACGATACTAAGCGTCTGGCAATGCATGACGTGATTTCCAATACTATTCCAAAGAAAAAAAGTAAGATTTTTTACACCTTTATTATAGTTCTTGCATTTCACGAGGGCGCGTAGCTGTAAGGTACAGTAAATGTGTGCGTTTGCGAGCGCTTGCTTGCGACTGATTGGTCCGACATGCAGCATGCTTACACAATGCCCTTGTATACGACGTAACCACAAGTAAAGTTCACTCGCCTTCGTGAATTGCAAGAACTGTAGCAACTTCAGTGTTAAACCCGCACATGTGCGGGGTGCGGGTCGGCTGCTAAACGCCGTTGGTCCCGTACAAATATGGGTACCTTCAAATCAAGAGTGAATAGTCATCTTCTAGGCAAGCGCGCTCCATCTTAGGCTGCATCATCACATGCCAGCAGGTCCGATTGCAGTCATGCGCTTGTCTATGAATTAAAAAAACCGGCCAAGTGCGAATCAGACTCGTGCACTGAGGGTTCCGTACTACAGTCGTATTTTTTCGACATTTTGCACTATAATTTAAAAACTATGATGCATAAAAATAAATAAAAATCTGTTTTAGAATGTACAGGTAAAGACCTTTCATATGATACCTCACTTGATATAGTTATCTCACTTCGAAAGTTGAAAATACTAATTATTAGTTCATGACCACAATTTAATTTTTTTTGTGTGATCCAACCCTAAATTCACGGTTTTCAGATTTTTCCCAAATGTCAGCTATAAGATCTACCTACCTGCCAAATTTCATGATTCTAGGTCAACGGGAAGTACCCTGTAGGTTTCTTGACAGACAGACAGACAGACAACAAAGTGATCCTATAAGGGTTCCGTTTTTCCTTTTGAGGTACGGAACCCTAAAAATAGAATAGAATAGAAATATTTTTATTCAAATAAACTTTTACAAGTACTTTAGAACCTTCAAATGCATCTACCACTTGTTCGGAATGCATTCCCTGCAGAGAAGAACCAGCAACGTATTCGGCGGTTGCTCTTTTCATGCAGACCATCCCTGTTTAATTTCTATAGGCCATAGTGCGGTCGGCACTGAGTATAGAATAGAATAGAATATAGGTAATATTTTTATTCATGTAAACTTTTACAAGTGCTTTTGAATCGTCAGATAGTAGATATAATCTACCACTGGTTTGGAATGCCGTTCCTACCGAGAAGAACCAACAAGAAACTCGGTGGTTGCTCTTTTTAAGTTTTCAATTTACAATGTTATTATAGCTTGTTTTTATGGTATGGCAAAATTTTTATGGTAGTTAAAAAGTAGTAGTGTATAAAAATACCTTTCAAGTCACCGATTCCGTCACCATCGCTGTCCTTAAATGACCTGGGATAGATTTGGTAAAAGATGGAGGACTTCCACCATCCTAGTTCGTTCGCGTACACCAGGAGCATGGCAGCGGGAAGCAGCAATATTGGATTTAACCTATAAAAATAATAAAAAACCAGCAAATAAAACTTCACCATCATCATGATCAACCCATCGCCAGCTCACTACAGAGCACGGATCTCCTCTCAGAGTGAGAAGGGTTTTGGCCATATAGTCTACCACGCTAAGTGTGAATTGGCAGACTTCACACACCTTTGAGAAAATTATGGAGAACTCTCAGGCATGCAAGTTTCCTCATGATATTTTCCTTCACTGTTACAGCAAGTGCCCGGGATCGAACCTCCGACCTCCGATTGGAAGGTGGACGTCCTAACCACTAGGCTACCAGAGCTCGTCTCGTAGCTTAATAACACTTAGTGTTATCTAATTACTAATCATGCTCACATGGAATGGTGGCAAGAATACTGCCTGAATTTCCGCGCTGGACAGCTAGGCTGATCCTTTACGTAAAAAATGAGCCAGCCCTTCTGTCACCAGATGTGGCAAATCGCGGTTAAATGACTCGTAATTCTTTTTCGAATAAATAACTGCACCATTAAGACTAAAATATAATTATTTTTCATTGAAAAAAATCTTATGATTATTGAATCTGTATGTAGGTACATTACTTTCAGTTGAAAAACCTTATCAATTTTAATAATGAATAAAATAAAATATTACCTCATTATGCTGAAGCAAATTATATAATGCTTCTGATGCTGATAGTACACCTATATAAATACTCACTATCAATACATACGGTATAATGCAAACGCAGACAGATAGGTATAACGCAAAAGTAACGCAACGTACAAAGTAATAAAGTACTTGCCATATTATCAGAGTGAACTAGAGTGAGGGAACTCTCGATTAGATCCTGAATCGAAAATATTTTCATTCGAGATTAATTCTTTTGTAAACACATTATATTCTTATGGAGGCCACACGCGTTAGGGTTTGCATGATGGTTTTAGCCGTACATGCATAACCGACAGGCAAACCCTAGCGTGTATGTGATACAACTGTACAGTTATCAGCGCATGTACATTAGTGTTGTTATGGATATCCATATCTGTAACCGAAACTATCGGATATCCGGAAAAAAAAATCCGTAACCGTAACCGAACCGAAATAAAAGTTTCGGATAGTTTCGGCTAGTTTTCGGCTCTAAGAAAGAATTACTTGTATGACAGATTGCGAAACCTACAAGGTACAATTAAATTCGAATATAATCTTATTTGTATTTCATTTTACAGTTCCTTAAAATATTAATATCCGTAACCGAAACTATCGGATAATCCGAAATAATTGAATATCCATAACCTTAACCGAAACCGATATTATATTTTACCAATATCCATATCCGTATCTGGATCCGAAATTATATATCCATAACATCCCTGATGTACATGCAACCAAGCAAATATCAAAATTGATATTTTTTGCCGCTCGGTTACATTTGAGCGCGAGCATAACCGAGCGTCTGCGGCGTCCAGCGAGCTTGCCTGCATATTTCTCAGTTTGTTACAGTGTCCTAACAGCCCATACAAATCTTTTTTCTTCGTGAAAAATAGTTCGTCACTTTGCAGTAGATGGCGCTACTTCGGAGAATTATTTCTTCGGTGAACTTCAGATGTTATTAGTCTGTGTTCTGTGATTTTGTTTCCTTTTGTGATCCGTGAATGTGTTCTGTTTGTGTTTTTATGATAAATTCTACGATTTTGCTTGCTCCCTGGACTCCGACGGCTTCGTTTTTCTCACTGGACTTACGCGCAAACCCCTGGACACTGATCTGCCTAACGATTTGGACTATAGCTGCTTGTGAGAGAGGTTATTTTGTTGTGTGCCGAGATACGGTAAAACTCGTAAGTAATCAACTTATAAATTATTATTTAAAGCAAAGACTAATTATTAGTCTTCGTCGCCTTCGTGTCTATGCTAAAAACTGATGCAGATTTCCTCACGAAAAGAGGAGTTTTAACAGTGTTATGAAACGTTTGATATATTAAAAACTTGAGTCCATCGGTTAAGCTACTGGTGGTTAGGGCTTCATAGTAAGGTAGCTCCACACTATATTTGCTGTCTTGAGTACGTCTCCTTCTGTATCTGACCTTTGGTCTAATAAAAGCTTCATTAAATGTTGCTCTTCATTATTTATATTATAAACTAGCTTATGCTCGCGACTTCGTCCGCGTGGAGTACACAAATTTCAAACCCCTCTTGGACTACACAAATTTCAAACCCCTCTTTCACCCCTTTAGGGGTTGAATTTTCAAAAATCCTTTAGCGGATGCCTACGTCATAATAGCTACCTGCATGCCAAATTTCAGTCCGATCCGTCCAGTAGTTTGAGCTGTGCGTTGATAGATCAGTCAGTCACTTTTCCCTTTTATATATTTAGATAATATGTAATTTTGGATGTTTGTTACCACATCACAATTAAAGAAACAATTTGGATTAGGTTAATTAGCAACAGAGATGGTATATTATGCGGTATGCACCAATTCTAAAGTCCTCGCAGACAAAGTGATAAACAGAAGCTGGTAGTAATACTCATTGATGATGATGAATTATGCAACGGTATGTGGTCAGTTCTCACAATTTTTTTTCAGGCAAAGATGGTACAATTCTATATTCATTTCTCAATCCTGAAAAAGAAATGGATCTGTATCTTGCGTGGACTCGAGCTGTTGGACTAGACACATCTTTGGATCCTCACTATGTGTATCGAAACCGACGAGTGTGCCATGCTTATTTTGAATTGAAGTTTCAGATTAAGACGAAGGTGATATAATTAAAATGTTGGCATTTAATCTATTTAATAAAAGAAATTATAAAAAACTGTCTAATCGCTACACTGTTGTTTTATTTGCCTAAAGTAATTCAAATTCCACTGTCTCCAAAGTAATTTCTAAAAGTCAAATCAATTAATATTTGATTTTTGGAAATTACTTTGGGGAATAATATTATTTAAGAAAATATCCTGAGGAGCGCGATTTGTTCGGCTTTAGGGATGTCACATATCGCTAGATGGCGGTATGCAATCAATCTGAGTGTTAACTCTATACCCTATATTCAATGTACTCTGTGGTTTGTTATTATCTGTGACAGTAGAAGGACGAGCGCGCGCACCATCGCGTCGCTTCGGAAATAGCGAGTCGCAAGCGTAATGCCAGATTAGAAGAATTCATAGAAATTTATAAGTCAGAACCTTGTCTTTGGCGCGTAAAGTGTAAAGAATATCACGACTCGAGACAAACGATCGGTTGCATACGGGAAATTGATAACTGAGTTCAAGGAATTCATCCATTGTTGTTTAGTATACCGTACACAGTACTTAGTAACTGTCCTAGACAGATCGTCACGTAGCTCCAACTGACAGTTTATGGCAAAACTGTGCATGCAAACCCTAACGTGTATGTTTAGTATGAAACTCTGTTATACTTGTCGGTTATGCATGTACGGCTAAAACCATCACGCAAAAGTCTATCGTGTATGGCCTCCTTTATTCTTATTATTGATAGCTATAAAGTCACAATATGGCGGCCACGGGGATCCTTTCTCAGATTGTACGCGTTATACCAATTTGTTTGACGCACCCAATGACCTTCAAAGTCAGTTGGGTAAAGATTATTTCAGCAGGTAGGTATTAAGTAATTCTTTTATATAGAATCCACATAAGTTTACCATAAATTATTACGAGTTGTTTTTTTTCTTAGTCTATTATATAATATATTTTTTCTATCCCTTAAAAATAAGGAATCCCCTCAATACAGAGCAGTCTCCTCTCAGAGTGAGAAGGGTTTTGGCCATAGTCTACTACGCTGGCCATGTGCGGATGGAGAACTCTCAGGCATGTAGGTTTCCCCACAATGTTTTCCTTCACAATGCACCGATTTATCGTGTAAAATATCGATAAAATACGATTGTAGTACGGAACCCTCAGTGCGCGAGTCTGACTCGCACTTGGCCGGTTTTTATTAGAAACTAGATGATGCCCGCGTCTTCGTCCGCGTGGATTTAGGTTTTTTAAAAATCCCGTGGGAACTCTTTGATTTTCCGGGATAAAAAGTAGCCTATGTCCTTCCCCGGGATGTAAGCTACCTCTGTACCAAATTTCATCAATATCGATTAAACCGTTGGGCCGTGAAAAGCTAGCAAACAGACAGACAGACACACTTTCGCATTTATAATATTAGTATGGATAGTTTGAATATTACTGAAATAAAAGATGTTCTTAGGTAAGTCAAAGGTTACATGAGATTCACTAAGCAAATCAAGCCACTATTAAATTGCTACTAAATCCGACAGTATGGAATATGGAGAAGTCAAATTACGACGTTTTTCCATCTATATGTACCTACTATGCTAGAACAGAGGATTAATTAACTTGAAAAAAACCGGCCAAGTGCGAGTCAGGCCCGCGCAACGAGGGTTCCGTAATTCAGTCGTATTTTTTCGACATTTTGCACGATAATTAAAAAACTATGATGCGTAAAAATAATTAAAAATCAGTTTTAGAATGTACAGGTGAAGACCTTTCATATGATACCAGACGGACAGACAGACAGACAGACAACTAAGTGATCCTGTAAGGGTTCCGTTTTTCCTTTTGAGGTACAAAACCCTAAAACTAGACTAAAAGCACTAAAAAAAACTAAAAAAACAAACAAAATTCTTGAAAGATTTATTCAATACATTAGAAAAATGGTAAATCTATTTGTTACATATTTTATTTTTACGAAACCATAATTTTCTGCCGTACTCAGAGTCGCTAATCGTTACTTAAGATTGAGTTAAAACGAGACAGGATTTATGTGAGAGATATACTTAGCTCTGTCACGTTTTAGCTAAACTTTAAGCGACTCTGAGTACGGCAGTTGGTCATTAGATGTTCGAAATTTCACACTTGCATTCTCAAAACTAGAGCTTCATCTACACCTACGTCCAAATGATTGGCATGGACAGTGTCGCTGAAAAAAAAATTGTTTTGTATTAGGTACCCCACCAAACTTGCCAAGATGCACAGCACAAGTTCATAATACTTTCACTGTTAAAAACTTATGAGACCTCTAGTAGAGCCAGGCCCCTAGCTGGGCTTCGATTTGTGCTGCCCGTGGGGGCTATCCCAAGCCCAAAGTATGTATATAGCTCTTCAGTGTTCTTGACAGTATACCTACCACATATATAACAATAACCGCCAAACGATTTAGCGGTCTCGAACGATGCCGTGTAGAAACCAAAGGGGTGTGGGTTTAATAAAAAACTGCCAAACCCCTTCCAGGTTAGCCGCTTCCATCTTAAACTGCATCATCACTCTCCACTCTCACTGTTAATGTTGGCCAACTGCCAAATGTTAGATATTCGTAACTAGTTATCCACGCATGCGATACGGAATACAAAATCACGTGACCTAAATTTCATGGATTTCCAACTGGACTCAAAGTCTAACGAAAACTTTCAAAGATACAGCATAGCCCTGCTGGTGAGATTGCAGTTAAGGGCTAACTTGTATCTAAATAACAATAACATTCTAAATTACAGATTTCTAGCACTAAAGTCTCTGAGATTATCCGAGGATGGACGGACGGACGGACATGACGGATATGACATAGGGATCCTTGTTTACTACGGAACCCTAAAAATGATGATGATGATGAAGCTTAAGTACTTCGTGCATGTACGCACATAGAAACCCAGCATTAGAGCCCTTGAGTCCGTAAGTTAATTTTCTGATAAGTAAATAGTGGTACTACAACTGTACCCGTAGTACAAGATTTTACGTCTCACCAAACCAAACCAAATTCGAGAGTTGAAATACTTCCGCGTTACAGTAAACTGGATCTTAAGCAACTTGTTTTAAAGCTCAAGTTTGTCTACACTTCTACAGCCAGCGCTCCAAGCGGAAACATTGCGAAATTAAAATCAGTGGCATTGAATATTGACTCGTCCGTACACTTGCGCGGCGCATGTTTGCGCGCGCGGACAACGGACCTTACACACACCTTCACGGCATCGCTCCGCTGACCATTCGACCACCGACCGGGCGTCCTCTGCCTCGGGAACTCGTACGATCGCCACCACTAGCGTGGCACGCAGGCAATCCTAGCGATGATGATGACGACGCGAGACCCACCGGATTTGACACTATCTCCGCGCGCGATGGCCAGCCTATCGTCCGCAACGCGGAGATCACGACCGGACCAGACACCACCCCCGCGCGCGACGGCGACTCTATCGCCCTCAGCGCGGGGAACACAACCAGCCACGAGGCCCCAAGCCAAGATGGCGGGCCCTAGCCGGTGAAATTCCGGCTAGAAGACCAACACCGGGGTAATTGAATACCCGGCGCCTTGCCCGGGTAAGGAGGCTACGCCTCGAGGCCCGTACCCCCGCTTGGCCTTCGGCCAACCGGAGAAGACCCTGTCGTCGGAATATTTGACTTCAATTCAAGGCTGTTTAGGTCCATTTTACTGTAACGCGGAAGTATTTTGACTCTCGAATTTGGTTTGGTTTGGTGAGACGTAAAATCTTGTACTACGGGTACTGTTTAGTACTACTTAGTACTAATGTTGTAAGTAGTCATAAGCTTGTGAGCGATTTGCTAGTAATATTTTTATGTTGCTTCCAACTCACCTGTACGTTCTCGAAGAATGCAGACTGCTAGCTTCCACCTCCAGTTGTCCAAATATAAGATCAAAGGCAGTAAGATTGACAACTTGATAGGTCTTTCCGACGTTCATGACAATCACGTAGGCGTCGTCGTTATACCACCTGAAGACCAGCCCCCCAATTGTGTAAGAATAACCATTTCATGGCTATCGCAATCGTCATAGGAGTTCTGCCATTTGATTGGTTGATTCGCTGGTTACATTTTGTTATAGCCAATCAAGGGCCGAATTCTTGACGATTGCGATAGCCATGAAATGGTTATTCTTACACAATTGGGGGGCAGAATCAATAGTTATATTTTTTATTTTTTTTAAATATTACAATAAACCTATCTTATGACTATACAAATCATGCCCTCGTGGAATGGTGCCAAGAATACTGGCTGCATTTCCGCGCTGGACAGCCAGGCTGTTCCGTTCTGTCACCAGATGAGGCTATTAATCGCGGTGAAATGTCTCGTATTTTTTTTTAGCTCCATGGCCCCAGGGTCTTCACGGCAAACGGAACAAAAATGTAACTCTCGATAAGAGATGCATACCTGCGCCGCTTGCCATTTTCAGCTGTTTTTGCTGCGGCTCCCGGTCTTGATGCTGTCTTCCTGATATGACACGGGGCCAATGTGTCAACGCAAGTTGCGTTCCACATTGGCGCCCGTCCCCGCTCTCAGGGAACCAGCGTCAATCCATCAGATCTCTTGCCATCATTCCGACTAATCCCTGCCGGTTCAATGAGCGAAGGAATGTCTATGGTGGCAAGAGCCCTTTTGATCGTCGTCGTTTTGATTAAAAAGCTTTTGATGACGAGATGATGCCCACGACTTCGTCCGCGTGGATTTAGGTTTTGTAGAAATCCTGGGGGAACTCATTGATTTTCCGGGATAAAAGAAGCCTATGGATGTAATCTAGGTCTGTACCAAATTTCATCAAAATCGGTTAAACTGTTAGGCCGTGAAAAGCTAGCAGACAGAAAGACAGACAGACAGACACACTTTTGCATTTATAATACAGACTAGATGATGCCCGCGACTTCTTCCGCGTGGATTTAAGTTTTTTTCTAATTCCGTGAAAACTCTTTGATTTTCCGGGATAAAAAGTAGCCTATGTCCTTCCCCGAGATGGAAGGCCATAGTCATGATGGTCAAATGCAGATTGGCAGACTTCACACACCTTGACCTTTGAGAACATTATGAAGAATTATCTGGCTTGCAGGTTCGGACGCATTTTAAGAGAATATGGGATATATTTTGTTGTTCCATCTAAAGTCAAATCGAACTTTAGAATTGAATAGAATTGTCAATAATATGAATTAAACAAATAGAAAAGAGCAATTTTCTTGTATCGAATAATAATAATTGAATTTTAATATTAAAATATTGCTGTTGTTCTTGCAAGCCATTGTTTACCGAGCTCTTATGCTTTCAAGTGTAAGATGTTTGAGTTGATACAAATGTTTTGCCAATTTATTCTATTGTGATGGAAGTTAGTTTTCGGAGTTTCAAGGCCTGGTGAATTGTTAAAATGAATTGGATATTTGACTACATCAAAAACAAATTATTTCTCAGTGATTATTAAATAAAGGGTCTTCCAAAATACGTAAAATCCACGTCCTTTGTCGGTTTAAAGTGTAATAACCATTTTAAATTATCGATTAAACTAAAAAAAGCACGTCAAATGATTGTGACGTCACACACCGATATTTCATAGAATCCGTAATAGAATCCCGCATACTAAGCGCGTGTTTTGACGTTTGATAAAAAAGTAACTGATTTGACTAGCTGTCAAAATATACAGTATTGTATATCATTATCAACTGATGCCCGCGACTTAATCGACGTGGATTTAAGTTTTTTTAAATCGTACCATCCGAGTCGGCACTCTGGTTGCATTGGCAGACTAATTAGCTATGGATACACTTGTTAATGAGAGCGCAAGGTTGATCTCTGTTGTATATATTACTAGCTCATGCTAAATGTAAAAATGTAAAATGTACCTTTTGAACGCAAAAACATCGTTGTTCAACGCCAGAGACTCGTACAGGCCGAGTCTGAAAGCTGGCCGGCAGATCGCTGACTGGCTACGTTTATATGCTCGTAACGATAAAAGTCTAGTAGTGTTACCCATTTAGGTTGATGATGTATTGTAAAATGTACCTTTTGAACGCAAAAACGTCGTTGTTCAACGCCAAAGACTCGTACCGGCCTAATCTGAAAGCTTGCAGATCACTGACTAGCTACGTTTATATGCTCGTAACAGTAGAAGTCTAGTAGTATTAGCCATTTAGGTTGATGATGTATTGTAAAATGTACCTTTTGAACGCAAAAACGTCGTTGTTCAACGCCAGAGACTCGTACAGGCCGAGTCTGAAAGCTGGCCGGCAGATCGCTGACTGGCTACGTTTATATGCTCGTAACGATAAAAGTCTAGTAGTGTTAGCCATTTAGGTTGATGATGTATTGTAAAATGTAGCTTTTGAACGCAAAAACGTCGTTGTTCAACGCCAGAGACTCGTACCGGCCTAATCTGCAAGCCGGCTGGCAGATCGCTGACTAGCTACGTTTATATGCCGTAACGGTAGAAGTCTAGTAGTGTTAGCCATTTAGGTTGATGATGTATTGTAAAATGTACCTTTTGAACGCAAAAACGTCGTTGTTCAACGCCAGAGACTCAAACCGGCCGAGTCTGAAAGCCGGTCGCATCCGCAGCCTGATCAGCGTGCGGTAGACTTGGTAGTGAGAACGCACGGCCGATCGCTGACTGGCCACGTTTATATTCTCAAACCCATCAGCTAAGGGAAGCCATGTTTTCTCCGCTTCCGAAAAACCTGTAAATGCAAATTAAATTTTATTAAAACTAACTAACCATCCTCGGCTTTCGGCAATTCGTTTATAGACGGGTTAAGCGATTAATTAATATGCCCATGATTTTCTACAGTTTTAGAATAACACGGCAAAGAAAACAACTGGTACAGTGCGCATAACACAAGCACCTATCTTTTTATCTTTATTTTATTTATTTATTTAAACAACTTTATTGTTAACAAAATTACAGAAAGCAAGTATACAGGATACACTAAAAAAACAAAGGGCGACCTTATGACATACTTAAGAACTTATCAATGCAGCTATATATATTAGGTATACATAAACGTATACTCTAATAGGCATATACTATAAAATGTATATAAATAATATATTAAATCAATATAATATAATGAAATATATAATACATAGCTAACTGTACATACTATATGTATATACTTATGACAGAAAATCTTTATTGGGAAAAAAGAAAAAAGTGTCTGGAAGAATAATAATTACCTATTCCTCTTCGCATTATTATCAGGTGCTATATAAAACCTCCTAAAACGATTATAGATCCAAAGCGCCTCTCAAAGTTTTAATTATAAAGTAAAACACGGTTTGTACTCGTATATATATATATATAAAATCAATTCAGTGCAAAGCAAAAATGTATGTAAAAGCAAATAAATCCCCAGGGTCCTATTTATGAACGTTCAAAAGGAAAAGGTCCACTTGTATTGTATTTGTCTTTTGTAACAGAATTTTCCACTGCAATGTTCCGTGGAAAACCAAACATCCGGTTGTGAAAATACCAAGGTGCGCTCCAATTAATTCTTTGCTATAAAAAATCTTGTAGTTTCCTGTTTATTGTTTCTTGCACGCTCGTCGAATTATTTCGTAAAAATTGGTTCAGTTGAAAATTAAAACGTGTTCGGCAAAATAACTCGCGTCGGGAAACAAAAAGTTATACCTTTTGTATGTTTTAACTTTTAATAAGCAGAGTATGTTTCTGGCTGTTAAATAACCCTCGTACTGCGAACAGTTTGGTAACTTTATTTTTATTTACGATACAATAAAATATCATTTTTTTTTTATAAATCTGAAAATGTCGTAATATAAAAATCAGAATCAAAAGTTACAGCAAGATGTTATTGTGGATATTATCTTATTTTTCGCGCTATCGTTATAGATATAACGATTAATCGATCTCAAATAATCTTGTGATTAAAAATATCATCATCATCATCATCATCATCGTCGTCAATCGATAGACGTCCACTACTGGGCATAGGTCTCTTGTAGGAACTTCCACTAAGCTAAGACATCATGGCGCCAACTCCCTTTATAGTTCAGATACAGTATATACTTGACCCTTGTAAACAAAAGGAGTTTATTGGATTGCGACCCTTGTAAAATCAGGTGAAATCTCATTACTGGAGAAAAAGGGTGCGGACTGTTTTACTTGACACTTCGGTAGGACTGGGTCAGTCGTAGCTCAGGGCACTGGGTCTTTCGTCACGCTCCATGGTCTCCAATCCATTTGTAATAGGCACTTTATACTGTATGTTCTCCGCGAATGCTCAGGAGATGTAGACCTTACAATGCACAATTGCAAAATTGACTTTGCAAGTGTGCATTGTAAGGTCTACATCTCCTGAGGATGCTCCGGTCTCGGGGCGAAACGTGCGTCGAGTGTGTTTTGCGATTTGTGTGGTGCTGCGTGGTGGTGCGGGTGCGTATTGCTTGCCTGGTAGCTGCTTTTTCCTGCATGGTTAGCAGTGGGAGGGCGGGCGGTGCATTGCGCATGCTGCATGTTGCATCATATAGATTCGACCTGTTTCACCGGATTACGGCAAATTAAGCTTTTGGTTCATTGTATATCATGGACTTCCGCAAAATAACGCCTGCTTCTATACACAACTCTTGTATTCTGATCATTTACAGATTGACGATTTTTTTCCAATGTTTTTTTTCGTAGTTCGCGGTTAGGTTAGGGTAAAATCACATTACCTGCGTGTTTGCCGTTGCTCCACTGGAAAGGGGTCCGCACGGGGTCGCGCGACACGTCTACAAAGTTGATAGGGTCGTCTGTGTTGCAAGCCAGCGGGTCTTTCGTCTCGGTCCACGGCACGAATCCATTTACCATACCGATTTCTTCTCCCTTTGTAATGGAAACAAGATGAAATTGGAATAAATACGACTTTATACCTACTTATTATTGACGACCTCCCTGGCGCAGTGGTGAGCGCTGTGGTCTTATTAGTGGGAGGTCCCGGGTTCGATTCCTGTCTGGTGGGAGGCTTCGGCCGTGGCTAGTTACCACCCTACCGGCAAAGCCGTGCCGCCAAGCGATTTAGCGTTCCGGTACGATGCCGTGTAGAAACCAATGGGTTTAATAAAAACTGCCATACCCCTTCCAGGTTAGCCCGCTATCATCTTAGACTGCATCTTCACTTACCACCAGATGAGATTGCAGTCAAGGGCTAACTTGTACCTGAATAAAAAAAAAAAAACTGGCTTCGACTTCGCTGGGGTGGATTCTGAAAAATCATTATTTCTTAGTCGGGGTCTTACATGTAAAATTTGAAGTTTCTAAACCCATTTTTTTTAAATGTAGGTATAGTACGCGACAGGTCGAGATGACAATCGGGGAGGGAACGCCCGCCTCACACCCCGATTGCCATCTCAACCTGTCGCGGACTAATATTAACCCGTTTAGCCTTATAAATGTATGCCTTGTTCGTGATTTTGCGAAGTCGTAATCATAGAATTTTTGAAGAATTAACAAGCCGTGTATGGAGAATTTTTGAAGAATTAAAAGAGGATTCGGCAAAATAGATCGTTACTCTACAGTTCTGCTCCATTTGGACCTGCATTTATTCTATGATGTGATCCATACCTAATTATTACAGTTTAGATAAGCACGCAAATACTTATTATGCTTTAATCCATGTGCAGTACGCGGCCGAAAGTAATGTACATCGGCCTTTAGAATGACATTTCGGCTTTGTAGAGCATTGTCTCTGTCACTCATACCTATATGAGGTTTTGTCGGTCTCAACGACAGAGACAGTGCTCTACACATTTGCTATCTCCTTCTAAAGGTCGATGTGTATCACTTTTGACCGCATACTGTACCTACATACATACCTAGTGATGTAGTTTTTTTCAGAGACATAAATGATGAAAAAAATATGACAAGCATAATCCAATTTCACTTATTTTTAGATGACACGTTACTTACAGAAGAAATGTGATATTTCTTTATAAATTGTCAATAAAACTTTGCCCAAAAGAAAAGTTAGTAATATTCATCATTTTGCCTTAGCAAATAATAAATGAGACTCACTTTATATAAAGTTATGTGTTAACTTAGTATATTACTTTGATGTACTTTTATAAAACTTTCTAACAGCTCAAATTAGGTTTTATATTATTCAGAGGTTATGTACCTACTATTTATACTAAATTGTTCAGTATTTTACATCTAGACACCTATCTATTAAGTATTTACCTACTACATATTACCTACGAGTATGTAGTAAAGTCTCTTATAGTAAAGTTACCCTCTCCACTTTCCAAGATAAGTATTATTTTCTTATCAAGCTACCTATTAAACTTTCATTTAAAACTAACAGGTAGGTATACATACCAACATAATAATGTAATCAGTAACCGAAAAAAAACACTCTTGTTATGGAAGAGACTTAAGCCCAACTGCACATAATAAAATTTTGAATTGCAAAAGTTTCACCCCAACAATAAAAAACGATTACTTTTTAATAAGATAAAACCGGCCAAGTGCGAGTCAGACTCACGCACAGGGTTCCGTACTGCAGTCGTATTTTTCGACATTTTGCACGATAAAACAAAACTGTTATGCATTTAAATAAATAAATTTGAATGTTTTACAATGTAACCAAAAACTAGTTCACGGTTTTCCGATTTTCCCCCTTACGTGTGCTATAAGCCTATCTATCTGCCTTTCATGATTCTTCGTCAACGGGAAGTACCCTATAGGTTTCTTGACAGATACGACAGACGGACAGACAGAGAGACAACGAAGTGAGTCTATAAGGGTTCCTTTTTTTCTTTTGAGGTACGGAACCCTAAAAAGGATTTTTCTTCTTACCATATAAGTGATAGCGATACCAGGAAGTAGTAGTACAAGCATATTAAATGCATCTACTAATCCAGGTCTGAATCGAGAGGCTACCCTGCTTACGTCGTTGGCGCCAGTCTGAAAAATCAAACAGATAAGATCACTGTTTCTGTCCAAAGATTCTAGATTGATTTGTTTACGCAAATCTGAACCTTACACTTCAACCAGTGTTCCAGTCAGTTTTCAACACCGAGGAATAGTTGCAAACGAAAAGTTTAAACTTAGAATCAAAATGTTATCGCATTTGTATTAGGCGCCTTTTGAAAAGTCGCGTGATCTATTGCGACTTGCGAGGCAGTCATCTTGAGTCGATTGTATAAAAATATGGGTGGGTGGTTGATGGTTTTTAAGCTAGTCGCGTTCCACCTCGAGACTCGACCGCCTATTAAATGCTTTTTGTGTTTACGTCGCCATTTTGATTGAGTGATTGCAATAGCAATTGTGCCCTAATCAAGTTAATATTGCAGTTAGGTTATTATAAAGGAAAAACTCTCGATAAGCCTATTCGCGTCGTGATTAACTTCACTTCTGGTATGTTTATACAAAGAACAACGAAAAGCGTATTCCGGATACCTAATTCCTGAAATCTTCGGATTCTACCAAACATTTTAAAAACTGCAAAAACAGATTATGACAAAATTTATGATTGTCTTGTACTCGTTATTTTAATGGGTACGTTCTAAGTTCATTACCACCCAATTTGCAGGCTTCCGTAACGGTTTGTAGGTCAACCATCGATCGATCGCATATTTGATGTCCCTGGCGTCAGACTCCTTCGTCAAGTCTTCTATGAGAGCGAAATTGAACGGGACATGGGCCCCTGAGTGAGTGCCCTCTCCGTAGTACTTTACTGCGTTTTTGATCCCCGTTGAAGCGTCTGTCATCATTACCCTGGAATAGTAACCTCATTTAGTACTTAGAAGTCAAAGACATTTTACTTAAATGTTATTGGAAGTATGGCAACAGCTATATGCCTTTGCTCTATTTATTTGGCGCTGATTGTATTTTCATAATTGCAGCAGTCAACGGTGAAACATGGAAACAAAAATAATTATGTGACAGGAGGTGTGGGCATGAAATAACTAAGGGGAATCAGTACCCTTATTATAAATGCAAAAGTGTGTTTGTTTGTTGGTTTATTGGCTTGTTGGTTTGTCCTTTAATCACGGTGCAATGGATTGACATGATTTTTTGCATGGGTATAGATAAAGACCTGCAGATTGACATAGGCTACTTTTTATCCCGGAAAATCAAAGAGTTCCCACGGGATTTTTAAAAACTTAATTCCAAACGAAGTCGCGGGCATCAGCTAGTAATAAATAAAATGTTGTTGTGTTTTTACAGGGCATACAGCATTATGGAGCTGGGAGCTTTTTTCGGTTTGTGCCACATATGACACAGTTTATTCTGGCGCTTCTAATTTTGCTAAAATGTTTAAATGGTGAAGGTACCAGTACAACCTACCTTTAGAAATACCTAGGAATGTATGGCACAAATTATAAATAAACATTCTTATTATTGTTTGCCTTTTTACTAACGCATTTATTGCATTCCTTGTATTGCAACTACAAGGAGCCTAGGGTTTGACACGTTTCTCTCGTACGGCTCTTCCGTCACGCGTTTTGTTTGTTTCAGCCTTAACCATCCAACGTACAGGAAAACGTCCTTTACGACCTTTTGTTTTAAGATCTACGCTGGCCTTAATTTTGCAATGGTTTCCATCAGTAGAACGAGGTTGTTAAAAATTTATTTCGAACAGCTGGGGACGTTATACTGTTACGTTCTTGTCAATTAATAAATTAACTAAGTTCAGGTACCAAACCATAGAAAAGTGATCTAAGTTTGATTCAGATAAGATTCAGATCTTGTTCTCCAATATCTACAATAGTCCCTGTGCGATAATCCCAGTTGAGTGCAGGAAAATTTCAACGTATAAAAACATTATTTGGCTATCAGAATATAGGTTGCTATGTACTTATGTACTTGATGGGTGGGATAGGTCTTTAGATACGACATCCTGACATTAAAATTGATTAGTACCTATCTACCTATTACTTTTTCGATATTATTATACCTATATAAAAAATAAATAGACATAATATGGTAGAGAAGAGAGTACACACGTATCAAAAGTCGTAGTTTTAGACTTTCACGTTTGCAGAACTTGCTTCTCACTCTCTTTCTCTTCTGTCTCTCTCTCGTCTCGTAGGTCTCTTCTACTCTTGTGCGTGTTGTATTTTTTGCTTACTCATCACCGAGCATAAATTTTATACGCCACGTAATATGAACGTAACATGTCTGCGCTATTAAAATCAACGTCTAAGCAGTTTTATGCTTGGAGGTTCTCTACGTGATCAAATCAGAAATGAAGAGATCCGTAGGAGAACTAGAGTAACCAACATAGCTCAACGTGTTGCGAAGCTGAAGTGGTAATGGACAGGGCACATAGTTCGGAAAACCGGTAGACATTGGGGTCCCAAGGTGCTGGAATGGCAACCTCGCAACGGAAGACGTCACGTTGTTGGACGACGGCGTTGGAAGCGACGGACGACATCAGACGAGTCGCAGGGAGCCGCTGGATTCAGGCGGCGGGATTTTTTGCATACCTACCTAGATATAGTTAAAGACCTGGAGAGTGACATATGCTACTTTTTATCCCGGAAAATCAAGTGTCATCTATCAATCAACCACGTGTAGGAAGTCGTGGGCATCAGCTAGTTCAATTAATATAGCTCAATTTATGTACATAAACTTGTCTCACCTAGTAAGATTATCCCGAAGAGTGATAGCATCAAATACATCTCGGAACTGTGACATCAACTCGTACGTTTCTTCCTGGTCTTTAGTATAAATATGGTCGAGATACCCATAGTCGTCAGGACCGACGTCTGGTCGACCTGTTTTCGGTTCGTCAGGGTATCGTCCACCAAATACATCTTTATCGACTTCAAACAGATGGTTCGCTGCGTTGATACGTATACCCGCTACGCCTTTTTCAAGCCAATATTTTATTATACTCTGAAAAAGTTTATTTTCTAATCAAGCCGTCTTTACCGGATAGAAACACACGAGTAGCACGTAACTGCTGCAATAGAGCCTCAATAGCTCAACGGTTAAGGTCGAGCGTAATGATTTCCGAAAGGTCGGCGGTTCAAATCCCACGTCGTACCTCAGTCGCACCAACTCCTAGCACAAGCTTTACGCTTAGTTGTAGGGGAAAGGGGAATTTTAGTGATGATTAACATGGTTATACTCTTTTAACAAAAAAAATATATCGCTGCCTATCCCGAAAGAACTCAGTTGTTTTTCGGGATCAAAACTATTCTTTATGGCAACTGTTAACCCAGAATATTAGCTACTAGCTGATCCCCGCGGCTTCGCCCGCGTAGATTTAGGTTTTTAAAGATCCCGTATAGCCTATGTCACTCAGGAATAATGTAGCTTTCTACTGGTGAAAGAATTTTTAAAATCGGTTCAGTAGTTCTAAAGATTACCCCCTACAAACAAACTTAACGACATTACCTCTTTATATAATACAACGGGCCGTGCAGCAGAAATCGTAATATTTTAATTTTCCCATAACTTCAAAACCAAACGTCCAATTTTAATCATTCAAAGACCAAATATTATCTCCATAAACTGTTCTTAGTGACGAAATCATTTATTTTGATAAGGATTAATAGCATGAGTAAAATAAACGCGTTTAAATGTAGTCCAAAAAAAATTCAAGATTTTTAAATAAAAAAATGGTTGCTGTGCCTCACTCGACATAGATGGGTATAGTGTGTCGCGGACTTTTTTGTAGATATTTATAAAATCTACAATTAATTAGAACATTTTATGGTTCTATCTTTTATAGTTTAGGCAGCGTACGCAAAATAAGTAACTTTTCTGGTTGATTTTTTACACCTTGTGTCCGAAAAACCCAAATATCTTACGGAACCCTATTTTTTTCCAAAATAAAATATAGCCTATGTTACTCGTGGATAATGTAGCTTTCGAATGGTGAAAGAATTTTTAAAATCGGTCCAATAGTTTTTGAGCCTATTCAGTACAAACAAACAAACAAACAAACAAAGTTTTCCTCTTTATAATATTAGTGTAGATTATATTATTATATATTATATAATACAACGGGCCGTGCAGCAGAAATCGTAATATTTTAATTTCGCCATAACTTCAAAACCAAACGTCCAATTTTAATCATTCAAAGACCAAATATTATCTCCATAAACTGTTCTTAGTGATGAAATCATTTATTTTGATAAGGATTAATAGCATGAGTAAAATAAACGCGTTTAAATGTAGTCCAAAAAAAATTCAAGATTTTTAAATAAAAAAATGGTTGCTGTGCCTCACTCGACATAGATGGGTATAGTGTGTCGCGGACTTTTTTGTAGATATTTATAAGATCTACAATTAATTAGAACATTTTATGGTTCTATCTTTTATAGTTTAGGCAGCGTACGCAAAATAAGTAACTTTTCTGGTTGATTTTTTACACCTTGTGTCCGAAAAACCCAAATATCTTACGGAACCCTATTTTTTTCCAAAATAAAATATAGCCTATGTTACTCGTGGATAATGTAGCTTTCGAATGGTGAAAGAATTTTTAAAATCGGTCCAGTAGTTTTTGAGCCTATTCAGTACAAACAAACAAACAAACAAACAAACAAACAAACAAACAAACAAACAAACAAACAAACAAAGTTTTCCTCTTTATAATATTAGTGTAGACAAGCAAACGGTCATACAAATAGACAAAAATTTAAAAAAAACGTTGCGGCTCTGTATCTTAAATTCTCATAACACTGTACCTACCAAGAATAAAAAGTCCTACCTTTAATTCTTCGACAACAACAGGGTTTCTGAAGTTTAAATCCGGCTGAGAACTTCCGAACTGGTGCAAATAATATTGATCGCGGCTCGGAGCATAATGCCATGCACTTTTTCTAAAGACACTGATCTGAAATTTTGATGGAATTCCAACAATAAGTGCTGGTTGAGGGTTCTTATAGACTCAATACAGTTGCAGATTTTAATGAACTAGGTTCAAATTATTTAATCCTACTAATATTATAAATGTGAAAGTGTGGATGTTTGGATGTTTGTTACTCAATCGCGCAAAAACAGCTGAACGGATTTGAATGAAATTTGAAATGGAGATAGATTATACCTTGGCTTGGATTACACATATGCTACTTTTTATCCCGGAAAATCAAAGAGTTCCCTCGGGATTTTGAAAAATGTATCCACGCGGACGAAGTCGTTGTCATCAGCTAGTTAATAATAGCCGTGACAGACTAGTGGTTAAGACGTCCGCCTTCTATTCGTGAGGTCGGTGGTTCGGTCCCGGACACGCACCTCTAACTTTACAGTTTTTTATATTTTTTACATACGTAAATTCCCAATTCATAATTATTAATAAACTAGCTTATGCTCGCGACTTCGTCCACGTGGACTACACAAATTTTAAACCCCTATTTCACGCCCTTAGGGGTTGAGTTTTCAAAAATCTTTTCTTAGCGGATGCCTACGTCATAATACCTATCTGCATGCCAAATTTCAGCCCGATCCGTCCCGTAGTTTGAGCTGTGCGTTGATAGATCAGTCAGTCAGTCAGTCAGTCACCTTTTCCTTTTACATATTTAGATACCTAGTCTATTAGCAGCTATGTTTTTCTGCGTCACACTGGAGATTACCAGGCTTTCTTGTTAACGCGTAGCAGACATAATTTCCGCTTCCTCAGCTATATTCAGCGTTCTGATAGTCAAGTCACAAACGATTCATGCTATTATGTTCGCATCACATTATGTTATCTACTGACATAGTATTTCCGGTATTTAAAGAGGGTTTCTTACTTCAAACAACTCATGCTATAATAATTAGGTATGTTTGCTCTTCCTCGTCGTCGGCCGTCCACTAGGAGGGGGGGCATTCTATTACTCTTAGGACCCCAACGTCTATCGTCTTTTCGATGTGCCCTCCCGGTTGCTCCGGTTTTCACACGTATCTTTTCGTTCGTGATTTGATCACGTAATGAAACTCCAAGCACAAATGCGATCATAGTCATCATCACGTTTGACCTATCACTTGCTCACTACAGAGCTACAGAGCACGGGTCTCCTCTCAGAATGAGAAGGGTTTCGGCCATAGCCTATCATGCGACCAAGTGCAGATTGGCCGACTTCATACACGTTTGAGAAAACATTATGAAGAACTCTCGAATGCAGGTTTCCTCACAATATTTTCCTTCATCGTAAAAGCAATTAGTGATGTTCTCCGAAAAGTTAGAGGTGCGTGTTCGGGATCAAACGGGAAATCTCTCGAATATGAGGCGAACGTCTTAGCCATTAGGCTATCACACTAGTGCAATATAATGGTGTTATTTTACTCGTACCCAATTATTTGGTGGTCGTCTAAGCCCCTTTGCGTCGAGGAATCCGTTTTCCCATATATACCAGTCGCTGTAATACTCGTCTCGATGTGACGACTTGACGAACCAATCACTCTCGTTGCTCGTGTGGTTTGGTACGAACTCCAATATTACTTTTATATCTGTTAGAGAAAAATAGTTTTTTTTATTGAGGTACAAGTTAGCCCTTGACTGCAATTTCACCTGGTAGTAAGTGATGATGCAGTCTAAGATGGAAGCGGGCTAACCTGGAAGGGGTATGACAAATTTTATTAAACCCATGCCCCTTGGTTTCTAGATGGCATCGTACCGGAACGCTAAGTCGCTTGGCGGCACGGCCTTGCCGGTAGGGTGGTAACTAGCCTCGGCCAAAGCCCGACAGACCAGACCAGAAATTTAGAAATTATAAAATTCTAAACCCCTGCCAGGAATCGAACCCAGGATCTCCCACTCATAAGACCACAGTGCTTACCACTGCGCCAGGAAGGTTCGTTCTCTCCCATCGAACCATCCCAGGCTCATTAAGGCTCAACTTATCGCCGGCCCACTATTGACCACGGATCTCCTCTCAGAATGAAAAACTTGGACATGCACAGGTCGCGATGGCAGTGACAAGCGATGGCAACGCGTCTATCGGTCTCTTTGAGGTATAAACATACCAGAAGTGAAATTAAATATCTATCACAACTTATCGAGAGTTTTACCTTTTATAATAACCTAACTGCAATATTAACTTCATTAGGGCACGATAATGGCTATTGCAACCACCTAATCAAAATGGCGACCTAGTCGTTAGTCGTTAAGTCTCGAGTCGGAACGAGACTAGCCTAAAAACCATCAACCACCCGCATTTATACAATCGACTTAAGATGGCTTCCCCGCAACAGATCACGTGACTTTCATGTCAAAGGGCAGCAACTACAAATGCGACAACAGAGGTTTATTTCAAAAACGAGACTAGTTTAAAAACCATCGACCACCCGCATTTATACAATCGACTCGAGATGGCTTCCCGCAACATGTCACGTGACTTCCATGTCAAAGGGCGGCAACTACAAATGCGACAACAGAGGTTTATTTCAAAAAACTTTTAACAAACGTTACTTACTTAGTTCATTAGCCTTCTTTAGAAGATGTTCAAAGTCTTCCATTGTGCCATATTCGGGGTGAATGGAATAGTAATCGGATACGTCATAGCCAAAATCGTGCAATGGTGACTTGAAAATCGGTGATAGCCACGTAGCGTCTATTCCCAGGTCTTTTAGATATTCTAGCCTTGAAGTGATACCTAAAATATAAGACTTATAAAATATCTAAGAAAATTGCTTTGAAATTTTAAAGACATAAGTATATTTTATAATTTTTATAGTAACAACTACAACAGTAGGGCTAACGTCGACTACACACGTGAGTACAGCCGGGACAGATATTATTTAGAATGGAAATCACTCACGGTAGTTTAAATGCTAAAATTTTTATAGTGTTTTACCTACACTTCAAGGAAATTTCTAAATAATTTTAAATACATAATCAAAAATTGGATTCGAGGACCGGCAGAGCGTCGGGCGCGAATCCAGGAACGCGGGTTCGATTCCTGCCGGTCCGCAATTTTTTATACGTATTTAAAATTATTTAGACATATTAAGTACCTATGTTTTTAAAATTGATATTTTGACAATAATTGTTAGCTCGAATTAAAAACGATTGTACGCCCCTCTCATCATCGTAATTCATATCAAACGCTAGACGTCCATTGTTTCGAACCCATCCGGGGTCCTTTTTCACAGGGACTCGCCGCTCGCTGCGCGGTTGAGTCTCGACTCGACTGACTATTCGGACTTACATCAACTAAATACATGAGTATAGCCGTAACAATCTATACTTATAATAGGTGCTTGTTACCTCAAATCGTCGGCGGTCGGACATACGCATATTATAAATATGCGAATGTGTATCTATCTGACTGTCTGTCTGTCTGTCTGTCTGTTAGCTTTTCACGGCCCATCCGTTTAACCGATTTCGATGAAATTTGATACAGACATAGCTTGCTTCCCGGGGAAGGACATATGCTTCTTTTGATCCTGAAAAACAACGAATTCCCACTGGATTTTTAAAAACCTAAATCAAATAAAGTAAGCATCATCTAGTATTCATATATTTTTTCCAAGGTTATTCCAGGGGCGGATCAACAAATTCCTGAAAGACAACGCATTGGCGGTTCCTCTAGTGCTGCAAATGTTCATGGGCGGCGGTAATCACTTAATATCTGCTGCGCGATTGCGGGAGAATGACAGCTACAGTGTCACGATCGCAATCATCTCTGATTAGTTAACGCTCGCTCACTATTGGGTACAATGCATTGTTGCAACAAGAATCGCACAAATTCAGCCAATCAGGGCAATTGAGATTGTAATAATGATTGATGCAGGTTTTAGACAATCGCCCTACAGATGACCCACTCGCTCGCTATTTCGTCATAATTTACCATTAAGATCCCCAAGCCCGTCTCCATCGCTATCCATAAAAGACCTCGGGTAGATCTGATAGATCACGGCTGTTTCCCACCAGTCCTGCTTCACGTGCACATTCTCATATCGGGCCTCGATTATCGTTAACACGATGGGAAGGATTATCTGCCACATGACTGAAATAAAATTTATAAGTACGTAGAACTATCGAAAACTTTTTGTTAATACCGATGTTCCCTAACCATGCAAATACTCGTAAACTCTCAAGCAATGTATCCAGGTCTGTCAAAGTTAGTCAAACTGTTTTATTTAAAATTTGTTGACTCTGTACATTATTTGAATCTCAAAACTAAGCTCAACAATATACCTAATTAAATAGAAATGAGACACTGGTGATAATTATTCTTTATGCCAACTTTAAATGGTATACCTAATATTAACGCTATGAGGGTTCCTTCTGAGCGCGCTCTGGTTTGAGAAAAGCCTTTAAAACTCAGCTGGTTAGGTAATTCTTTTTATTATCACTATTTCACAATATCACTTATTCGTACTTTAATGGTTTTAAATTTTAATGGCTCTGCAAGTCTTCGTACTGTCAGAGCCATTAAAATAAGTTCTTCCTTAGCTTGCTTATCATTTAAATAATTCATTAACTATAGTGTAATTGGATTTTTCAATAAGTTTTGCGTTTTATAAAAACTTGAACCTTGTTATGAGACTTTTTCAATTGAAATAGTTTCTAAACTTGCCAACCGATCCATCTGGACTGTTACAAAAAACCCGGTCAAGTGCGAGTCGGACTTGCACACGAAGGGTCCCGTACCATCGCAAAAAAAAACACTTTGTTTGTAATGTTTCCACAACTTCATACCAACCTTTGTACCTACTTGTGCTCTGACTATAAGACATTGCTACCTGCCAAATTTTATGATTCTAGAATTTCTAGATCAACAGGAATTACCCTATTATAGGTTTTGATTCCCTTGACGGGTCTTGACAGACATGACAGCTGACAGACAGACAATGAAGTGATCCTGTAACTGGTCCTTTTTTTCTCTGGAAAACGGAACCGTAAAAATGCCACCGTTGCTCTGCTAGCCGCCTATAATAATTACTGACTTGATTAAATAGCTTTTAAATTGGAACTTACTTAGATATGAAATTATTAATTCTCGTTCTTAAATATTCACTGCACATAAGAACCTACGTACCTACTGTCTACTAACATATAACTGAAACTAAAATCCGTTTCCCGCCACTAAGCAAACGAAAAGAATAGTTACGTTCCTTTATATAACACCACAGAAGTCTGTGTTTTCAAACATTTTTTTATGTTTATCAAAAACTTCTTCTAAACCTACATTGTAAGTGGAGTAGTTTACTAAACTTGGTGTCATCTATCTATAGCAATACTAGGTCATAATATTATTACTATTGGCATAGATAGATGATAATATGATAGACGTACATAATACAGGGTGTAACCAGAATGCCAGCAAACACGAAGACAGGTGATAGTACTGATGATTACTGATATGATACCACAAAAAAAAAACTATAGGTATAGTAGTTTGAAAATGCTAAATCACTAAAACTACAAAATGAGGCAAATGGTTATTGGTATTGGATTGTGTTTTGATAGTATAACAATAACGCTAAGTTTTTGCTAGCGCTCTAGTTACACCCCTTATAACAGTGTTAGTACTGTTCTTGATGGTGTACCGTGTTTTATCGTTTTTAACCCTTTTCTAAAGGCAATTCAGTGCCTTTTTAGGACTTTGCTATTAGTTTATTTCACCCGATCCAGCTTCGCTTGGGTTTTTTCGATTTTCTATAAATCCACCATTCCAAGTGAAGAAAATATATACTTAATATAATTTACAAAATGCAAAATCTCAAGTTTCTAGACAGCTGTTTGGGTTGTACGTCGCAATATGTCAGTCAGTCAGTTTATATTTTTATACGTATATATTACCTACTGATACCGAGTAAGTTAACTAAATATTGCTTTAAGAGAAAAAAATTATATATGTACCTAAGAAATAAAATATATAATGTACTTTTTGTTTTTCCAGGTAAGCCGAAGCCATCCCAAATCATCATCCCATAGTCATAACAAAGGGAATACGTAAGTCTTCTGAGTGCTGTAGATACTTATAGGGATCATCTGAAATTGGGCGACTTATAGCGTCAATGGGCTAACAAGGACAATAAAATTCTTCTAGACTGAGATCTAAAGAGTGTACTTGCTGCTCAGACTTAAGACGCAGGTAGTAGACAGATAAATCTGTCTGCTACAGATAAATCTGTCTGTATAAGTAAATTTTGACCAAAGTCAAAGTACGCTCTATCTATCTCAGCCCTGGGACGCTTGGAAAACCGGAAATTTGAGGTTGCTGAACTAGGTGCACGTTGCAAACTTACTCATATGTTAGAATTATTTGTTAAACACTTTTCTAGTAAACAGAACGCATTTACGTTTGTTTAAAACTAGCTTATGCTAACGACTTTATCCGTGTAGACTAGACAAATTTGCAACCCCTGTTTTACCCCCTTAGGGATTCTATTTTTATAAATCCTTTCTTTACGGATGTCTACGTATTAGCTGTATGCCTCAGCCCGATCCGTCCAGTAGCTTGAGCTGTGCGTTGTTAGTCAGTTAGTCACCTTTTCCTTTTAAATATTTAGGTATTTCGTTTAAAAATCATGTATCCTAACTTAAATTTCTTCTATATTATCTAAATATTATGTATAAAAGGAAAAGGTGACTGACTGACTGACTAGTCTATCAACGCACAGTTTAAACTACTTGGATAGATTGGGCTGAAATTTTAGACATCCGCTAAGAAAGTGTTTTTGAAAATTTAAGCCCAAGGGGGTAATTATCGTGGTTTAAAATTTGTGTAGTCATAAGCTACATTACAATTTTTATTTTTTTGTTGTTCCTGTTGCTTTAATTTTTGTTGTTCAGTGTTATTTTAATTTCTGTTGTTTCTGTTACTTTAATTTTTGTTTGTTGTTTCTGTTATGCTATCTTTATATTACTTAAATTAGTACACAAAGAGAATTTTGAATTTCCAGTATGAATTTCAGCAACGACCAAAAAAGCGAGCAGCGTAAAGCATCCAGATAAAGTCGTCCGAGATCTTAACGCTTATGACAATGCAACCCTCATAAAAACACAGCAGACAAAAATGGCAACATCCCCCGCGGTTAAGAAATACAATTTGCATTCAAATGTTTACTACATATCGGGACGGGACTCGGGAGTTCCACGATATTGCCTTTGTTTTGAACGTGTATTAAAACATTATTCATAATGGCAACTTTGATGACATTTTTATAATACAGTGCTCAAAAAAAGGAGTGTAATATTTTAAGGGTTCATGTATAACATGTCTGCCCAGAAAATGAATGTGTTTTCAGCAATGATATTAGAAGAAAATAGGTAGATACGTTATACGCGGACCGCAAGTGGCACGTTAAAACTAAGCTAATTAGCAAACCTGAGCTCAGTCGCCCGCTGGCGTCGCGCTATCGCCGACATCGTTGATAGTAATGTGTATTTTGTTTTCGTCTCCCAAAACAACCGAAAATGCCGTCGTGTATGATGAGATTCCGCACAAACTACACAAGCAAGGTTTCCAAAAGTCAAGGAATCACATTTCATTCGTAAGTAAAACTATTTCTTTTATATAATTCGTATTTTTCACTTATTTAACAATAACAAACTCGTGCACGTTCGTGTAAAATGCAACTCATTGCAATTTCGACCTTATGTCACATGCCATAAGTACGTATCAAGTTATCGTTGTACGTATTTTAAAGTTTCCGATCAAAGAATATAAAATAAACAGATAGGTCTCTTCTGAGTATTGACAATTCAAATAGTGTGCATATTTCCTGTTTTAGGGAAGGATTTAATTTAATTTAATTTTTATTATTTTTGTTATAGCGGCAATAGAAATACATTCTGTGAAAATTTCAACTGTCTACTTATTACGGCTTACGAGATACAGCCCGCTGACAGATGGACGTACAGACAGCGGAGGCTTAGTAATAGGGTCCCGTTGGCACCCCTTGGGCACGGAACCCTAAAAACGAGCGGAACCGCGGGAAAAAGCTAGTTCGTAATATATTAAATACCACAGTATAAGATTTTTATTTTACTATACAACTACAGTGTAGGCATAAATCGGCATTAGCCGAAAAGACTTTACGGTTTTTTTTTTCTTTGGAGTTTCTAGTATACCGTCTCGTCCCGTCTCTTTTACGCTTGCATTATTAGGCATATATCCGTCCTTCTTCCACTCTTCTGTGCAGGACGAGGTAGTGCAAAATATAACCGTCTCTTTTTCGTGCGCAACTGAAGCTGAGGTTATTAGTTCACCGTCCTTTACTCTCTGTTGTGTGAGGTTAAAATACTATCTATGCGTTTATGTGTGTTGAGTCTTTCGGCGCTGACGCAGCGTGCCATTAATAAACATCGAATTTGATATAAGTAACCTATCTACCTCTTTTTCTTCTAATATCATTGGTTTTCAGGGTTTATATTAGCTATATTATATATGTATTGATGTGAGTGTCTTTGTTCCACCATAACTCCTAAATGCGTACACAGATTTGGTCTTTGTCATCCCGAGTGATATTGGATATTTTTTTTTTCAAAAAAAAAATTATATGGCAGAGCAGTCGTGTTTTTTAATTTTTTAGTAGTAATACTTGTTACACTAGTTGAGCGCCTGCACGGCTAGCATGGGCCGAAGATAAAAATTATATCCCCCGATTTTATCCACTGCACAGGAGATAACATTAACTTCTCCACCCCTCAGAGCACGGCAACAGGGGAGAGGAGAAGTTTATCCCCGTTTGACATTTCACGGGGACTCGGGGGACTATTTATCCACCGTCTATAGCATGGGGCCAAATAAAAGAAGATAAACTGTCCTTTTTTGACATTTGAGAGGGATAATTTTATCCTCGAGATTTGAGGTGGGTATAATGCTCATAGAACTTTAACTCAATTATTAAAAGATCAAAAAACATGTCTCGCGCTTTTTTTATTAGTTTGAAATAGAGAATTTAGAACGAAAATAACATGAGCACGTAATTAGTGATGGAAGTAATCCCTTTGAATTTCCCGACGCTGAGTTCCGACACTTGTTTCGGATGGACAAATATTATGTGCTGTACTTGTGCGAGCAGCATAATGAAGCACTAAAGCCGATTAATTCGATGGATGGATTCATAAAAGTAAGTACCTAAGTACTTACCTATTACCTAAAACCATCTTGTGCAAACGAATAGGTACCTACTTAGGTAGGTAGTAGGTACCTACAAATAGGTCCTACATGCGGCTATTATCTATTTATTCTACGTCCTCACATCTATAAGACTCTTGGCAGATGGTAGTTACCAGTGAGATACAAGTCAAGGTCATGGGATGACTATTGCCCGCGACTTCATCTGTGTGGATTTAGGTTTTGAAAATCCTGTGAGAACTATTTGATTTTCCAGAATAAAAAGTAGCCGGTGTCCATCCTCGGGATGTAAGCTAACTCTGTAGGTACTAAATTTCATCTAAATCGGTTAGACTGTTGGGCTGTGAAAAGCTAGCAGACAGACAGGCAGACACACTTTCGCATTTATAATATTAGTATGGATTATTGGAAATATAAAATAACACAATGACTCATTATAATAAAATCATTTATTTGAACAAAATAGGCAGGAGTCTAATTTAACAAAACAATTCTTAAATTAAAATACACACCTATATCATAGTTAAATACATAATGATACACAAACACAATAACACTTTACAAATTATAATGGTTCATCATAACTGTTTTGTAAGAGTAAATATGTTAGCCTATTATACTTTATAGACCATTTCAGTATATCCTCTTACTCTTAATTTATTATTATTGAAAATCATTAATGTATAAATTGTATGTTTCAGAATTCCAATGGAACAACCAAAGGACAGACTAGAAAATGTAACAAATAAAGAAATCTCACATATCTATGGATCAAACCAGACTGCTAACTGTTGCCCGACAATAAAAGGGAAAAAGGGATGGAATAATAAATACATATTTGCATTAAAATATATTTCTTTAAGTACCTATTACCTAAAACCACCTTGTGCAAACCCATCCTTATATCTACTACTACTACTAGGGTTCTGTAGGGTACCAATGGGACCCTATTACAGTCTCAGCTCTCCATCTGTCTGTCTCCTGAAACGTAACAGGTTAAAGTTGAAATTTTGTACTTATTTCTATTGCTGCTATAACAAAAAATAAGTTTCTTCAAAAAATAATTTTGCTTTAAGTACTCTTTCTGTGTGATTGAGTAACAAACACAAACTCTTAGGCATAACATTAGGAATACCAATTAAAACAATGCTTATTTGGATGTACACAAATCTCTGATGTTAACTTAACAGATCTAAAAGTAGTGCTATTATCCTTAAGAAAAGGAAGTAACAAGTTTAATGTTCAATCAAACCACACTGCCATAGAATAACTTCCTATATTCATAACTATTTACAAATTACAAAAATGTACATATCCTCTACTTACTTTTTATTTATTTATTGGCATTTATAGGAAAACTGCTCGGGGCTATTGGTTTTATAAAGTACCCACTGTGTACAAAGTGGGTTAAACGACAGTCTCACCATAGTCCACCACCGACACTTCAAAGATTTCCTGCCATAAGATAAAAAACATTGGCTTGACATGCTTATAAAGAAATTAGGTTAGTTTAATAGCTCAAACCATACCAGCTTAACCAATTTTAAGTGATATTGAACTCTTCTCAGTGCAGTGTGCTAAACTGTTAGTTTTATCATCATCTCAAACAATAATGAAAATATTTTATGTTGATAAGATGTGTACCTAACTTACCTATTCCAATAGGTAGGTACCTAAAGTTATTTTGAGTTTGTTATACAAGACACACATTTAATAGAACTAAATTAATACACGCATCTCTCTGGCTGGCCCATTATGGAGTCTTCAGGTCCAATTCCTGTTGAGCATTTATGCCCAACAGTGATAATTAATATTGAACACTTATGTGCTCATATATGTGACCGACGGCACTATTGAGACATTTCCCGGTGGTCCTACATCCCGAGCTGCCTCATCATACTTGTCAGTCAGTGGCCAGTGCCCTTCTTCAAGTACATATTTCCATGTATGCAAATAAAACAACAATTTATGCATTTCTTTGTCGCTAACAATATCAATATATTATCACTTCAATTTTGTGTACTGACTAACACAAATTGTCTTTGTGATACTTACTGTGATAGCTAGGAATTTCAACTATTCGATTATTTTTTAATTTGGATAATTCAAAAGTGGAGTTAGGTTAGGTAAACACAAACAATAACAATACTTACGTGCATAATCTTCTGTGAATGTTTTTTAAACTATTTTACGGCTCCGGCTTCTAGCTCTTTTAAAATAAAAGCAGCCACAGACGAGTTACGAGTAACGAAAACGAGCAAAATCAAAAGCACAGATAAAAAATAATAACACTTTGACATTAACCGAGGACTAGTCTTTCCCCGCCTTATCACCGGGGATAATTATATCCAACCCTGTGCCCATGCTCGGAGAGTGGAAATAACTATCGGAGGGGATAAAAATTTTATCCTTTCCTCGGGGAGAAAATTTCCCGGCCCATGCTAGGCCTGCTGGGGAGTCTAGACCTCTGACCAATGATATTAGAAGAAAAAGAGGTAGATAGGTTACTTATATCAAATTCGATGTTTATTAATGGCACGCTGCGTCAGCGCCGAAAGACTCAACACACATAAACGCATAGATAGTATTTTAACCTCACACAACAGAGAGTAAAGGACGGTGAACTAATAACCTCAGCTTCAGTTGCGCATGAAAAAGAGACGGTTATATTTTGCACTACCTCGTCCTGCACAGAAGAGTGGAAGAAGGACGGATATATGCCTAATAATGCGAGCGTAAAAGAGACGGGACGAGACGGTAAACTAGAAACTCCAAAGAAAAAAAAAACAGTAAAGTCTTTTCGGCTAATGCCGATTTATGCCTACACTGTAGTTGTATAGTAAAATAAAAACCTTATACTGTGGTATTTAATATATTACTAACTAGCTTTTTCCCGCGGTTCCGCTCGTTTTTAGGGTTCCGTGCCCAAGGGGTGCCAACGGGACCCTATTACTAAGCCTCCGCTGTCTGTACGTCCATCTGTCAGCGGGCTGTATCTCGTAAGCCGTAATAGGTAGACAGTTGAAATTTTCACAGAATGTATTTCTATTGCCACTATAATAAAAATAATAAAAATTAAATTAAATTAAATAAAGGGGGCTCCCATACATGGAAAAGAAGTCGAAATAAAATTACTAAATTTTACGCGGACGAAGCCGCGGGAAGGTAGGTAAAGGAATAAAATGTGAAATGAAAATATTTTTTATTTTTGAAAATATTTACTATTACACAATCTACATACCCATAGCCAAAATTCCCTCATTGTATGAAGAGACCCAGCAGTGGACCGTAAAAAGATGTTAGACCATAGTTAATTTATCCTTCCCTAAAACAGGAAATATGCACACTATTTGAATTGTCAATACTCAGAAGAGACCTATCTGTTTATTTTATACTAGCTGATCCCCGCGGCTTCGCCCGCGTAGATTTAGGTTTTTAAAGATCCCGTATAGCCTATGTCACTCAGGAATAATGTAGCTTTCTACTGGTGAAAGAATTTTTAAAATCGGTTCAGTAGTTCTAAAGATTACCCCCTACAAACAAACTTAACGACATTACCTCTTTATATAATACTAGCTGATCCCCGCGGCTTCGCCCGCGTAGATTTAGGTTTTTAAAGATCCCGTATAGCCTATGTCACTCAGGAATAATGTAGCTTTCTACTGGTGAAAGAATTTTTAAAATCGGTTCAGTAGTTCTAAAGATTACCCCCTACAAACAAACTTAACGACATTACCTCTTTATATAATACAACGGGCCGTGCAGCAGAAATCGTAATATTTTAATTTCGCCATAACTTCAAAACCAAACGTCCAATTTTAATCATTCAAAGACCAAATATTATCTCCATAAACTGTTCTTAGTGATGAAATCATTTATTTTGATAAGGATTAATAGCATGAGTAAAATAAACGCGTTTAAATGTAGTCCAAAAAAAATTCAAGATTTTTAAATAAAAAAATGGTTGCTGTGCCTCACTCGACATAGATGGGTATAGTGTGTCGCGGACTTTTTTGTAGATATTTATAAGATCTACAATTAATTAGAACATTTTATGGTTCTATCTTTTATAGTTTAGGCAGCGTACGCAAAATAAGTAACTTTTCTGGTTGATTTTTTACACCTTGTGTCCGAAAAACCCAAATATCTTACGGAACCCTATTTTTTTCCAAAATAAAATATAGCCTATGTTACTCGTGGATAATGTAGCTTTCGAATGGTGAAAGAATTTTTAAAATCGGTCCAGTAGTTTTTGAGCCTATTCAGTACAAACAAACAAACAAACAAACAAAGTTTTCCTCTTTATAATATTAGTGTAGACAACGGGCCGTGCAGCAGAAATCGTAATATTTTAATTTCGCCATAACTTCAAAACCAAACGTCCAATTTTAATCATTCAAAGACCAAATATTATCTCCATAAACTGTTCTTAGTGATGAAATCATTTATTTTGATAAGAATTAATAGCATGAGTAAAATAAACGCGTTTAAATGTAGTCCAAAAAAAATTCAAGATTTTTAAATAAAAAAATGGTTGCTGTGCCTCACTCGACATAGATGGGTATAGTGTGTCGCGGACTTTTTGTAGATATTTATAAGATCTACAATTAATTAGAACATTTTATGGTTCTATCTTTTATAGTTTAGGCAGCGTACGCAAAATAAGTAACTTTTCTGGTTGATTTTTTACACCTTGTGTCCGAAAAACCCAAATATCTTACGGAACCCTATTTTTTTCCAAAATAAAATATAGCCTATGTTACTCGTGGATAATGTAGCTTTCGAATGGTGAAAGAATTTTTAAAATCGGTCCAGTAGTTTTTGAGCCTATTCAGTACAAACAAACAAACAAACAAACAAACAAACAAACAAACAAACAAACAAAGTTTTCCTCTTTATAATATTAGTGTAGATTCTTTGATCGGAAACTTTAAAATACGTACAACGATAACTTGATACGTACTTATGGCATGTGACATAAGGTACAAATTGCAATGAGTTGCATTTTACACGAACGTGCACGAGTTTGTTATTGTTAAATAAGTGAAAAATACGAATTATATAAAAGAAATAGTTTTACTTACGAATGAAATGTGATTCCTTGACTTTTGGAAACCTTGCTTGTGTAGTTTGTGCAGAATCTCATCACACACGACGGCATTTTCGGTTGTTTTGGGAGACGAAAACAAAATACACATTACTATCAACGACGTCATCGATAGCGCGACGACAGCGGGCGACTGAGCTCAGGTTTGCTAATTAGCTTAGTTTTAACGTGCCACTTGCGGTCCGCGTATAACGTATCTACCTATTTTCTTCTAATATCATTGCCTCTGACCTTGAAATCTGACTCAATTTTTTTTCTATGGGATGACTGATTGATTCGAATTAGAGGATTCGTTATTTAAAATTTAAATACGTGATATCCTACTGATATAAAATGCGAAAGTTTATTTGTTTGTTGGTCAAGAAAAAGCCATTGAATTTTAATTGATTGCGCTACTCATTATATATTTTATATCATTTTGATATTTATAGTTTAATGCCTCTCTCACACGATAATATCATTAGATCCAAATTGATTTCTTGACGGGAAAACTCTAAGTGTTTCTATCAAAGAACAAAGTTCACTGCCCTTTTTATACAGATTGATCTTATGACAATTTATCATTATACGGTGAGCAAGGCACATCACAGGCACATCACACACACATCACATGGATGTATATTACAACGTTTAATTGATTAGATTTTTTTAATAAAAATTAGGTAGCTACAATATAAATTTTCACTTTTCGAAAACAAAAAAGCAAGATACTTGAGAAGAAACGCGCGAAAAAAATATCATTCCTTGTTCCATCTAATTTTATTCAGTGTAACATCAATTTATCATTTTTGCTCAGCGCACATCACGCCAGCCTGTAAGAAAATATCTTCTGCTGCGCGTAATTTGTTATGAAGATGACACGTGAATGATATTTTCAATTCCTTTTTGAGATACCCAATATTACGCTTAGTACGATATTTTATGTCTCACCAACGTTGATAGTATTCGAGTGTCGAAACACTTCCGCGTTATAGTAAACTGGATCTTAACAACCTTGTTTTAAAGCTCAAGTTTGTCTACACATCTACAGCCAGCGCTCCAAGCGGAAACGTTGCGAATTTAAAATCAGTGGCATTAAATTTTTGACTTCAATTCAAGGCTATTTAGGTCCATTTTACTTTGACGTTATTGTGTATCGATTCTCGAATTCTAGCAACGTTGGTAAGACGTAAAATATATATTTACGTATTATAACGTAATCTAAATATATAAAAGGAAAAGGTGACTGACTGACTGACTGACTGACTGACTGACTGATCTATCAACGCACAGCTCAAACTACTGGACGGATCGGGCTGAAATTTGGCATGCAGATAGCTATTATGACGTAGGCATCCGCTAAGAAAGGATATTTGAAAATTCAACCCCTGAGGGGGTAAAATAGGGGTTTGAAATTTGAGTAGTCCACGCGAACGAAGTCGCGAGCATAAGCTAGTTTATACTAAGCGTACTGACGTTACAGGCCGGAGTTCTTAAATCGTAGTAAGTAGCTACTTTATTTCGTAGTATATTACTAGGTGATTACAAGTCATATCGAGATCAGCTTTGTACTACAATATTTTATCAGGTGTTAGTGACCAGGAGGCTTTAAATCTTTAACAAATAGGGGTTTGAACTGTAGTAATAAGAAGAAGTGATTTTTTGTATAGCGGTAGTTTATGGGGCTAGAATTCATTATTAAAGACAATAATTTAAAAAAAAATATTTTTGAATGAATGAATGAAATGTGCTTTATTATTATCTACAACATCATAAATGAGAAATGCAAAAACAAAACAATACACAACAAAAATAGAAGTAGGTACTTATAATTGGCAGCCCGCGTATTGGATGTGCGTAAAGAGCCATACCATCACAGTTTTATACTTTTCACATATTTTATACTTTGGGGAAATGTGAGGTAAAAATCTAAATATATAAAAGGAAAAGGTGACTGACTGACTGACTGATCTATCAACGCACAACTCAAACTACTGGACGGATCGGGCCGAAATTTGGCATGCAGATAGCTAATATGATGTAGGCATCCGCTAAGAAAGGATTTTTGAAAATTCCACCCCTAAGAGGGTAAAATAGGGGTTTGAATTTTGTGTAGTCCACGCGGACGAAGTCGCGAGCATAAGCTAGTACTTACAATATAACCGCGTAAGAGTAATTCAAGGTATACAACCTCTGCCTAAAGGGTACTTAGTATCTCGATAAAGATGGAAAGTGCTTCCTTTTCCTTCAAGTTGCCTAAATAAATGACTATTTTATTTTTATATTTATATTATTATTATTTTCTTATCTTATACACCAACGGATCCTATTCATTCTTACAAAGATTTACCGCGATATAGTAGCCAATAAAACATTTAATTAAGTCTATTCTCGCTTTCATCTTCGGGATGACATCGGATTAGGGTCGTGATTCAATCTCGCCATTTTGCTACACTCAAAGAACGGATCCTACGTAAAATGGACTTTTCTCTACTTGTAGTTTCGACAAAGATACTTACCCTTCGACCTAACAGAAACGACAACGATACAACCAGAAATTTCTCTATCTATATCTATAAATATATAAAGAAAAAAGGTGACTGACTGACTGACTGATCTATCAACGCACAGCTCAAACTACTAGACGGATCGGGCTGAAATTTGGCATGCAAATAGCTATTATGACGTTGGTTATAAGGATTCCGTTTTTTCTTTTGAGGTACGGAACCCTAAAAATAACGAAAAGAAAACTCTTCTCAAAAACGAACAAAAAAATTGAAAAGGTGATAAGATAAAGCTACCCATTTGTTATGTTTTATCAAGGTATCGATAATGCCGGGATAAAAGTATATCCTTTGTGGTTCGAATACGAGATCTTCGCGGGTCTTTGCACAAATTGAATTGCGAGAATATTCCTATTCTCCATTTCCTAGAACCACATAAAGAATTTTTTTTCGATAGGCCTCAAATTATGATAGACTACCAACTTAGGTACCTAAAGGCTTTCCCAAAATTCACGCAAGAAGTAATTTTGATAGAAACCACAGGTTTAAAAAATAACCTAATAGGTATAATAAATAATGTCACTTATAGTCTGAGTCAGGAAATATACATATATAGAAATAAAAAGAGAGTAATGTTTTTACGTACCTTTAACAATAGATATATTATAAATTGTTATAAAAAAATATATATATTAAATAAAATATATTAAACTAGCTTATGCTCGTGACTTCGTCCGCGTGGACTACACAAATTTCAAACCCCTGTTTCACCCCCTTAGGGGTTGAATTTTCAAAAATCCTTTCTTAGCGGATTCCTACGTCATAATAGCTATCTGCATGCCAAATTTCAGCCCGACCCGTCCAGTAGTTTGAGCTGTGCGCTGATAGATCAGTCAGTCAATCAGTCAGTCAGTCAGTCAGTCAGTCAGTTAGTCAGTCAGTCACCTTTTCCTTTTATATATTTATAGAAGAAGAAGAAGAAGATAAAATATTTTAAATTGTCTCTTGGCACAAGCTAGCAAACATGCGAACGGTAAAACCACATCAGTAGATGTCTATATCTACTCGTGTGGTAAAACTACACTTACACTTCTCTATCATCGATGGTTCCGTACTACAGTCGTATTTTTTCGACATTTTGGACATAAAACCGATAGACTGGAATGTCGACCTCGCACCGGAAGATGCAGCGTTGGAAGACCCCCCACTTGGTGGACGCACGACATCAGACGAGTCGCAGGGAGCGGCGATGCAAGACCGTGGCGTGTGGAAGTCCCTACAAGAGACCTATCTTCAGCAGTGGACGTCTATCGGTTGATGATGACGATGATGAAGAATATACATACTCAATTTAAAAAATAACTGGTTACCTTCTTTACCTACACGACAGTTTCTTCATCCTAGAGACAAAATGTATAATCTTCTATAACGGCTAGTCTCTAGTTAATTAACTATGCATAAAACCTAGCTGGCTCTAGTTTTGAGGATCGTTACACAACGCTACTTAATGGCTAGTCACGCTTGAGTCTACTTGTGTCTGAACGTGACTTTCATTAATGATAATAAACCCTTATCCGGGTCGCTGGGTTTTAGTTATTAGATCATTTTCTAGTTCAAAATTAACTTAGTTCATATATTTACTTTATTTTATTATACAAGGTATTCTATATGATACCCACGACTTCAACCGCGCGGAATTAAGTAAGCAAAATCTATTTGATTTCCCAGAACAAAAACTAGCTTATGTCCATCTCTGGAATGCAGGCTATCTCTGTACGACGAAATTGATTAAGCGAATGGACCTTGAAAACTAAACAGATCTATCTGTTAGTATCTGTAGCGAGACAGGGAGGAGGATAGACAGTCATTTTTTCACATTTATAATATTCGTGTGGATTTAATTTTATGGTTGTTTCGCAATGCCTTTCCTACCGAGAAGAACCAGCAAGAAACTCGGCGGTTGCTCTTTTCAAAGGTTTGATATAAAATGAGTGGTAGGTATGCACTACCTACCTGCTAACTATAGCAAGAGTTTTATTCACTAAGTTCCAAGAACTTAAAGCGTCCTTTATAAATAAGTTAGATTTCCTTGCTTCGATAATTACGAATGCAGTGGTTAACTATAAAGAGCAGAAACGAGATACCGCGCTAAAAGCACTCTGCTAAAGGCAACTCTTTGAACAAATATCTTCTGACATGAACTTTGAGTTATTAAACGTTTTCACGCTGCCCGAGTCAACAGGAAGTTTGCTATTTAATTAACTTTGATCGTGTTTATAACTTAAAGTTTATGCAATTAAACATCACTTGCTTTAATGGTAAAGGAAAATATCATTAGAAAACTTGCATGTCTGAGAGTTCATCATAATGTTCTCAAAGGTCTGCTAATCCGCACTTGGCTAGCGGAGTGGACTATTATCAAACCCTTCTTATTCTGAGAGAAGACACGACGCGCGACGTGCTCAGTGGTGAGCTGGCGATGGGTTGATGATGATGATGATGCCTGATTGTCCACAGGCTGCTAGTGTAATTCAATCAATCAATCAATCTGCCTGTTTGCGTACACTGCTGGTTATAGGCCTTCCCAAGAGCGCGCCACCACACACGATCCTCTGCCTTCCTCATCCACCCACTTCCCGGGTCGTCAGCCTAGCGGGTTGGAGGTCGTCCCACACTGCGCTTGCCGATATGCGGTCTCCACTCCAGCACACGTCTGCCCCAGCGGCCATTGGTTAATTACCTAAGTATTAAAATTTTACATTGTTTCTTTTTTTTAAACCATTATTTTCTTTGACTTTAAGAAAATAATGGTTAAGTAAAATGTGCAAAGAAACAAATTTTACGAATCTATGTATATCTTAACAGTTTTCCCAATAAAATATATGTGCCTCCATATTTCACTTGCACATTATTGTATTTAAGTAAGTACAGTTAAATGTATTTTCTTTAACTTTTAAGAAAATAATGGTTAAAATTTGCAAAGAAACGAATTTTACGAAACTATATCTCTACAGTTTCCCCAATAGTAAAATATATTCACTTGTACAATTGTGTTTAAGTAAGTAGGTACAGTTAAATAGTTGCACCATTTCGCCTGCATTGCGTCCCCATGGAGAACGACACGCAAATATTTCTTTTACCTTGATTAAAATATCCTTTATGCGGAAGCTGTTGCGGTCTGAATAAACTTTTGTAGTTAAAGTGTTTTGCGAAACTCGATTAAAATATAATTTGCGCTTGATTAAGTTTTTGTTAAACCATCTCGACGATTGCGGGCAATTTTCTCGATTATAATTTGTTAGATCTTAATATATTTAAAATATCAGTTAAATAACGTGTCAGTTAAATTTCGAAATTTCAATTAGTTCATATTGTGATTCAGGGCTATTTTCTAAAATAGGTCAGAGTTATTATGGAGCATGGCTGAAAAATTAGAGATTGTTTGAACTAATCATACTAGGCCATGCCAAGTTTGTGCACTGGGCATAATCTACATAAAGTATTTTGAATACAGAGCCTTGTACCATATTTTGCGTTTCTTCTATGTTCTATTTTTTAATCCCGGAGACAAAACTAACGTTTCGTGTGTTGCCAGTTTTTAACGGCTCTTTCATAGTGATGTGGTGCAGTGCAATCGATACTTACAGATAAATTACTGGTAGGTATTCCTGCCAGACGCGTACGAGACTACAAAGCTATAAGAATCACTTTTGTTAATGAATAAAACTAACTTTGTTTGTAGAGGTTTATTGTTAATATAAAAAAAATGCGATAGTTAGAGCATTGGTTTTATTTTTTATGTAAAATATAGAAAGTTTTCTATTGTCCATAATTATTTCAGATTTTTGGAATGGTAACTTCGGAGATAAGAGGGGGAACGGTATTTTTTTCGACATTTTTCACGAAAAATCAAAAACTAGGTATTATGCATAAAAACAAACAAAAAGGTTTTAGAATGTGCAAGTAAAGCCCTTTTATATGATACCCCATTTGTACCTATAGTTATCTTACTTTGAAAATGAAAAATACTAAAAACACATTTTTTTAATGATCGGTTTATATCTAGGTTAGCGGGAAGTACCCTATAGGTTTTCTTGACAGACACGAACGGACAGACGGACAGACACACAGCAAAGTGATCTTATTTGGCCTTATTTTCAGTCTGTTATTATGTAAAATTAGATATATTGTATGTATCGCTGTTGATTGCAAATAAAATAACTAAAAAAAAACAAGGGTTTCTTTTTCCCTTTTGAGGTACGGAACCCTAAAAATTAAGAAAATATTATGTATTTTTTCATACAAACATACGAATAAAATTAAATATTCCAATATCCTAGGATTTCTAGAATACAATATATCAAATAATGGCAAAGGTCAAAAGCTGAAGCTGTTTTGGGATCAACCGATCCTTCTTGCCAAATATTATGTTTTTCTTATGACATTTTCCTCGGCTCATCCTTTTTATTTCGTTCATAAAACATCTATAATAAGCCGGTTTTAGGGTTTCGTACCCGAAGGGTGCCAACGGGACCCTATTACTAAGCCTCCGCTGTCCATCCGTACGTCTGTTCGTCCGTCCGTCCGTGCGTCCGTCTGTCTGTCTGTCAGCAGGCTGTATCTCGTGAACCGTAATAGGTTGAAATTTTCACAAATTGTATATTTCTATTGCCTATATAACAACAAATAATAAAAATTTCAAAATGGCCGCCATAATTTTTTTTAGAACTTGTATGATGGTACGGAACCCTTCGTGGACGAAGCTTATAAAGCTTCCTCCTTAGGCATCCGGGAAGCTTTATAATTGGGATGCTGCATCCCAATTTATTTCAAACATGGAGTCCCGGTGACCTAAATCGGATGCTAAGCTAACTTTTATTACAGTCACCATTTTATGTTCATGACCAACCCAACACATCGCCAGCTCACTACAGAGCACTCCTCTCGGAGTACGCTGGCCAAGTGCGGATTGGCAGACTTCACACACCTTTGAGAACATTACGGAGAGCCATCAGGCGTGCAGGCGTTTCCTCACGATGTTTTCCTTCACCGAAGCAAGTGATATTTAATAACTTAAACGCACTTTAGATGCGTGCCCGGGATCGAACCCGAGATCTCCGATTAGGAGGCGGACGTCCTAACCACTAGACTATCACAGCATCTACAATATGAAATATTCATTCCAAAATAAAATATAAGTTGAATGCAAAAGAATATATTTTCAATTCAAGTGATTCAAATGAATTAATTCATTTGCTTAATCAACCTTTGTGCCCAGACATTGATTCTGAAAATAATAAATCAAATGTTAGACGTTTTGAAGATAGAAAATTGTAGACTTTCGTTCAGTGCTACAAATTAAACAAGTTAAGAACTTACTACTTAATCCCTTGATGTTTTGAAGTAAATTTTCGTAGAATTTCACTTGATCTTTTTCTGAAATAAAACATTTACTGACTGTAGTAAAGAGTTCCCTAACACTTGACAGAATGTCAGCTAGAAATCTCTATATATATAAAAGGAAAAGCTGACTAACTGACTGAGAACGGAGTTCGTCGACTTTTAAAACTAAATTTTAAATTATAAGGTAATCGGCCGTCTTAATGAATTTTTACTAGTAAAAAAACATTAAAAGTCGGCGAACTCCACTCTGACTGATCTATCAATGCACATCTCAAACTACTGGACGGATCGGACTGAAAGGCATGCAGATAGCTATTATGACGTAGACATCCGCTCTGAAAGGATTTTCGAAAATTCAACCCCTAAGGGGGTAAAATAGGGATTTGAAATTTGTATAGTCCACGCGGACGAAGTCGCGGGAATTAGCTAGTATTTGATAGATTTTTGATCAAAAATACTACAGTATGTAACTGTTAGGTACCTACATAAAAAGTATGTATTTGTTCCTTAGAAATAGTAGCTCTATACCTGTTCATGTATATGTATTTTTCTTACCTTCTTGACTCATTTCCTTTCCTTTAAAATAAAAGATGGAAGATTATTTTGGCAATGTTTTTTATGATAATAGTTTTACGCTAAAATCATAATAGCACATAACTTACGATATTTATCAATGTAAAACTTTTGTTCCTTTTTCGCTAAAATATTACAAAATGTTAATGAAAATAGTTCTAATTATAAATTGTATACTTTAGTAAATAAATTAGTTTTAATCCGTGTAAGTAGGTAATGCAATGAATTATTCTTCACTTACATAACCACCGATAATATTCCTTTAAAGCTGAAATTTAAAAAATGCTATTTTAGTAATCATTATCTAGTAAGAGAATAAGTAACTAGCAGTTACCCGCGACTTCGTCCGCGTAAAATTTCTGGTTTCTTATGAGATTAGAAAATTTCCCGCTGCAAAAGGCCTCACATACCTACTCACAACCAGAATTCATAAATCTTGATTTCATATCTCTTACTACAAAAACCTTTCATTCCCCATTTCACCCCCTTAGGAATGGATTTTCACACAAAAAAAATTTAGTGGATACAAAGAGCACACCCTCCAAATTTAATGTCTCTAGGACCAGCGGTTTAGTTAGCCTGTGCGTTGATATATAAGTCAATCAGACAGTCACTTGGTCAGTCAGTCAGGACTTTGAATTTTATACATACAGATTGGTAATAATAATATCATCCTATTTTTGTAACATAAAATAAAAATAAAATAAAAAACAGGATCTAAAATACATTTATTTTACACTTACTTTTTTTCGTCTCTGATGAATCGGAAGTATCAGTTAAAGGAAGTTTGAATAAGGTATCCAATCCTAAATCTGAAAAGGGTAAGTACGATACGAGTAAATAGTCTAAACTTTTCACGGGTTCCTCAAGAGAAGATAAAATTACATACAAGTTTAAGAAAAGGAAAAAAAATAACAGCATATGAAGCTTGAAATGAAAATCTAACCTAACGAAAATTACCCCCATGGGTATCTAAATCTTAAACTCTTCATTAAAATGATAATAGGTATAAGTAATATGTAGTAATAGATATATAATACCTACCTTTCGGAATTGAGACATCTTCACTTGAACTAGAAGATGAGAGCGTAAATTGCAATGTCGTGAAAACCTAGGAAGAAAAACCAATATAAGGCGCAGTCGTTCGTTTAGTTTCGGTTGTGGCCATCCATTAGCACCATCTAGGTATTTTGTGGTACACATAATACTTTAATTTTTCATTTTACTAGCTTATGCTCGCGACTTCGTCCGCGTGGACTACAAAATTTCAAACCCCTATTTAACCCCCTTAGGAGTTGAATTTTCAGCAATCCTTTCTTAGCGGATGCCTACATCATAATAGCTATCTGCATGCCAAATTTCAGCCCGATCCGTCCAGTAGTTTGAGTTGTGCGTTGATAGATCAGTCAGTCAGTCAGTCAGTCAGTCAGTCACCTTCTCCTTTTATATATCTTTATCATAGGCAAACGCTTGACCACAATCACACCTGATGGAAAGTGACGATGTGACCTAAGATGGGACGCGTTTACCTAGAAGATGCCTAACGTTAATCAGGTCACAGTGCTATTTCGCAAATTGTCCTCAAAAGTCATAGGCTAGGGTGTGTCCAGATAATTATTACTTGTTTAACCGTGAAATGTAAAATATTGTAGACGTTATAATATTACAACAAAAATTCTAAAACATATGACGCTAAATTTCTAAAACGCTTGACGTAAATGCCAGCATTAGGTAATCCCGATTGGCCTAGGCCCTGGAGAATACTCAGGAATGCCCATAGCGCTTAATCCAAAGCCAAAGTTTTCAGGTCAATCTAGAAGTCTAAATTCATATTGCAAAGTAATTTAGGCACTCTTTGATTGGTCTGAAAACTCATTAGGCAGAAGTTGAAGTTTTGGCTTTGAACTAAGCGCTGTGGGCGTTCCCGAGGATAGCTTCAGAAACCAAGCGCAATGTGCCGGCATTTTGGCTTTGAACTGTGTAAATTAAATATATCATCATCATCAACCCATCGCCGGCCCACTACAGAGCACGGGTCTCCTCTCAAAGTGAGATGAGTTCTGGCTCCACCACGCTGACCAATTGCGGATTGGCGAACTTCATACACCTTTGAGAATATTATGGAAAACTCTCAAGCAAGCAGGTTTCCTCACGATGTTTTCCTTCACATTCAAAGCGAGTGATATTTAAATTACTAAAACGCACGTAACTCTGAAAAGTTAGAGGTGCGTGTCCGGGATCGAACCCCCGCCTCCGATTAGGAGGCGAATGTCCTAACCAATGCATGAATATGATAATAATATAAAGAAAACTTAATAGGTACTCACCACAAAGAGATGAAACGCGAATAACATTTTCTAATAAAAAGCTAAGACCGCTCGATATCTATCGAGTTCTGCCAATTAACCACGATTCCTTACAACTACATTTCATCGCACCCGACCAATTGAATTCTTGAAAGCGTTGCGCTGTCTTATATTACTTGGATTTTATAAATGAGGTTTCTTATTTAGTTTTATGTACATATAACATATACACAGCCACTATAACTGACTATACTTTTAGTTGGATGGAATTAAATAATAGAAAACGGTCATATGAAAATAATAAAAAACCAATTTGAAATATAGCTCAATAAATTTCTTTTATTTTCGTGGCAATAATTTGAATGTAATGTACAGAAAAATACGATCGAAAACATATTTTCTACGCTATATTTTATGACCAGTGTTTTAATGTTGGTTACGCAAGTTGATTTTCCAGATTTTGGGGAAACTTTTGTCAGTCAAAAATGTTTTTAATAAAATATTTTTTCAATACACTGTACTTTTTAGATAGCAAAGAGACATGCGGTGGCATTGAAAATATATATCGTTGTATCGGCAAATATATATCGGCAGTATAAAATTACTGTATAGATGTAATTACAGTAGGTACAAAGTTTTTTTAAAGGGCTTCAAAGATTTTGATTCCAATATAACAGCCACGCATAAAACTTGTGTTAATCAATAGCTGGCAAAACAAATATTGTATTGTCACGTTTCTGAGATCATCATCAACAACCGATAGACGCCCACTGCTGGAGATAGGTCTCTTGTAGGGACATCCACACGCCACGGTCTCGTTCGTTGCCACTAGTACCATTAATAGTTCCATAATGGAACTACTGAGGTTTTTATTAATCACTAGTTCCATTGATAAAAGGATTCTGAAAATAATGAAACTAATGTTGAATTTATCCAACGGCTTCCTGAAATATAGAGGCTAAATATAGAATATTTCTCCCACACTATTAAAGTTAAAAAAGAGTATATTTTGTAGTTCCGTAGTTAAACAATGAAATCCATACCACTAAGCCAGTGAAAACAGTGGGATCGATTACGGGTCTTTGCACTCTACAAATCGCTTCCGTGTTGTTAAATCGAAGGAAGTTGGCGTATCGTGTTGCCTACTTACTTTAACAGTCGGGCTGTTTTCCTTTTTAGCTATTATCTAAGCTATAAAGGATTTCGTCTGCGTAGATTACACAAATTTCAAACCCCTATTTTACCCTCTTAGGGCTTGAATTTTCAAAAACCCTTTCTTAGAGGCTATCTACGTCATAATAGCTATCTGGAGGCTGGAGATTTTTGATTGTATAATGTAAAACACTAGGATACCGTTAACTCTAAAGCTTAGACGTCGTATACAGGCCTATCCCAGTCATCTATCTATACTTAGGTTCTCAGATTACGTCACTATACACAGGTGCTTCGAATGCTATCTCGACAGCTTCAAAGACAATCCAGATACGATTCTGCTAAAGGCAGATTTGATTACACTACCCGTGAGCTTTGATATAATAGGTACTTTATTGCTGAGACTATATTTTCTGACTATAAGCTGTGATAGCCTAGTGGTTAGGACGTCCACCTTCTAATCGGAGGTCGGGGGTTCGATCCCGGGCACGCACCTGTAACTTCTCGGAGTTATGTGCGTTTTAATTAATTAAATATCACTTGCTGTAACGGTGAAGGAAAACATCGTGAGGAAACCTGCATGCCTGAGAGTTCTCCATAATGTTCCAAAGGTGTGTGAAGTCTACCAATCCGCACATGGCCAGCGTGGTAGACTATGGCCAAACCCCTTCTCACTCTGAGAGTAGACCCGTGCTTTGTAGTGAGCTGGCGATGGGTTGATCATTAGAATTTATTTGTGTGCAAAATAAAACATTCATCTTTACGGAGACCGGGTACTAATAAGAGAAGACCCAAACGATTGCGACAACATCACGTAGACAATATTACGTGATCCGTAAGTAAAAGCACCGTTTCCGTGTCTTAAGCCATATTGCACCTCCACTAAAAGCGTAGCTAAACGATGAGATTGGCTAAGCGCCAGAAGCTAATTATTGCAAAGAAATAGCTGCCTTAAGTGAAGGGTTTCTATTTCAAATTACGATTTAAAATATAGCAAAACAATACGGTACAAGCCCATGTTGTACCCATTCGAGGCCCAATCATGAACTAATTTAACAAAGCGTGAAATATTTGAAATAGTTATGAACGTTAGGCGCAGTGGTTATACAAAGAGATTCATGCACAGTGTTATTTTAATAGGTTTAATTAATTTGGAATGAATTGTTTTAGTGACAAAACTTATTATAACGTAGCAATTAATTAAACAAAGTATTAATTGTTTTTTAAAGGTTAAATTCACATAGTTACTGTGAAACAGAAAAAACTCCTACCTATTACCAAATGAAATTGTTAAATCATTTTTATTATTCTTTGAATAATGAAGTGGAATTTGTATAAATCGTTTCTTAATGAGAGTCTACGTAAAGTTATAGAGCAAGATGCCGGAACCGCCAGACTTACTATATAAGTAAGTACCTACCTACTTACTTATTTTCTGGGAAACAAAATGTGTGGGATAGAGTTAGTGTAAAGTGTGTTTCTACAACCTACTATTAATGTACGCATTATATCTGCCGACTTGTGCCGTAGGCCAACTTATAGGTATCAGCTGCTACAGGTATATAACTAGTATGTAAAAACATTTCTCACCTTTCTCAAAGTCTTATTGAAAGAAAAGAAAGAAAGGAAAAGGAAGAAAGTCTTAGTGTAGATTTTTATAGCCTAGCATCCGTCGAATGAATTTGTATAGAACTGACCATAATGTAAAAAACTTTTGCAAAAATATTTTTATACAAAACGTGGTTTGTCCTTCATACTTGTTTTCTTAGTCGTGTTTAAAAAAACTTCACGAGTGACGAGTATCTTAATTCCTTCAAACTATAACGAATGTGAAAAAGTCGGAACACTCTCTCTCGTTTTGATAATAATAAAACGTGGCATTTTCCGTAGGAAACTTTGGCGCTTGTAACATAGTCTACAAGATAGTGGAATAGTTAAAAAGGAAAGTGATAAAAGCTAATAGTTTGTAACTTTACCTTGCGGTTGCGGTTATCGTTAAACTTCTGACCATCAAAAAAAAGCAAGATTAGTTGCAAAAATCAGTATTTGTACCTCCGTGATTAAGGTTAATTAATGTGAAATTTAGTATCCATACAAATAATAATATTAAAATTGTGAAAGTGTGTCTGTCTGTCTGTCTGCTAGCCTTTCATGGCCCATCCGTTCAACCGATTTTGACGAAATTTAGTACAGAGATAGGGGATACATCACGGGAAGGGCATATGCTACTTTTTATCCCGGAAAATCAAAGACTTCCTATGGGATTTTTAAAAACCAAAATCGACGCGGACAAAGTCGTGGGTCTAGTATTATCTAAATTTGAAAACTTATTTTTACCAGTCAGTCCTTGATGAAATTAACAAATCGCTAAATCAACAAAAATACCGTTCCCTCTCCAAAAGTTTGCAACGTTGAAAATCTAAAATAACTAAAGACAATAGAAATAATTTATGTAAGTATACTTTCCAGGAAAAATTAAATTATTTGTTTGGTTTCTTTTTAAGCTACGGAAATCGCGGTGAGTGAGTCTGACTCAAACTTTGCCGGTTTTTTACGTACGAATAAAAAACATATTAGTACCATTTTTGTTTCAGACAATCTCCAAACTAAAGTAAAATTGTCGGGCCTATATCTAATGCTGTCTTCTTCCGCAGGGATCTTTATGAAAGTGGTGGCAATGTTTGGACCTGTCATTTTAGTTATTTTGTACAACAGAATCTGTCACATTATCCGCTAGCTCTCCGACTAAGATGTCTCGCGTTACGTATGTAGGTCAGCGTTTTCATTATCAGGCCGTCAACGTTTATATGTCGCCTGGTGTACGGGCTATACGCTATAACGTCTGTGTCTACGTAACTACAACGTTTACACTATATTTTCTTACATAGAGCATTGGTATTCTTCTGGGTCGACATTTTCCGTTACGTAAACTTCTCTAAAAAATGATATGAAATTTGCACATTTCATACCCTGAAGATTGGTTCGAAACTAGTCGGGATATTATATGTAATGGAAATCACTCACGATAGTTTAAACGCTAAAATAACCTAAAATTAGTTTAAAAAAAACATACCTAATATTATTATTGGAATGGTCACATGAAACACAATGTATAAGGGTGCCTGTAGTGTAAACTGAAGCGGAGCGGAACGGAGAAATTGTGTTTAGACGGCCAATCAGATTTTTGAGAGATTAGCACATATCTGTTCTCGCCAATTCTCTTCTCATCTTTTCTTTGAATAGGATACAACAAAGGTCTCAAAGAACTAAATTTTCTTTAGTTGCGAGACATCTTTTATTCCCTTTGGCATAGTTTTATCCTGTCTCTTGGAGGGATGTCCTTCGTGCAATATTTCGCGACCGTGGCAGCATGTTCAACTAGAACGGAATTTTGTACGAAATATTAAAATATGCAAACGCTTTCATCTTCTTACGTTGCAGAAATTATATTATAGCACCTCCAAGGTTGCAATAAGATTATCATATAAATTAGGTAAATGTGGATTTTTTACATAATTCTCTAGTTTACTTCTGCTACCACTAGTTTTATTTTTACTTTTTTTTATTTTAGTTGAGTGATATCGACAGTCCAACAGTCCAGACAGATAGTTGTGGTTGGCTGAATTTGTGCGATTCTTGTTGCTACAATGCATTGTAGCCAATAGTGAGTGGGCGTCAACCAATCAGAGGCGACTGTGATCGTGGCATTGTAGCTGTCATTCTACCACAATCGAGCAGCTTAGCTTGGTATCAAGATAAGGATTAGTAGTATAAAGGCCACTCCAATTAACATTTAGTGTAGCATTCCCACACTGGGGGTTGGAATAGAACATAAAAGTAATAAAAGTAATGAAACTCCGAGCGTTTCTATTAAAACTTTTATTATTTTGCTAGAGATAGCTGTGTGGAAATATGTTCTATCTTCTATTATGGAAACTGGTGTTGAGATAACGGACTCAGAAATATAAATAAATGGATTAGGTTCATTAAGAACACAGTATTATTAGTTTAGGCTCATTAGCTTGATTAGATTTTCTTTAGCAGCTCATACCTATAAATTGGCAGACGGTAGGTATATAACTTATATATAAGTTAGCAAATCTTCTTCTTCTTCCTTACCTTATCCCACGCTACGTGGGGTTGGCACAACATGTCTTCTTCTTCCACTCACTTCTGTCTGTCATTCGTCAACGTATTATTCATCCCTTTTTCACGCATATCCTAGTTCACGCAATCCATCCACTATTTCTTTGGTCGTCCTCTCCTCTTTTTTTCTTCCACATAATCAGTACCCTTATTATAAATGCGAAAGTGTGTTTGTTTGTTGGTTTGTTTGTCCTCCAATCACGTCGCAACGGTGCAACGGATTGACGTGATTTTTTGTATGAGTATAGATAAAGACCTGGAGAGTGACGTAAGCTACTTTTTATCCCGGAAAATCAAAGAGTTCCCACGGGATTTAAAAAAAATCTAATTCCACGCGGACGAAGTCGCGGGCATCAGCTAGTTAAGGTATAAATTAGCAAATAATGCGCACATTAATAAAACACCTATCTCTACTGTCCACAAATTTTGTTTCTCAGAAAATAAGTAAGGTCTGGCGGTTCCAGGATCTTACTCTAATAGGATAGGATACAGATGGGATATGAAGCTGCGACGCAGCCGACTTAGCTCCACCTATCCAATTATTCTAAGTGGACTATCCCACTAGTGCCATACTGCACTCATAAAACTAATCAAATTAATGGAACTTAATGAAACTCGCACGCTTATAATCCTAGGCGTACCTAATAAGATAAACGTAAACACACACCGTATCAAGTAGAATATGATATTATATCTACTCAAATTAATTAAATAAAAACTAGACAAGAGCGAAGCGGACTTGTACACCAAGGTTTCTGCACTGATTTGCACTTAGCCGGTTTTATTTTAAGCATTTTAGTTTTCAAGACGGCAATGTTTTCTTATTTGTTGTTTTAGCGACAATAGAAATACACATAAAATTTCAACTCAGCTCTACCTATTACGGTTCATTTAATACATTCTGCTGACAGACAGACGGACGGGCAAACTGATGGATGGACAGACGGACAGACAGACAGCGGAAGCTTAGTAATTGGGTCCCGTTGGCTCTTTGGGTACTGAATTCTAAAAACTAATTAATTTTATATAGACATAGACCGTGATTATAATCACGTATGCCTATATAAAATTATTATGATGATAATTGATAACCGTAGATCGACGAAGTGTCCTATGAGTCGTAATTGGTACTTATACGATAATGACCATAAAAAAATTGATTATGTCAATAAAAAATTTAAATAATTCGCATTTTTATGTTCCGTACCTCAAAAGGAAAAAAGGATCACTTCGTTGTCTGTCTGTCCGTCTGTCGTGTCTGTCAAGAAAACCTATAGGGTACTTCCCGTTGACCTAGAATCATGAAATTTGGTAGGTAGGTAGGTCTTATAGCACAAATAAAGGAGAAAATCCGAAAATCGTGATTTGTGGTTACATCACAAAAAAATATTATTATAATATTATGATCATGAATAAATAATAGTATTTTTAATTTTAAAAGTAACATACTTTACTTGTACGTTCTAAAACAAATATTTAGTTATTTTTATGCATACCTAATAGTTTTTGATTTATCACGCAAAATGTCGAAAAAATTCCCAAGTAGGTACGGAACCCTCGATGCGCGAGTCCGACTTGCACTTGACCGGTTTTATTATATAGAGGCACCAGCAGGATGCAAGAAGGTATACAACTTTTAACAGTAGGTATCTAACTAAGTACCTACTCCTAACTTATAACTTTGAAAACTACGCAGTAGTGACGGAAGGTCTACGAACACAAATCCATCAATAAATTATTATTAATCAGCTTCACTAACGACAGCTCTGATTAGAGTTTGGTTATATTCCCAAGTTAAATTAAAATCTCTTTAGCAATCTATGTTATAAAGATCAAGTTATATTGAAATGAGGAGTTCTACATGCAAGTTAGATTAGAATAAAGTTTATCGTCCATGCTTACGTACAAAATAGTAGGTAGGGATATTTCAAATTAAATAATGATGCCCGCGACTTTGTCAGCGTGGATTTAGTTTTTTTTAAATCCCGTCTTAAGTCCTCTAAGTCGTCTAAGTCCCGTCCCGTAAGTCTTTGATTTTCTGGGATTAAAATATTATTAACGGTTTCATTAGATAACGCGTAGGTACATATTATATACCTACATAATCAAAAAGGATGAATCATTTATCTAAACCTTCGGTACCTGGTGCCAAACTTTTAACGAAGCAATTTAAATATGAACAATTTATGTATTTCAGGTTCAAATTTCATTTACTTTACGTCGATTTCGAACGCACTTTTTAGAAGTTTTAATTAGTTTGAACTCTTAAGCGGTTTTAAATTTGTCTAACCAGTTACCGATGTAAAACTTAATAGACACCATTTGAGAGGGATATTGTTTTCTCGGTAATCCCTGGAACTTGTTCTAAATGGGTTCCATTATGTATGTTCTTTACGTTTTTATCACGGAAACTCTTCAATTTTCCGGGATAAAAATTAGCCTATATCACTCTTCATATTCAGGTCTTTAATTAGGTATATACGTGCAAAAAATCACTTTCGCAATGCCTGATGGAAGAACAAACTACAAACCAACTAACAATCATATTTTCGTATTTTTAAACCTGAATAGCACGAAGATGAGGTTTGAAATCAATTTTAGAACGAAAAATCAGTACCCTTATTATAAATGCGAAAGTGTGTTTGTTTGTTTGTTGGTTTTTGGTTTGGTCTTCAATCACATCGCAACTGTGCAACGGATTGACGTGATTTTTTGCATGGGTATAGATATAGAGAGTGACATAGGCTACTTTTATCCCGGAAAATCGAAGAGTTCCCACAGGATTTTTAAAAAACCTAATTCCACGCGGACGAAGTCATTTTGCTTAAGCACAATTATTAAAAAGCAAGTAAGTACAAATTATTATTATATGTATATGCGAAAGGACCTGGGAGCCCACCGCATTATTAACCAAAAAAATCCCTATCGTTATGTCATTAATGGAGAGGAATAACTACCCTCAGAAATGAGGAATACGACTACTACACATATACTTTATGTAGTAGATTTATAATTGCTGCGGAACCTGACCCAAGATTACAGTTCCGTTCCACGTTGGAAATAACCCGCCAATTGAATTACATCCAATAATTACGGTAATAGAGGGTGAGGACCAAGATGGCGGCTCAATTTGCTGATGAGTTTGAAAGGTCATGTGTAGCTCGGCATTAGAACATCTACAATTTTGATAGAATAATAAATAATAATAGTCAATTAGTCACCCACTTAGTGGGTCTTTCGACACTGCGTTTTCCAGTGCGAGGTCACCGTTCTAGCACCTTGGGACACAAACGCAACGTCTATCCGTTTTTGAACTATGTGCTCTGTACGCTTAGTATAAGATATTACGTATCAACCGTAGCATCGTATCACCAAACGTAGCAACGTTTGGTGATACGAATTCGAAAATCGAAACACAATACCATCAAAGTAAAATGGACCTAAAGAGCCTTGAATTGAAGTCAAAAATTCAATGCCACTGATTTTAATTTCGCAACGTTTCCGCTTGGAGCGCTGGCTGTAGATGTGTAGTCAAACTTGAGCTTTAAAACAAGGTATTTAAGATCCATATAATGCATAGGTTTTCGACACTTGAATACCATCAATATTGGTGAGGGTGAGACATAAAATCTCGTACTAAGCGTACTGACCAGTGCCACTTCAGATTCGCAACCCGTTTGTGCTTTCGAGCTATGTATGTGCCCCATAGCAATTTTATTCTGATATAGAGTAGAAGCTACTTGCATACACTGTACTTAGTCTATGCATATGGCATATAAGCAGTAGCTTATATTCCGGGCAAATTATAATAGCTCTCGATATTGATTGAGATGTCGGCTATTCAGATGCTGTACCAGTGTACATCGATAGTTAATATAACTGGCTAGTAAATTAGGTATAGCCAGAGTATCTTCAAACTAGCTTATGGCCTTGGTTTCACTTGGTATAATCATGCTCATCCTAATCAACGTAATATATCTTTTTAGGGTTCCAGAAAAACGGAAACCTCAATCTATTAAAATGCCCCGTGCACATGAAGACCTCTCATAATATGATACCCCATTTTATATAGTTATCTTACTTCGGAAATGGAAAATACTACCTAATTATTAAATTATTAATTTAAATAGTTAAAATTGTTTTTGTGACTATTTTTGTGAATGACTAAGCTGTTGGTAAACCCAATAAAGAAAATAATAAATAATAAATTATTAGTTCATGAACACAATTTAATTTTTTTTGTGTGATGTAACAACAAATTCACGGTTTTGAGATTTTTCCCCGAATGTCTGCTATAAGACCTACCTACCTGCCAAATTTCATGATTCTAGGTCAACAGGAAGTACCCTGTAGGTTTCTTGAGAGACCGACTGACAGACAGACAGACAGACAGACAGACAGACAACAAAGTGATCATATAAGGGTTCCGTTTTTCGTTTTGAGGTAGGGAACCCTAAAAAATAGGCACGGTTGGTTTTCATGCTGTTTAATGAACATGCTAGCCATCTAGCTAGGTCAATCCAAGTCCGTGTTACTTACCCTTTACTTTCACCCTTTAAGAATTTTTGTAAAATGAAAATTAGGTATTTTAGTAATTTTGCTAACAAGTTTTCAATCTTCGCGCTAAGCTAATTTAATTTAACTAAAACATAAATTTTCTCGAGTTAATTAAAGCAAATAACCCTTAGGCTTGAATAAGCTTAACTACGACTACACAATATTATTATTAGGTATTATTAAAATACTTGCTAAAGTTTTAGAGTTTACATTTTTCCAAAATTCAGGTTTATTTCTAAAGATGTAAAAATTTCTCAAAAATCTATTTTTAGTGAAGATGCGTCAAAGACAGGATCTACGAGTAAAAAGTTAAGTTTCGAATTTCGATACCTAGTAATTTGAACTATAAATAACTGATATTATGATATCAAGGCATTGTAAGGCTCTACGTGGACGCGCACTAAAGAGCTTAGTGTCCTTGTAGATGTAAAACAACCGATTTAGAAATCGGATGTTCTATCGGTCAAATCGGTCAATCGGATGTGATGACGGATCGGAAGAATGTTGCCGATTTAAACCGGAAATCAGTTAAACGGATGCCCATCTAGCAGACAGACAGACAAACTTTCGCATTTATAATATTAGTATGGATATATAATATTTGAAATACCTAGTGTTAGTATAATGTTATATGCATTATCCTGTGCATATGCTATGCATTATGTGTTTCCTGTCAATTATAATCCGGGTATCTTTAAAACAATAGTGAATAGGCACCTTTTAGGCAAACGGGTCCCATCTTAGGCCATATCATCACTTTCCATCAGGTGTGATCGTGGTCAAGCGTGCGCCTATAACGAATAAAAAAAAAAAATTATACACGTCGTATTATTACTGTTTGAATTGTCTCAAACCCCTACACAATATTCTGATAGATCATCTTACCGTAACCTAACACACCGCATTCACACGTTATCGCATATTATCTATTATGATTTAGGTATTCCAGAATCGTGATAATATAACATACCATTATTATCTGCCCAATTTCGCTCCGATGCGCCGCTGAATCACCGGCGCACATCATATTCCTTTGTAATACCCCGATTTATGGTAACCATTCAACAAGTGGTTATTTTTCTTACGAGCCTTATGAAAATAGTTGGGGAAAATAGATGTAGAAAATATATTTCGCTCACTCCCCATATTATTATTATGCTTATTGTATTTCATAAAAGTTTTCAAATGAATGCTATTCCAATAAAAAATATACCTAGTAAGAAATTATCGTAAAAAACCGGCCAAGTGCGAGTCAGGCTCGCGCAATGAGGGTTCCGTACTAAAGTCGTATTTTTTCGATATTTTGCACGATAATTCAAAAACTATGATATATAAAAATAATTAAAAATCTGTTTTAGAATGTACAGGTGAAGACCTTTCATATGATACCCCACTTGATATAGTCACTCACTTCGAAAGTTGAAAATAATAATTATTAGTTCATGACCACAATTTAATTTTTTTGTGTGATCTAACCCTAAATTCACGGTTTTCAGATTTTTCCCCAAATGTCAGCTATAAGATCTACCTACCTGCCAAATTTCATGATTCTAGGTCAACGGGAAGTACCCTGTAGGTTTCTTGACAGACAGACAGACAGACAGACAGACAGACAGACAACAAAGTGATCCTATAAGGGTTCCGTTTTTTTCTTTTGAGGTACGGAACCCTAAAAAAGATAGAGATTTTTACGAAAATTATAATGAGCTACCCGTGCCAAGCCACATATATAATACAGTTTTATTTTGCCTATTACATAAGCTATATACGCGTTCAACAAGTGATATTTTCCCTTGTGTGTGTCACATAAAAGTGTACGAAAACTTTCGAAGCGTTCCATAACATAAGTTTCATGATTGATCTTTCTTAAGTTAGTATTCTATTGGTTTTCTTTTACGGTGGTTATTCCCACAGATATAAAAGAATTTCTGTGGTAATTTCGTACGTATTTGTATCGTAATCGATTCGTGTTTTTACGGAATCCGTGATCTCACGTATGAGTGCACAAGCGCCGTAAGAGGCCGGCATTTTCAAAGCATTTCGAAGGTGTCAATCTATAGGTAGCACTCAATATGGTGCGACTCACAGAATATTCAGGTATTCCAACATCAATGATGCGACTATATTATGCCGCTACGCCTATTTGTGTCACACACACAAACAATAATTGTCTTCACTTTTAAAATACAATTTTATTGTAATATAATGTAATAATTCAGATGTTTCAATACAATGTACATACATTTTACTCGCTTAAGCTATTATAGGATCGAATAATAAATGGTAGGCATAACATTATCCTGAAGGTGATAGCAGACAGACAGGACAGCGCTCTCAAAGCGCACTGGATGTCTGCATTAGTTAATAAGTATATTAATTATATTAACTAACATAGAATAAGTTTCTTACTAACATACATTATATTATAATAAAGTTACTAACATAGGTTAAGATGGTTACTAACATAATATTGTGGGCCTTTGATGTCTGAGGAAATAAAGATTATTTATTTATTTATTTATTTATAAATTCAGCAGTAGGTAATTGGACCGATCTGCGTTTGAATGAGATCAATAAATCCTAATTCCAGGCATATCCAACATCTAGGTTGACATAATATGTACAGATTAGGCACGGAATAAATTGGTTTTGAACTACAGCATTATGAGAGATTCAATTATTCAGAAATAGATTAGGTACTCAGATTTAAAATTCCTATTTGACTGAAAATGTTCGGATCTTCTAAATTTTTTTTTTCACAGAGTGTGTAATTTTATTGCCGCTATACCAACAAATACTAAAAATGTTTTCCAAAATAGCTACCACGTAAATTAAAAAAAAATTAAAAGTTCATAATCTAGTACGACCTACGGAACCCTTTGTGTACGAGTCCGACTCGCACTTACCCGGTTTTTCATTCACTCTATGAAAGTCAGTCCCAAATCTATGCGTCCCTAAACTGAAAGGGCTTTATTTAATAAAATTTAAACGGTTTCTTGGCAGTACCGATAAGACATAGGCCTCCTATCCATCAAGGATTCGATTCCGGGCATGTAACGTTAATGTAGGTAAAAGGTACGAGTGCAAATCTGCATTTGCCCAGCGTAGTGGACTATGGCCTAAACGCTTCTTATTTTGAGAGGACACCCATGCTTATAGTAGTGGGCCGGCGGCGATGATGAGATGATGATAAATCGACCCAGCGGGAATCAAACCTGTGACATCTTAAACCTTGAAAGAGAATATAATAGGTAGAGGTACCACAAGAAAGGCCATTAAAATGAGACTTTTAGGGCCATCAAAATAAGATAACCTAACCTTGAAGTGTAAAAACTGTAAGTTCAAAGGTCCAAAGTTGGTAACGGACCAACTTGGAAAGGATGTGGCAGTTTTTTACTTATTTTTAGGGTTCCGTACCTCAAAAGGAAAAACGGAACCCTTATAGGATCACTTTGTTGTCTGTCTGTCTGTCTGTCTGTCTGTCCGTCTGTCTGTCAAGAAACCTACAGGGTACTTCCCGTTGACCTAGAATCATGAAATTTGGCAGGTAGGTAGATCTTATAGCTGACATTTGGGGAAAAATCTGAAAACCGTGAATTTAGGGTTAGATCACACAAAAAAAATTAAATTGTGGTCATGAACTAATAATTAGTATTTTCAACTTTCGCAGTGAGTGACTATATCAAGTGGGGTATCATATGAAATGTCTTCACCTGTACATTCTAAAACAGATTTTTATTTATTTTTATGCATTATAGTTTTTGAATTATCGTGCAAAATGTCGAAAAAATACGACTGTACTACGGAACCCTCGGTGCGCGAGCCTGACTCGCACTTGGCCGGTTTTTTTTGGTGGCTGGCTCTCTCTCTCTCTCAGAGATTATAATACACGTACGACTGACACTACAGCGAAAAAGCTTCGTAATGGCGGTGGTTTTCTCGGTTGAAATACATAGAAAGACGCAGTATTTGTAAAATATTTCTTTCTGTATGTTTATGTCATTATGTGTACTTCGTATGTTTGCGCTATGGTATTTATAAAAGAATGTTTGTTTATTTTATTTTATTTATAATGTAAACAAAGAAAGGGATTTCCTAAAATTCCTGCGAGACAATGAATTAAGAGGATTTACATATTTTTTGCTTTGTGATTAAAGCAACGTTGGATCCGGAAAGTCCTTGAGTAGAGACCGCGTAATGTGGGACGCCCCCCAGCACGATGGACCGACGATATAAAGAGGCTTGCGGGAAGTGGCTGGATGAGGAAGGCTGAGGACCGGGTGTGGTGGCGTTCTTTAGGGAAGGCCTATGTCCAACAGTGGATGATGATGATGATGATGAAGATGATGATGATGATGATAATTAAAGCAACGAACTGGCCGAGGAAAACCAGGGCGGATCAGCTAGCTCTGATATAAAACGATCATACAATAATTCAGTTATTTTCGTCTTCTTCGCCTATAATAAACAAAGCCAACAACGTTTTATTTTCACCAGCGGGATTAAGAGATCTATAAATTCATCAGCCATGTCCCCCCGGCGCTTAAGAGCTCTCAGATGGTTTAATCGTTCGGGCTCTGCGAATAAGAAACTGTGTAAGAACGCTTACGAGTATAGAGTATAAAATTGTTTTGACAGAATGTATTGAATTCTTACTTTCGATCAATTTTACTGGAATTCATAGTCAAGATAGAGGCTTCTTTAGAGGACGATTTAGACGACATGCTTCGGTGTCTAATGTCTTTTTAGGGTTCCGTACCTCAAAAGGAAAAAGGAACCCTTATCGGATCGCTTTGTTGGCTGTCTTTCTGTTCGTCTGTCCGTCTGTCCGCTTGTCTGTCAAGAAAACCTATAGGGTACTTCCCGTAAACCTAGAATCATGAAATTTAGTAGGTAGGTAGGTCTTATAGCACAAGTAAAGGAATAAATCCGAAAACTGTGAATTTGTGGTTACATCACGAAAAAAAAATTAAAATGTGTTTCAATTTTCAAAGTAAGATACCAAGTGGGGTATCATATGAAAGGGCTTTACCTGTACATTCTAAAACAGATTTTTATTTATTTTTATGCACAACAGTTTTTGATTTATCATGCAAAATGTCGAAAAAATACCCGAGTACGGAATCCAAGGTTCGCAACTTGGCCGATTTTTTATTTAGGTAATTTCATTTCTTTGTTTCATCCATATTCCATACCCACCATAATGCTACTATTATAAATGCGAAAGTATGTCTGTCTGTCTGTTACCGTTTCACAGCCCATCAGTTAGACCGATTTTGACAAATTTGATACACAAATGGCTTGCATACCGGAGATGAACATAGGTTGCTTTTTAATCACGAAAAATCAAAGAGTTCCTATTTCTTGTATCTACGACGGTACGGAACCCTTCGTGTGCGAGTCCGACTCGAGCTTGACTGATTGTTCAGCTGATGTTTGTTATTCAACACAACGGAGAAGAATGAAATAACAAATAAGTAGGTATCTTGAGGGTGTCTTAATTTTATTGCGTATCTTCCGATTCGGGTATACGATTCTATTTCTGCTAGTCAACATAATTCGATTGGTGCTTGCTGTGCGTGAAGTTGCTCTCGTGAGCCCATAACCCTGCCGCGTTGCTTGGCAACGTCACTTCGTTCGAGATCATACTCCGGAAGCCTACATTAATGTATATTTTTTTTACTTCATTTATGTTTTTTGTGTATACAAATCGACAGATCACCAATGTGACAGAGAGATATTGTAGGGGATAGTATGTCTTTTGATTTTTAAAATTCCATACCTCAAAAGGAAAAACAGAAACCTTCAGGTTGCACGATAATTCAAAAACTACGATCCATAAAAATAAATAAAAATCTGTTTTAGAATGCACATGGTATAAAACCCTTCCATATGATACCCTACTTGATATAGTTATCTTACTTTGAAAATTTAAAATACTAATATTATTAGTTCATGACCACAATTTAGGTTTTTTTGTGTGAAACCCTAAATTCATGGTTTTCAGATTTTTTCCCTTATGTCTGCTATAAGACCTACCTACATGCCAAATTTCACAATTCTAACTCCACTGGAAGTACCCTGATTCAGGGTCAAAATTTCGAAAAAATACGACTGTAGTATGGAACCCTCAGTGCGCGAACCTGACTTGCACTTGACCAGTTTTTTACTTCATTTATGTTTTTTGTGTATCTCAAATCGACAGAGCACCACTGTGACAGAGAGATTTTGTGGGGGGTATTATGTCTTTTGATTTTTTAATCCCGTTTATATTTTCCGGGATAAAAGTACCTATCCGATGTCCGTCTTCAGGAAGTTTGAGGTAGGTATATATAATGTATCTTTGTGCCTTTTGTTAATATCGGTTCAGCGATTCATCCGTGAAAAGGTAACGGCAGACAAACACATTTTCTTATTTATAAAATACTATGGCTAGTTAGTATAGTTTAATTATAATAGCACACAACTAGATATTGAAGAAAAAATATGGCAAATATAACACGTCTTGGTCTTTCGAGCCAAATTATAGATCCTGGAATTGTGTATTTTTAATTTTTATAGCAGCTTGGAAAGGCTTTTTATAGAATTAGTATACTTTAAATATATTTTTCCTAAAATAGCTTCTATTTTAAATAAAATAACATGGCATTGGATTAACAAACGTGAAACGTATTTAATAAATCGATACGATAGATTTACGCAACTGAAAGATCTGTCACGTTGTTGAAAGTTGAAAACTTAAGCTCAAGGCCGCGGGCTCTGTACAAAGCTACTCTGTGTAACAACTGAAGCTTTCAACCCTTTTTCCGGAAAGTTGGAAACTTTTATTATATTCACGTCCTACTTATTTATTTCCTCGACAACGACCCACATTGTATTCGGAATCTTTGGTACTCTAGTTTAATAAACCACGACCATTAGGACTCGTCCACGACCCGTCACTATAAATAAAGTGGCCACTTGAGAGGATCGTGAACTGAAATTTTAATGTGTTTACTAGATGATGCCCGCAACTTCATGCCCGTGGACGAAGATTTGAATAATCCTCTTGAGTTCTTTGATTTTTCGGGATAAAAAATGTAGCCTACGTCCGCCTCGGGATAAAAGCTAGCTCATCGAAATCGGTAGAATGGATTGGGCGTGAAAAGATGAACAGACGGGATAGACACATTTTCGTATTTATAATACTAGTTTATGACCGCGACTTTGATTACGTGAACTACATAAATTTCAAACTCCTATTTCACCCCTTTAGGGGTTGAATTTTCAAAAATCCTTTCTTAGCGGATACCTACGTCATAATAGTTATCTGTATGCCAAATTTCAGCTCGATCTGTGCAGTAGTTTGAGCTGTGCGTTGATAGATCAGTCAGTCAGTCAGTCATTTAGTCAGTCAGTCAGTCAGTCATCTTTTTCTTCTATATATTTAGATTTTGGATGAATGAAATATGAATATAAAGAACATTTTTATTTTCAAAAGGGTCGAACTTTTGTAATGGGGCTACAAGATCAAGTGGGGTGTGTTCATCACACATCCCACTCAAGTGGGGGGGGGGGGGGGCAAGTGGGGGGGAAGGAGTTTAAGTTGCATATTATTAGTAGGACGTTACAGTAGTGAGAGATACTGTAGAGATAATTGGAAAAGCCTTTCTTTGTAGAATAGCGTCAGATATTCATAAAATAGAAAGCCTGGGAAAATTGCAACTAACTGTGTAGGTTGTATCATCCTGGGCGAGTTTGGAACCCTCATAGCTTTAGTTTTAAATTCGCGTAAAAATTTTCACCACTATGTCATCTTACAAATGGAACAACCGACTATCAAAAAGAGTAATTTATTACCTATTTTGAATAAACCATTTTATTTGATTTTGATTTGATTTATCATTCTCTATCCAAATGGCAAAGCTTATGCTGTGCTTATTAGTTATTTATGCTTGTCTCTATTTATGCACAAGAAGAAACTTACTGACTATCATAATTATTAACGTACAGCTCAGGCCTCAAACCCTTGTAAATTTTGCATCTAGGTTTTCTCATACACATAATATACAGGGTGTAACCGGAACGCTAGCAAAACTTAGCGTTATTGTTTATATACTACCTACACACAATCCAATACCATAATTATTTTCTTCATTTTGTAGTTTTTGTGATTTAGTATTTTTCAAACCCGCAATGTAGGTATAGCGTGCAAAACTCGGGTCAATGTCCCGCCTACGACGTAACGTTTGTTGACCTCTGGCGTCAGTTAGATGTTTCATTTGCATTATATCGTAAACTTTTACAAAATTATAGGTTTTTACTAAATTTTTTTCGCGTTTTTTTTTGTGGTATCATATCAGTTATCATCAGTATCAGACTATCACCTGTCTTTATTGTTGTTACACCCTGTATAGATTCCTACTGAGAAATAATTTTTATTATTATGGGGTTTTCTAAAACCTAAATTCTCGCGAACGAATTTGCAGGAAAAAGGATGTTATCAATATATAAATCAATTTCAAAGGCCTTGTTCACGGAGACGCCGAACATTACGTAGCGTTGTGCGTCGCGTGGCGTGGCGCGACTTTCGACTAATCAGCCCACGGCAATATGCGCCGCTAACACTACCACGAGCAAAAACAAGTGCGAGTCGGTTCCGTAGGTACCATTGTACAAGAAATAACACTTTACAGTTTTTTTTTAAATTTTAGTAGCGGCCATTTCAAAATTTGTATTATTTGTTGCTATATCGAGAAATAGGGTACACATTCTGTGAAAATTTTGACTCTCTACCTATCATTCATACATCATTCATGTTCATGAGATAAAACACGCTGATAGACCGATCGACGGACTGACGGACGGATGGACAGGGGAGGCTTATAGTAATAGGGCCCGACGCACGTGATAACTGTAACTGCTTTGTGTTGCTTCGGATCAACTATGCTTCGTAGGCTCTACTGGCCGCTACAGTGTTGCTGGGGAGGGTAGAGAGCGCAAAGCTCCGCCTGGAAGTGAGCCCTAGCAAACGTCCTTCTAAGGGTGCCTCCTGTAGGGCCGGACCACGGCTTAGGATAACGTTGTGATGGGTGGAAACTAGCAGACCTTTGTTTCAACCAGCCTCGGAGGCCCACATTAAACATGCAAAGGCAATACCAAACAATAAACAATTGTCAACGCTGACCCTTTCCCTAATTCATAATGTAAACTTGATTCTAACAAGTACCTGGCAGACCCGGCAAAAGCAAATAATGGATGCTGAAGCCCGATTTTGTTTGAACAAAACTGTTCTTCTAAATATATAAAAGGAAAAGGTGACTGACTGACTAACTGACTGACTGACTGATCTATCAACGCACAGCTAAAACTACTGGATGGATCGGGTTGAAATTTGGCATGCAGATAGCTATTATGACTTAGACATCCGCTAAGAAACGGTTTTTGAAAATTCAACCCTTATAAGGGTGAAATGGGGGTTTGAAATTTGTGCAGTCCACGCGGACGAAGTCGCTAGCATAAGCTAGTTATAATATATTGTACTTATCTCATATTATACTAAATATGAAAGTATGTTTGTTTGTCCTTCAATCACGCTGCAATTGAGCAACGCGACGGATCGACGTGATTTTCCGAATAGATAAAAGACCTGACAAGTGACGTACCGATATATTATAATCTATCTCGTATACCGGAAAATCAAAGTGTTCCCACGGGTTTTCAAAAACAGTACATAGGTCCATGCGGACGAAGCAGGCAGGTAGGATCATTGCAAATATAAGGTGAAACCCCTTCAAATGAAATAAAAAAATTGGTTAACATTTTTATTACATTACTTATACTAACACTACTACTACCAGAATAAAATCTCCAAATATATTGGCATGAATATGCCTACTTATAGATCTTAATTCTAAAGATTGGCATTTTCTGCTTTTTATCCCTAAAAAATAAGAGTTCGAACGGGATTTGCAAAAACCTAAATCAACGCGGACAAAGCGGCAGGCAAGCAGTCCCAATATAAGTAAATATAAGTGAAACCCCTTCAAATGAAATAAAAATTGGATATCAGCTTTACTACAACACTTATATTGCCTATTATATCCACCATAATAAAATCTCCAAAATCTTTCGTTTAAGGATTCTCAACGTTTTGAATAGCAACTATGCTATATTATGACCTATAAATACACCCAATTTAAAGGCCCTCGTAAACTCTCACCTGAATATTTATTACATTCCTACCTTTCTATATACATCGCATTGTTATAGACTTATTCTACGCATTTCGAAAACCCAAGAGATCGTTTAACGCCCAGGGTGAGGGTTTATCGAATTCAATATTTTAAGGAATAAGAGATAAGCGATGTTATTCAGTGCATACAATAGTACGTATATTTTATGCAATTATGTACACTTTGAAAGGATAGAAATATTTTTAATTCAAATAAACTTTTACAAGTAGGTACTTTTGAATCGTCAAATACATCTACCACTGGTTGGGAATGCTTTCCCTACCGAAAAAACTCGGCGGTTGCTCTTTTCATTAGGATTGCTATATGCACAACTTATATGCATATTTCTTAATTGACTGTATAATAACATAATCTTCTTAAATATATAAAAGGAAAAGGTGATTGACTGACTGACTGATCTATCAATAACGCACAGTTCAAACTACTGGACGCATCGAGCTGAAATTTGGCATGCAGATAGCTATTATGACGTAGGCATCCGCTAAGAAAGGATTTTTGAAAATTCAACCCCTAAGGGGGTGAAACAGGAGTTTGAAATTTGTGTACCTGGTCCACGCGGACGAAGTCGCGAGCATAAGCTAGTCTATTTATATTTTTATTACTTTCTTTAAAGACAAAGAACTCACAATCAATACTAGATACCTACTACCTTCAGAGAGGCTAAACTTTAGTACTATATTAAAATCTCATTTAGTTATTTCACTTTTAATAATATCTTTCAAGTATTTTAAGAAAGAGATAAGTTGAGGTCATAAAATATTTAAAAATAAATCCGCTAGAATTTATTGTTTGGACCAAAAATAGCGCTTTTATTGACATTTTTATAGCCGCAGGGCAATCACGCGGCATCGAAGCACGTAAACAAGGATTTGGCTCTCCTTCAGGATGTTCGGCCATTTTCTTAGCACAAGTAATTTAATGCTGTAGTATTTACTTATTTATTACTTTTGTATAGACCAAAGTAGTACGTAAGCTCAGATGTCTACGAAAGTACCTGCCATAAAACAGAAAATAATAAAAACGTCTTAAAATACTTGTTTTTTAGGGTTCCGTACCTCAAAAGGAAACCGGAACCCTTATAGGATCACTTTGTTGTCTGTCTGTCTGTCAAGAAACCTACAGGGTACTTCCCGTTGACCTAGAATCATGAAATTTAGCAGGTAGGTACATCTTTATAGCTGACATTTGGGGAAAAATCTGAACACCGTGAATTTGTGGTCACATCACACAAAAAAATTAAATTGTGGTCATGAACTAATAATTATAATTAGTATTTTCAATTATCAAAGTAAGATAACTATATTAAGTGGGGTATCATATGAAAGGGCTTCACCTGTGCATTCTAAAACAGATTTTATTTATTTTTATGAATCATAGTTTTTGATTTATCGTGCAAAATGTCGAAAAAATACGACTGTACTACGGAACCCTCGATGCACGAGCCTGACTCGCACTTGGCCGGTTTTTGTAATTTGTTTTCTATTATGAATAGGATTTACTTAAACCTTAACGGATTTTCGCCATAGTGCATTTTATCGACACTTTGCGTTTTGTCGTAGCAGTACGTAGTAGCGTAGCGTCACACGAGTAGAATATCTACTCGTGTGATAGCGTAGCGTCATTTTTTGTAGCTGCCCATTCAATCATGGAAATAATCATTGTAGCCATGGAGAGCGGGACAATCATCTCGGACTTTTCGAAGTTATTGCACTTTGTTCATCGTGAGGAAACTCGCATACCTAAGAGTTCTCCATAATGTTCTTCATAGAGTGTATAAAGTTTGCCAATCCGCACTTGGCCAGCGTGGTAATCTATGGCCAAGCTGTTCTCATTTTGAGACGAGACCGTAATACTCAGTAGTGATCGGCTGATGGGCTAATCATGGTGATGATGAATGGTATGTTGATAGGTTGATAGACTTGGCATAGAATTGAAGCTTTTTGTGTGGCTTTTCTTTGGTACTTACACGATTTTTAAATATAAGCCCCATTTTGACTCTAAAGGTCTACCTAAGCTGCGCTGCGCGTCACTGCACGTCGCGGCACAGAGCGTTAAAATATTGTTTCTATCACTTTGAATGGCGCATATCGCACTAAAGCGGCGCTGCAAAGTGCTTCACCGCGCGTTGCCGCGCGTCGCGGCTGGGAGAATATTGTGAAGCGCAGCGAAGCGACGCTAGTGCGACATACCCAGCGGCGCGTCGCGTCGCTTCAGAATGCGTACGGCCGGCGCTCGGATAAGATACACGCGCATCGAGTTAAGTATTTAATGTATAGGCGTGATAGACCTCAAAATAAATAACGTAGTTTTAATTTTTGGCACATGACGGGCTCTTAAAAGTATATCCTCAAAATTCCCAACCCCTAGGATGTCGGCTTCCACCCTTTCCCTCTTCAATGTCGCTCATCTTGCGACGTTGTTGTTCGTACGCGATCGGGCATAGAAGTGACGCGCAAGTGACGCGAGCTGCCGCGTACTGCAGTTGTAGTGCGGTAGGTACCGTGAGCGGCCTGAAGTGACGCTTTCTGCAGTCGGACTGCGTAGCTCAGGTGCGTACAGATCTTTAGGTTAACGATTATATTACTGTCACTTCCAATGGTCACTTCACATACTTTACGAGACAGTGTGGTAAGTTAAACGAAAAACTGCCCACGAAACTCGATCATCTATCTTCTTACTCAATTGATCAAGCTTGTTTTACCAGCGCACTTCCTTCATCAGATCTTCCTTTTAGAAGGCATTCAAATCTAGCAACATTTGATCTAAAATGGAAATTTCTTTTACAAACGTAGAGTTAGGAAAACGAAATATGTTCCAGAGGTTAACCCCTAGGGAATGCGAGAGAATTGCACAAGTTTGGAGATGAAAACATTTACGAGTAAAAACGACACGTGTTTTATTGTTTTACGAAATTGCATTTGGGAGATAAAATGTACAAAAGTCCCAAAACTTTTGTACTTATCAGTGACGACATGGGAATTATTCTACTTTACTATGATTTTAATTTAAATTTACACGTAAAATGATAATGGATTTTTAGGGTTCTGTACTTCAAAAAGAAACAAGGAACCCTTATAGGATCACTTTGTTGTCTGTCTGTCTGTCTATCAAGAAACCTATAGGGTACTTCCCGTTGACCTAGAATCATGAAATTTGGCAGATAGGTAAGTCCTATAGCACAAGTGAAGGAAATACTCTGAAAATCGAGCATTTGTGGTTACAAATTTTAAAAAAATGTGGTCTCAATCTATCGCAATCTCATTGCCCCCTCCTGGTTTTTGACAAGTTCCACCTAAGAGAAGCCGTGACGTGTCAGCTCGTCTAATAGTATGAAAATTTTTTCAAAGAAAAACTGTGGAATTTTTCTTTTACTAGAGAAATACCAAGAGCTTTACGCTGAATAAATAAATTTTATAACGTTAATCTACCAATTACTTTAACGAGACGGTAACTGTTATGGACAGCCGTTAAGCTTTCAACGAATAGTTTTCGGAGCGAAATTATTATGAAAAAGCTGTATTCAGATACCTAATGCTAAATTGTTTATTGATTTTTTTGTAGACAAAATTTTTGCTGTGCTTAAATGGAATATGTAGGTACAACAAAGTTAAAATGACTTCAAAATCAGTAACCTTATTATAAAAGCGAAAGTGTGTTTGTTTGTCGGTTTGTTGGTTTGTTGCTTTGTCCTTCAATCACTTCGCAACGGTGCAACGGATTGACGTAATTTTTTGCATGGGTATAGATAAAGACCTGGAGAGTCACATAGGTTACTTTTTATCCCGGAAAATCAAAGAGTTCCCACGGGATTTTAAAAACCTAATTCCACGAGGACGAAGTCGCGGGCATCAGCTAGTATTATAATAATTTAAAAATAAATTAGTACTTCTTTATAAATTTACACAAACTTTAATAATTGTGTTTGAAATTCCCAAAAATTCTGATACATATACTTGTATTTCTTTATATTTAATTGTAAGCCCAAATATCAATTTTTATGGACATAACCATGACATAACTTGAAAAACCGGCCAAGTGCGAGTTAGACTCGCGCACTGAGGGTTCGTACCTACTACAATCGTATTTTATCGACATTTTGCACGATAAATCAAAAACTACTTACTAGATCTCGTTCAAACCAATTTTCGGTGGAAGTTTGCATGGTAATGTACATCATATATATTTTTTTAGTTTTATCATTCTCTTATTTTAGAAGTTACAGGGGTTACACACATTTTACCACTTTTGAAGTGTCTCTCGCGCAAACTATTCAGTTAAGAAAAAAATTATATTAGAAACCTCAATATCAAAAAACAAAAATTTTGAGTTTCCGTTCTAAGTATGGGGAACACCAAAATTTATTGTTTTTTTCTATTTTTGTGTAAAATGCGGTTCGCAGAACTTCTACTTGCCAAGACATCTACTTACCAAGTTTCAACAGTATAGCTCTTGTAGTTTCGGAAAAAAGTGGCTGTGACATACGGACAGACAGACAGACATGGCGAATCTATAAGGGTTCCGTTTTTTGCCATTCGGCTACGGAACCCTAAAAACACACTATATAGGTAGTAAAAATGTGATTGTGATTTTTACGCCCGATAGAATCTATCAAGTCAGTGTAACAAGGTGCGCTAACGAACTGTGACAGGCTGACATAGCGCGGGTACAAAATAATGATCCAATACATCCTGCCATTGGTACTGATCTTGAGCATAACCTAATTTTATTAGTATTCGCATCCTCTTCTTACTAATGTAATATGTAAAGGACAAACGCAGTTTGACAGTTTTAAATTTAATTTTTAGATGGTAAACCCCGTGATTTTAGCGCACAGTCGCGAGCCTACTGTTTAAATTTGTAGCGTGCACTAAAATGTAGAGTATTTAAATGTAAAGTTCATGTTCTGTCCCTTTTTAGCATTGTTAAAAAGAAAAGGATGCAAATACTCTAAATTTAGTGTAGAGAAAGACAACGGAATCGGTGCCAACGTTTTACTGGAATTCTAATTGGAAAAATGTGGAGGGAATAAAGCTCTAGTTTCCTAGGACAGCGGTTCCATCTATTAACGGCCGCTGTAATTTCTGACGTTACTGAAACTGATTGGTGATGACTCAAAATGGCTCACGGCCACTGAGAATTTTATTTCTGTCATGGTTAAGAAGTCGGCCTCCTAATCGGGGAGTCCAAGGTTCGTTCCAGATTACCTCTGTTTTTCGGAGCTATCTATGTATGTTTTAAGCAACTAAATATACCTGTGTGATACAGTGGTGATACAATAATTAAAATGTCCACAATATAATACAAGTAGATATTAAATCGATAGAACCAGTAGGTACTCTCATAAATAAGAGCATTATGTATATCATATCTATACGAATATCAAGAATAAATCCACTCGAATGAATAAAGTCGACGATAGAATGTATTATGTACAATTGAGACTTCAACAGCGAATACTCCGAATATCCATATTTCGTATGCTTCATAGCATTCTCGCCTCGAACCCACTCTCTCGGAGTTGTAGAATGTTCGGGCTTCTATTGGATGTGAAATAATAGATGACTCTCGAAATCTCAGCAAATGGAAGTCAATCCGTACGAGTTTGGGAAATTTAAACGACGCATATTTAAATTATATACAAACGAAACGATTTCATCAGGAATTCATCAATTCAAATTCTTTCAATACATTTGAAAGAATGATACTATTAAAAAAATCATTAGGTAGGTATTATTTCTCTAAAGTGTCGTATTCGAATTTGTTTGCACATTATTCTTTACTAGCTGATGCCCGCGACCTCGTCCGCGTGGAAATAGGTTTTTAAAAATCCCGTGGGAACTCTTTGATTTTCCGGGATAAAAAGTAGCCTATGTCACTCTCCAGGTCTTTATCTACACCCATGCAAAAATCACGTCAATCCGTTGGACCGACTTAAGTTAACATTAAAAAAACATTTCTCATGAATCATGTGTGCTCAGGCAATCAATAAAATAATATAGTGCAGTTACCAATTCCAAACTCAGTTGGCACTTGGAACTCGCCAGGCAACCAACTATGATTTCGAATATCATAAAATTCTGTATAAATTCTTTCAATTCAATTCAAATATTCATGAATTCCGGAATAACTTCGCCAGTTGGACGCAAACATTCATCACGTTTCAATCAAGCTTGTCAAAATGTAAATTTCAATGTTGTATATTCCATCAGATACCGAGAATTCTGGTTTCCAGACTTCCCACAACCCTTTTCTGGATAATTTATGGCTTTTGGTCTACTAGGAAGTTAGATAAAGAATCCTTTCTTAGCGAATGCCTAGGTCATAATAGCTATCTGCATTCAAAATTTCAGCTCGATCCGTCCAGTAGTTTGAGTTGTGCGTAGATAGATGAGTCAGTCAATCAGTCACCTTTTCCTTTTATATATTTAGATACGGAGAATTCTGGTTTCCAGACTTCTCACAACCCTTTTCTGGATAATTTATGGCTTTTGCTCTATTAGGAAGTTGGAGAAAAGGTCTTCGCACATTCGATCATCACTCAAACCCGACATATTATGGTAAAGCATGGAAACAATGAGCTCTATATCGTGCTTCGACATCGTGTATTGAGGTTCTTTACGGTGGAATTTTCAACATTTGACACTATCCCAGCGAATCACGCCCTCAGGACTGTATCACAGTTCACGACAGTGGATACTACAAAACGAACAACTTCTAACAAAACGTCGAGGCAATGACGTCACTGGCAGGCCTCAAATGTAAGGTAGCCCTATTTTTCTATGATTTTACGTCACCATAGCCTAATATTTGTCAGGAGTTCCAGATTACTATCCCTTCTGGATTTTCTGATCTAAATTAGCTATACAATTATACGTCTGTCAATGTAAGTAAAAGGGGTTTCCTAACATCAATGGTAGTCTCTGAGGTTTTTCTTTTTATTTTTAATTGGGATCCAAATTGCTTAGAGCATTTTTCTGCAGCAGTACTTAGTTATTTGTGAGTGAGAATAAAAACAAATCAAAATAAAAAAAAAAACCCATGTACGTACCTACATAGAATTTATTCTTTTCTTATTTTAGCAGTTGTACGTCTAGCGTAGGTAAGCAAAATAATATCTGTAAATAGATTCTGCAGGATTGCGCTTCCGATGTCACTCTATTCATTCGCTTGACAGCACTGTACTGCAGAAAGGGGAAGGCTATTATTGCCTCGCAAAATTTGACGTAGACGAGGAATTTCCATTAAGATTGCTTACTATATTACATTACTTATATAATTTTTATGATAGTGTTTTTACCTATATACACTTCAAGGAAATTTCTAAATAATTTTAAATACTTACATATCAAAAATTGCGGAACGGGCAGGTTTCGTCACTGGACAGGAATAATTTCGTCACTGACAGCAAGCGAACCGTGGTTTAGCGGTCAGAGCGTCGGGCGCGATTTAAGGAGACGCAGGTTCGAATCCTGCCGGTCCACAATTTTTGATATCATCTTAACTTTTCGGAGTTTCATACATTTTAAGAAATTTAAATTATCACTTGCTTTAACGGTAAAGGCAAACACTTGAGGAAACCTGCGTGCCTGTTCCTCCATAATGTGAAGTCTGTCAATCTTCACTTGGCCACGTGATAAACTATAATTAAACCCTTCTCATTATGAGAGGACACCCGTTCTCAATAATGAGCTGGCGATGATGTTGACGATGATTACTATTTCTTCATTTTATTTCTCTTCTTCATTTGAAATAAAATCGCCCTCAGTTAAAAAGCGATCGACTACGTTAACTCTATCATTTATACTTTCTTTAAATAAAATTATATTAAGTATATCTGATCCTGAGAAATTCAAACGAGAATCGAGATCATTGAAAAACGCAACGAAGTTTCAAGAACAAGAGCTTAATCATAAATAATTGCACTTTCTATTTTCTATTCTCTGGTTATTTGTGCATAATTAAATTGCATGAAATTAAATTTCACAACAAATTTTAGCGTAAAATTTATTAATTTATTCGTTCTGAAAATGAATTTCAACAAAGTAATTTCAAACAATAACTTGTTTCGCGCTCGTGAAAACCTTAACCGTTTATAAAGCTATTGCAGTAAAACGTTCATTTTCGACCGAGTCACGTTTCAAATAGATCTTGTATTTAATTCCAGCAGTTTATGAGCAATTTTATTGTTATACCTACTGCATCTCGAATTAATATACTCGCTGATGAAAACAGTTTATCAAGTGAACGTGGATGACAGAAGATCTGTTGTTCTTTTACGTTTATTTTATATTAGGTACCTATATCAAAATATTCTGCAAAATTCTCCATAAAAAGGTCCGTGAAGTCTACCAATCTGCATTTGGCCAGCGTGGTGGACTATGGCCGATCTCTTCTTTGTATGAATTGTGGGTATGGAAACCCAAACTCACTGAGAGGTGATACGTGCTCAATAGTGAGCTGTCTAATGGGTTGATCATGATGATGATGTCCCTTACATCCTGTATATGGACATCTCTCCACCACCCATGACCCTACCAACCTCTCGGTTATATGCTCTTGGCGTGTTTCCCGGGGGCGGCCTCTTGACTGCCTACAAATTATTTTTATTCATCTCTATACTCACGTCAGTTTAGTAATGTTCGGTGTGTGTATTTGCAGTGGCGAGTCCGCCAGGCGGCGCGGGCGCAGCGCAGGAGGTGCCCCGCCCGCCGCCGCCGCCCGCCCCGCGCAACGGCTCTCCCAGTAAGCACGGTTTTCAACAATGACCACTTCAAGTTTTAATTTTTATATTCATAATTGTTCATAGTTTTCTTCTAGTCTCATATCTATATACATATAATATTATCTTTTCTCTTTTTCGGTATTCATTACTGCTCAGACGCAGAAAGTTTGCCGTAGGTTGCCGAGCGTCTTAATATAAGAAGAGCGCAGGTAGCGATCTACAGTAGTGGGAGGGGCAACCACAGAAATCTGTGGTTACCCCTTGTTATTACGATTTCTGTCGGGGCAACCATTGACAAACCTTCTTGCGAGTGGGTCATAGTGTATAATACACTTTCCTTCTATGATTTCTATGATTTTCGCCAGTACTCCAGTTATGCATTATCGTTAGATACTCTTTTGTTATTGATGGTCTGCATTCATACATTTGCTCGATCACATCTGTTATTATAAGTTACTTTAAAAAGCTTGAAACATCATGAATTATATTTGGAGTTTGTTTACAAGATTTTTAAATAAAATAGTAGATACCTACAATATTTATTCACTTCATCGCATGAAACAATTTCTGTATTTACGTTACTATGTGCGATTTCGTTAAAAAATTCAAAATTATAAATATTTCCTCTTATTCATACAAATTAATAATCCTGTAGATTCGCATCGAATCAATGCGTATCGCATATTATTTTTTTATTGTAAAAAACACTTGCCGAAATATTTCACCTGAAGCATGATAAGAAACGGTTAGTACCTACTGTAGGTAATAATTACTTCAGAAATGTTGAAATATGCGCTAAAAACTTTTACTTATTTTTTTAAAAGTCTAGTGCCTCTAATTAAATACAAAAAAAATCTTTTCAACTCCTGTAGTAATTATTTCCAATAATAGAGTCCTTTGATATCTTTTTGTCATTAAATTTCTTCGGTCTACAGAAAAGAGATTTTTATATCATCACTGGCGTGTAAATTAAGTATTTAAGTGTCTAAGTAGTTGTTATTTCTTATTTTGAATGTAAAATATAAATGAATATTGGTGCTGTTTTGTCTATACGCTAACTAACTTCTTCTTAAAGTGCTGCTAATGGCTAATCAAATAATGAAAAGTAGATAGCTATTTAAAACCTGCCAATTTAAGGCTGGGTTTTTAACTGTAAGCTAATTTAACTTAGGAGAAAGATAGATTTAATCATTAGATAAAAGAAAACTCTTTAACCTGCTCACCAACACCCAGTTTAAAGCCTTGGAAAACTCGGCACAGAAATTCCCTTTGTAATAAAGATGTGGATTAAGGCCAATTTTTTTTTAATTCCTACGGGACAGGAAATAAAGATAATTTCTATTTTCACTGAGCGAAACCGCGGACGGTCGCTAGTAGTAATATACAAAAGTTATCAAATTATTACTTTTAGCCAAATTAGCACCATTGTCTAACATAGCGTTATTTCCAGTATGTTGCATGTTCTGTTTAAAATGCATGTTGTGTGAATATTTTCTGTAATAAGTGTATAGAGTAGGTATATGTTGCGTATTACAAAATAGCTATGACCCTAGAAGTAGACGTGATTTCGAATTTAAATCCATACTAATATTAATAAATGCGAAAATGTGTCGGTCTATCTATCTATTATGTTTACGGCCCATCCGTTTACCGATTTTGTGGGGTGCAGAGATAAATACAGTATGCGGCAGAAAGTAATGTACATCGGTATTTAGAATGACATTTCGGCTTTGTAAAGCGTTGTCTTTGTCACTCATACCTATATGACGTTTTGTCGGTCTCAATGACAGAGACAATGCTCTACAAATCTGCTATCTCCTAAACGTAAGTATATATTCTAAACGTCGATGTACATTACTTTCAAGTTTCAGCCGCGTACTGTAGCTAGCATTCCAAAGAGGTCTTAGAATACTTTCACACGAAATTACAGAATTGCCACAGCATTTTTAAAAGCCTTAATTCATGCTATCGAAGTCGCGAGCATCATCTAGTAAATACCTACTTAATACCAGCAAAAATGTGTCTGTATCTACTCCATTTAAACCTCTATCCAAAATCAGTTCATACGCTGAACTGATTTTGACGAAATTTTGTACAGAGAGGCTTTTATCCCGGAAATGAGTTGAATGGGACTGAAAATATACTGTTTTCATCCCTGGAAAAGAGTTCGTACGAAAATATAGCACATACCTATTGTGAAATATATAATACTTAAATATCTAAAACCACGCAAATAAAGTCGCGGCCAAATGCTATTTCCAAAAAAAACAAACTCTTAATGATAATAAAGTAAACGTGTTGACGTATTATACGGTTATAGCTTTTTTCCTGTTAAAAAGAATCCATTATTTATCTGGGACGCGTTCGGAGGCTTCGTCGTATTTTCCAAAAAGAAAATAGTATTTTTTCCCACCCTCAAGGGATTTGAATGACCACGGAAAACGATTCAATCTAATTTAAGGTCACGCAAAATCTATGTGGGTACGCAAATGGATATTGACTACATACATTACTAGCTGACCCGCCCCGGCGTCGCTCGGGTGGAATTTTAAAAAATCAAGGTAGGGGTTGAATTTCCAAAATACACGTATTTCTTCATCTGTGACCAACCAAATACCAATTTTCACGCAAATAACTTCAAAAATGACGGACTTTCATACAAACTTTCATCCCCTATTTAACCCCCTTGGTAGCAGAATTTTCAAAAATCGTGACATACCTACGTATTTTTAATTTTTAGTCTAAAGCTTAGATACCAATTTTCATCTATGTAACTTCAAAAGTGACGGACGGCGCCGTCCTATTGTCATCGCTCGCGCGAAGATGCGATGCGATTTCATCGTGCGATGAAATACAATAAGAACGCATCGCATGATCGCGCGATCTTCGATAGGACATTCAGTAGAACACAGTTTGTTTGAACGCACGGGACGAGCGATCATTTTCGTCGGACGCACGCATCATCGCACGAGCGATGACAATAGGACGGCGCCTCCAGGTTTTTAACTATACCTACTATTTCCCTTGTCCACAGAGCAAGGCGCCCTCACAATAGTCCGTCGGTCGTCCAGCCGCGGCAAGACAGAGACCTCGCCGCCGACCGACGAGCAGCTGGACCAGCTGGACCTAGACACTGAGCACTTGCCCGCCGTCGACACGCCCGACGCATGCGATAAGGCCGCACTCAGGTAAATACTTACTAAATACTTTTCCACTTCTCATGCTCGTCAAGTTCTTCTTTAAGCGTGCTGTAAGTAGGTTCCGTAGCCGAATGGCAAAAAACGGAACCCTTATAGATTCATCATGTCTGTCTGTCTATCTGTATGTCTGTGTGTATGTCACAGCCACTTTTTTCCGAAACTACGAGTATAAAAGCTATACTGTTGAAACTTGGTAAGTAGATATTGTATTCTGTGAACCGCATTAAGATTTTTACAAAAATAAATTTTGGGGTTCCCCATACTTAGAACTGAAACTCAAAAAAAATTTTTATGTGTCTATAGGATAGGTCTTCAAAAATGAAATTGAGGTATAAGATAGTATGAGACCCGTTCTCAGTTGGGGTCGGCGATGGGTTGAAAATGATGAAAATACATAGAATGCTTCATAACAAAATAAACCAAGCTTTCTAAAATTGCTGCTTGCAACTTGAGCGAAAAAAACGGAACATTTTATGCCAACAAATAAAATATTGCATGCATAACAATGGCGTGGAAACAATTGTTCCCAAAATGAACGCAAAATGTCAACCACGGAGTTGTGCTGTGCATTAATTTCTTTGAAAACATTGAAAAATGAATACTGTTTTCAATCCATATTTTTGTTAGCATTAAAATGTTGTTAGAGACGCTGTCAATTATTTATTATTGTGTTTGTAAATTGGAATGAACAGCCCCATTAAATGCTCGTCGTGAGAATGAAATTAAAACGTGAATAAACCGTGAAAAACACTTATTTTTAGGGTTCCGTACCTCAAAAGGAAAAACGGAACCCTTACAGCATCACTTTGCTGTCTGTCTGTCAAGAAACCTACAGGGTAGGCACTTCCCGTTGACCTAGAATCATGGGTAGGTAGGTAGGTCTTATAGCAGACATAAGGGGAGAAATCTAAAAACCGTGAACTTGTGGTTACATCACACAAAAAAATTAAATTATGGTCATGAACTAATAATAATTAGTATTTTCAATTTTTAAAGTAAGACAACTATATCAAGTGGAGTATCATATTATGAAAGTGCTTCACATGAGCATTCTAAAACAGATTTTTATTTATTTTTATGCATCATAAATCATCATTTATGTATAGTAATTAGATAAGGCTAGCTTTAACATTTATTGTAATATTTTCATCAATAAAAAGGTATATAGTTACGTCATAAATATAGTTATGTGCATAGTTCACTTAGAGTGATGAGACTAGGATCGTAGACAAATGGTTGAGTTATTGCTTTCTAAACGGCACCTATCAGTAATGACTATTTAAAGAGGTGTGGTGGCACTTGAAACAATTGGTAGCAATACTCTTGATGGATTGCAATAATTAGAAGTTAGAACCTTACGCAAAGTTATTCGCAAAATTATACGCAAAATATTTTTAACATTGTTCTTTTTAGGGTTCTGGACCTTAAAAGGAATAATGGAACTTTTTTTTCCTTTGTTGTCTGTCAAAAAAATTAAATTGTGGTCATGAACTAAAAATTAGTATTTTCAATTTTCATATATCAAGTCTGGTATCATAATATGAAAGGGCTTCACCTGTGCATTCTAAAACAGATTTTTATTTATTTTTAGGCATCATAGTTTTTGAATTATCGTGTAAAATGTCGAAAAAATACTACTGTAGTACGGAACCCTCGTTGCGCGAGCCTGACTCGCACTTGGCCGGTTTTTTTTTTGTAATTTATCAATATGGCGGTGGCCGCGTTAGAAACTGTAACACAGTTTCTAACTAAAGTAGTTGTTGCCGTTATTTACTTTTAAAAGGCAATCAATGTAAAGCGAAAGATAAAGATTTTACATTTTTGTTTTCTACGATAACTCCAGTTACAACTTTACGGCTACCTTTTTTGATATGAAATTAAAAACGGTTAAGTGCGAGTTAGACGTGCACACGACGGATTCCGTACAAGATGTTATGTCTTTGTACTTACTTACTTTTTTTTTAAATTGCATTTAGATTTTTTATTATTCGTAGCTACTAGGCACCCTTCGGATGATGATGATGATGATCAACCCATCGCCGGCTCACTATAGAGCACGGGTCTCCTCTCAGAGTGAGAAGGGTTTTGGCCATAGTCTACCACGCTGGCCAAGTGCGGATTGGCAGACTTCACACACCTTTGAGAACATTATGGAGAACTCTCAGGCATGCAGGTTTCCTTCGGATACGAACCCTAAAAATACCTGTATGCCAAACAAAACAGATAAAATACGGTTTCCATAACAATAGAAAAATCCAAACACAACAATAATTGTTCTGGTTCAGATCAGGAAATAACGACCAAGGCTGGAATTGCCTCGCAAACATTGGAAAGGTAAATACTCCGAATTGTATTGAATATCTATTTCAGGGTTTTGTGTTTACTCTCTGTAAAAACTAGCGTAAGTAATTTAATATTTGAACTTCCATTAGGCTTATCGATTTTTAGGGTTCCGTGCCTCAAAAGGAAAAACGGAACCCTTATAGGATTACTTTGTTGTCTGTCTGTCTGTCAAGAAACCTAGAGGGTACTTCTCGTTGACCTAGAATCATGAAATTTGGCAGGTAGGTCTTATAGGACACATAAGGGGAAAAATCTGAAAACCGTGAATTTGTGGTTACATCAGGAAAAAAAAATTAAAACGTGTTCATGAACAAAAATTAGTATTTTCAACTTTCATAGTAAGATTACTTACCAAGTGGGGTTTATGAAAGGGACATTACATTCTAAAACAGATTTTTACTTATTTTTATGCATAGGTAATAGTTTTTGATTTATCGTGCAAAATGTCGAAAAAATACCCGAGTACGAAACCCTCGGTGCGCGAGTCTGACTCGCACTTTGCCGGTTTTTTTGTTTTTGCAGTAAAAGCTGCTACTATCCTTTAATGGACGTGGAAACGGGAAATTTAATAGAAGCTCAAAGAATAACAAGCTTAATTCGCTTTAATCCCATAATCCCTTAAAACAGACTAAGCGGACTATTAGTTCACTCTTTCATGCAGCATGCTATAATGCACCGCCCGCCCTTCCACTACTAAAGCAATGAACAAAGTAAACAATAGCCTCGATAGCGGACTGAATTCCGAAAGGACTTTTCACACCTTTGAAAACATCATGGAGAACTCTCAGGCGTGCAGGTTTCCCACAATGTTTTCCTTCACCATTAAAGCAAGTGATATAGTTTAAGCTTACTAGATATTATGTTTTTAATAAATTCCCACATTATTAATAACGTGCGTCTGATAATCTCTTTCAAAGTGATGCGGGTTAATATGAGAAGTTGACAGTTAACACACAGGGCGATGCCGATATTGACTTTCCTTTGAGACCTTTCAAACATGTTTTGCAATAATGAGGATACCTAAGACCTAGATACTAACTATAGTATCTATATTCACGTGTGAGATTGGTGATAAAAACATTTAACGGTGGGCCTAACTTTAAAACTAGTTACTGTTACGGAAATCATAGATCATAGTTTCTAAAATGTGCCTACAAAATTACATCGAGTTTGGTTAATATTCAAATCAAATGAGAACTATACTATTTCGTTAAACTGTGATACTACGTATTATATGTATGGAGCGAAAAGCTGTGATAGCCTAGCGGTTAGGACGTCCGCTCTCTAACCGGAGATCGGGGGTTCTATCCCGGGCACGCACCTCTAACTTTTAAGAGTTGTGTGCGTTTTAAGTAATTAAATATCACTTGCTTTAACGCTGAAGGAAAACATCGTGAGGAAACCTGCATGCCTGAGAGTTCTCCATAATGTTCTCAAAGGTGTGTGACTATGGCCAAAACCTTTCTCACTCTGAGAGGAGACCCGTGCTTTGTAGTGAGCCGGCGATGGGTTGATCATGATGATGATGATGGAGAGACTGCAGTTAATATCATAATAAAAATAGAGCTTTCATTATAGGTGTATTTGTAGGTACGTACATCACATAATCTGTATAATATAGACCGAGTCTTAATTTCCGTCATCCCGCCGTGACAAAGGCAATCTGTGTTAACGATCGGATGCTGAGACAGATGTATCGCTTTACTACACTAACACATGCGATAGATAAGTAAATGTTTATCAGCCAAGGACTAATCTAGTCCCTATATTTTACATAGAATAATCCTACTAATATTATAAATGTGAAAGTGTGGATGTTTGGATGTTTGTTACTCAATCACGCAAAAACGGATCAACGGATTTGGATGAAATTTGGAATGGAGATAGATTATACCCTGGATTAACACATAAGCTACTTTTTATCCCGGAAAATCAAAGAGTTCCCACGGGATTTTTAAAAACCTAATTCCACGCGGACGAAGTCGCGGGCATCAGCTAGTAGAATATACTTGGTACGTACCTATGCGTGGAATAGGATGATTCTGTGTTACCCTATCTGTAAGGAAGGAAGAAAAATGTACGTTAACCTTAATGTAGCCCAAGCATTACAAAGAGAACTCCGAATTAAACTAGTAACTCCATTTTGCCAACATGGATTTACTCGCTTTTATTGGACCATTCGCGCCTTTCACATCAAACCACCTTTTTCCTTTTTGTCCCAACTGGAATTCAAGCTGCAATCGAGATTTACAGACTGTGCAATACACTTTATATCGCTTTTATTCATCGTATCTTTTTTATTTATTTATTTTTGAGTAAATTTTCTACACCTAAGAACCTTTGACTTAATTTAACTAACTTTTAGTAACTTAATTTGTTATTATTTGTAACTACATTTTTGGTACACGAAAAATAAAAATAAATAAATAAACCATCATCAGCAACCCATAGACGTCCACTGCTGGACATAGGTCTCTTGTAGGGACTTCCACGTGCCACGGTCTTGTAATCAGAACGCAGGCAAAAACGAAGACAGGTACCTACTAATGATTACTGATATGATACCACAAAAAGAACACGAATTTTGTAAAAGTTTACGATATATTGCAAATAAAACATCGGCTGACGCCAGAGGTCAACGAACGTTACGTAAGTAGGTCACTCGGATTCAATGCCGCGTCGTAGGCGGGGCATTGACCCGAGTTTTGTACGCTATACATTGCGGGTTTGAAAAATACTAAAACTACAAAATGAGGCAAATGGTTATTGGTATTGGATTGTGTTTAGGTAGTTTAACACTAACCCTAATTTTTCTAGCGTTCTGGTTACACCCTGTATATTCAAAGTTATAGCACAGAATATAGGAAAAGAAGTAATATGAAAGTTATATAGGAGTTACATAGAAGTTATATTGTATATATTACTATACAATAATAGGACGTACCATATAATTATTATTATTACAGGTAATTGTAGTTAGATAGATATCATAAAAAACAGGTATATTATAAGCATCGCTCGTAGAAACATTAATATGTAGGTAACAACCTACTTCCCTTTTTATAGTCCCTCGGTTTACGAGAGCCATTACTTATTATTACTAAGGCTTTATTTGAAGTACGCTATGGGAAATAGTCAAGGGTATGTAACAACTGCCTATAATTTTATTGATGCTGTGATTATTTCCTATAACGGCGGTTACGCACTCATCCGATCCGAGTCCGTGAAAATACGTTCCTTTTTGTTTTGTATGGGAGCTTATAACATATTATGTCGTAGATAATCGCTGGTATTCTCACGGATGACGGATAGAACTCGGATGACGAAAATGCAGTGCGTAATCGCCGTAAGGGAACTGTGCTAGCTATAAGTATCGATCAATGATCATAATATCAATACCCTAGAGTAAATCAACTAGTAAGATTAAAAATACATACTCCGACAAAGTAATTTATCAAAAGAGTGACAGAGAGCCTCTGAATCTAGGCGGCGCGGCGCGGCGCAAGAATGTGGCGTGTGGAAATCGTTGGGATTTCCACAAGAAAACACCTACATACAATAACCTTTTAAACCATTCGTGCTTCTGTCTCGTTTCTCAAAAGTTAATCACCATACCATTGTAAATGACTTTACGCACGGACATTCACTTTAAAATTACTCCGAGCCAAACTAGGACGAGCGCTAATTAACAAATTTTTCAGTGCAGAAAAATTTAAAGAACTACGGATGAAGTCATCCGCCGTAAATAGGGGACTTAAACGACAAAAATATTAAAGGCACTTTATTAAAATTAAAACATTAATTTCAACAATTTACTTACGTTTTAAGATAAATAAACTAAAATGGTTTATTATTTACGAGGCTTTCTAAAGAGAAAGCCTCAAAATTTGTTTATGTTCAAGAAATTGAACATAAACAAATTATCTCAATAAAATAATTTACTTTCTCATCCCCGCTTGAACGGCCACGGATAATAAGGGGAAAAAATGAAAATCCCTACGAAAAAATACCTTAAAGTAATCGTGAAAATTTTAGTAAAGGTAATATTATAATGAGAGAGGAATAAAGGGAGGTATACAGCGTAATAATCGGTGCCCAAGGCCAAACAGATTTTATGATAGGGGGGTGGTAATTTTTTTATCGTGCCTACATGCACCTTAAGCATATTCTTCTAATTTGATTATAAGACGCTCTTCACACGTATTTTTAACCCGACTACAAAAAAAATATGAGTCTTGCACTGTGTTTATTTGTAAATTCATTGTTTCCCCTATAATTCGAGTTGCATTTTTGTTCACAACGAGGTCTGGTGCGTTATGCGTAGTAGATGCTACATTATCATGATCAACCCACACTATCAGGTTACTACAGAGCACGGGTCTCCTCTCAGAGTGAGAAGGGTTTTGGCCATTGTCTACCACGCTGGCCGAGTGCGGATTAGCAGACTTCACACAGCTTTGAGAACATTACGCAAAACTCCCTTCGAAGGTTTTCTTCATCGTTAAAGCAAGTGATATTTAATTCCTTAAAACGCACATAACTTTGAAAAGTTACAGGTGCGTGCCCGGGATCGAACCCTCGACCTCCGATTAGGAGGCTGACGTTCTAACATCACAGCTTCTAGGTATTACATAGAAGTCGTTGATTCTAAAATGACTAATTTGTAATTGATATTTTTTCTTGTCCACAGATTACGCTATCTCCTTAGACAATTAAACAGAGGTGAAATACCGGCAGAAACACTACAAAAGAATCTACAATATGCAGCAAAAGTACTTGAAGCAGTCTACATCGATGAGACCAAGTATGTATTTCATAATTTACAGACATTATTAGGTACCTACCTACTAACATTCATAACAAAGTTAATTGTATTAAAAAGTTATATACGCTTTGAAAAGTTTATAAAGCTGATCGATGGAAAAACTCTCATTTACTTAATTGGAGTTGACAGTATTTCATCATGATTTTTATTACTTATTTTATTTATTTAGGCCAAACAGTTAACAAGACACTAAAAGTACATAATAATAACCAATAACAAACACACCAGTAGTTGGTGTCTTTAATAGTTTATTAGCTAATCCAAATTCCGACAGAGCTTGTAATCTGTTGAGATTGTTACAGAGTACCTAAGTAACATTGTTGTAAAATTTGTATGATAGGATAGATTGTAGGATAAGTTAGAGTCGAATATATAGATAGAATTGTATAATAAAATAGGGTACAATAACTCTGAATAAATGTAAAGGCCTGTTAATAAAATATTTAAAAAAACACCAGTGAAGGAGAAGGGGAAGGGTGGAATAAGATCAAACGACTACTCAGAACACTCCCCATTGTAAAGACAGGATATAGAACACGCAAAGATAGCTTAGGTACGTCTTTGTGGTGTTCTAGGTTCACTAACGAGCTGGTTATTTTGAGATTATACACAAGTCAGACTGCCCACTTTTGAATCCTATGAAGGAGTTGGTAGGTAGGTACTATTGTGCTTCGGCCCAAAGCATTATAATTTGCCAAACATATTATAGCAATGTGTACTGGACCCATAAATTAAACAGTAATATTATATATAGGACGAAATATAAATACGAAAGTCTCTGTCTATCCTTCAGTTTTTTCTTTCCATTCCGCTTAACGAATTTTGGCGTTTCGTTCAGAGATAGCTTGCATCCCAGAGGCAATTATAGAGTTCCCACAGAATTTCTTAAAACATAAATCCACGCGGATAAAGTTACGGGCATCATCTAGTAAAAACTAAAATGAAATAAGTAGGTAAGTGATTTTTGCCTTTACCTTTATAAGACTATTCATTCGACTACCAACGAAAGCATATTATCAACTTCCAATGAAAGAGACAATTTACTGACGCAAATAAAATTTTCCGTATCATTTAAAAACTTTTGAAAGCGTAATAATTTAATTGCAACATACATGAAGTTGAATGAAGCTTTTATTTAAAGTAACTGTTCAATTACACAATATATTATTTCGTTACTTCCGAAACATTTGGTTAATTTCGTCATATTCGTAAATGTTGCAATTTCAGTTTGTTATCGAGCGAAATTTCATTATTCCTATGTTTCAGATACGCAGTCCGCTCGGGGATACTATTATCATAATATTCGTAGGCTATTTTAGCATAAATGTTCTCAACCGCCATCGATTCATTTCCCAGCCAGCTCTTTTGTAAAGGCTATCGCTTCTTATTCCACGTTCTTTATGTTCCATTGTGTCTCAATGGCGGAGCATTTTTTAAATAAACAATACTACTGAAAATTGGAAAAGCGAAAAAGAATTGTACGAAATTTTATCGCTTCGTTCTCTCAAGATAGACAATCATATTATTCCTTACAATAAACAGAATTCTCTTTGTTTATTTTATTTATTTTATATGGCGGGATCAAACATTTTTTGATTATTTTTCTATCAGTCTGTCGGTTAAGACTTATGAGTATATTTTATTTTATTGAAAGTTATTTTTAATTTTCCATACATTTTATCCCGTAATGAGGCAATTTATTATTACTAACTAAGATTTTAGATTTTTTTCTAAAATAACTTAAAATTAAATCTTGAATAAACTAACATCTGTTTCGAACAACTCAGTGTTTATCTATCAGTCAGTCATCAACCTCATCAACCGAATGAGTTCACAGCGGGACATAGGTTTCTTGTAGGGATTCCACACCGCCTGAATCCAGCGGCTCCCTGCGACCTGTCTGATGTCGTCCGTTCACCTAGTGGGGTGTCTTCCAACGCTGCGCCTTCCGGTGCGAGGTCGCCATTCCAGCACCTTGGGTCCCCAACGTCTATCGGTTTTCCGAATTATGTGCCCTTCCCATTGCCACTTCAGCTTCGCAACCCGTTGATCTATGTCGGTTACTTTAGTTTTCCTACGGAGATCCTCATTTGTGATTTTGAAATTCCAAGCGTAGCTCTCTCCATCGCCCGCTGAGTGACTCTGCGCTCTTGTGAGGCCCATAGTTAGCGACCATGTCTCGGATCACGCAGTAAACTTGATTACATTTTTAGGTTAAGTTAAAAAATGCCTACATAATCAAATAAATTAGACCCAATTTACTGGAGCATAAAATGTCATCAAAACGGACGTTTTGCCGTAAACAGAATTGTGTCAATTTACTTAGTAAACTCTCTAAATAACGCTTTGTAAAATTTATCCGTGTCCTTTTGAGTGACTTCAAAGTCAACTTCAAAGTCATTATAGGTAGGTACGTAGGTATAAATCAAATGTAAATATACCTACAACTTATCCACTATTATGTACAAAAATGAAGTTGTAGATAATACGTACATATTAATTACCTATAAGTTTCACTTATATACCAGAAAAAAGGTAGATCAGAAATTCTTTTGCCCAATATGGAGTCGCGGTGATCGGAATCTCTAAACATATTCAATTTAAACATAATAATATTAAGTAAATAATTTAGACACACCAAGAATCTTTTGCAGGTTAGGTTTTTACTAAGGTTTCATGCCTACTTCCCAGGTGCCTTAATATTGGCTTAGATATTAGAGTTGATTTAATTCAATTAACAATGATTGAAATAAGCTTTAGAAATTTTTTCTGAGCAACAATATTTTGTCTACTTTTTTGTTACTACCAGGAAATAAATGTTTATTAAAGGTGTTGACTAAGAGCCAGCGAGGGCCAGAACTTCGTTATTTTATAAAAGCTGAAAGTTCTGTGTATTGTCCCCAATACAGGGAGGAACGATCAGCAACTATGAAGTTTGGATCGTGGTGGCTTTGGGAGTTAACTTACGATAGTTTACGTCAAAGTACAAAGTGTACCTACTACTTAATATTTTTATATTCTCTTCGGAATAGTATTAGAAATCACGTCATGCATTGCCGGACACTTTTAGTACCGTGGAAAAGATTTTTTGCACCTTTGTTACCTGTCCCAAAGCCACCATGATCCAAACTTCATAGTCGCTGATCGTTCTTCCCTGTGTTGAAGACAATACCTACGCAGAGAAACTTTCATCTTTCATAAAATGACTGGCCCTCGCTGGCTCTCTCTTTACTGGGTGGGTTATGTAAATAAACAAACGTTCGCGTTAGTTAATTAATACTTACATACCTGTCGATAGCTGGATAAAATAAATGTAATTATTTCCCGAAGAGATTAATTTATTTTCATCATGAAAAAATCGTTAACCATTGCACAGTGAACCCGGGTTCGTTAAATCATTTATCAAACAAAAAGATGGAAGCACTGAATTGAATGTAAATTAATTATGTTTTCCTATTCCTTGGTCGCCTGTTAGAGATCGCTGATAAGCGATAAGGCCGCGTTTGTAGGCCGACTTATGTTTATGTTTTCTGTTATTTTATTTACTGTTATTTTCCTTTTTCTCATCATCATCATCACATGCCTTCTTCGAAACGAAGTTTGGAGGAAATTATGTGTAAAGCTTCTCTATTTAAAAGCCCGAGACTTCTTCCACGTGAACTACACAAATTTCAAACCCCTATTTTACCCCTTTAAGGGGTGAATTTTCAAAAATCCTTTCTTAGCGGACGTCTACGTCATAAAAGTTATCTACATGCCAAATTTCACCCCGATCCGTACAGTAGTTTCGGCTGTGCGTTGATAGATCAGTCAGTCAGTTACCTTTTCCTTTATTTAGATTTCACGGCCAGGCAAATTCCATGTTCATGAAATGCCGTCTTAAATAACATTTACCTTCCCATTTCTAGGGTGCATCTGCAATCTGCATGCGAGTCGGAATGTATGCAGAGTGAATTCATATGCAAATGCATTCAGACTTCCGACTTCTACCGTCTACCGTGCCTAATGTATGCCTAGGTACACAGTGAAGCTTGAAGTGAAGCTATACCAGATATGCAGCTAATTTTAACCTATGTTTAAAGTTTACAGCACGTTACTATTAGCTGGACCCAAATATTTAGATTTTTTTAATTTTACATCTAATTACAGTAGGTATGTAGGTCTGTACTAATAAGTCATGCCCTGTGAACGGTGCTCATAAGACTGGCTGCATTTCCACGCTGGACCAAAACGTCTAATATTATATTATTATACTGGTTTATGCTGGACAGGGACAGCCAATCTGATTTTTTTAATTCATTTTTTTTATTTATTTATTTTTATTTATTTTCGAACAAATTAATTATTTTTGTTTACTTTTAGCAAAAAAAAGTTACGTGACAATCTAGTTCATTTGCTCTATCAATCATGATCATGATTTTGGAAAAAACGGTTTCGTAGTTCGATCAAATCAGCGTTAGTACTTACAATTTTGCCGCTGATTTGATCGAATTCAACTATAAAAATACTAATTATGTTATCTACGCTTTTAAATAAAACTTAAAGTACCGTATGTGATGTCAAAGCACGAAAAAGTTAGGCTGGATTAACTTCAGCTTTGTAAAGTAATTAAAAAATGTATGAAATTTTGCTAATAAAGTAAATTAAATTACTGCAAAAACTGCCCCAGAGTTGAGAGCATTCATTAGGATTAAAGTTCTGGCCAGATACGACGCGCTGCAGCTGCTACGGCATCAACGCGTGATGTAACTGATGCGGGTCGACACGTTACAATGAATGCGCCGCGGAAACGCCGCGTCGCATAATCATTGTTATAGATTTGTAATAATAATATTGTATGTTTGTAATTGAATATGAATAGGAGTGGCTACTTCGAACGCGCCCCACCCAAAGAAAATATTTAAATGCAAAGCAGTCAAACTCAATAAAAATTTATAGAAATGCCTTACAAAATGATATGTGTTACTGTTATAGTTTATCAGACTTCCGTAAAAATATTATTTAGTTTCAAAGTTACACCATTTTAAAGATTTGTATGAAAATCTTATTTAAACTAAATATTTTTATGGAAAACGAATGGACACAGTTATTAATTTGTTGAACGTGTAGCTATAAACTTCACTGAGGTTGATTGCTTAGTGTTCGAATAAGAATCAATTTTCGTTGCTATGGGACGCGCTCAAAGGGCCACCGAACTTCGTGAAAACTTTCATAGAGTTCCTTAGAGGAGCCGCATTTAAGACACTGCCATCGCGCTTTGTGTGACCAGGGCTTTAATAAAAGTTGATTTCCTGCGCTCGTACCTATTCTTTTATTAAAACTTGTCACTATAAAAGCTGTCGTACTACAGAAAGTCGTCGAGTGCGAACTTTTGAACAACATAAAAAGTCTCCTTCTTCTTAGATACTACTTTTAAAAGACTTTCATTTGACTTTTAATTTCAGTACTTACGCTGCTATTTTCCCCTTATTTCTTTTTCACTTTATTCTTTAGTTCTTTATATTTGTCTATCGGCAAAACTTTACATATTCATAGTTCGTGACAGGTCGATCAGGGTATGAGGCGGGGGGCGCACACCTGTACGCATCCTGTACGTCACCCGCGCTCGCCCGCACCTGGTTGACGTGGGGGCTGTGCGGGTGTTCGGTGCGTCCCCACCCCGATTGCCATCTTGACCTGTCGCGTACTAGATCTAACTACCAAGCTACTACTATGACCTACTAATATAAACTTTAAAAAAACAGTTTTATAAATATTAGAAGATTCTTTATCATCGTTGACCTTTGCTTTGTTCAAACCCACTACTAAATCTGATAAAACTAACTGGAAAAATACTATGAAACACATTTAATCATATTTTTCTCTTTTGTTCGGGCCACATCAAAAGCTTCTACAAAATGCTCCGCCATTGAATATTTAAAAAGGTTTTCCCGTCTTTGATCGTTCATCCTATCTTTTGATTTCATTTGTCTACGCAAAAAGGGTGCGGTAGAAAGTGCTCCCTATATTAGGGATAAGAGGCGGTATATACCAGCTCCCAAGAACAATTCGTGTGACAACGCTTTCTCGTGATTTTCGCAATGACTACGCATTGCAAAAGCAGCGATCACAGATAGCCGTACTGATTGTGCTTGGGCTGTATATGTGGTGAGTGGCAGAGATGTGACATGGACACCATCTGTCTTCTCCATAGACTTTTATGGCGTTGGTTTTATCACATTGTGGCTTACTCTGTCTTAGTAGCGTGGGTGTGGTGACCTATCACAATCTAAAAACTAAAACAATGCGTCTAAATTTCTTGCTATCCCTTTCATAATGCCTGCAAAAAAGGTAGATAGCATTAGATTTATACCTGTCAATTTAGTTTTAGAATTTATGTAGAACAGAATTTGCTACATATTGTGTATGATTAAAAGAGGTCACTCACAAATAAGGATCGCCAGAGGCTCAATTTTCAGTACTAATGAAAATGCAAGTAAAGTTATTTAACGCCAATTTTTGCTGAAGTAATCAGTTTTTCTATAACAACGCGAGTATACACTTCTTTCGCATTTGGCGGTTCTTGCGCCAGCCTAAAGTCTAGATACCTAGTCACTAGACATAGTGTCCGTGCCACTTCACCGTCACTTTCTACTCCCTGTATAAACCGTGCCTAATGGCTTGGTGATGGATCATACCACCGTTACTTACTAGTGATAATTTGTAAAACAGGGACACAGACTAATGGAAAAAGATAGACAAGGAGCGGGTTACCAAAAATGGAACAGTTGCAACAATGTAAAAAAAAGCGGAGGACAGACTCCCGCGCTTCTTGTCTATCTTTTTCACTCAAGTCTGTGTACAGGGATAGGAGAGACTCCGAGCAGCCCCGTGTCCAGCCAGCGGCCCTTCACATGCGGCGTCTCCGCACTCCATGCTGGGCGAGGTGTTCAGTAGACAGACCGAACGAAGCAAAGTTAATACCGTTACACCACCGCCGGCAATGGCCAAGTAGTCGCGCCTCCCTTCTGTCCACTCTGTGCGATTAGGTCTTTCTGTTCTGTTTGACGCTTCAGTAAACTACTTCAGTTTCCTGTCCTCATGGTAGATTAGATCACCTGTTATGAACTTCACACCAGTTTGGAGTTGTTAAGGCCTGGACAAACTTAGTGCGATAGCATCAACGTGACGGCAGTATCACGGCAACACTTCATAATAAATTACTGTGCTGTGGTATGCTGGACTCGACAGAAAACGTTTGCGTGAGAATTCTTGTCATACTCGTACAATTTGTGTCGAGAACCTGTGACTCTCCCTGATTTGTCAATATTCACGGCTGATGAAGTTGCAACACACGACAACACAGCTGTAATATATTTGCGCTGTTACGCTAAACGCGTGTACAATTTGTAATACAAGTAACTGTATGAAGCTATAAGCGTTTCGCAATATGAAAGCCTATATCATACTGAATTCCTGCGCAGTTATATTTCCTTATGTCACAGAATTCTGCGGGAAAATCGCTGAACAGTGCTGACTTACTGGAATGCGGCGCTGAAAAAGCGTTACGTTTGTCCAAGCTTTAGAACAACAATTTTATCCGTTTTCTTTCAACTGGTTGTTTTACTCCGTTTTATTTCAGTTACCCACTTAACTCATTGGAGAATGAGGGCAAAGTCAAACTTGAATGTGCTGGTTTCGGTTATGCTTCACTTGTCCTCGTAGTATAGAGGTCCTGATATAGTCTGGAACTTAGACCCCTTTACGACGTTCTCGAACCTGTGTGAAATGTCTATACCTTCAATTAACCCTTAAAGGTGATCGCATGTCAAGAGATCATACACAGAATCCATAGAAGGCGCAAGAGTTCCAGAAGGAGCAAACAACGCATTTTTCAATAGATACTCTACTAAAAATGGGTATAACAAATTTAGTTCCATCGGGAGGAACAAATAAATTCTGATGAAACTGATTGTGCTGGGTTGTGTGTGGCTGCCGAAGTCGGCCCTTATATGAACTGTACTCGCGAACTTTTGAAAGCGTCTAATGCTGCTGAAACCCCCGTCGTAAGTGAAAAATGCGTTTCTTACGGACCTTGCGCCTCCTGCTGGTTTTACCGATCTCGTGACTTTAATGCGATCTCCTTAGTTGTTCATAATTATGCATGACGTGAGCGTGACCCCCAGCTTACTAACCTGTATTTAATTTAACTCCCCATATCTTATCATCTTCTTGTGTTAACATATATAAACTATGTAGGTACTTTTATTCTGTTTTTCACATTTTATATGTCTTTAATACCAAAGAATGTTACCCTTACTGCTTTTATATTATTTAAGAAACTTTCGCTGTTCATATCAATATATATTTATTAAAAGTATTGTATATACGTTAAAAAAATTATATTGTAACTAAACAAAATCATTTTCGTATCCATTTTTGTAATTTTAACTTTGTTAATATGATTATCTTACTTGTGCAGACCAATTTTACCTAAGTATTTTGTATTATAACGTTGCTTCATTTAATGGACCTCCAATTTAACTTGAGGTTTACGAAGCACCGTCTCTTTGTCTACTACCGTCGGGTTCAGTCTAGTATATTCAATATATTATCTGTAATCTATCGATAAGTTACCTAGCAACGTTGTTTTTATTTATGTAAAAGTCGATTCGACACATAACACTGAAATAAACATAATAAACTACAAGCACTGTACGCGGCAGAAAGTAATGTACATCGGCTTTTATAATGACATTTCGGCTTTGTAGAGCGTTGTTTCTGTCACTCATACCTATATGACGTTTTGTTGGTCTCAACGACAGAGACAATGCTCTACTAATCCGCTATCTCCTTCTAAAGTTCGATGTTCAATACTTTCTGCCGCGAACCTTCACCTTTTCTGGAAAAGGTGTGCCATAGAAAATTAGTCATTTTGTGCTGATTCAAAGTACCCCACCGAACGTACCGCGAACTACATGACGCCACTGCGGCTATCAGTGCCAAAGTGGCGAAAATCAAGTTGCTTCAACAGTTGCAAGATCAGCTACTTGTTCTAGTAGAAGTCATTGATTCGACCACTGAGTAGGGTGAAAAATAATACAGATAGCTGATTGAATATAGGAACCCAAGGAACCCAACGTATAACAAGATACGTTATCGCTAACAGTGACATCACAATCACGTCCTATCCTAAGAAATCAGACCTTATATTTTATTCCGTTAAATGAGGCAACGTTCCCACCACCAGAGATGGTGGAGCGTTTGTAAATGTTAGTCGAACCCGATCCCCCATTCCCTGAGTGTGGACAATGACGTGGTGTTTTATTTTAGACCGGCCGTGGCGCGGCAGCAATCGGCGCCGACCCTGGTGTTTAGGTGTGTCGATGTTACCACGTTCTTTTGACAATATTACCACTTGAATCATACTTGTATACGTATCTTAAGCTAGAATTTGGGAAACGCGACTCGCGACAAATACGTGAACGCGAAACAAGATACATCGTGCGTAGAATCTTTGCATAGAAAAGAATGTGTGAAGAAACCTTACTTCATAATACCTGAATCCTACAAAATACGCGGTGAAATCCCGGTGTAACGACAATTTCACGGCAGGAAACAACAATAAACTTGCATAGAAAATATAGGATTGTTAAAAATAGCGAGTAAACGTTCAGTCGCGGTCGGGTCTCCTCACAGATTAGAGAAGTTCTCTAATCTGTGGGTCTCCTGGTGTTATGTGTGTGTGGTAATTACCGCCACCCATGAAAATTTGCAGAATCAGAGGAATCGCCGATGCATTGTCGGCTTTTCAAGAATTTGTTTATCTGCCCCCTGAATACCCCACATTGCAATCTACTGGAAGCACCGCCGAAGGGAGTTGGTTCCACACTTTGCATGTGCATGGAAAAAAGATCTAGCACAACGATGGTCGAAGGTACTTAAATGGTGAGGGTAAAATTGCTCACGAATGGGGTGAATATCTGAAGCCTACAAAATGCATGATGAAATTACTTGACGTGACGGCAACTACACAGCAGGAAATAATAATAAACAAGCTCTACGCGCGTACGATTTATTAAGGCCGTTGTACGCCAGATTAACACAATACAAGCCAGTGCCGCATGATACAGTAATGTAAAATGTAACAAGAATATTCAGCAGACTGTCGTACCTACCGTTATATTCCAATTCTACAGCACGATGTTGTCTCGTCATAAAATACAAGTAGTGGCATGCTGCTTAAGACCGCAGAATTGTCGTTTCCATTTGTAGCATACCACATTGTCGCATGTTGGAGCTCCGGCGTAAAACAACCTTTAGGAACTGTCGGTATATATAAATTACTACGCTTTCTCACGGCTTTTCACCGACAAAAAGTTGTAAAAGAAGCGAGAGAGATGAATCCAGAGTCGCGGTCGCTGCCCCAAAATCTACTTTAAGTGCACTTTAGCTAGTACTTAGTTCTATTTTATTTCATCGCAAAAATCTACCACTGAACTTCCATTTTGCTAAATTATAAATTAATCAACCACTTTTTCACTGTCTGGATCTGCATACTTTGAATTTTGAAATCTTTCACATTCGGCTCTGCATATTTACTTGTATAAAATATGAAAACCTATTTAAAATAATTAAAATTGTATTATGTTGAAATATTTAATGGTCTTGCATTTGCAATAGGTTACCATTTAAAATGATAGTTTCTTCTATAGGTTTAAATATTCAAGTGGTAATAAATGCCCTTGTAATTAACCTTGGTTCTCCTAACAACTGCTTTCTGTGATTCGTGTATGTCATGTCATTTTCACGTTGCTTTCCATTTTAATGTTCCAACAGAACTGTAATTTAGAATTGTAAAGATTTGAGCTTACGCAGGATACACATCATCAAGTAGATACGTATATTGTTTAATTTATACAAGGCTTGAAGTCTTGAACCAGTGGGAATGTAATTTTTCACGATAAACATCATCATTCATCATCATCTGGCCCCATTATCAGCATGAATCTCCTCTCAGAATGAAAAAGGTTTACACTATTAATCCAGCAAGTGTAGATAGTGTCTCGGACTGTAGTAATAAAATGAATTATTTTTTTGTATAGCGGAAGTTTATGGGGCTAGAATTCATTATTAAAGAGAATATGACGAACATACTTATATTGGACGGACTACCTTATTGGGTCAATCCTCAAGCCATCCTATAAAATTTATTATTGGAAGATAATAATATGTACCTACTTGATAGTGTATGTGTTTGAGGCGATTAACCCATTGAACACGACAACATTTTCAAAACCCTTAGTTTTGAATACAAGTTTCACTCGTATTCAGGAATTCAATTGTATCAACAACTTGGATTCGTAAATCCAAATAAACTGAACATGCTTGTATTTATTCAAAACTTGTTTAACACTCCACCGCTTTGGACGTTGAAACACGATAAATTCGAACAAAACATTTCGCTTGTAGCGAGGCTTTCAGTATATGAATGGGTATAGGAATTCGCAGCGAATATGTTACGAAATAAGCGAACATTTGCCTGCTTTGAGCTCAGCATTGCATTTCTTAAATTGTAACTAAAATAAAGAAGACTGAATTGTATTTGTAAAGTCCAAGCTTTCTTTTGTTTTACGTTTTCTTTTACTTCGTTATTTCAGTCGGAAAATCGGCTTAAAAATTCGTTTGAAATTCTTACAGTTGTCTCCTTAACAAACACATCAGTCAACAACAATGTTTTACATATCAAGAGTTTTAGTACCTTCGAATTTCATAACAAACTTATGCTTTATAGGTTGTTAATGGAAAGCAATGTAAAAAAATCCAAGCACGTTGCATGTTACAATCTTTAGAATCCTAAAACCTCTTGTTAAATATTTATGGAAAGCATGGACGTTATATCTAACAAGCCTCATAAAGTCCTTATTTCGTCTTCATTCTGCGAAGATCGAGAAGATTATTAAAGTGAAGAAGACTTACGGGCTACATCGTACCTTGAAAGAGAATTATTTACGAACATGAAGAGAAGGCTAGGCTCCACAAAGACCTATTTATGTGAGCCAAATCGAGTGTAACAGATTGTTTCACTAAGTCTCCACTACTATCGAAATCGGACTTTAAGTTTTCTGGTTAAAACGATAATGTTCAGTAACGACGTTGCAAAGTTATCAAGTAGTTGGGACTTTAAGACAACAGTCTAAGCAAATTTCATCCAGATTTCAAAGAAACCTTGTACCTACTATTTAAAGATTCATATTTAATTTTTACTACACTTCTAAAGTTAGTTTTGAAATTAGTGTACACAATATAGTTTTAGAAGTAATAAGAAGTTTAATATAATTACTTATTATTAGATAATATATAGTTAGTTCGATTATTCCAATATAATATTAGCGATAGTTGGTAAACTATTCAGTTTGATATATTGTCATTACTTTTGATCCAATTACAGACAATCTACCTTAATTAACCAAATAATGCAATGACATAATTGATTTTCCTTGTAAATGCAAATTTATTCAAAGCTCCGTCTTTATCCCTGCCTTTAAAGACTCGAGAGCACTTAACGTGATTTTCAATAAATAGGTCTAGCACCAAAGTTTGATAGCAACAATGTGACGATCGCAATCACCTCTGGTTGGCTGACACTCTCTCACTATTGGCTAGAATGCACAGAATTCACTAATTCCGTATAGCCCCCAATAAATTCTTCAAAAACTTGTGATGCGATGTCACTCAAAATATTATAGACGTAAAAGAAATACCGTTCCAATTTTTATTTAATTTCAAGACGGCTTTGCAGCTTTAGGCTATGTATCCTCAAGGAGTTTAACGGATCAAATCCATAAAACGCTAATAGATTTAGCTTGTACGGTCTGCTTAAGTCACCGGGCGCTAACCTTTGTTGTTCCTAATTCTAATCAAAGTTGCGCTATGTACAGGAGACTGGCGGATGAAGACGACGAGTTATCGGAAGTACAACCGGATGCAGTGCCTCCAGAAGTGCGAGAATGGCTGGCTTCCACCTTCACGAGGCAGCTGGCGACGGCAAAGCGGAAGTCAGATGAGAAGCCGAAGTTCAGATCAGTTGCGCACGCGATCCGGGCGGGGATATTCGTGGACAGGATCTACAGGAGAGTCACGAGTACAGCGCTTATGCAGTTCCCTCAAGACGTCGTTAGAGTTCTTAAAGTAAGTGGATAATTAATTGATAAATCCAAATATATAAAAGCAAAAGGCGACTGACTGACTGATCTTGTTTGTGTAGTCTACGTGGGTAAAGTCGCGGGCATAAACTAGTTTTAAAAAAATACCGCAAATCACGGGTTGCAATAATATAAGTATATTGTAAAACGGATATGTATGTGAGCTCTAGAGCCATTCTATTGACAATCGATTGTCGACAATCGATCGATAATAACTTGATAAATATCGAGCAATAGAGCAGATCCACTACAGCAGCAGCAGCATTGATCTCAAGTTTTATGATCGAAGTTGATGAAGCGATTATTCGTTTTGTGTACAACTGAATTAGTACTAATGCTTCTCTTGGATACTAAAGAGTAAAGAGTTTCAATATAAACAACATGGCAAAATAGATATTTAATATCACTAAAGCCTCCGACTACAAATACCTTTCAGTGAAGCATATTGAGACGTAAACAATTAATTAGTAAGCTGTTCTAACTAAACTCGAATATTAATTACTATTGACAACATAACGAGTAACAAATAGAAGAGTAATTATGTACAAAGTACCATCCAATAGGTAGGTACATAAAGTTCTTCTTTAATACCACATGAATATCTACTCGAAGAGTCTGTAAGATCAATGAAATTAAACATAAACTGACAAGATATCACTACGCATATTATTATTAATGCGAAAGTGTGTTTGTTTGTTGGTTTGTCCCAACGGAGCAACGGATTGACGTGATTTTTTGCATAGTCAAATAACAGGAGAGTGACATAGGCTACTTTTTATCCCGGAAAATCAAAGTGTTCCCACGGGATTTTTAAAAACCTAAATTCATGCGGATGATTTCGCGGGCATCAGCTTGTACCTAATTTACCTAACTATTCGGAATGATGCAATGAGATATTATCAACCAATTCTATAAAGAGGCTCTACTTCCCTTCCCAACCACTCTGTCAGACAGAGTGGTTGTCAGACCGTCAGTATTCTGACCTATTTTTATAGCATTTTCTATGAGACTAGAATCCTATAGATCAGAATATTGACGGCATTGTTGGGATATTAATTTCTCTCATAATTATATCACATGCTTCAATGACCACTAGATACCGGACAGACACCTCTATTTTTGACCCACTGGGCACTTTGATCCGGGACCGTTGATTATAACGCATCCTCCCAAAGTAGGGATCGAGTTGCTTTTTGAACAAACCTTTTATAAGTATATAGGTAGGTATAAGAGCGCTTTCGGAAAACTGGCTTAATCGATCACATCCAATTAGACCTTGACTAGACACTGCATAATATCTGTTACGTGCCTACGTCTAGTACGCTCAGTTCTAATTAATTTGGAATCAATAAGGCTGTACGCTTAGAGATATACAGTATACTATAACTATCTCAAAGCGTTAATGAACTGAAAACATTCCTTTAAGATCTACTCAATGCGAGGACTAATTAGTTACTACAATTGTCTATTCTGTGTCACACGGAGCCTGAACAATTGATAGACTTTATGGTCATTGACCACTCAATATTCGCGGCACTGACTCTATCAAAGCATATTATACTATCAGTTCGGCCAGTTTGCCCCACTGCTACTGGATATATGGCTTACCAAGAGCGCTCCGCCACACGAAGTCTTCTTAAGGTCGTCAGTCCAGCGGGTTGGAGGTCGACCCACTCTGTCGCACTACGCGGTCTCCACAGTTTAGCCCAAAGCTTTATTTGAGGTATAAATTGTAAATTAGTAAATAGTAATAAGTACCTAGTTGAATTATAATTATTTGCGACTAATGTTTTTTTTTTCAAATACTAGGGAATGAGGCAAAAACACGGAAGTTTTTTCCTTATAGTAAAGCGTGCGATGAATTGTAAATTGCAAACTCGATGGAAAGTTCTAGTAAGCTTCCGTGGTACCTACCTACAAAACCTGCGCAATACGTGCTCTCAATTTTATATTCTGTGTAAAAAATAAAAATAACTTGATGATATTTTCAACTTACCTCACGTATTCCCAATTATATTATATATATAGTATAGGTATCCCAAAGAAATGTTCCTTACATTCCACGCGACTTCTATCTTACAAATGGTTTGGGGTATTTCAATGACTTTGGGTCTCCTGCGGATTCCCTGAAAGACAAGAATACCTACACACGCTTGTGCGCTTGGCAGTCTTAGAATCTACAGCATTTGCCTACAGCGTTACATTTCAAACGCGTCTATTCTTTACCTTTCTCATGCTTTGAAGGTCCATGTTTGAAAGAAAAGACGTTTATTTTCCAAACTGTGCCGCACATCACATATTATAACTAAGAGCTGGTTATTCCCAGTAGTTTTTCTGTCCAGTTCTGGTTGTTTCCATCCCATACATAAATAAATATTGAAAGATTAACGCAAGGACGAGGCGAGTCTTGGTTATTGGGCCGGTTGTTTCAACAAACTTTGACGGACATGTAACCTTTAAATATGGCGCTAACGAACGTAAGTAAAGAAAAAGCGTTGATTCAGCATCTATTAGCGCTAACGTTCGTTAAAAAGTTACGTTTACGTTAACCAGTGCTGGCGCCATTGGTGATCGTCAAATCAGTTCATAACTTCATACTTCTTACAAACGGAATATTTTATTTACAAATTATAATGGAATCAATTTAATTCAAAGCTTTTAATGATAGTTTTTTTGAAGATTTTGTAAGAAAGAAAAAGTGTTTAAAATGCGAAGTAGCAATATTAAAAACTATGTATATAATTTAATATACTTAAAATGAAATAAGAAAAGGATACGGAGAAGTAAGTTAATTTTTAGGGTTAGTTTCGCAACCAAAATAACAATGACGAACAGTTTTTTGTACAATGAAGCAACGCACTTAAATTAACAGATGTTAAAGTTCGTCTACGTCCGTTAAATTTTAACGAACGGATCTTACGAAGACCAATGGTTTGAAACAACCGGCCCTTAATCGAGATTTCTCTATTCCTCCAAAATCCACTTCTTGAGCGGTAAAGATTATATAACTGAAACTCAAATATCAAATATGTAGTTAGTAAGAGTCCCAAGCTACTAAATAATCCCTTTAGTAAATTAACGAAACGCAATCATGTCCCTTATGTTTGTCGAAGCCCGCAGAAAGCACAAAGCTGTAGTTCGCTGAAATGCCCCTGGGAACTAAAACAATACAACTATTAAAGTTTAACATGGAGTAAATATTGTATGGTTTGTTTAGCTAAGTTGAAAGCATAGTAAAAATATACATGTTAGGTATAACAATTTTACTAAAAGGCAAGTAACTATTAAAATGATTTTTTCATCATCATCATTAACCGATAAACCACAGATGGACATAGGTCTCTTGTAGGGACTTCCACATGCCACGGTCCTGCGCCGCCTGAATCCAACGGCTCCCTGCGACTCGTCTGATGTCGTCCGTCCACCTAGTGGGGGGGTCTTCCAACACTGCGTCTTCCGGTGCGAGGTCGCCATTCCAGCACCTTGGGACCCCAACGTCCATCGGTTTTCCGAACTGTGTGCCCTGCCCATTGACACTTCAGCTTCGTAACCCGTTGAGCTATGTCGGTTACTCTAGTTCTCCTACAGATCTCCTCAATTTAAGGAGAGTGCTGTCGCCTACAAACACAGCTTTAGGTATACCTAGCTAGCTTAGGGACAGTCGGTGTTTCGGTATACTTAATAAATTGTAAGGATAAAAATATAATAAGAACGTATTGTACACTTAAACATGATACTTGTATCTATTTTTTTCGATGAGTAAACAATAATTTATTTATTTAAATTTATTTATTTATTTTGTTGCAGACACTAGACGAATGGTCGTTCGACGTGTTCGCGTTGCACGAGGCGTCGGCAGGACAGCCGGTCAAATACTTAGGATACGAGCTACTCAACAGATACGGAATGATACACAAATTCAAGGTACTTAATATGTAGTATTAGCCCGCAGGCTTAGATCAGGTTTTCTTATCGGAAAAACTCTTCCCCAAATTGTGACTCCTGTGGCGTCACAGGCGATGTACATCATTTGTAGGTGGAATGCATCCGATTCGAACCAGGAAGAGAACGTCTGATAGAATGCTTTAATCTGAACAGATTTGGTGTCTTTAATAGTTTATTAGCTAATCCGAATTCTGAAGGAGCTTGCAATCTGTTCAGATTGTTACAGAGTACCTGAGTAACATTGTTGTAAAATTGTATGGTAGGATAGGATTGTAGGATTTAGTTAGAAACATAAATATAAATAGAGTTGTAGAATAAGGTAGGGTACAATAAGGCTGACGTACACAAAATGTAAAACCCTGATAATAAAAGATTTAAAAAAAATGGTTGGTTCAAGAAAAATTGTGTTCTATATCCCGTGTCATGAGTGTATCATAAAATTATTTATAATATACATAGTATATTGTATGTTACAGTCAAAACTCTTATCCAGCCAAAACTACTTTTAACTGTAAAAAAGACAAAACTTGTTAAATGACGAATGACATTGGGCAAAAGTAGTTTTGACCGAAATTCCAGTCAAAAGTCTGCTGGAATAACTCATCATTAAAGTTTTAAAATTACATTTGACTTAAGTAGTTTGTTAAACTATTCAAAGTTAGTTTGGATAAGAGATTTGTTGAAAGCGATTTTATTTTACTTAGTGTTCAATACTAATAATAAATTAATAATTCCATTAATTTTCCAATCCAATATTAATTTTAATTAAATTACCTACTGCGATATCTTTTCAAGTGTTCTGTTCTCCAAACATTTATTATCTAGTACAAACGAAACAAGAACAGAGAGTATAAGAAACCTGAGCAAAACATTCGTCTTCAACTTTTAGCTCCGGCAAAGTTGAGCCGAATTGATTAACTAAGTGAGATTAAGCTGAAACTTTTTAAACTTTATTGAGGAAGTATTTTAGTATAGAAGATATACGTCCCAAAAGTTTTGCGAGTTTGTTTGTTTTTGAAATTTCGCCGTTATGATTGACAAATGACCGGCTCTTTATGTATTACTAGCTCATGCTCGCAACTTCGTCCGCGTGGACTACACAAATTTCAAACCCCTATTTCACCCCCTTAGGGGTTGAATTTTCAAAAATCCTTTCTTAGCGGATGCCTACGTCATAATAGCTATCTGCATGCCAAATTTCAGCCCGATCCGTCCAGTAGTTTGAGCTGTGCGCTGATAGATCAGTCAGTCAGTCAGTCAGTCAGTCAGTCACTTTTACCTTTTATATATTTAGACTAGATGATGCTCGCGACGATGTTCACGAAAATCCTATGGTAGCTCGGGGAGCTCTTTGATTTCCGGGATAAAAAGTAGTCTATACCTATCTGCCTCTAGAATGCAAAGTATATCTATACTAAACCTGAGAGATAGTCAGACAGATAGACAGACAGACAGTCAGACAGTCGGACAGGACGGACGGACGGACGGACAAACACACAACGAAGTAAGTTAAGGGTTCCTTTTAAGGTACGAGACCCTAAAAAAGAACTAGTCTGGTACTACCAGGACTTATATAGCATTATAGGCCAGATTCACATAATCGGAAAAGTTGTGTGATTGCGTACCTAAGTAACGCAAACCTTGAATAAGTTCGTGGAAGTTTTCACCGCTGAATACTGAAATATGGAAAAAGGAAAAAATAATTTCAATAGAAAGTAGGTAAGTAGGTATACGAATAAAATATGAGTGAGTTATGAGACTCGTGCTATCTCGCTCATAATTTGCACACTACAAAACATGGTGCGTAGCAACAACCAATAGCGGACGTACGCGCGTTATGATTGGCTGAGATATTACCGCACCATTCAAAAATAACATTTCTGCGCAGGTACATCGGCGTCACTTATAAAAGTGGTAGGGAGGTACTGTAAAGACTTGAAGAGTGGCAGAATTCCCACGATACAATACATTATCTACATATTAAATTAATAAATGTCCGCGTGGATTTAGGTTTTGAAAATTCCGTTTGAACTCTTTGATTTTCCGGGATAAAAAGTAGCCTATGTCCTTCCCCGGCATGCAAGCTATCGCTGTACCAAATTTCGTCAAAATCGGTTGAACGGATGGGTCGTGTAAAGCTAGCAGACAGACAGACAGACGACACTTTCTCATTTCCAATATTATTATATTATTATGGATCTAGCTGTAAAAATGCACACTGCGAAAACAAGGCTAGGTAGTTAGAAATTAATCTGTAGATTCGAACACAAAGAAACCTACAAAACTTTTATAAACAACAACCTCCTTCTATACCTGAGTCCTGAGAACACGTACAAAATAAACGCGGCAAAACTTATAACAAGACCTTTGCCATAACTTCTCAATTCAATTTAAAAGTGCAATTACGCCTTCCGCAGGTGCCGCCTACGATCCTCGAGAACTTTCTGAGTCGAATAGAGGAAGGCTACTGCAAGTTCCACAACCCCTACCACAATAACCTGCACGCGGCTGACGTGGCGCAAACTGTACATTACATGCTGTGCCAAACTGGACTCATGGTAAGAGCTGTCATAACATGTCATAAACCCACTTGCGCGGATCGTTACGCGCGTTATGTCGCGAGTCGTCGCGCGCGTTTTTATTTCTATGTAAACTCGAATGAGGAAACGCGCGCGACGTCTTGGCGCGCGAGCACGTTTTTGCATGGTTTTTAATTAAATTTTAATAAATAATGTACCCAATATCTATACGTTTCGCTTTTTTGAGTGCGGCGGTTATAATAAAACCCCCGGGAAAATGCCAAGAGCAAGTACCGAACGGGCGCCCTCCCGTGATTCGGCCCATATAACCGAGAGGTTGGTGAGGCCATGGGAGGTGGAGGGTTGTCCCAGGTTGTAATAAAACAAGACCGCTGCGACCTCTTCTAACTCCATTTTCAGACCGAATGTTCATTTTATCGCGTCCTGTGGCGCCTCGTAAAAAACGCGTGCGGCCTACAACGCGCGACGTGCCGTGCAAGTGGGTTTTGGCACATCTGAACAATTTTAGTTGTAGAAAGTTGTATATAAGTTATTTACATAAACTACTGCTTTTGCGGAGTACCGAGTAAGTATTTCCTTGAGCCAAGAAACCCTGTTATAAAAACCAATATAGCTCGCTCTTCGTATTACAGTAGTATTAGCTACCTGCTTGTGGTATTAAGCGTAATTTGTACGAGTATTCCTGGAGGAGTTTACAATTATTCCACTACCTTCATTTTAAAGAAATCTCTAGTTCGTATAAACTATAATACCTAGTCTAAACACTAACAACATACGAATAATTATTATTGAGTAGATAGTAACGTAAACCTTACTTATAAGAGCAGATTTTATACGTGAGATAGGTATAGAAATATCTATAGTTCTTATGGCCACCAAGGGGGTTTAGTTGGTAGAGATCCCACATAACCTGATCTCGCCCCAAGGAGATCAGTTATCTTGACTAAATAATTTTATCCATTCATTAAGGTCCTCTTAAAGAAAAATAAAGACAGTTGAATATTTTCTTTTAGAAGCTTTTCGATCGTGTGACGAATGGTGTATCTCACGAAAACATTAACAACCAACGTACCTATTATGGATGTGTTTCAAAGACAACTTTGTACTTTATGCTACGCACGTTGTAACTTTTGATGTGACTTGTATTCATATTTTTATCCTAAATATCTTTGTCGCCGATCTTTTGTGATAAATCGAAATACCTAATAGATTAATACCAAACATTTCTCCAACACTTTTTCTGATGTCATGATGCAGTCTAAGATGAAAGCGGGCTAACCTTGATGGGAATTGGTAGCTAACTAGCCACGGCCGGTTCGGCCAGTCCAGCCCAGAGGAAATTTAGAAATTATAAAAGCGCCCATTGCCCCTCCCGGGAGTCGAACCCGGAATCTCCCAATGAGAAGACCACAGCGCCTCACCACTGCGCCAGGGAGGTGGTCACTAAAATATAATTACTTATGGAGCTAATAATATACAAGAAACCTTTTATTAAAAGTACTCACACAAAATTCTTTGTTCCTAGTAAAAATAACGATAATAATAATGAGATTTTGCTGGAAGTCAGAAGAACACAATGGTGCTTCGTGCTCTTTTCAATGCACAGACAAGACTTAATTTAAATTAACTATACAAAATGTCCTTTCATTGTAGCAAATGTTTTGTTCTTTCTGTAAGCGGGAAACATTACAAATTTTAATTTTTAACCGACTTCAAAAAAGGAGGAGGTTCTCAATTCGTCGCAATCTTTTTTATTTTTATTTTTTATGTATGTTCGCCTATTACTCGAAGACGCCTGGACCGATTTTGAAAATTCTTTTTGTTTGAAAGGGTATACTTCAAACGTAGTCCCATTTAAATTTGGTGAAGATCCGATGAACATCTTCGAAGATAGATAATGGAACTCCTCAACGGATAAGAGTAAATTGCTCGCGATCAGTGTAATAGCTTAGTAAACAGTAGATTTTTAACCAGGCATAGCATATTTTAATACCATGGTCCATGGGGCAACTAAAAATTGTGAAATATTTTTTTTTTGTAAAAAAATAAAAACCGACTTCAGTACACAAACAATAAAATTAAAAAATAATTTAATTTATTACCGAATATATTATGTATACAAGAGTTAGTATAGTTCCATAATAATATTTTTTGGGGTCGGTGCCAATGTGGTGCCATTGTGGAGTCTCAAAATATGAAGTCTAGACGATTCGCGCAAGTAAAGCTAATTGGCACCGGCACCAAAAACCTACTTCCTCATTTTACTGTATACCTAGGCAGTTAAGCTAGCTTAAGATACTTTACAGTCTTTACAGTAGGTATGCCTATGCAGTGCTTGTGTCATAGTTACAGTTACAGTTTATTCCAATTCGAATATTTGTATATTTCAGAACTGGCTCTCTGATCTGGAGATCTTCGCGACGCTGGTAGCGGCTGTCGTCCACGACTTCGAGCACACAGGCACTACGAACAATTTCCACGTGATGTCAGGGTCTGATACCGCTCTGCTCTACAATGACAGAGCAGTGCTCGAGAATCATCACATAAGCGCTGCATTTAGGTAAGCTTTCTATTCTAGTCTTTAAAACTGTCCTATCTCGACCGCTCTGCTCTACAATGATAGAGTAGTGCTCGAGAATCATCACATAAGCGCTGCATTTAGGTAAGCTTTCTATTCTAGTCTTTAAAACTGTCCTATCTCGAAATATTCGAGCACACCGGCACTACGAACAACTTCCAGGCAAAGTCTACATAAAACTAGATCTTGGATCGCAATGTATTTGTAACAATGTCGAGCACGCCGGTACTATGAACAAGTATAGAGCAGTGCTTGAGACTTGTCACATTACGAGCAACTTCCACGTGATGTCAGGGTCTGATACCGCTCTGCTCTAGAATGATAGGGCAGTGCTCGAGAATCATCACATAAGCGCTGCTTTTAGGTAAGCTTTCTATTCTAGTCTTTAAAACTGTCCGGTATTTAAATCTTTGCCATCAGATCGAAACTTCAGTCTAGTGCTGACGTCACTAAAATGGCGGCCACGCGCGTTAGCAACTTGCAGGACTTTACTTCCTTCAAAAAGAAATTCTTATATTATTATATAATAATATGGTCAAAGCGTTTTACATCTTACAATTCTTCTAATAGATAGGTACTTTACGAATTTTCAAACCCGAACCAAACCAAAAGCTTGTTATTCACGTGAGAAAAAAATCTCTCAACAAAAAAAAAATCCAATCGGTATTCGGCACTCTACAGAAGCCTACTTGGCGGATATCTAGTAGGTATATCTTTTATAACGCGTTGAGAAATAATTTCCCAAGAGACGTTTCGACTCCTCACACGTCGGGAGAGACGATTGCTCGAATAAACTCGTTTAGTCAAATTTTTTTGAACCTTTTCATGTTTCAATTCAAGGGCACCAAAAGTCACTGTAATTAACGATAGAAATTAATTTTTATTTTTTTAATGAAAGGGGGCGTATTTTTGATTTTGCGCTCTGGTCCAGTAAAAATTTGCCGCCCGACTTGAACCGCTTTTTAACCGACTTCCAAAAAAGAGGTGGTTCTCAATTTGGCCCGTTTTTATTTAAAGTGTCACATTTTCTTATAAATAGGTGGTATTGGATTGAAGATTAATTTATTTAATTAATAATAATTATACAAATGAAAAATACTATAACATAGGTAGGTCTATCTTCCATTAGTAATAAAATATTGTCTCATACAATATTTATAAGAAAGTAGACTTGCTTCGCGCAAGCGTTATTGCGACTGGGCCAAATGTTTTCGTAGGCTCCTTGTATTACGTTACGTTTTTCTTTGATTGATGATAACGTATTATTGTAATGGACTTCATTTCAGGATGATCTCATTTTAATATATTATGATGAAATGAATTATTTTTACATTTAGGTACATGATAAACAGAAATATCTTATGGTAATATTTTTTATTTATTTTATTTTTTATTTTATTTAACAGGAAAACTTACAGCTAATATGAAAAAATGAATAGGTAAAAACAGAAGAAGATTAAAGCTAATGACAAGTTTTCACAGATAGAATACACATAAGAATAACAAAAAAACTCGACTGGGGGAGAGAAAATTTAGGGAAAAGTAATAAACTAAAAAAAAAAAAAAAAAACGAGAAACGAGATCTGGCCAACGAATTATTAAACTGAGGTATGAGCGTTAAAGAATTCATTGGCCAGAGCTTTCCGAATAGTGGTACCAGTGATGCAGAATAGGTCCAAATTTTTGTCATTTTTACAAATTTTATTAAACGATGAGGCAGATCTAAGCATAAACGAGTTTCTACGAAAATTGGTATGCGTATGCGGTGTGTGAAACATTGAAAAGAAGCGAGTATGGGTATTGCTAGGGACTTTAAAGTGTAACTTCTCAAGAAGCGGCGCACAGTCAACTGAGTTATTTGCAATATTTATTAGATAGGAAATATCACTTATATATCTCCGAGTGGTCAGTGGTAATAGGTGCAACTGGGCACAAATGCCTTCGTAGCTTGTATTAGATTTGAGTTTAAATTTGTATTTGAGGAACCGAGTGAATTTTTTCTGTATATACTAAGACGTTGCCCTCCTATTCGGGACTTCCGGGTTTTGATTCAATTCATTTGATTTTAAAATAATTTTTCGTAGACCTTCAATAAATCTCAAATGAGCTCAGTGGGTAGGTACTGGGTAATGGTAGGTACCCGTGGTCTGTGTAGGTACCTATCTATTATTCAGTAATGAACACTGAGTTAGCGAATCACTCCCGCCTTAATTATAAGTGGGTATTATTGTACTTAGGGCGCCTTCAAATTTGCCGCAAATTGCCGCGCGGAGGTAGCGCGGCTGCAGCGCTGCCCTCCGCGTGGCCATTTTGTGGCAAATTAGAAGGCGCCCTGACAACTGATTAATTACTTACAAATGTCCCTACTCATCAAATTCCAGGTTAATACGTGACGAAGACTGCAACATCCTCCAGAACCTATCCCGGGACGAATTCCGTGAGTTCCGCACCCTCGTCATCGACATGGTGCTGGCTACGGACATGTCCTTCCACTTCCAGCAGCTGAAGAACATGAGATCGTTGCTGTCTCTCGCGGAGCCAGGAATTGACAAGTCCAAAGCCGCGTCATTGGTGCTGCACTGCTGCGATATATCACATCCAGCGAAGGTAATATTGCATCTATATTAACCACCCGATAAATCCCATAAGTCTAATCTCCGCTACGGTGCGGACTAGAGACACTTCCACTCCTAACAGCTGGAAAATATGGAGATCATTGCTCTCTCTCAAAGCTAGTAGTTGGCAAGTCCAAAGCGACGTCATTACTGCTGCATTGCTGCAATATACCACATTCAGCACACATATTATTAGCGTCTTCATTAGCAACCCAATAAACCCGGTCCCCGGAAACCAGCAACCTGTTATCAACATGATACTTGCTACAAAAATATCCTTCTACACCCACCAACTGAAGAACATGAAACTATTGCTCTCTCTCTCGCGGAACCAGGCATTAACACTTTTCAACTCCTAAATCCAAAGCCCCGTCTTTCGTGTTTTATCACATCCTCCTATGGTTTATCACAGCCTACTATGTACCTATTTATCTATCTATAGGCAAGTAGGCACTACTATCATGATCAAAAATTTGGCCCTTTGACCTCTAAAGTTAGGACCTTCTATCAATCTTTCAACATGGATCCGACCACGACTTTGACCGCCTAGTGTGCAGACTGCAGGATACAAGAATTGCTAAGCCTATCTGAGCCACTAAATATACCTATCCTTTCCTAACTTCTTGTCATCTAGAGTAGATTTTTTAACCAGAATTTTGTTTACTTCAGAGATGGGATCTCCACCATAGATGGACAATGAGTCTGCTAGATGAATTCTTCCTCCAAGGTGACAAAGAGAGAGAATTGGGACTTCCGTTCAGTCCACTCTGTGACAGAAATAACACTCTGGTGGCGGAATCTCAAATCGGTTTCATAGACTTCATCGTGGAGCCCAGTATGGGAGTTTGCGCTGATATGTTGGAGTGTATACTGGGACCCTTGCATTCAAGCTCTAAGAATTCGACAAGCACTTCTGGTCAAGAACCTATCAATGAAGAGAGCACAGGTACCTATCATTTTCTTATATTTATTTATTAAAGTTACTTGGTATTCCGATCATTGGGTCATTTGAATATGGGACATTTTCTACCTGAAACCTGGCGAAGTTCGGTGGCCAGCCTCAAAGAACGTGAGAAGAAACCTTAAAAAATATAGATCCTTTGAGCCGTCAAAATCCTTGCCTGGTAAACTTGTCTTGGATGAAATTGGGAAATAAACTTAAAGTCAAAGTGAATCATTTGCTTTTACAGGTGCTGAAACGCACAAAAAGTTTAAAATCAAGAAACCCTGGGTAGCTTGCTTGACGGATAATAAGAAAATATGGAAGGAACAAGCTGCAAAAGGTAATAACCACGTAATAATATAAACAATTTTGATTTCCTCTACGATGATCCTTCATTAGAAGCAATTTCTTCAACACAACCACAATAACTCTTCACTCCAAATCGCAGCAAGGCTCTCATTTTATTCCAGTTTGACGGCTTTGCTAGTAAACTTAAGTACCTAGTACGCGACAGGTTGCAATCGGGGAGGGAACGCTTCGCACACCGCACAACCCCCGCGCTAACCTGGTGCGATCGAGCGCGGGTGTGCGTCTCCCACCTCATACCTCGATTGTCATCTCGACCTGTCGCGAACTATAGATACCTACTTAGCCACGAACAAACATTCCCGACAGATGATTTTTGACCTGGCCTTGAATCGAACCCAGGAACTCCCAGCTGGTATGAGCCTACATAACTGTCAAGAGATCATAATATTTTAATATTTAGATAGACATTTGCTAATATCTTTTTAATGAGTTATTTTTTCGGTTTTTTTCAGATGCCGAAGCTCGGGCCAAGTTGGAAGAGGAGACGAACGGTTCGTCACCACCAACGGAAGAATAATATTTAGCCACATTTGTAAATAGCGTGAGGACTAGTTGTTACAATATGTTTCAGTCGTTGATGAAAAAAGACTAAGCAATGTCTGGCTATGAACTTTTCGCTATGAGCGCTAGCGGCGCGGCGCGGCGAGCGGCAAAGACAATTAATGTAAAGCTCCAAGACAATATGCGTCCATGAGACGATAGGTTTTGCTGTCAGTACCTATTGGGATAATGCTTTGACTGTCGGATAGCTGGCCTTAGATGCCAGATTTTGTGAATTTTGTCAATCATGAGTAATGAATGATTGATGGAGCAGAGAACTATCCAGATGTTTGTAGAAAGTCTGGCAACATAGACAACACAACCTATCATCTAATGGATGCCTAGGAAACTATGTCAAGCCACAGCCCGGATTCGCGCCCATGGGGGAGTTTATACTCGCCTAGACCTGTATATTTGATTGAGGCAGCCGCGGCCCGTCCCGCTTACCGCTACGTAAAAAGTCGTGCGTGCTCGCTTCGCTAATATATTGTGTTGTTTGCACAAGTTAAGGTCCGATGACTGTTTCTTCTTTCTTCTTTTTGTGGATCAACTGTCGCATATACCTACAAGGTATCGCATGAAAACAAAATCGTGAAATGTTGGCGGGGAACAGGGGAGAATTGTGATTGGTGGACTCAAGTCACGTAATCAAGCCAATGTGCGGAATGAGGGTAAGTACCGAACGGGCATGGGCCAACTTTTATGCTAAGCAGCTTCCTAAGCTTAGCGATCGGGGGTGTCCGGCTATTAGGCGTCTATAGGTGGTGGTTTGTGGAATATACCTGCCCCGCGGAAGGATCTGGGTGCCCACCGCATTGCTATCCCATAATCCCAAGGAAACTCGTACCTTTGTAATAAATGGAAAGGAGTTACGACACGCGCACTGCTGTTTCATTAATAAAATGCGCAGTGTCAAGCTCACTCTCCTTTACCACTTCTATATCTATGCTAAATTCTGTGGGTAACAAATTATTTGAACTGACTGAGAAAAAATAGAAAGGAGGAACAGACTATCGTGAGAAACCTTAATAATTTAAGCACAATATAAAGCCTGATGTATAAATTCTCTATGTGGAAGACAACGTAGTGAGTTTTATTCGAAGAGGCGATGCGCCGTAGATCGGTAACGCCTGTAGTGTAAATATTAAGTAGCTTTTAACTTATTATTTGCTGTTAAAATAGTTTCAGTTAAGTATAACTTCGAGCAGGTCTTGAATATTAATATATTTTGTTACTTTATATTTAGTAGTTTAGTAACCTGTATATTTTTTTTATATTTATTTGTTCGTCCTTTTCTTATTTTGTTATTAAACTTTAATGTTTTGTGATTAACATAATTATTATAGTATTTCTTATTTTTATTGTTATTTACCTACCTGCTAGTTACTTAAAAAAATATTCCATTCCGGTTCACTCCAACACTGAACTGCAAATAATGAAAGTCGTTCACACGTTCTTTTTAAACCTTTGAGGCCGCGGATACAAACACTCTAATAAGTAGGTAGGTACATTAGTAAACTTGTTGTCAATTAATTACGTAAGCTACTTACATGAGTAAAACTTGCAGGTGTAATCGCGGCATTACAGACTGGACTCAGTGAGTCAGTATACCTACTGTACTGAAATCGACACTTTTTTTATAAATATATTATAACTAGTTGATTCCCACGACTTCGTCCGCGTGGAATTAGGTTTCTTACAAATCCTGTGGGAACTCTTTGATTTTCCGGGATAAAACGTAGCCTATGTCACTCTCCAGGTCTATATCTATACCCATGCAAAAAATCACGTCAATCCGTTACACCGATGCGACGTGATTGAAGGACAAACCAACAAACAAACACACTTTCGCATTTATAATAAGGGTACTGATATACTTATGTATGATGGCTCAACTCACGTGTTTGTCGGAGTATGCCTTTATAAAATGGGCATCGGCTGACTCCTTGCGACGCGGCGCACAGGAGATTGCCGCAGTTGCGCGGGCTGCGACCCGCAAGGCACGCTGCTGTGAGGGGGGAATAAGGAGCCCGGCTAGGTTCAAAACTAGTCGAGAATACTTCGACAAACATATTCGCCGTCATACATACACCCATTTCCATTCCATACTAATATCCATACCCTATACTTACTGGTAATATTATAAAAATGCGAAAGTATATCTGTTTGTCTGTCTGTCAGCTAGCCTTTCACGGCCCATCTGTTGACCGATTTTGACGAAATTTGGTACAGAGATAGCTTGCATCACGGGGAAGGACATAGGTAGGTACTTTTTATCTCGGAAAATCAAAGAGTTCCCACGGGATTTTTAAAAACCTAAATCCGGGCATCATCCAGTCAGCTATATTTAAAATCTATATGACTCACGATATTTTAAACGCCAAAAGGGACGTTTTTTCACATGATCCAATGGGATAACCATGGAACAACCATGGTCCAACCCAACCATGGTTGGGCCATGGTTGTTTGGGTACGTTCCTATCTAATAAATTAAGCATTAGGTACCTACCTTGCGCAGATAAGAAAATAGCATAAATTGTAAAAAAAAAAAACAGCAGAGGCATGAAAAGCATCGGGATGATTACGTTACAATTTTATTCGACGTTGTTGTTAATACGTTTCCGTACTTTATAGATTTAAGCAGAATATTAAATAAGTACCTACCTACCTACATAAACGAGAATGTGGAATATTATTTACGTTATACAATTATACCTATGTATAATGGAATATTATTTACGTTATACAATTATACCTAGAAGAAAGATGTAGAAATTGTAAAATAGGTACAAATTGTATTAGGTGACATGAAAAAGAAATACTTACCTACCTAGGTTAAAATAACGGCCAAACTTCGGTACCTAGTCGTCATTCTTGTATGTATTAATTAAATAGGTAGGTATTTCAAAATATAAAATCCAATGAAACTAATTTGATAATGTTATTGTTGAGTGTTGGCATACAAACTTATCATCTTTGTACCTACTTACTATTATTTCCAAATAGGTACATAATATACTTACCTACCTATATAATAAATAGGTACCATCCAAACATCATTATTAAATTAAATTGATTGTAAAACGCGTCTTAAGCATAGCTTTTTTAATAAATATAAATATAGAAAAGCATAGGTACAGTTGTTAACTACCTATTACGACATATATTTTCCAGTAATCTGTGAAGGATCTCATGGTAGGTATATATCCTCAGGTGTATATTATGTATAATATTATTCTAGCAGCAGCCATTCAAACATTAGATACCTAGGTACTGTGGAAATATATGACGTAAGAAATTCGTAGTAAGTAATATGCTGTAACTTATATTTATGTAGTACTTACATATATTACACCTGTAACATAAATGCTGTAATTCATATTTGTTGTGCATGTACCTATTATAGCTACATCTGTGACGCGCCGCTAGAGTAACTTATTCTATGCCATAGACTCTAGAGCCAATGTACCTATCTATATGAATTATTAATATTGCTGGTGTCGGAGCAAACATACTTACTTATATATACTTAAACATAAACTTTGCATTTTTCTTCGATGAATATACCTATATACCTAGTTTTACATTCATATGTAAGTAGGTATCATAAAACTAATTAGGACGTAATTTATATTTAACGTAGTAATAAACTAGTCGTAGGTACACTTGACCTATATGAAAAATACGCTTATTAATTTTAATGATTCCGATAAAATTGGAGTTCTGATATTCCCAGACCAATGTAAAATCGTTTTGTAAATTAATGGAAAAATCATCTCATAGGCATAGATAGAAAAATGTTTATATCTATAGTTGTAGATATTTCTATTCGTAGATAATTGTTTCGCTTTATGCAATAAAATAGCTAACAAAACTTGTCTTGGAATAAACATGTATGTGTATGACTATTCAAGTCGCGCTCTTAAAATCAGATGAATTGTACAAATATAGCCTACTTCATCAGAATAATTATGATATCAGATCAGATTGAAAAAGAAGCGGTATTTTTGGAGGACTGAAACTAACCGTCCTATTAGATTTATTGACTTTAGAAACACTTAAAAGTATATTTTATTTTCATTAAAAAAATTGAAGCAAAAACACTTGGGGTGACAGTGAGCACGCAGAAAAAATATTTTTTCAGAACAATTGGACGTGTCCAAAACAAAAACAAACAAGTCTAAAAACTTTATGTAGAGCTTAGATGCACCATAAATATACTTGTGGGATTATATTTATTTTAATTTATATATAGGTATATTACCTATCTGAAATTGTACTTATTACACAGACCTTCTTTTCATCAACCAAGTTCTCCAAATAGATACGTGGGACCATTCTCTATGAATATCATGATAAATCCATAATCATATTTAGGTCCTTATGTATGAATCCAGAGATGGTAAGGCTAAATTTTAAGCCAACTGGTGACGCTTATCATAGATTTTACAATAGATCTTTTTTATATATTTATCGACTATATAAAAATAGATGTACTGAGTCTATATATTGTGCGTTTATGTACTTAATAGTAAGTAATGTAATCATATTATTAATATTATGTAAAGATATTTTGGAGAGGCCATCAGTGTGTAGGTATATACTATAATATACCTACATTGTTTGTAAAAAATCTAAAACGGGTATACCTACTGACTTATCAGAGAAAAAAACACAGAAATTATGAACCCAGAAATCAGGAAAACTACCTACATAACAGATTGTACAAGAACTTTTTAATTTTGTGAGAATAGCCGGATAAGTAGGTCTTGCTGATCAAGCGAATCAAAGATATACCTACTTACCAAATATTTGATAATTTGACAAAGTACCTACGTGTCATTCATATAGACATAGCTAGATACCTAACAGTTTTAGGATGCAGTTTACGCAGTCGAAGTCACGGGCATTTGCTAGTAGATAATTTGTAAAAATAATGAGCATAGAAAGTAGTTGTCGATGCCATTCTGATTGGGATTATAGCTTTATGAGGTAGTTTTAGAAATTTAAAGAAACCGGTAATTACTTATAAAGAACACCAGTAGTGTGTGACTTTTTCGAGCGGATAGTACCTACCTAAAAAATCTTGGATAAGTATTGTTTTTTTACATTATTCGGCATGTTTGTATTTTTTCTTTAAAAAATTATCGCCGCTGCCATGTGAATAAAATAGCAATCTTATCTAATTAAGTACCTACTTTTTGAAAGAAAATAAAAATATGGTATTCGCAGCTCTTCGGCCGCCTACGAAACCAGTTGGTATGGTCAACATATTTTTATAATTGCATTTATTCAGTTTATACCTATCATAGTATCCATTTTGAAAGCTTTAGTAGGTACTTATACATCATAATATTTCTCATATTATTATGATGTATAATTACCTACTCATATCGAAAACTGATTTTAAAATTTGTATTAGATTTCTTTTTCAACCATACTTCTCTAATTTTACTGCCGGAGTAATAAAATGTTTATAAATATACTTTAATATTGTACCTTGTTATACATATGTAGTTACACAGATCAAATGAGCTACCGCTCCGATTAATATATGAGCCATGGACTTTAAAATCGGATTCTATTCTAAATTGCTAAATACTTATAACAGTACCTTATTTACAGATTTAAGGTCATATTTACATGAAATATTAAAGGCTTTATCTTATGTACTACTTAGTACTTACTACCTAATATTATCAGATCTAAATATCTCCCTACCCACTAAATCTACATACTAATAAATAAAATTGAAGTGTCTGTCTGTAATTTCGAAATAACTACCTACCACAAATTAAGCTCGTATGGTTATTCTCAACTCCTCAACCCTGATGCTGTAATTAAAATGAAGGCATGCAATTCCTTAAATTGCATGCCTAAATCGCGGTGATCGCAAGGAATTTTTAAAGAATCATCCGTTTAAATGTTTTTACGAAATTTGGTACAGAGATACCTTGCATTCCAAGGAAGGGCTACACTACAGAGAGGCTGCCTTTTGTCCTGGAAAATCAAAAGTTCCCACGGGATTTTTAGGGCATCAGCTAGTTGTAAATAAAATAGGTATTTAAAAATAAATTTTACAAAGGCAATAAAGATCACTTAAAAATACTAAATTAACGATTAAGATTGCAAAAAATTATAATAATGCTAAGTACTAGGTTTTGTCCCACTAGAGACTTGTGGCCGGTTAGGTATATTGTGATGGGAGGGGACAGTCACTTTTAGGGAAAAAACTAGTCTTACACGTAATTTTCTGATTCTGTATTTGTATAGCAGAGAATTAAGTAAATATTATTTAAATACACAGCTATTTACACCTAACTTGTCATTTGTCTTTTTCTAGCAAATGTTTTCTTCCCTATACCTACTTACCTATTACCTATGTCCACTATTAATTGATCACATCTCTAATTTAATCTCAATATTATATACGCTATTTTTATTAAATGTAATTCTTTTTCTACTTGTAAATAATTAGAATCTAAACACCTTGAAATATATGTAAAATATTTGGAAAATGAAATAAAGATTTTCGTAGAAACTGTCTTTCTTTTACCTACACCTAACACAGCCACAGAATGGTTAAAGCCTTACTAGTCATATTATGAAGATTAGTAACTGCCAAAATGTTGACCTGACATAATAATGGAGAAAATCAAATAATAAATTTCATTTATAAAATATTTATTTCATCAACTGAAATAATATCAGGCATTAAAGATTCCACAGGTGGTTTATTGCATAATATTATACAAGAATCAAACTGGTAACATGTACCTACATCATTTTAATATCCTAGTTTCAAAATATACGCCAATAAGCAAAGAATACATTATGGTTATTTGAACTGTACCATAAGTGAATCACACTTTAAAAAAAAATTAAACTTAGGGTTTAAAATAGCTAATACTAAAATAATATACAGTACTAAGTTGTTTTACAGCATTAACTAAGCTAAGTTTAACTTTTCATTTTACACTATTTTTATTTTTTTACTTTTTGATGGTCACCCTTCTCAGTACATAATTAGGCCGCGATTACACCTGTAAGTTTTACTCGCGTAAGTAGCTTAAACGACAAACTTACTAATGTAAACACTCTTATAAGTATAAGTAAGTTTTGTTGTCAATTAACAAAATTATGCAAGCTACTTACGTGAGTAAAACTTACAGGTCTAATCGCAGCCTGAAATAACTTTTATACTCACGCATAACTGTTTGCCTTGCTAGAAGAAATGTAATATAATACATTATGATATATCACAAAATATTACAAGCTACTATGTCATTGAAAGTTAAACTTTCTATAATATTAAGTGTACATAGCTAAAAGATTATGACTACAATTCAGACGAACTTAATAAGTTATAACTTGTGTATATATTAATTAGGACAGAATATTGAGAGAGATAGAAAGGGATATTTCATTTTAGGGTTCCATACCCTAAGCTATTGCGAGGTACAGTATATTTGAAAACCTAAATCCATGAAAATGAAGTTCTCTAGTAAAAATAAGTCTAAAATCCGTCAATTGCGTGTAGGACTCGCACATGAAGGGTTCCATACCATCTTCTTACAAGAAATAACACTAATTTGTCAATTTCATGGTGGCCATTTTAAATTTTTTATTATTTGTTTGTTAAAGCGGCAATAGAAATACATGTTTTGTAAAAAAATCAACTGTCTATTATGCTTCATGAGATCGAGCCTGATGACAACAGATGGACGGACAGCGGAGTCTTAGTAATAGGCTCCCGTTGCCCACCTATAGGTACGGAACCATAGCAGAGAGATTCTATTTCAAATTACTATCAACTAATTATATCATAACACATTTTCATTTAAAACTAGTTCATAGTACATAATTATTAAATTTGCTTAGCTGAGTATAAACTTATGACTCTTTCCAAAGATATTTATTAATACGGAAAGCCCTCTGACATCTGTTTTCAGTCTACTGCAAGTGATTGTACCCTCAATAACATCACCCTTTTTAACCTCTTTACAATCTCTGAAAAAGAATAATGTATGCTTCCAATGTGTAGGGGTTTCATGTGGACCCGTCGTAAATGAGACAGTGTGAGGAAGCTCAAAGAATGTATCGAAATAACCAACTAAAGATGTCACAAATCCATCACTTATCATAGGTAATTTGAATTCTGATGTAAAGTTTACTACATCAGTGTTACAAGTATACAAATCAATGTCTTTAACAATACAAGGCTCAGATATTATGTGTTGAGATGGTACTATATCTACGCTTGCTTCTCTAACCACCTCAGATTTCATACAATTCATTTTATATCCGTACACATCTGACCAGAACTCTATTAACTTCTTATGCGTGTCTACATCTCCATTTGCAACTAGGCTTATATTACATCTATTAGGTAACAACAGTCCTCCGGGGTTCAAGCAATGATCTCTGGCATATATTACACTGTCTAACATCCCTTCAAAAAGTAGAAAGTAACCCATCCATTCTGACACAACTAAATCAACTTTTTCATCCAACTTTGTGTTTTCAAGCCTGCCTTTTACTGTTTTAATAACATATTCTAGTTTATTTTCCCTAATGATATCCATAGCGTGGTATATTACTTGGGATTGATCCAACGCGTAGACCTTTTTAGCTCCCGCTGTCGCTGCAAACATAGATAGTATTCCTGTACCACATCCTAAATCAAGTACAATTTTATCTTGAAAACTGCTTCTGTTGTTTAATATCGCATCTTTATAGCTTTGTGTGCGGACCTTGTCAGATAACATGTCATAGTGAATACCGAAATGTGCATAGCTATTGAAATATCCATCATCAATTTCTAAAGGAACTTTTGATACACAATCTACGATTAATGTACTATCATCTATGTTATTTGCTGATCCTCCATCCACAATAGATTTCATTGATACCTGCATCTTACTCATGTCTTCTTTAGCCATTTGGAGGTGAGTCTGACTTTCCTTTAACTGCTCAGTCAACATTTGTATAGTCCTCTGCAGTTCAATGAAATGTGCTTGAGATAATGTTACTAGACCATTTTCTACATTTGCATGATAAGTTTTTGGAGAACTTGGCTTCTCTGTCAAGGAATCGAAATCAAACATCAACCACTCGTCGTTTCCTACAGGCTTCAAATACTTTTCGTCGTCCCAAAGCGACTTATCAGCGCTCATGATATCCTCTGAAGTTGACTTATGAGTTTTGATGTAATTTATTAACTTTATGTAAGAATAACAGTCCATATTGAACTTGATTTTAAGGGTGCTTAAGTTAAATCCATGTACCTTCTCGCAATGAACCACAGTTTCGTCGATATTCGGAAAAACGTTTGAGCAAAATAAGCATGTCACTGGCGTATCGTTATTCTCCATTTCTTGCCACTCATCCTCTTGATATTGCTCATCGTCGGAACTGAGATCCGGCACGTCAGACATTCTGTTTTCAATACTTTATCACGTTTAAATTCAGTTAATATAATACAATTTTCACTTATTTTTCGATTTTAAGTTTCAAAACCATTCAAAACCATGTGGTTAAAGTAAAGTATGTAGGTATAGGTAAACTAAATCACAACTAAATATTTAATGACATTAATGACATTGACGTCAACTTGACAACTGAAACAAAGTCAAAATAGTGTTTCCATCTTTTCACGATCTTTTCCAAATTAAATGAACGAATGACTGAATGATCATAATTATTTAATTTTATTAATATTAAGTAAAACGAATGCGAATTATTCATTTTAATTCTTTTTTCAATCGTTGTTTTTATATTAAAGCCAAGTAATTGTTAAGCCAAAAGAACAACAATGCGTCACTAGATATTTTTAAAACCTTTTTAATATTAAATGTTGCTAGCACAACAGCTGGTGTTCACTATTTGGCCTTAATTTTGTTTTCCGGTTGTCTTGGTAACAACTTTCAAACACTGCGAAAGTAAAAAGAAACATTGTGAATCAAAATGAAATTGAAAATATCCTTTTTTAAAGAACCAAAACATGTTGGAGTTGTTTCTTGTGTTAGTTGGAATAACACCGAAGATGTATTTTCATGCGGGTACGGGGTACCTATGGCTTATGTACTTAATTCAATATTTATTTCGCTTTCTTGTACATTCTCTATGATTTTCAGAGATGACCATAAGCTCCTGAAATGGAACCTTGTAAATGGTGAATGTCTTGCTGTAGCCACGTTACCGGAAGATTTTTATCCTACATGTATGCATTTATTTCCAAAAATAAACGTTGGAGGAAACAAGCACCAGCAAGATGTTATTTTGATTGCATGTGCTGATGGCAAGTAAGTTCCAGAACAAACAGACGAACCCTAATTAAATATTAGGATCCAAGATATTACCTATTATAAAACTCCAGATAGGCAAAACATTCGTATTTTAAAAAGTGAAGACAAAATTCGTGTACTTGTGTTGAATACATGATCGTTTCTTCTCGTTCGATCTTTCGAATACACGATTTTTCTGTAAAACGTCATCTACGAGCATGCATCAAACAAGCTGGCCCGTTACCAGTTTGTAGTAATCGTTGATTAGAATGATTAACTTTTAAGATTCTAGAAGATTAACTTATAAGATTAACTTAGAAGATAAATTCAGAGAGACATTCCGGCTGTGTGAGGCCAGCCTTATAGATTTCTTGTTCTTCTTCCTCACCTTATTCCACGCTTCGTGGGGTCGGTACAATATGTCTTCTTTTTCCACTCACTTTTGCCGGATGACAACGCATTATCCACTCCTTTTTTATAGGTTTCATATTGTAAATAACAATGGTCGCATAGAAAAAAGTGTTACGGCACATCAAGGCGCATGCTTAGCTGCACAATGGAGTCCTGATGGAGCTGGACTTTTAACGGGTAAACTGTTGTTCCGTTCATCCATACTAATATTATAAATGCGAAAGTGTGTCTGTCTGTCCGTCTGTCTGTCTGTCTGTCTGTCTGCTAACCTTTCACGGCCCATCCGTTCAATCGATTTTGACGAAATTTGGTATAAAGATAGCTTGCATCCCGGGGAAGGACATAGGCTACTTTTCATCCCGGAAAATCAAAGAGTTCCCACGGGATTTTTGAAAACCGAAATCCACGCGGACGAAGTCACGGGCATCATCTAGTTCTCTATAATTTTGATAAGATAGAGGAAGACGCAAGAGCCGCCAAATATAATTTAATCCTCATCAACTGTCCAAAGTTCTAGGACACGGCAGTAATTTTAAATGATGAAAACAAGAAGGTTTTTGAAATGTAGAGAGGATAGTAAGACGATCAAAACTTCATTGGACCCTGACCAGTCGTAGTATTACTATGGCGGTATGTTTGAGAGTGCTAGAGATACGCAGATTTCTCACGTAAATTACTTTAACCAAAGAATATTAACGACAATTTTCAATTAAAATAACATGACGTAGGTACCTAAGATTATAATATAATCTTAGGTACCTACGTCCTATATATTATATAGGAAACGTAGGTACGAATTAAATATAGAACTTATTTAGTAATTATCACCACTATATTATCATCTTACAAATTAAAATTTTGACCATCAGTAAGCGTAAAATTTTACCTATTCAGCCCCCCAATTGTGTAAGAATAACCATTTCATGGCTATCGCAATCGTCAAGAAATTCTGCCCTTTGATTGGTTGATTCGCTGTTTACATTTTTTCACAGCCAATCAAAGGGCAGAATTCTTGACGATTGCGATAGCCATGAAATGGTTATTCTTACACAATTGGGGGGCTGAATAAATAATTTTTCCTATAACGTTTCCTATATTTACCTAATTCATTCAATAATCTTTTAGCGGGTGAAGATGGCTTCGTGAAGATTTGGTCCCGTAATGGTCTTTTACGTTCTGTAGTAATACAATCAGATGAGCCATGTTATAGCGCTATTTGGAACCCTGACAATAGCTCTATCCTGTACACAAAAGGAAATTCACTTATGATAAAACACTTAAACTCTACCTCTAAGGTGACAAAGGTAGGCATGAAGTACAGTCAGCAACAAAGCTAGATTTGCACCCGCCAGCACAAGCCACTATGGACGGGTGTGAACCTAGGTTTGTTGCTGACTGTACTATGAAATAATAATTTAGGCGATTGATGTAGCAACGTATTTTTTTGCGTTAACTAAACATTCTTTTACAATGCTGTTACAGTGGAAAGCACATGATGGTATTATTTTATGCATAGCTTGGAATGCAAATAACAATTTGATTATATCTGGCTCTGAAGATGGATTTTCAAAGGTTAGAAGAAATATTTGTGTGTATATAAATCTACTGTTTGGTTAAATATTAGATTCGCGTCTTTGTACATTTTAATCTGCAATAAAATCATTACGTTCCGGTTAATTATGACATAATTGAACGAATAATAAGAACATAAACTATAATTTTAAGATTTAAGAAGAAAATAGGTAGATTGAGAGGTTTTTACTGATATTTCCGTCGGTTGTACCAGATCCTTCTTTCCACGCACATGCAAACTGTGGAATTAACTTCCATCGGCGGTGTTCCCAGAAGATTACAACTTGGGATTGTTCAAGGGGCGGACCAACGAATTTCTAAAAGGCCGGCAACCCGCCTGCTCGTTTGCTCGCTATCTCTATTAAATAAATTTTTCCTAAATTAGATTCTTAAGATTGGTGATTGTAATGTTGTTTTAATAAAATTTTACCTTACCTTTATCCACCTCTCATTAGGTGGAACCCACCTTAGCGGATGCATTTTTTATTTCGCCATTTGACTCCTTTTGACTTGCTCAATTTTGAAATAAGTATCTTAGATTGACGATGATTCAGATGTCAGTGATAATAACTAGGCCAGTAATGTGCACTCCAAGGTACAGTCAGCAACAAAGCTAGGTATGCACCCTTCTATAGTCGCTTGTACTGGCGGGTGCAAATCTTGCTTTGTTGCTGACCGTACAAAAAAATTACTCACATGCTATAATATACTGATTATTATTGAAGGTTAAATTTTACTTGTAGATTTGGGATTCATTCGGTCAACAAATTTCGGTGAGCGTGAAACACGATCAGCCAATAACAAGTGTTAGCTGGTCACCGGCTGGCGATATGTTCATAATCGGCAGCTATAATTTGATACGTCTTTGCAATGCAAATGGTGTAAGTTAAAAATGATAAATTAATATTTCCAAACTAAAAACTTAATTCAAGATTTGAAATGTATCTCATCTATCTTCTATCTAAATATATAAAAGGAAAAGGCGACTGACTGACTGACTGACTGAGTGACTGATCTATTAACACACAGCTCAAACTATTGGACGGATCGGACTGAAATTTGGCATGCAGATAGCTATTATGACGTAGGCATCCGCTAAGAAAGGATTTTTGAAAATTCAACTAAGGGGATGAAATAGCAGTTTCAAATTCATGTAGGTCACGCGGATGAAGTTGCGGGAATAAGCTAGTAACATATAAGTCAAGAGACATATTTACTGAATGGCCTATCTGGACATAACCACTTTGAAAATAAGCAAAAGAGGTATTTGTCAAACTTTCTTATTAGATTCGATCAACATATTAACTGAGTTTGTCTAAAGAACTGTGATAATGTTATAGAATAGAATAGAATATATTTTTATTCAAGTAAACTTTTACAAGTGCTTTTGAATCGTCAACTAGTTTAATTTACCTTACTGCTGGTTCGGAATGCCGTATTATCAGGGTATACCTATCATATTCAATCAATGCATCTCTGATCATTTCCATAAATGCTATCGTATTATTTTCAATGCCTCATGAATTATTTTCAGAAAGCATTTCAGTTCAGTTTTTATATAATACTAGAACATCACTGCGTGTTTCCTATAAAAATACTTTTCAGTGGTCTCACTGCCTGGAACGTCCATCAACTGGCAGCATTTACAGCACTGCTTGGTCCTCCGATGGCACTCAGTTAGCTGCAGCATGTGCTAACGGGCACGTCTTGTTTGCACATATTATTGACAGGTTCTATAACTTTGACATAATAATATTATGATCCTTGAATAATTTATGAGCCAAAAACTGTACCCATATTCCTACCTTCCTTCTTTCCTTCACTTGATCGTTCCAAATATTTACGCCTAAAATCTAACCAAAATGCTACTTTAGACGCTGCTGGGCCGATTATTTCTCTCTATTTAATTTCTGAGGTCATGACCTCTTTCTGTTTTTCACATAATTGTAAGTTTTCTTGGGATGTGGTGGGTTCCCAGATCCTTCCTCATACAGCCGCATAAAGAAAATTCGAATGTTTTTGGTATGGAAAAAATACCAAAACACAAAATCCTGTAAACTTTTAAAACGTTCTTTAGTGTGTAAAGGTTAATCTCTCAAATGGTTTCAGGGAATATACCTGGAAGAATTATGCATGTACGCAAATCGGGCGAAAAGTTGTCGCCATTAAAGACATTCTTACCGATCAGAATGACCAACTCGATTATCCTGACAGAGTTATACAGATCGCATTAGGTTTCAACCACTTGGTCATAGCTACGGTGAAACAGTGTTTCATACACAAGTTGTCCTCATGGAATACACCTGTTACATTTGATCTCAAGGAAGGAACTATTAGCATGATTTTGCTAGCAGAGAGGTAATGTATATTCCCCAGAGCGGTGAGGTCTGAGAATTCAAGAGATTCATCCAAAACTGTAATTTAAATAAATTGACATTTCAGATGTATGTGTGTAATAGAACGAGCTGGTATCTCCATATACAGTTATATGGGACGGCTACTTGCAAGTCCTAGATCTGGATCACGACCAGAAACTTTAGGGAGAGCTGCAGTATCTTTGGGGCCGGACTCTTTGGCTGTTATTGATCAAACCGATAGAAAAAGTACTATTTTTTTATTAGTTCTTGGTCCTTCCTCAAGTAAAGTCAGCAACAAAGTTAAGTATGCATCTGCCCATAGTCACTTGTACTGGCGAGTGCAAACCTAGCTTTGTTGCTGACCCTACAAAAATGTTTTCTTATTAGTTCTTTGTCATTCCTCGTAAAATTTAAATGTTTGACATTTTCAGCAATTCACGTGTTTGATTTACCAACTGGATTAATTGTAAGAAGTTCTGCTGATAATACAGTGACAAAACTGATTCATAAAATGACAGTATCGAGTATTGAACTAAGTCAAACTGGGCCAATCAGTGAAAGACAACTTGCTTTGATGGATTACAATAGGGATTTGTATGTTGTCACAGTTAAAGATCCAAAATCAAAGTTTATAAAGTTAGGCAAGTATGACTCTTTTATACTTCACGAAAATGATTTAATAAAATATGATATAGTTAGGTACTTAGTATACCTAAGATTTAAGTATAATATGATTTCATTGAGACGGCTCCTAAAGTATGGTGCGGGTTTCGGAAATGTGACACTTTACCTTAAAACAAGAAATTCAACATTGCTGTCACCTACTCCCAAAATGCACCCTACTTCACGTGCCCTCTCATTCAAGAGATACGCCTATAGTTAGATCAATGGCCTCAATTTATAAGAAAACAAAAAGTAACCAAGTTAAAACATAACAAAGTTTGAAATAACCTTGATTACTAACCTTGATTACTTCATTGAAGGAAACAGAAATTTTCTTTGCTGTACTAACAATAAGATCATATATTTTAAAAGAATAATTGCCAAAATTGTTTTGTGGGAGGGTAGTTTTAACATGACGTCTGTAAATACTTTCAGGGTCTCAAGTACTAAGTATAGTATGGAGCGCGGACACAGAGCTCCTAGTGGGATTACGAGCAAACTCTGCTGTCGCTTGGTGTTGCACTCGAGCTGCTACACAACCTGACTGGCTCGCTCTTACTACTGTCAGCAAGGAAATAACGTATGTGATGTGACTGATTTAAGGAAAATGAAAGCTTGATGAACAGTAGCAAAGTCAAGCTTTGTTTCACTTATTTTTGTTGCCACATTTTTATTAACTCTTTTTGTCTGTTTGCTTATCTGTTCGGTACAAATTTTTCAATCGATTTTAAACTAATTTTCCTTTTTAAACTTATTATAGAGCCAACGAGAGGTTGTAAGTATTTTTGACATATGTCAGTTACATACGAAATAATATTGTTTGCCCTCTTTCATGCCTCTTCCACACATTATTTTTGATATCTCAAAACATCTAAAACGCAATCCCTTGTTTGCTCTACAATAGCTATAATATAGAATTCTGAAAGAAGCCATGGAAAATAGGACTTTTTAGTTACGTCAAGAAAAATTTATTTTTCTTGATAAACTATATAAAATTGTTTTTATATACCTTACATCATTTTCAGTGACCTAGGCCGGAATCCCAGCGTGCTAAGTGTAGAAGAAGGCGTTGCATGTATCTGCCGTGGTAATGGGTCTCTATTGCACGTTTCGCTTGCCGCCTTCCCTGAGAAACTCTTAAAACACGTTGCAGCTAATATGTGGCAGGATGCGTTACACGTAATAATCCAAACATATTATTGTAAAAAAATTGTTTGTGTATTCGTTCATTCGCGTTACTATACATTTACGTGTCTTTAAAATAGTGTTGAGCGCCCTCCAACATGATGGATTGACGATAACAATAAATGAAAAGGGTGGTGGGTGGTGACTGAATGAGGAAGGCTGAGGACCTGGTGTGGTGGCACTCATTATGGAAGGATTATATTATGGACGTCCATAGTCTGTCGACGATGTAGATGATGATGAAGGGAAATGTTTAAAAAAAAGTGTATCAAGTTCTTTGTTACAGCTTTGCAGGACGGTAGAAGATGAGACACTGTGGGCATGTCTAGCCGTTTTAGCCTGGCAACACAATCAGCTTGCGGTTGCTGAGGAAGCTTTTGCTTTGATACGACAATACTATCAAGTCTGTTACATACAGCATTTGAGAGTAGGTTTTTTTAACATTACTTTCTTTTAAGTACATTATTTTAAATAGAAGCCATTAACGACTATTTTATTTACAGAGTTCGATTCCAGAGAAGCTATCAACTAATTAAGTGAACAAAGAAAAATCAACTGTAATAATAATTGTTATAGAATTTATTACTAGCCTTTATTATAATAAACAAAACAAACATAAATAACGCCGGTACCTACTTTTTATTCCTCGCGCGATGAGTGTTGTGTTACGTTGAAGCCCTCCAAGTACCTGCAGAATTAATATGGTCATGGATACTTGTTAGTTACCTTCAAGTTTTTGAATGAATAAACGGTGTAACGGTGGTACACAGGCCCAGTCTTATAATCTGTGGGCCCTCTTGTGGGCCCAGTCCACCAACTGAACTTCTTGGTTTTACTCTACCATGGTTTCACAGTTCACACTCATTAACTTTGCACATTGCGGAATAAAAAAGTACAGTGCAACCGTTTAGAGTTGAAATTTACTAAAACCGTTAAGAGTTGGAACTAAAATGTTTTATATGGAATATGGATCTACCCTAATTAATGTCAATGCTGTTAAAGAAAAACATATTTTAATTTAGGTGGGTGTTTTAGCAATTTACAGGCTTATTTGTACGCAAAATACCAAATAACAGCCACATTACCAACAACACGATTCTCAAAATTAGTGATCGTGAAGTTACAAACGCTTTGGCCGAAAGTCAAGCTCAGTGTATTACTTTACTCTATGGTCAAGCTCACCAACTATTAACCACATTTGAGGACATAAAGCGTGTATCAGTATACCAATCATAGAGATACCAATGTAGGTACTCTGTGGCGTGGTGGCGTGTAGGTACCTACCTATTTCCGGCCTTTTTAATGCATGTTTGGAATTTCTGATTGCATTAAATCAAGCAAATTTCATTCATTCAGTAAGAAACCATTCGTTCACGTCATCAAATCTGTCATCTGCACAGACCAATAACATAAATACCTACCTAGTCATCTGTGGAAGTTGGGAAGTGGAACGAAGTGAACGTGAGTCGTGAACGCCGATTGCCGAACGTGTTTACGCGGTTTGCGATGTCGCGCTAAATAATTTCGCGAAAATAATTAATAAGAAAAGCGTGCGAAAATGCACAATAAATTTATCACTAAAACTAAATTTAAACTGTTAAATATTTTCGATATAAAATGAAATCCATGTGATTTCGAATTGAAATACCACGTGCCCCAAATAAAAAGTAGATTTCGTGATTCGCGAAAGTTTTTATTTTGCATCGCGGTACTAATGTAATGGCGAAAGATGCATTTCTCAGGCCGGAATGTTGTGTTGATTGTGAGTTTATTGTTCTGCGTCAGCGGAGGTGAAAATGATATCGATAGTGGACATTCCTTGGAGCTAACCCAGTCCTCGAATTTAGCTCGTCAAGAGCTCGTCCAAGAGACATGTAACCGACTCTCTTTGAATTGGAATTTGGACGATCTTGCCCCGAGCCTGTTGGAGCACATTTTAGTCGACGATGAGCACAAACTCCTCTATTGTTACGTTCCTAAGGTGAGCATGGTCAAGGTGAACTAGTAAATCTCGCAGAGTATATCGTATTCGTAGTTAACGTATTATCTGACGTTCTGCGAACTTTTGTCGATGTTAAAAATATAGAATGTAATTTATTTTGCTTATAATATTATGTACAATACCTACTAATATTAGTAATTACTAAGTCTCAGTTCGTTGAATGAAAACCATGAGGGAAACCTGCAATTATTTCAAGAGAATTCTGAGGTTTCTGTTATATTTATAGGTATCTCTTAAAAACATCTTTTTTATAGTTTGGAAAAGCAGGCCAGGCCTAAGATTAGTAGAAGTTAACTTTGTCAGGTTTCTGTCATCATAGATGCTGAATGTAGAAAGCTAAATGACTGACTGACTGATCTATCAACATTCAACGCACAGCTCAAACTACTGGACGAAACGGGCTGAAAGGCATTCAGATACATTATGTGACGTAGACATCCGTTAAAAAAGGATTTTTGAAAATTCAATCCCTAAGAGGTCTTTGAAATTTGTGTAGTCCACACTGACGAAGTCGCGGGCTTAAGCTAGTAAGTATTATAAATGTGAAAATGTTCATGTTTGTATATATGTTTTGTCTGTTCTCCATTTCCATTTCTCAGACATTAAAATTTTCACTGTTACTAAAAGGCTAAAAGATGAATTAACGGGTAAAATATACCCTTTCTTTTTGTGTTGTCTCTTAAGACATGATACATTTTATCCCAAAAACAACAGTTTCTGTAAGATTTTTAAACAAGCCTTAGTCAACATGGACTAATTTGCAGGGATTAACTAGTAATATATACTAATCTGCCTTTAGAGATTTTTAAAAAGTCGCATAACTAAATTACCAATAATAATATGAGCATTAATATACAGGTTGCATGCACAAACTGGAAAAGAATACTCATGATATTGGAAGGAAAATGGAATGACACAGATGTTCTCTCCGTTCCGGCGAGCCTCGCACATTCACCTGGAATGTTCAGAAACCTCAGTATGGTATCAATAGAAGAGAGAAATATCATGTTGGAAAATTATCACAAGATGATCATAGTCCGGAATCCATTTGAAAGGCTGTTATCCGCTTATAGGAATAAGTTGGAAGGGGATTTGCCCAGCGCTAAGTATTTTCAAGTATGTATTATTTTTTATAATTAAGTAAGTACCTACTTATATACTTAATATGAATTATCTGTGCAAATAAGTTAATGTAAGCTGTGATAGCCTATTGGTAGTTGTCGGCGTCCTATTTGGGGGGTCTGGGGTTTGATCTGAGGCATGCTTCTCTTAGAATTTGCTTTCCAAACCAACAGTAGAGTCCTGACATAATAGTTTCATCAGTATCACACAAGTTGTTTTGCATAAAATAAATACATTTCATTTAATAATTTCATTTTAAAGCTAGCCTTATTTTATTACTATACAAATCACGAGTGGAATGGTGCCAAGAAAACCTACTGGCTGCATTCATTTTTTATTTTACTAAGTAGCTAAGATCTGGGTTTGATGGAAGCCAATGATGACTAAGCCTTTTATTTCAAAATCTGAGAAACCAATGCTACCTATATTTAATATTTTGTAAGATTAGTTACCTACCTGTGGACATCTCGTAACTTTCGGGGAAAACCTTACCTTACATATCTTATGAAGCGAGTTGCGACAAGGTTACTATAAATTATAATTTATTCTTAGACCTTAGTTGTTCTACATGAAGTTGAAAACAACATTAAAAGTTAGTAAGTAGATTATTTAAAGAACTGTTGCATCACTATACAGCTACATACACTACTCCCAAAGACTCGTGTGACCTCATTTTTCGTAGCTCTAATAATTGATAACTATAAAACTGCTGATAAACTTGCATACGCAAAGATTGCATCAATCTACCATGTACCTGCTAAAAGCTGTGATAGCCTAGTGGTTAGGACGTCCGCTTTCTAATCAGAGGTCGGGGATTCGATCCCGGGCACGCACCTCTAACTTTTAAGAGTTATATGCGTTTTAAGTAATTAAATATCAACGGTGAAGGAAAACATCGTTAGGAAACCTGCTTGTGTGAATAGTCTACAATCCGCACATGGCCAGCTATGGCCAAAACCCTTCTCACTCTGAGAGGAGACCCGTGCTCTGTAGTGAGCCGGCTATGGGTTGATCATGATGATGATGGCCATGTACCTATAAGTCCGCGACAGGTCGAGATGACAATCGGGTTATGAGGCGGGGGGATCCCTAATACATCCGCACGTCCCCGCGCTCGCCCGCACCGGGTTAGCGCGGGGGCTGTGCGGGTGTGCGAGGCGTTCCCTAACCGATTGCAATGTCGACCTGTCGCGAACTTATAGGTAGTAGGTAGGTACTATTTTTGTCAAAAATTGTGTAAGTTCCTATTGTGCACTATACTGTCGTCCTTTTGTTAAAAAGCGGCTAACGCTAAAAAGCAGTTTTTGAGTTTGTTATCTCCGAAACCATGGGATTTTGAAAAACAGATTTTTCTAAAAATGTGTGCTACATAGGACCAAAGTTTTATTACACTTCACACTAATTTTATAAAGACGAAAATTTTCATTTGTTTGTCTTGTGTGTGTGTGTGTGTGTGTGTGTCTTTCACGCAAAAACTACTGGACGTATTTTGCTGAACTTTTTGATGGAGATAGCTTATGCCCTGACTTAACACATAGGCTACTTTTTATCCCAGCAAATCAAAGAGCTCCCGCGGGATTAAAAAAGAAACTTCCTATCCACGAGGATAAAGTCGCGAGTATCATCCCGAAGATAAATGATTTATCTTCTATTTCAGACATAAGTCTTTCATGTTTAATGTTTAAACCTATGTTATTTCTTTTAGGATCGTGTCGGCAGACGCATCATAAAGGCGTTCCGAGAAAATCCATCGAACGAGTCCTTAGAATACGGCCATGACGTCACATTCAAGGAGTTCGCGCTATTCCTGACGAACAAGTCGAGAGATCTGGCTGATATAGTGAACAACGAGCATTGGCAGCCAGTCACAACTCTGTGCCATCCATGCCTCATTAAATATACATTAGTTGGTGAGTTTGCAAATCAGTACCCTTATTATAAATGCCAAAGTGTTTGTTGGTTTGTCCTTCAATCACGTCGCAACGGTGCAACGGATTGGCGTGATTTTTTGCATGGATATAGACCAAGACCTGGAAAGTGACATAGGCGGACGAAGTCGCGGGCATCAGCTAGTATTTTATAAAATACTAGCTGATGCGCGCGAATTAGTCCGCGTGGACTTATGTTTTTAAAAAAGCCTGGGATAAAAGTTGTCTATGTCAATTTTCGGGACGCAAGCTACCTCTTTACCAAATTTCATAGGTATAAATCGGTTAAACGGATGGGCCTTTAAGAATGCCGTGGAAACTCTTTGATTTTCCGGGATAAAAAGTAACCTATTTCCATCCCCGGGATGTAAGCTATGTAAGTACCTACCAAATTTCATCAAAAACTGTTGGGTGGTGAAAAGCTAGCAGACAGACAGACAGACACACTTTCACATTTATAATGTATGGATATATATACATTATGTATAAGTCCCGCTAATTGCTAATGCGCGTGGCCGCCATTTTAGTCACGTCAGCACTAGACTGAAGTTTCGAGCTGATGACGTCATTTGACGTATATTTTTACTTAAATATACGTCAAATTACTTCAAAATTACGTCATTTCGATGATAATGAGACATGGTTCCAGCGCAATAGCAATTTGCGGGACTTATACCTATACATAATTTTTATGTTCCTTTTATTTAATTTATCTTCGTCATTGTCTTTTGTTACCCACTGTAAAAAAATCACACAATACATATTTACTTAAATACCTGCCTAGTAGCAGGTAGGTACAATGAGATAATAAAAAGCATACATTAAGAAGTAATAAAATTGATTAATTTTACCTTGACATCAAGTGGCCACGTACCTAACTCATAAATAAAGATGGACGCCAAATATTTATCAGCCTATCCATTGTTTTGTTTCTGGAATATTTTAAATAAACTGCGTAATCACAAAAAAAAAACAATTCGCGTTACAAACTATCAAAAAAATACATAGGTACCTAACTTCTACTTACCTACATTCTGAATACTGAAAAAATATCGATGCTAGTATTTTTGACTCTTATAGTCGACGCATTTTAAACTGAATCGTCGAGCTATCTGTCTGTTTCGCTCGGTCGTAGGTAAGTGCGAGCGAAACAGACAGATAACTCGACGACTCAGTTTAAAATGCGTCGACTTATAACAATTAACATATCTTCATCATCATCATCATCACCATCACCGGTCCACTACTGACCACGGGTCTCCTCTGAGAATGAGAACGGTTTTGGCCATAGTCCACTGCGCTGACCAAATGCGGATGAGCAGACTTCACACACTTTGAGAACATTAGAGACATGCAAGTTTCTTTAAGAAAATATTAAGCAAGTTATATTTAATTGCTAAAACCACACCTATAGACGCATATACCCCCGATCGCCAACCTTATAGGCAGTTGCTTAGCATAAAAGTCAGCCCACGCCCGTTCGGTACCCTCATTCCGCACATTGTCTTGATTACGTGACTTTTGAGTCCACCAATCACAACAAAGCATTCTCCCCTGTCCCCCGCCAACATTTTACGATTTTGTTTTCATGCAAAATTTTATATATGCGTACCTACTCTTGAGATTGAATTCTCTGTGGTTAAAACGCACTTCCGAAAAGTTAAAAATGCGTGCCCGGGATCGAGCCCCGGACAAAACCAATAGGCTAAGTAATAAATTAGAGAAAACAAATTAGAAAAATTATATAATCATCATCAACCGATAGACGTCCACTGCTGGACATAGGTCTCTTGTAGGGACTTCCACACGCCACGATCTTGCGCCGCCTGAATCCAGCGGCTCCCTGCGACTCGTCTGATGTCCGTCCACCTAGTGGGGGGTCTTCCAACGTTGCGTCTTCCGGTGCGAGGTCTCCATTCCAGCACCTTGGGACCCCAACGTCTATCGGTTGTACGATAATATAAATTATATACTTTGGTAAATAGGAACTATAATTTTCCCGTTATTAACCATGCTACGTCGACTACAGAGTAATTACATACCGTAATTTGAGACTTGACTCGAAACGTGATCTAATGATTATGCAGTTAAATTGGCATTAATTAATACTTTAATGTGTATAGTATTCTATGCTTCGGTGATCAGTTCATTTACTTATCCTCATCGTTTTAAGATCTATGTGCTTGAGTTTTTACTTTTTACTAAAAGAGATTTGACGATACAAATTACCTTTTAAAGACCTATTTAAATAAAGAACCTACTTCAGCCCTATAACTATAACAAATAGACTACGGAGTAGTAGAGTAGGCTGAGGTCTATAATGGATTAAAAGCCAGCGCGTGCCAGACCTTTGTTATTTTATAAAAGGTGAAAGCTGAGTATTGGCCCCCACACTGAAGGGAACGTTTGTTTGGATGTTTGTTTGGATCATGGTGGCTTTTGCACGTCAAAGTATAAAATTTAAACTTAAGTTAAAGGGTGTTTGGCAGGGGTTTCTACGACACTAAGTGTCTGGCAATGCATCACGTGATTTCTAATATTATTCCAAAGAAAACAAATTGGACTTTATACTTTGACGTTAGATTTTTTACAACTTTATTACCTGTTATCCATCATCAAAGTCACCATGAACCAAATAAACGTTCCTCCCAGTGTTGGGGACAATACGCAGCAAAGCTTTTATAAAATAACGAAGGTCTGGCACGCGCTGGTTCCCTCTCTATAAGCGTAGTTATTTTGACTTAGCTCAGAGCATAACTCGGGGCAAAGTCAAAGTATGCTCTATAGATCTCAATATTAAAGCTTAAGTTTTTAAAAGTTCTTTAACGAACTTTTAAAATCTTATTAGAATTAGGAAGAATATATGTATGTATCTATAAAAGCACACTGATTCCCATCATCAACTCAAAAATGCTCTATACGTAAATATAAAAATAATCCACAAGGTCACCGCAGCCGGTTTAACCGACAAAGATTGATGGTGATTGTTAAAATTATGTAATCTTCGGCGTATTAATGTTCACGCGATTCGCTTAATCTTTTCTCATTAGGTTAGATGTTCTTGGAATAGATACCTATAAAACTATTTACAGTGGAAACTCGATTAACCGGATTAATTGTTGGCGTTAGGGATTCGGCTAATCGAAAATCCGGATAATCGAATGTATAAAGAAAAGCGGGTTTTGTGCATATTAGGTATGAAGTTCACTATAATAGTATTTTCAATTTTCAAAGTAAGATAACTATACCAAGTGGGATATCATATGAAAAGGCTTAGCCTGTACATTCTAAAACAGATTTTTATTTACTTTTATGCATAATAGTTTTTGATTTATCGTACAAAATGGCGGAAAAAATACCCGAGTATGGAACCCTCGGTGCACGAGTCTGACTCGCACTTGGCCGAACAATTTTCGGTTGGTAGTCCGGATAATCGCGAATCCGTATAACTGATGGCCGGATAATCGAGTTTCTACTGTATATGTTTAACCGATGCCGATAAAGTTGCCTATGTCCTTCATCAGGATGCAAGCTATCGCTGTACCAAGTTTTGTCAAAATCGGTTGAATGAACGGATGGGCCGTGAAGAAGGCTAGCAGACAGACGGGGACATACCGACACACGCATTTATAATATTAGTAGATATAAATGATCTTGGAACTAAGCTCCCAACTCCCAAGCCATCGATAAATATAAAGTACTTATCGATATAGTACGGACCAATACATTATGTATAAGTTTTTCATAACCAATCATTAGACGTCATCGAAAAAACAGAGGCCTCTTTATAAATACAAACGGGTTTAGCGCAGACGATGTCAATCGATCGTTTAAATAATCTTAAAAATATAAGCTCAAAATTAAATCTATTGCGGATTTCCGCGATTCGTAAATTCGTAGATTTTATCTCATAATTATTATTTGGGTCATGTCCATTTCATGTTTTGAACGGAAATCCGAATTGTTATAAACTTTCATTTAATTACTTGCCTAATTTTAGCTCTTATGTGCTACTAGCAGTACCTACTTACTAGGGTGATTTCGTAAAACCTGCATCAATCATTATTACAATCTCAATTCTTGTGATTGGCTGAATTTGTGCTATTCTTGTTGCAACAATGCATTGTGAGCGAGCGTCAACCAATCAGAGGTGATTGCGATCGTGACATTGTAACTGTCATTCTATCGCAATCGCGCAGCTGTGCTACTACCCACTAGGTAGATGATACCCGCGAGTTGGTCATAAGGTTGTTTAACAATCTCGTGGTATTTTAAAACCTCAGCAAGTCGATTTTGTAAAACCTGCATCAATCATTATTACAATCTCAATTGTTGTCATTGACTGATTTTGTGCTATTCTTGTTGTAACAATGCATTGTAGCCATAGTGAGCGAGCATCAACCAATCCTCTGATTGGTTGATGATCACCCTCTGGTGATTGCGATTGTGACATTGTAGCTGTCATCCTACCGCAATCGAGCCGCTAATTTTCCGGGATAGAATTTGCCTATGTTCACTTTTCCAGGTTTTGAACTATATCCATTTCTGTATGTCTTTTTCATATACATGAGGGCGTTTGTGCACTCATTCGTGATTATACGGTTCCGTAAAAAAATACGAATCGAATGTACGTATTTTTATGACGGTCACTTCGAAGAATCACGGATACGAACCGAATATGGATGAGTGCAACGCCCTGACTCTGGCAAAACAAGCTGTGACCAGTTGGCAGCTGGTACACCTAAAAGCCAATCTTATCTGAAAATTGAACTAGGTATACCCCTTCAAAAATCCGTTTTGCCGCATGATTGAAGAACAAAACTAACAAACAAACATTTTCGCATTTATAATATTAGTAGTTAGGGATTATTATAGTTAGACAACGAGTAGGTATGTAGGCAGATAATAACAGAGCGCGCAGGTCAAGCCCCGTACAAACAACTTAAAAAATTCCACAGAGTTGGTACCTAGGTAATAAAACCATGGATTTGTATTATGTACCGTTATGAGATAAGACTGTTTCTTTTGACGATTTACTCGCTTTGCAGAATGTCAAGTTCCAGAGTCCACTTTCCCTGCCTATAACTTTAGTTCCTTCTTCCCCCAATGTCATCATTGGGGGAAGAAGGAACTAAAGTTATAGGTTATAGGTGTTCAAGTCCGCGATTCGTTTCAATAGTAAAAAATTCGTTTCCAGCATCAAGCTTATTTAAAACCACGGGATATAAATTATGCTATAGTACGACTGTTGCGAACGCCAATATTGACCAGACTATGACATAATTTATATCCCGTAGTGTGAAATCAGCGTTAGTCCTAGTCCTATCAGTGACCAGTGACCAGATCGTCTTTCGTTCAGCCTAAATACTATTCTTCTTACCATTGACTTCAGTCGTTATTTTGTCAGGCTTTAGTATTCAGAGCGCAAATCCATCTAGCTTCAGTCCGCCGTCAATTTTCCGGCTATATTGAGAGTTGAGATATCCATACGGGCTATACAGGTGTAACCAGAATGCTAGCAAAAACTTAGAGTTATTGTTATACTACCTAAACACAATCCAATACCAATAACCATTTGCCTCATTTTGTAGTTTTACTGATTTAGTATTTTTTAAACCCGCAATGTGTAGCCTGCAAAACTCGGGTCAACGCCCCGCCTACGACGCGGCATTGACTCCGAGTGGCCTACTTACGTAACGTTCGTTGACCTCTAGCGTCGGTCAGATGTTTTATTTGCAATATCGAAAAGTTTTACAAAATTATAGGATATTTTATATATTTTTTCGGGTTTTTTTTTGTGGTGTCCTCAGTATTCATCAGTACCTACTGTCACCTAGCGTTCTTCACATCCTGTATAATGTAATACCATTATTGGGTTACCAGGTCATAGAGTTGCAACGTTCACTTAGAACCTTCTTTCCAGTAAGTCCACTCCCTATTAAGCCCACAGGCCAGATTACCGGTATGACTAGAATTTAAACATGGTTCAAACTTCCAACCTAGATTACCCTACACGTCTTGTCCGTCAGCTATCTGCATTGCCTATATTTCTATATAGATTTAATTGTTTTGTTTGTTTCCTAAAATCTGGTAAGAAGTGAAAGTTTTATACCTAACTAGATGGTGCCCACGACTAGTCCGCGTAGATTTAGGTTTTTAAAAATCCCGTAGGAACTCTTCAATTTTCCGGGATAAAAAGTAGCCTATGTCCTTCCCCGTGCCCGAGATGTAAGCTAACTCTGTACCTTTCATCAAAATCGGTGAAACTGTTGGGCCGTGAAAAGCTATCTGACAGACAGACACATTTTTTTATCCCGGAAAAATGAAGAGTTCCCACAGGATATTTAAAAGCTTAAATCCACGCAGGCGTAGCCGCGAGCATCACCGGCTTCACCAGCTTAAAAGCCTATATTTTCGCTTCTAAAATATTCACTACCCTATTATACCTAGGTATTACCTATACACTTTCGCATTTGTAAAATGGACTAGCTGATGCCCGCGACTTCGTATGGATTCGTGCGTGGATTTAGGTCTTTAAAATCCCGTGGGAACTCTTTGATTTTTCGGCATAAAAAGTAGTCTATGTCACTCTCCAGGCGTGCTTAAAATACCCATGCAAAAAATCACGTCAATCTGTTGCTCCGTTGCGGCGTGATTGAAGGACAAACCAACAAACACTTTCGCAATTATAATAGGCGTAGTTGATGGATGGGCACTTAGCTTCAGCTAAGGTCAAGTACGGCTGTACTCATTTGAACATTTTGTTCCAGGTAAATACGAAACGCTACTAGATGACTCCCTGCTTGCTCTACATACGATAAACGCGTCGCACATCCAGTTCCCGCGCCTCGCGCACACTTCTGGCACCTCCGAAAAGCTGCGCAAGTATTTCTCACAACTAGACCTACCTCTAATAAGAAAACTGTACAAATTGTATAAATACGACTATAAGATATTTAATTATGATCTAGATAATATTGTTGGCTACGATCTTGGTTAGTTGTTGAGTTTGTACACTGCGCAGACTTACGACTAGACGGTCGCAGAATGCGTCAAGAAACTATTTACCGATTATACAGGTCAGTAGAGAAATATAGTCTCGATAAAGTACAACTACTTATGTGAGTTATCATAACAAGAACTCATACTCAATAGAACAGACTTTGCGTCCAGATGTTTCATGTCGTCTAAAATTTTACTCAAGTTAATTTGTACTCGAATAATAGGTACTTATTTTATTATAAGAAATATCTTGACTTACCGAAGACTGCAGGAGGCCAGGGCCCACAAGGGGTTTTATAGTGTCGCAAGATGATATTATATAAGAAATATCTTACTAGTTATTATAAAATAGTCTAAAGTCTTTTGTAGAAAATTACACATGCCTCGGTCTTACGCCACCTGGATCAGCGGCTCCCTGCAACTCGTTTGATATCATCTGTCCACCTATGGAGGTCTGTCAACGCTGCGCTTTTCGGTGCGAGATCGCCATTCCAACACCTTGGGACCCCAAGTCTATCGGTTCTTCGAACTATGTGGGGTCTATATCGGTCATTCTGGTTATTCTACGGATCTCCGTATTTCTGATTAACTAGTACTTAATACTTTGATTAATCACAACGAAGTACACTTTTGACCCAACAATTGCACACTTGCGACCGCAAAACGTACCGAGAAAGTATTTTGAATAACTTGTTTTTTATTGGATCGACTTACGTTGCGATAACCTTAACTCGAATGATATATTTTTTTGTTAATTTACCTACCTCTTATTTCAAATAGTATCATAATATATTATTTTTTGCTTTTATCACTAGGTCATCGGTCTTGACATTAAAATTTTGTAACCAGAAATCTCGAACACTTTTTCCTTATATTATAAACTTTTGCTTACGTATGTTACAAGAATAGTTTTATTCCGTCTCATACGATACAACTAACGTGTCTATGTCACAGGGAAAATCCCATTTTTGCCCGCAAGGCGCTTAAGAAAACCTAATTTAAAACAATATACATACTAGAAAATGAGGGCTTTTGTTATCGTAGCATCTAACTAAGGCTGAATTTTTAAGTGCACTTAGTCATAGACGCAAGTATACGGTGGCCTCTACGAACATAATAAATAAGCCACTATTGGGACCGATTCTCTTGTACACAATCTCTAAACTAAACTAAATTAACAGGTCTAAATCTAGTGCTATCCTTTCTGCAAGTAACATTATGACAGGGATAGTAATAGACTTAGACGTGTCATTTTAGTTTAGTTTAAAGATTGTGTACAAGAGAATCGGCCCCATTGTGGCTAATTCCTTTTTACACAATCTCTAAACTAAACTAAAATATCACGTCTAATTCTAGTGCTTTCCTTTTCCGCAAGCAACATTATGAAAGGGATAGCAATAGATTTAGACGTGATATTTTAGTTTAGAGATTGTGTACAAAGGAATTAGCCACATTGTCATGTTAAATTAGTATTTAGGTTTTAATTAATTAATGTTAAAAATTCCATTGTCATTCAGAAGCCCTATTTCACAATATTTTTATATTGTTTGATATCATGTCTGCATATCTTATTTAAATTTAACTTGAAAAGTTAAAAACATTTGTATTAAAGCTTTATTTGTAAGAATAAACTATACTAAATATTATTAAGTATATTTTATGAGATTGCATTGCACAAAAATCATGTCAATAATATTATCATATTATATAAAATATTATAAATAATTATTATATAATATAATCTTAGGCGTAAGTATCGTTAATAAAATTAGCTCTTAATTAAGTACTTAAGTGTATTCTTTTATATTGTTATAATATTATCAAATATTGAGTGGTACTAGACAGTGGTATAATGCGTAAAAAATAACTCCTCACGCGCCATTTTAACTTCTTTATTTTAACCGAAAAAAAAAACTTCGAATGAAAATTGTATTGAAAGTAGGCCTTCGCGAAGCTCATTGTTTTATTACTTTCTCCCCTTTAGCACATTATATTTTTTTTTTTGTCAAAGCATTATGAGTTCTTTCCAAACAACCGCCTATGGCCCGCGACTTTAGTTTTTTTTAAATCCCGTGGGATCTCTTTGATTTTTGAGATAAAAAGTAGCCTATGTTACTCTCCGTCTAACTATCTCTATTCTCTATGCCAAAAATCAAGTCGATTGGTTGCTTAGTTAAGGCGTGAAGATTCCTTCACGCCGTAACTAAGCAACCAATCGACATACAAGCAAACAAACACACTTTCGCATTTTTTATAATATTAGTATAGAATATATATATACATACAATCACCAATACATGAATGTTTTCAAATAATGATTTATGCAGAAAAAAAGCTTACAAATTTTATTTTTTAAGCCATTTTTTATTAGGCCTCTGCCAAAAGTTACTCTTTTTCGAAAAACAATACTTTGCAAAACTATTTTCTAACTTTTTTTTTATGATTTCGCATTTATTATTGTATACTGGCACATGGTAGGTATTGATTTAGGGTACTCATTAAAAATAAAAGGAGACAGTGTAAACGCCAGCCACAGCCAGCAGCTGTACCCGGCAACAAATATTGCACATCGATCTTTAGAAAGAGATACGGTTTCGCAGAGCGTTGTCTCTGTCGTTGAGACCGATGAAACGTCGAAACGTGCAATATTTCCTGCCGGGGATTGTAAGGGTTTCGAATATCTAGATAGGTAGGGCAATGCACGCACAACAGATGGAAACGTTTAAGTGCGGAAACCAGCCCAGAGCGAAGAAGAAAAAGAAGATCTAGATAGGTATCTGAAGCACAAAAATATTACATAATAATTTGCAACTAAGTTTACGTAAGTGGAAATTCCTATAAAATCAAGGTTTTTAGTAGCTACATAAAAATGAACTAGGCTGATTTGCGGTTTTTTACATAAAAACTGGATAAGTGCGTGTTAGAACATGCATATGGTAGGGTTCCGTAGCTCGTTTTATATTATGTACTAGTTGCTAAAAAAATTCTAGGCTTTAAAACTTTGTAAAAAAATAAATCCATACTAAGCTGGCTAGCTATAAATGCGAAAGTGTGTCTGTCTGTCTGTCTGTCTGCTAGCTTTTCACGGCCCAAGAGTTCAACCGATTTTGATGAAATTTAGTATAAAGTTAGCTTACATCCCGTGGAAGGACATGGGGCTACTTTTTATCCCGGAAAATTAAAGAGTTTCCACGTGATTTTAAAAAAAACCTAAATCCACGCGGATGAAGTCGCGGGCATCATCTAGTGGTAAATAAGTAGTTTTTTTTTCTAAAAACTGTCTAAGAAACCTAATAATAATAATAAGTAATTAAAATACCCATTCAATGATGGAGAGAGATTTAAACCAAAATATTTATTTCGGCTCTAGATTTCATGTTGAAGAACCCTGAATCCTACAAAAATTAAGATGCTATTTTTGGGCCAAGGGCGCCGAATGATCATTCATCACCGTCAAGGGTCACATTGGCCTTGACGATCGCGTGTTCGAAAGGGTTATAAGTTGTTTGACATTGGATCATCTTAATTCATTAGTTTGTGTTTTGTATTCTGTTCCCACATGATTATCATTATCAACCGATAGACGTCCACTGCTGGACATATGTCTCTTGTAGCTTCCACACGCCCGGCGCGGCGGGGCGCGGGTCTTGAGCCGCCTGAATCTAGCGGATCCCTGCGATTCACCTAGTAGGTGTCTTCCAAAACGCTGCGCTTTCCGGTGTGATTTCGCTATTCTAGCACCTTGGGACCCCAATAATGTATCGCGTTTTCGAACAATGTGACTTGCCCATTGCCACTTCAGCTTGAACCGTTGTATGTCCGAGCTGTTCACATTTCATGAAAACTTACGAAGTTATAAGCTTGTTTTGTTGATTCGTTGTCCCGCAAAAACATGGTCACCCCAAGCTAGCGACTGTGAGCGAACGGGACGGCTAGCATCAATCGTGCGCGCTCCCGCTTGCGCGGCTCGAATCAGTTGGTACATGCAGTCATTTAACTGGGTGTTCAAACTTGCAGTATTCTAAAGTTTTTTTTTTTCAAAATATAACCCGTAGTAAAAATGATTGCAATTAATTCTGTTACTGATTTTGAACTTTCAGGTTTCGCGTATACTTAAACTAACGCTGTATATAATGTACAGTATGTCTAAGTAATTTTTACACCTCTACATTGGCTCCCCAATATTGGTAGCTGATGAATATCGGTTATCACATAAGTCTATTATAAATTTATATTCGTTAGACATATTATAAAGGCGTCTTGTACCTACCCATATTTTTTGCACATAGGCTAGCACAATTATTTCGACCGACTCTCGGGTCTTGCCCTCGGCCTGTGCCGGATCCATGGCGAGACTACTCTGTAATTTAGAGGCACCTGATGATGTTAGCAATATTATGGGATACGACAAAAATGCTATACAGTACCCGGCTCATCAAGCTTTAGAAAGAGATTTTGGTTCACGCTCTATTATACAGAGAAATGTTTTTGAGACGAAAAATCCAAATAACAAAATACATTAAATGGAAAAGGCTCGACTGATTCAATAATAGAGTTTGCTTGGAATACCTACTCACAGAAGTTTGAATGAGTGTTATGGTTTCAACAGCCAATATTGGTTAAGACCTAGAAATAGTTTTGTTATTGTAAACATAATTTTGCCTCAATTACGCAAGGATTTGTTTCGACTTAGGCCTCTATTTCTGTTTAAATTTTTTTACCCTATTGTTAGGCAAAGGTCTATCTTTCATCCTCCTACTTGTCCTGCTATATTTCTAATGGTGACAAGAACTATTCGTAACCGTTGTCTAGACGCACACAACTGGGCATACGAGTATATCTCTTGTAGGGACTTCCACACGCCGCGCCGCGATCTTGCGCCGCCTAGACCCAGCGGGTCCCTGCGACTCATTTCACTTATCGTTTCAAAATACATAGCGTTTCAATTTGGCATTGTTTTATTTTAGTCTCGGAAAACCCGTGGGGTGATTACGTATCTCGCGACAGGCGCCACAGGCGTAAATCTCGCGATCATTGCTGTCAAACGTCACACGTAACAGCGGCTAGAGAGAGACAGCAATAGCCACAAAGCAAAATAAGAAGTAGAAGAAGAGAGACAGCAAATGAAGTGTCGCATTGCTACTGCTGTCTTGTTGCTGTCGCTACTGCAACGTTTTATGTAATCACCCCGCCGCCGCGCCGCGTATCATTGAATTGTCGTTTGATTAAAAACTATATTTTAATTATAATAATTGTCGGTCGGTTGCATAATTATTATTCCTGATTAGGGCAGGAAACGGTCGCAACTTTGATTACAAATAACTAATATAAAAATAATAAATTCAGTACATTATAATAAATTTATGGAATCAAAGTTGCGAACGTACTAATTTTTCTAGGCGTTTGTAATCTTTGGTTGTAACCACACAACTTATCGACTAAAATTCACAGATTTATGCCTAATTTCACCAAACAATTAACCATGGTTTAGTTTCTTTGTATCTCTTCTTTTTGGAAATCGCGTATGTCATCTGGCAAAATGTTTGAATAAACGGAGGTTAAATACTAGCAAACTGTGGTCTGCGTGTTCTCTTAAAATCTAATCGGACAGTTGATTAACCTTTACTACGACTATCGAAGGACAGTTTATTTTTGCTTACGTCTAGGTTAAGTTAGTGGGTGTTATGTCATGTGCTCTATTTTTCCATCGCACTGACTCTGCGATATACGAAAGTTTCGTAGTAAGTATATACAGAGTGTTCAGTATAGTGGTTTCCATTGTATCATCACTTATTTATTATAGGCATAGTTTATACATAAGAGTTGTCGGTGGTCAAATCTTTAGGACCGGTTAAATAACCAGTTCTTCGCTTGACCCTGAGACTTGATTAAATAAAATGATTTGAATAAATTATATTATGATCAATGGATCGTGTACTATATACCTACTCTGATTTTTAATTCGGTGGAATTCTGTGTTACCAGAGATAAAACTTTTCCCACAAAAAAAACTTTTAAGTCTTGTACATAATATTATCTTGGAATATCATCACTTGAAAACAATGCGACCGATTTGGCCGATTTTTTTTTTGTTGTGTTCGTAAATAACAAGGTTTTTGTGAAAGACTTTTTTTAAATCTTCAATCAATATTAATTATGTATACCTACTTTTAGACACATCAAGATGATTAAAATAGAAATGAGCTGAAATAAACTTAGAAATGTTCAACGTATAAGTCAAGATTGGATTTTTCTTTGGGCTTTTTTATATTGATAGGGATTTCAGGTAATTTGAGCAAAATAGAACTTGGGGTGGTGGTATTTTTCCAAGTGTTTTTCATACAAATAACTCCCCTAATGTATAAAATGACTACGTCAGAATTCCACCGAATTAAAAATCAGAGTATAGAGATACATATTAATTAGCCTAGAAACCTTTTAAAGATGGGCCAATTATTTTCAAAAGTAAATTTTGAAATTAATTTGGAGCTCTTCCGTTGAAATACGTGCTTATAAACTCATCTGAATTTAAAAGCATTTATTTCAACGGCAGAGCTCCAAATAAATGTGCTTTTAAAGTCAGACGACTTATTTCATTATTAAATTCTGTTGAACAAATCTGAAACTAATTACCTTGTAGATAGGTTAGGTGATTTGTTCCAGATTTGTGATTTGACACCAATGGATCCATGGGTTTTATATTTCACATATCCATGTTAATTTTATGTTTTAGTTTGATGATTAGAACTATTGAAAATACTTAACTTTGCGGCAATGGTTTGTTTGTTTGTTTATGTTATCTCGTTCATTACTCAAACTAATTAGAAGGTAATTCTAATTACTGATATCAGGCAATAAAACAGTAGTAACATATCGATAAGAGCTGAATATTAGCGTTAATAGTAATTCCATGATAATATTCCAAAGCTCTCTGTGATAGTCTTCTAATGATATCAATGGTATCATTATTAATCACGTGTAGATATTATTAATAGTTGATTATTATTAAAGATAATAATTTATATTTTCTATATCATTAATTATTATTATTCTATACCAATATAATTATTACTATTTTTTAAGAAATTATGTCTGTTGCATTTGTTAAGTTGTACGGAATAGTAAATAATATATTTTGTAACCCATTTTGATTGTCATAATATAAATAATTATGTATACTCATATGTTTGTACAATTAAAATAGTTTAAATTACTAAAATTAAACAAAATATATAAAAATTATGAATTGCAAAGTGTACATAGCGTCTCTTATAGCCTGTAAAAAAGTATAATCTATGCGAGTTGGCCTGTTTAGTTTCTCAGTACTCAGTAGCTCGCAATATGTAAAGCAGCCGTTATAGCCATTATTGTATACAAGATTTTCCTCAATATAGGCCATCATGTGTGTGTGCGTTGTTTAAGAAAATTATAATTTACTAACAACAAATAAAAATAATGTTTTTTTCTGAACTTATACTGGCGATGCGATGTAAATAATAATAAAATATATTATGTTCAACATGATTATATTTATTTATTTCAAAATGATCGCACATTAATAAATTATTGTCACCTGTTGAGTTACTACTAATATGTAAAAGAGCCATTATAGCCATTGTACCTACATAGATTTTTCAGGTTATTATCGATACGACAGATTTTATTTTCGGCAGATTTTTGTTTCGACAGCGTATCACTTTGTCACTCACAAGTACAGGTACCTACGTGCAAAACAAAAGATAGAGATATATTAATAAAGTATATTATAAAATAAAAACCTGTTGAGTTACTATTAATATGTAAAAGAGCCATTATAGCCATTGTACATAGATTTTTCTCAGTACGGGTTCTCATGTGTCGCACTGCCATATGTGCATTGTTAATCATTATAATTTATTAAAACTAACTAATTTGTTTATTATACAACGAATACGATTAATATTTTTGTCTGTGCTTATGACTGTGCTTGTGAATTGTTATGCATTGATTATATTGCTATTTGAACATAATTGCACATTAATTGTCACCTATTGAAAGCATCTACAGGATAGTACTTAGTAGTTCGCAATATTATGTAAAAAGCCTTTTAAATGGCTATTTTTTCTAGATTTTCTCAATATGGGTTCTCATGTGTTTCACTGCCATATTATGTGCATTGTTAATTATTATAATATATTAAAACTAATTTGTTTATTATGTACAAGAAATAAAAATTCATATTTTTGTCAGTACTTGTGACTGTACTTGTGATGCAATGAATACTAGTTGCTGTTTAAACATGATCGCACATTTTTCCTGTTGAACTGAATTCACATGTTGAAAGTATTTACAATATAGAAGTTAATAGTTCGTAATATTAGGTGAAACGGCTTTTTAAATACTTAGCTATTTTTCTGGATATTCTCAATATGGGTTCTCATGTGTTTCACTGCCATTTATGTGCATTGTTAATAATTATAATTTGTTTATTATGTACAAGAAATAAAAATTAATGTTTTTGTCAGTACTTGTGATGCAATGAATACATGTTGCTATTTGAACCTGATCGCAAATTTGCATCGTGTGCTGCTTGTAGTGTAAATATTATCGCTGTAACTTCGAATCTTTCGACTTAAAGACGATGATTGCAGTGCTGCGTAATATTTTCGCGAAATATGACGCACAACGGTATGCAATTTTTCATCGGTGTGGTTATAAAATCATATTGGTACCTACCTAGGTACCTATTAATTAGTTTCGAGTTAAAATTAAAATTATACAGAAGAGATATTAAATGATGAATTGCAAAAAAATACAGAATAGATATTTAATTATGAATTGCAATGTTTATAGATTAGCAGCTTTTAATATCTCTTGCAAAAGAGTGCGTATGAGTTGATGGCTAATTCCGTTTATCCACCCAACTAGTACTAAGTAAATAATAACAAGGTGCATACTAGTACTAAGTAAATAACTTGGTAAAAAAAAGTCATTATAACCATTTGTAAATAGGTTTTTCTTAGTGCGAGTTCTCATGTGTTTCACTACGATGTGTATGCTTTATACCTATTACTTACTAAGGGTGTTTGTGCACTCGTCAGTGAAATTACGGATTCCGTAAAAATACGAATCGAATGAACACGTATTTGTATGACGGCCACTTCGAACAATCACGGATACGAACCGAATACGGATGAGTGCACAAACGCCCTTAGACTAACCCATTATTAAAATAATTATTATTTTATTTTTACAACTAAGTACCTTACTAATTATTACTATAGTTATTCGTCAGTAGGTATCCATTTTTAGATGTTTACTGATGAATGACAGGGATGTTGATGTCACTGCTCTGTGATTGAATAAATGCAATGGTTTTTTATTTGATGTAGTTTTATTATTTTATTCCTATGAAATATAATTATATCACTTGCTTAACATAGTGAGGAAACCTGAATTCCTGAGAGTTCTCCATAAAGAGCCTCAATAGCTCAACGGTTAAAGGAGCGAACTGAAAACCGAAAAGTCGCTGGTTCAAACCCAAGCCGTTGCACTAGTAATTGTCGTACTTACTCGTAACCTATGCTCCTTACACAAGCTTAACGCTTAGTTGGAGAGGAAAGGCGAATATTAGTCATCATGGTGAACTTTGCTAATATTCTTTTTTTTTTAAGTTCTTAAAGGTGTGTGAAATCTACCAGTCGGAAATTAAAATCTAAAGTCGTCGCAGTGTAGATTACTATAGGTATCCGTATAGTCTCCGACAGGTCGAGATCGCAATAGGGGTATGAGGCGGGGGGACGCCCCACACCCACGCTCGCCGGGTTCTAGGAAATAGATACGAAATAACAGCCAGCCTTAGTACGAGTTTGGGCATCTCACCAATGCGACGTTGATAGATTTCGAGTATCTAAATTCGAATAGAGTTTCGACACTAAATCTATCAAAGTTGTCGAACTGTACAAGCTCGTACTAAGCTTACAGTTCAACTCAAATATTTTGTTCGAAGCGAATTAGGTAGGTAGGTACCTACGTCATCGAAAAATGATGCATAAGCTATACGTATACACGTGTCGAATATTTTTGTGTTTTGTCAAAACAACAGGAAGGTAGGTCAGAATAGAATAGATACTACCTAGGCAATAAAATCAAGTAGGTACATAATAATTAGTGCCATAATTTAGTGCAAAAAAGTGCAGCGTAAGTGCATTTGGACCTTTAGTTTAAAAAAAGTTATAACCAAGCACAAAAATTATAAAAAACCGGCCAAGTGCGAGTCAGGCTCGCGCAATGAGGGTTCCGTACTACAGTCGTATTTTTTCGACATTTTGCACGATAATTCAAAAACTATGATGCATAAAAATAAATAAAAGTCTGTTTTAGAATTTACAGGTGAAGACCTTTCATATGATACCCCGCTTGATATAGTCACTCACTTCGAAAGTTGAAAATACTAATTATTAGTTTCAAGACCACAATTAAATTTTTTGTGTGATCTAACCCTAAATTCACGGTTTTCAGATTTTTCCCCAAATGTCAGCTATAAGATTTACCTACCTGCCAAATTTCATGATTCTAGGTCAACGGGAAGTACCCTGTAGGTTTGTTGACAGACAGACAACAAAGTGATCCTATGAGGGTTCCGTTTTTCCCTTTGAGGTACGGAACCCTAAAAATAAGTAAATATAACCAAAGAGATTTTTTATTATTTATTGTACATATATATATATGACTATGGCACATTATAATCCTATGGGTCTGAGATAGTTCTGTCCTATGATGTCGACGGGAAGCTTGCAGTCTTTCCATGGCACGCTCCGTATCGTAAATGGTCCGGTCCCTTGCAGCGTCACTGGAAATAAATAAATGCATGGAAAACGTTGTACACAATATCTAAACTAAACTAAAATGGCTCATCTAAATCTATTGCTATCCCTTTCATAATGTTGCTTGCGGAAAAGGATAGCACTAGATTTAGACCTGTTAATTTAGTTTTTGTTTAGAGATTGTGTACAAGAGAATCGGCCCCAATGTTATGCTAATAAGTTTTACAAAAAACATAGGAGTCTTATAAAATAGGGGCTTATTGGAACCTTACAAGAATACATTAGGTTAGGCACCTAGGTACTTAATATTAATTGAGTAGGTACGATTTCTGGCCTTACTGGAACTTTACTAGAATACATTAGGTCATAATATTAGGTCACATAATATAGTTAATCGGGTATCAAGACTAGAATACCTTATATCATAATAATATTACACAGGTTACATACCTATAATTGAGTATCGAGTGGACATATTGAAACCCTACTAGAATAAATTTTTAGATAATCATACTTTAGGTGTCATATCTAGAATCATTCTATGCACTTCTATACCTAATTGTTTATGGTAAGAAGCCAGATGTTGACAGAGAGCATCGTTTGCGGCAAGCTTATTTGGAGCATAAGCAATTATGTATTAAGTATGGGGGGTGGCGAACGCGAAGCTCCGCCTGGGGGTGAGCCCTAGGGCTCGAAGAAATAATTTGAGAGGTCGGGGGGCAAAATCCTCCTAAGGGCGCCTCCTGTGAGGCTCGGACCACGGCCTAGGATGACGTTGGGATGGGTGGAGTTGTTGGACTACTGGTTAGTCCGTACGCCCCCGAGGCCGTGGCGTGAGTCCACGTCCGGGTGACTTTAGAAATCGGGGAAATCGGGGGGGTCTTCGCCGGCGAAGACGCTGTAATACGGTTGAGTTTTGTAGCCCTACGAGATACGGAGGCATTGTCGGTCATGATTGATCGTCGGGATCGTTAAGGACGTGCTTAGGGCGTCTTTTATCGGGGGGGGTATGTAAATTGCTTCGGTTCTAAACTATCGTGTTCCGTGAATTGTTACTTATATAGTTATGTTATAATAACTTACCAGTCATTCCAGGCACTAAGGTGACGTTGTATTTCCCGTTGTCTATGATAAGAGGCCAGTTGTCGTCCACAGAGGAGACGGTGAGCGTCGTTTGCGGAACACGGATGTCGAGCGTCAGGTTGGAGCCTAAGTATTTTATACCTGAGGGAGAAAGAAAAAATATTTTATGCAAGATACTTAGACTAAGTAGGTATATCATAAGTACCTACAGTAGCCGGCAAGAGATATTGTAATTTGACCCTTAGAATGAGATTTCGCCTTTGTAGAGCGTTGTTTCTGTCATTATCTATGTGATGTTTTGTAGGTCTCAACGACAGAGACAACGGTCTACAAAACCGCTATCTCTTTCTAAAGCTTGATGTACAATATTGACGCGATTGGTAGAACCTCGTAGTATCTAATGAAGATAAAATTACTCTGGACTCACCCCTAATCCTGAACTTGGTAGCTTCGGGCGGTAGTTGAGGCTGGATAATCTCAAGTTTGTCCAGATGTATCCTGAGGCCGGCGTACCCAAACATGAGCGTTTGCAGGAAACCGCCCATCCCCGTGTGGAAGTTAACAGCTCCCACTTTTGGGCGACGCTGTTCTGTCCACACCTGATAATATGACATCATTGGTATGTATGATACTCTATCCACGGAAAGAAGTCAGTATAGGGCTCTCTCTATCACGTAATCCCATACAAATGACAGAGACGAAAATCTCAGTGGCGTTAACCATTTTGAGACACCAACCAATCACAAACAAAACTAACTGAAAAGTCAAATGTTTTTTGAAAACATTTTCTAATTGAATTTCAAATGCTTTTTAAAATATGTTTGATTGGTTAATTTTTGAGAAATCGGTCACCTTTGTGTGCGAGTCAAAGGGTTCTTTACCATCATGGGTACAAGAAATAACACACTTTCGTTTTTATAATTTTCTTGGCCACCATATTTAATTTTTATTATTTTGTTGTAATAAAGCAAATTATGGTCAACTACACATACCTACCTTACCACAGACCACCACCTATAGGTAGACGCCTAATTAAATAGCTGAACGCTCCCGATCTCCAAGCTTAGGCAGTTGCTTAGCATAAAGTCAGCCCACGCCCGTTCGGTACCCTCATTCCGCACATTGTCTTGATTACGTGACTTTTGAGTCCACCAATCACAACAAAGCATTCTCCCCTGTCCCCCGCCAACATTTTACGATTTTGTTTTCATGCAAAACCTTGTATATGCGTACTTTTGAGGTTGAATTCTCTGTGCCTACCTTGAAGGGTTCTCGGACATATCCCTCGTAGCTCTTGTTGAAGAGCGTGGCCGCTCGCAGGTTGTCCTGTATCTGCAGCTGGCCGATGGTGTGCATACTCCAGGTCATGGCGGGGCCATTGCCACGGGTCACTGACTCGTAGTATGTGAGGTCGTTTATTCGTGTCGAACTACAAGATGAGTTAAAATAAAGCTTCGATTTTCAAAAATCAGCCTTATTATTTATTCAGTCTACATTATAAAAAGAACCTCTGTGCAAAATTTCAGCTTTCTAAGAAACTTTCTAGCCCTCTAAGGCTCACCCCCAGGCGGAGCTTCGCGCTAGCCCCCGGTGACGCTGTAGCGGCCAGTACGCAGCATAGTCAATACAAAACAACACACAATGTGGATGTCCATTAATTGAGACGATGAACCAACCCCTAAAAGCTATAAAAATACTTACATATTCATGGGATACTGAAGAGGAAAGCCCAATAGCACAGCATCAGCCTGTTTGATGGCTTCCTTCCGCTTATAGCCTTGGAACTGAGGGTGGTAGTCCAGGGTCTTGTCGTAAGGTAGCGCGAGACTCCAGGCGATGTCTGCCCAGTGGTCGGGGTCCTTTGCCATGTAGTAGGATTTACACTGGCAGGCTACGTATCTAGAAAGAATTATTTCTAGTTACATTTACACAACGTTAGTTTTAGTATACGCAAAACCTGAAAGTAGTTTGTTCAGAATCAGGAACAGAATCGATTGCAATCATTTTTACTACGGGTTATATTTGACCAAAAAATCCTTTAAAATCCTGCAAGTTTGAACACTTAGTTGAATGACCGCATGCACCAGCTGATTCGAGCCGCGTGAGCGGGAGCGCGCACGATAGATGCTAGCCGTCCCGTTCGCTCACAGTCGCTAGCTTGGGGTGACCATGTTTTTGCGGGACAACGACTTAACATACATACACACGTTTGCTTGATATCGCTGATGAAAATATTGTTAAGGAAGAGCGGTGTCTTCTGACACAGGAGTAGTTCGCCTACTCCTAAAAGAAGGCTCCAACCTCCTACAGCTACTGTAAACTCAAGTTATTTGAAATAAATTATTTAAATTAAAATAACAAGCTTATAACTTCGAAGTTTTCATGAAATATCTTGCGCATGAAATAGGATTGCCTCTGAGCTTCACGCTATTGCTCGTAGGCACATGTAAAAATAAAACATCAATCTGCGATATTGGTAGGTACTCACTGAGCCAGATACAATGAATAACCAGCTACTACATTGGTGAACACGGAGTTTGTCACGTTACTGTGATCTTCATCTGGACCCATAACATCTGGAAAAAGTTAAAATACCAACTGCAATTATTATTGTTATAAAAATATGACAAAAAGTCTATCACTTCTCATATCATAAATGTGTGTTTGTTTGTTGGTTTATTGGTTTATCCTTCAATCACGGCACAACGGAGGAACAGATCAACATGATTTTTTGCATGGGTATCTATAGTTAAAGACCTGAAGAGTGGCATATGCTACTTTTTATGCCGAAAATTCAAAAAGTTCCCAGGGAATTTTCAAAAACCTTAATCTACGCGGACAAACTGGGCATCAGCTAATAAATCTCACGCCGGCTCCACGCGTTGGCCCCAACGCTGGTGGGCTCCAACACTGTTCGTCCAACGTGTGGATCGGGAAATTAGCATTGGCCCCAACGTTGGCAAGGTTAATTTCCCGATCCAACCGTTGGGCCAAGTGTTGGGGTTAGCGTTCAGGCCAACGTGTGTGGCCGGCGTTAAAAATAAATAATTAAGTAGGTAGGTATACGAACTCACTTCCAATATCATAGAGGCCGGTCGAGTAATTTATAACAGCACGAGAAGCCCAGAAGTCAGCGATATTTGTAACTATGGAACACCCGCCGTGCTGGAAGTTTAAATTCAAGAATTATTCTCTAGAGGGTTCTCAAAAGAGGCCTCTTCTATTTACTGATGAAGGGCTTAGAAACGCCATGATAACGTGCAACATCGCTTGAGCAAGACCCTGCGGCTCGATTGCGGTAGAATGACAGCTACAATGTCACGACCTCAATCATCTCTGATTGGTGATGCTCGCTTAATATTGGCTACAATGTATTGTTGCAACAAGAATTCAGCCAATCACAACGATAGCGATTTTAATAATTATTAATGCAGTTTTCCCGCGATCGAGCAGCGGGTTTAATGAATTTATCGGCATTTAATCAAGTTGCATGAAAGACAGTTTTTTAATTCAGATACAAGTCAGCCATTGACTACAATCTCACCTGGTGGTAAGTTGTAATCTAAGATAGTAGCGGGCTAACCTGGAAGGGGTATGGCAGTCTTTATTAAATACATACACCTTTGGTTTCTACACTTTATCGTACCAGAACGCTATATTCTTTTGTAGCACGACTTTGCCGGTAGGGTGCTAACTAGCCATGGCCGAAGCATCCCACCTAACCAGACCAGAGAAAATTTAGAAATCAGCTATAAAATCTCAAATGTCCCCGACCGGAAGCCGAATTTATGGCCTCCTACCACTACCGCTCACCACTGTGCGCTGCGAGGGATGTCGTCAAAAGTTACGTTAAGGGTTATAGCCTCAATAACTCAAGGGTTAAAGGTGCGGACTGAAATTCGAAAGGTCACCGGTTCAAACCGGGTGGGGTTGCACTATTGTCGTAACTACTCCTAGCACAAGCTTCACGCTTAATTGGAGAGGAAAGGGGAATATTAGTCAAGGGCCATGTGGACCACCAGTAAAATGCAAAGTGGGTGCAAAGCAGCGCTGGATGGTGGGCTTCATCATCTGCTCTAAAATGACGCGACTTACCTTCAACCAATCTTCATCTCTTGTCACAGCAAGATACTGCCTGGCTGCAAATGATATACATCCAGTGATGTGCTGTTCAAACTCCGCCACTTCGGGACAACACGGCTGAGTCACCTCACTGCCGGTGAATGCACTTTCCCATGGATATCTGTGAACGTAGGTAGAATATAATAGATCTTTTTAACAAATCAAAAAAAAAAACTTTTACAAAGTGCTTTCAAATCCTAAAGTGAATCTAGGTATCACTGGTTCAGAATCCCAATTTTGGAGAGAAGAAGGACCAGTTAGAGGTTCCATGTTGATACTCTTTTCAAAAATTGTACTTATATTTGCACACTACGGCCGTGCTGCTTTGTGAACCCACATACAGCGTTAGTTTTGGTATACGCATAAACCGAAACACATTTCTAATATTTTTACGTAAAGAATAATTAATATACAAAATTTCAAAAACATTTAATGAAAACTTACGAAGTTATGAGCTTGTTGTGTTGAGTCGTTGTCCCGTAGAAACATGGTCACCCTAATAAACCGACTGTGAGCGAACGGAACGGCTAGCGTCGATCGTGCGCGCTCCCGCTTGCGCGGCTCGAATCAGCTAGTGCACGCGGTCATTCAACTAGGTGTTCAAACTTGCAGGATTTTAAAGTATTTTTTGGTCAAAATATAACCCGTTGTAAAAATGATTGCAATCGATTTTGTCACTGATTCTGAATAAAGGTTTCAGGTTATGCGTGTTACTATAACTAACGTTGTATAATTTTGGTCGATGAATAATTGATGCGCAGCCGCAGGGCGAGTGTAGGGTTTTTATTTATATGCAATATATAGGTTTTTATTTTTTTTATTTACAAAGCAGTGCAGTTTGTCTGAGCCAAAAAAATTCATCACATTAGCTGTAAGACGCTTAAAAAATGTAATTGGCGTCTATGATGAGGTCATCAATCAGTCTAACATCGATAAAAGATAAAGAAAAGTATTTAGATAATATACCTGTATCCCTTATTTCCAGTTAATCTCGCCAGTTCAGCGGCTACATATGCATTATCGAGACGATACTGAAGAAGTTGGCGAGCGTACTGCGGGTACAGCAGCAGGATTGGAGGGAACATCCACATCTCTGTGTCCCAGAAGTTGTGACCTGGAATTTATATTTTGAACATTTTTATTTAAGTAGCACAGAAAATAAGCATTATCTGCTAATATCACTAGGTAAGTAATTTGCAACAAGCTAAAAAACTTTGGCAACTGTAAAAGATAGGTAGTCGACAAAATCACAGATACGGGGTGCATAACTGTTGATCATCTAAAATATTAAACGCAGACGATTAGATTAGAGGCTATTATCATCATGATTAACCCATCGCCGACACACTACAGACTACAGAGCATGGGTCTCCTCTCAGAGTGAGAAATTTGGCCATATAGTCTACCACGCTGACCATGTGCGGATTGGTAGACTTCGCACATCTTTGATAACATTATGGAGAACTCTCAGGCATGCAGGTTTCCTCACAATGTTTTCCTTCACCGTTAAAGCCGATATTTAATTAATTAAAACGCACATAACTCCGAAAAGTAAGAGGTGCGTGCCGGGGATCGAACCCCCGACCTCCGATTAGAAGGCGGACGTGCTAACTATCACACACACTATCACAGCTTCGTAGAGGTTATAGGCCACCCTTAGTTAACTTCGAATGAAATTACTAAATAATGTTGAACCATCAGATCATTACAAAAAGCTATACATATTGTAGTCTGCCAATCCGCACATGGCCAGCGTGGTCGACTATGGCCAAAGCCATTCTCACTTTGAGAGGAGACCCGTGCTCAGTAGTGAGCCAGCGATGGGTTGATCATGGTAATGATGATGATGATACATATTGTAACTGAAGTTCAATTTAAACTTTGGACGTCATGTTAGATTAGACCAAATTTTGGCCTTGAGATCAGAGTGGAAAATTTTAAGATTAATATAGTTAGTGGAACATTTAAATAAGTAACTTACCTTCATAGTCATCAAAAGTGCCGCCTCTGCCCAATCCCGTTGGACTGAGACCATAGAATCGGTCTAAAGGAAAGTGAGACTGTTCTGATGGAAGCGAGCTTAAAAAGTAGTACCAGATCCCAGTGATTATTTTGGCCTGAAATCAAGAGTTACATATTAATTTATAAATAAAGCATTAGAGCATTTCTGTAGGCTTTCTAATATTATTGTGTTGTGGCCATCAGAAATGGTACCTATAATCTCTCAGCTACGGGCATAGACGGGCTATTGTTTACGTGGCATGTCGAATGTAATCCTATTGTTATTGCTAATGACGGTCTCAAGTGGAAACACGCCAGTTTATTTGAATGCACTATAAAAATGAATACTTGAAACTTACCAACTGCAAATTTCCTTCAATCTCCAATCCACCCTGTCGGTACAACTTCCCCCAGTGCTCCACATGCTTCTCGAACAGCTCCTCCCCGTCCTCCTGCAATACTGTCATACCATTACATTTACCATAATATTTATGGCGGATTACTGGTGAGGAATTTACGAATCTTGAACTAAATTATTCTACAATAATTAGGTACTTATTCCAAATGTAAATATTTGAAACTAGATCATTAAGATTTTTCCGTAACAACGTCGTCAATCGAAAAGTCCACCCTTGGACCAAAAGGACCCTAGACCAAAGGTGACTATCAGATTGGCAGCTTTGCCATACAGAATGGCAATGGACAATCTTTGGACCATAGGCCCCAGAGCGCGGATCGTTGCCTGTTTCCCTTTAAACGACGACGACCGAATTTTGCGCACATAAAAACAGTAGGTACTAGGGTTCATGATTTCTCGAGCTTATCAATTTCTCGGGTCTCGAGAATTCTCGAGGCTAATTTCTCGGGTCTTCTCGGGTTGTCGAGAAATTTACATTTACGTACGGATTTGCATATTCTTCGGTTCCAATAATGCGATTAATCAACAAATTCAGTGGTTTCCTCTCAAATAAAAGTACCAAAATAATTATAAGACTTTTATTGACAGTCTTCAACATAATTAGCTTCTTTTTCTTAAAGAAAACTAAAAAAATAAGCTATTCTGACATTTGTGACTTATACATATATACAATTACAGCACAAGCACAGCATTAAAAAGAAAAAAAATCAACTTAAAACTTCTAGCTTCTTTCTTTTAAACAAAACAAACAATAAACAAAAATTTCAACATGAAAACGTTAACCTTATCCTAACTTATAATTAAATTACAATCACAGCACCATTTTTGGCATGTTAATTAGAAAAAAAAATCAAATGAAATTTTTGCATTTAAAACAAACGGCAAACGCAAATCGTTTTATTTTATAATTTCATAGACTCAAATATGATTTCTCGAGTTCTCGAGTTTTCTCGAGCTTGATTTCCCGGGAACAAAGCCCAACGATTTCAACGAATGAACCCTAGTAGGTACCTATAACTGATTCTACGATCTGACCGCGTCGCGTCGCTCGCGTCGTCGTAAGCGCAAATTTTTGGTCCATTCTTCAAAATAGGTCACTATGTCTTGTCTCGTCCAATCTCGTCTCATGTCGTTTTCCTCGCAAGTCTCGTCTCGTTTGGACCTCTCTTGTCTTTAATTCGCAGTTTAGTCACACAATATAGTTGATTCAATTCAATATTAGATATGCTTTCGAAAAGCCACATTGGTCCACGTCGATAATGAATTAGTTAATGTCAACTTTGACTTGGTTAAATATGATCTTATAAGTACCTACTTATCATTATCAGCATATTATTTTTCACTAACTTATCTAAAACCATTCCACAGTAACATGCCCGTATCCGTGTGTGCACGTACCTACCTACAGAAGTCGCTGGAGGGAGATAGCACAAGGAACAGTGAAGAAGAATTCATAGCCACGACCACTCTGCCAAGAGGGAACGATTGAGGAGAAGAGTAAATAATCTAAAACCTAGTTTTAAAAGACAACATATAAAAACTCACTTTTGATGAACTCCTGCCTCGCTACAGATTCATTTTTATCGGCGGTCATGAAAAACGTGAACACCCTACTCCTGAAATGTGGTACCACAATGTGATCAGGCACAGAGGTCCAATAAGCACAAACATCTACTGTTACGGCTTGATATGCTGGATCTTCTACTTCCTTGGTCTTCCCACATGCCTTCCAAACTATCATTTCGTCGATGATCTCAGGAGTTGGGGAGGGAAAGGCGATATCTTGGCTTTCGGGACCTGGCATTTGTTTTATGGCTATCCAGATTGCTTGGTGAACGAAGTTCGGATCTGAAAAATCCACCATAAATAACTAGGTACCTACCTAAATATTATCAGGTACCTAATTGCTTAAAATATTACCACAATAGATCTATACTAACGCAAATATTATAAGTGTATTTTTGTGAATACCAAATAACTGCTTTTCTAATGAAAATATTTTGAGCTTTTTTTTAGTCATAAGTCATAGCAGCTATATCGCAGGTTTAAATTAAAATAGCAATTTTACAGCTAAACACTTTTGTAGATCTCAATTTTTATTTTAACTTTAACATAAAGTGTTTTCCTTACAAATAATCTATAGCAAAGTTATTTCAATGAGAATTTGCGCATACAGTTAAAACTTTATTGAGGACATTTTCAAGAGACATTTTTAGGTTTTTTCTTGCAAAAATTAACGTTATAAATAATTTATTACATTGCCTATGTTGAACTATTGTTTAAAGCGTGGTGAACTATGGATTAAAGTTAATTCATTAAACCTTTCTCATTCTGAACAGAGATCCGTACTCAGTAGTGATGAGTAGTGGGTCGGTAATGGGTTGATGATGATGATCTTACCTGCATGAGTCTTAGGCTCAACTTTGATCTGGTTCACAATAGACCTCGTATAGTACCTATGAGCGAAGATTCTCTGAGTCACCACCGACCTATCTCTATCCACCGACACTTGGAACACCCCATGTTTAGTATCCAAACTATATACTGGACTATACCGGTGGTTTGTAAGGGTGGAGTTGAGGCGTATGTTGGCCCAAGCTGGTATTCTAGCCCGTCTGCTCTCGCCCCTACGTCCGTTGTATAAGCCATTCATGTAGACAGTGTCGCTAAAGACGTTGGTAGCGAGGTGGCCATTGCCTATAGATGGCATGAATCGGTCGTCTGATGGGAGGCTGTACAAAAATACAAATAAGTAAGGTACAGTTCTTGCAATTCACGAAGGTGAGTGAACCTTACTTGTGGTTACGTCTTTTACCTACATGGGCATTGCGTAAGTGTGAGTGCATATCGGACCAAACGCACACATTTAGTGTACCTTACTTATACCGATACGACTTAAACACAAGCATGAGCCACTCGGCCTCCTGAAATGGAAAAACTATACCTACCAATTAATTATCTTTCTAGGTTTGACGACCTTCCTGGTGCAGTGCTCTTATTAGTGGGAGGTCCTGGGTTCGAATCCTGGCAGGGATTTGGAATTTTATAATTACTAAATTTCTGGTCTGGTCTGGTGCGAGGCTTTGGCTGTGGCTAGTTACCACCCTACCGGCAAAGCCGTGCCGCCAAGCGATTTAGCTTTCCAGTAGGTACGGTGCCGTGTAGAAACCAAAGGACCATGGGTTTATTAAAAAAAACTGGCATACCCCTTCCAAAGATGGAAGCGGGCTAACCTGCCAAAGATCTCACCTGGTGGTAAGTGACGATCGTCACTTACCACCAGGTGAGATAGCAGTCAAGAGCTAATTTGTATCTGAATAAAATAAAATATCAATTATCGACTTCTGTGGTAAGTACAAAAAATGTAACAGCAATTATTAAAAATAGTAACCTACCTATCAACAGATTTAATTTTAATTATAGAAAGCATACCTAATTAAAACCATTTTCTTACAATAAAAAACATAATTAGATATGTATTATAATATGAATTCCAACTAGTAAGTACCTAATAATTATTTTAATTATAACTACTTGTTTAATTAGTAGTAGATAAACTTAATAATATCTACAATTTCTAAAATTACTTTCTTCTAATCGTTCAAAGAAGAAGTCTGCTAGATTATAAGTATTTAGCTTTCTTTTATAATTTACCTACTGTGTGTCTACAGATAAAGTTCTGGTAACTGTCAGATTTTGCAAAGCATCTATTTTAGCATAAATACTTAATATCTAATGTAACAGATTTTGTTTTTGGTATGGACTAAATATTTATAAAACAACTAAGTAGCTGATGCCTGCGACTGGATTTAGGTTTTTTAAAAATCCCGTGGGAACTTTTTGATTTTCCGGAATAAAAAGTAGCCCGTCACTCTCCAGGTCTTTAACTATACCCAAACACGTCAATCCGTTGCGCCATTGCGACATGATTGAAGGACAAACCAACAAACAAACACACTTTCGCATTTATAATATGCGTAGGAATTAGAAAAACTTGATTTCATTTTTAAAATAACGGATAGATTTTGTACGGTACCTAGTCCGTACAAAACCTACTACTTATTACCTACTCAAGTATTTTGAAAAATATAAGTTACCTGTGAGCAGAAAAAATGTACGGATTTTCACTGACATCCTCGGTTTCAACCAAAAACTGTTCAACGATTACATGACCGCGACCCCTGGTGGTCAAAAATATCACCACCAAAGCGGCCGCTGCAAGCAAGCCCAACATCGCCGCCACTTGCTTGTTTCGCGCCAGAAAATTCCACATCCACGTTGAAATATAAAACTTTTTTTAAATAAATTAACAAGATGTCACTGGTTCGATAGGTCATAGGAGTAGGTACTTAGTACTTAAGTTTGTCCTTCTTTTCCAATCTCTCATAAATAACATTAGAGTCCCCAGAAGAGTTCCATATCGACGCAGATGAAACCTGTTTTATTTTTAAGACAGGAGATAAAAACAATAAACCCTTCTTTCTCTCTGTCTTCTTCTTCTTTTTTATTTCTGAACTTTCAGACGAATCGCAGGAGTTTCACTCACTTCCACCAGAGACATAATACCTTTTTTAATTTAATATCTCCCTGTCACTGGCTGAACACGAGTAAATCCTTATTTCAGCGCACCTATATTACCCAGAGCCGTGCAGCCAGTTAAAACAGTACGTGTTTATTTTTTTGCCACCGCTGTTTTTTTTAATTTACGCACTAGCTGAATACAAAATAGGCAGAGTAAATCCTTCTTCTGCGTGCTCTGTTACCGAACTGTCAGATGGAACGCTGGATTTGAATGTGGAATTAGCGATAAGCGCCACACAATGCGGATCGCACCCGTGTACTGCGTCACCCTCTAGATTACGCGACCCAGGCTGACATGACACACTTTATTGTTCTATTAATAACGATAATGAAACCTATTGTAGGGTCACCGCTTTGTCTGTATATCCTGCTCTCTTATCTGATGAGAAAAATACGTATTTATTCTCTTTTCACACAAATTCCTGTGTCCACAAGGTGTTCTTACTCCTTCTAGTATTTTGTTGTTTTTCAATTTAATATTAACTTCCAGACAGGCAAAGGTCGAAGACCATACGGACTAAAAATAATTATGCTTTCGTTTTTTAATCTATCCTTATTGTCAAGGCAAAGGCAGCCCTGTCTAGGACTGCTAATTCAATTGTCACTTCCTGATTGTATTAAGTGGAAAGACCCGCTGTGACACTTGTTATATAAGACAAGACAATACTATGATAAGATCAAGTGAGTTAATTATCTCAACCTGTGATCCAGTTCATTGACCTGGTCTTGCATTAGGCCACACGTAGAGTATTCTCTAAAGTCTAATCAGCTATAAGAATACTTACTACTTCTTATTATAAACGACGATGTTATCTATTGTTAATAAATAATACCCGGGACTTCGACCGCGTGGATTTGTCTAGGTTTTTAAAATTCCATGGGACCTACCTAGTATTTGATGTCAAGAAAATAATTTCAAGAAATCGATTTTAAGAAATAAATTTCAATGATTATTTATGTCACTCTCCAGGTCGTTAACAACAGATATACCTACATACATGCAAAAATTTATTATATATATATATATATATATATATAATAAATTTATATATATAAAATTATATTTATTATATATATATATATATATATATATATATAATAAATTTATATATATAAATAATTTAAGTAAAATAAATATATATATATATATATATATATATATATATTTTACTATTGTTAAATTACATCGATACGGTGCTCTATTGTGGCGTGATTGAAGGACAATTGAACAAACAATTAACAAACCCACTTTTGCATTTTTAATATTGGTAGTGTTAAACTCGTATGAGCTCTGCTCGCTCGGCCCTCGGCTACACTCTTCTCTAAACATGTGCGTGGTGCCTTCATCATGACTGGGATAGCAAAATATAAAGTACCTACATACATAGGTACCTATAGAGTAGGTATAGTCCTACTTAGTCATTCCTCCTTAGCTCGTGTTATTCCATTGACTAACCTTTCCTTAATTTACACTACCGGGAGCACATTGTTAAGATCTAGAATTTGATCTAATGAGTCGTTTACATGATTATTATCTTTGTAATAAGAGAGAACACTATTGTCGACTGGTTTAAGTGAGATTTAACTGGGTCGGTTGCCCTATAGCACCTTAATTCCAAAATCAGTAGGTATATACATCTCTATATTCTGTCACAATATTACAAAAATCCATTGTAACAAATTAAACATGCAGCAAGTTTCGTCTCTGCTTTAGAGCTAGCGCCCATCACGATGCGGCGAGTTGCGGTGCGTTTTAAAATCCGTAAATTTGATTTTAAATCTATGGAAATCCGGTGCGGAATTAATTCCACAATGCGCGCGCATTTATATAGTTCTATAGTTAGATTTTGCGGAAGAAAAACGCACGGAAATTTACCGTGGTGCGCGCTAGCTCTTAGTTTCTTTGATCAAAAGAACATCTCTATACTGTCACAACCACAAAAGTTCCATTGTAACTAAACAAACAAGCCCCAGGTCATAAACAGTAAAAACCACCAGCACCGCCGTCGGAATCACGTTTTCAATTCAGTAGCGGAGGCATCAGACCGTGCGCCCTCTAGTTCCGCTCTGCTGCCTTCGGGAGGTTTCGACACATCCGAAACTTGAATCGTCCCCAATAAATCGGCTTTTACTTAACCGATATTCTTGAAGTCACACCTGTTATTTAGGTTTTAACGACGTCACAGCCTATGATTTGCCATTTGAATAATTTTTATTGTACAATACGCATGGTGGCATCACTAGGACACTTCTTTCAAACACAGAGAATTCAATCTCAAGAGTACGCATATACAAGGTTGTAACGTAGTGGAAGGCATCTGTGTTACAGCACGACTTCACTACCTACATTAAAACCAGGGTTCGAACCTACAAACCTTGTTTTTTTGCATAAAAACAAAATCGTAAAATACTGGCGGGAGACAGAGGAGCATGCTTTGTTGTGATTGGTGGACTCAAAAGTAACGTAATCAAGACAATGTGCGGAATGAGGGTACCAAACGGGCGTGGGCCGGCTTTTATGCTAAGCAACTATAGGACACAACGCAACAAGAGCATTACTTCAAATTTTGCATGTAAGCTTTCTTTATCAGGGCGGGTTTGGTAGTTGTGGGTGACTCTACGGCTCTTGCGTCTTCTGAGATCATCTCGTGGTATACGATCATTAGGTACTAATCTCTGCAAGTCTTCATGATTTCATGCAGTCCTACGTTATGTCATCTTAGTACAATGCACATCAGATGTTATGATTGTATGAAACTAGATAGGTATTTTCATAGCATTGTTATTTCTGTGCCTGATGATATCAAGTCATTTGGATGTTGACTTCATCTCATGCCATTATTCGTTTTGTTTGTCCGAGATATCTCTTATGCGAAGTACCTACTTATATTAAAGTTAATAATAAATACTCGGATATTGACATCTGAATCTTATTAATACAAAAGGTAGGTGGTTTTTGTTCGAAGAATCCTATATAATAAATTATTTTTTTTTTCCTTCTACATTTCAAGGAATTCTTTATCATTAAAATTAGTCTTAAGTACCTGCGTGTAGTTAAGTTTTGTATTTATAATTATCATTGTACTTACTTACCTAATAAAAAAATCTGAAACTTATTTTCGTAAAAGTAAAAGATATTCTTTACAACTTTTCCTCTTGCATTCGTCCTCGTTGAATTTATTCTATTCTTTTGAAAATAGCATCATAGAAAATAGCACCACGGAAAACCCACGGAAAGTGGATTTGATATCATACTTGTAAAACAGAGATAGTTGGTACGTTATTCCTAACTTTGGTGAAATCAAAGAATAGCATCTAAATCAAAAATCAAAATCAAATATTTTATTCAAAGTAGCCATACGGAATACCTACACTTTTTTAATTGTCATTACATAAGTAAAATCACAAAAAAAATAGAATAAAATACCAGAATAATCTAAGAATGTTAAGTACATTCTTCATTCAGCAAGTTGAAGATTTAAAGCTTACCATTATAATGACCGATCAATTTTTCTCTACTTATCTAAGTGGAAGTACCTGATCATGGAAAAGTATACTAAACTTGTAACAAGATGGTTGCAAGTGAGTTATGATTGGCGCCCCGTGCGCGGCGGAGCACGGCGGAAAAGTAATGGATAAAGTTCTAAAATAAAGTCAGACCATTTTACTATTGTTAAGTGGTCTAGCTTTACTCCATGTGGTTCCTTGTCATTCCACGGAAGGCTAGTTTTTGCATCATAAACATCATAGTATTACCTATTTAGAGTTCAATTATATTTATATTTTTTTTATGATAGTTAGTGTTTTTACCTACACTTCAAATTTTCTAAATAATTTTAAATGGATAGATACATATCAAAAATTGCGGAACCTGAAGGTTTCAAACCTGCGTCTCCTGTGATCGCGTCCGCCGCTCTGACCGCCAATTTTTATATGTACCTATTTAAAATTACTTAGAATTCAAAATTATTATCCAAGAAAAAAGAGAAGATAAGGTAATACCTACCAACGTTTTCTCTTTTGAAACAGTAATCTCTAGTAGGTACTAGAGATGTTTTGCTCTATGATATACTTAGGTATAGATATCTATTAAGAAAAGATTTTCAGAAATTCTAGTGATACATATAAGCCCCGCAAATGGCTATTGCACTGGAACCATGTCTCATAAACATCTAAATGACGTCATATTTACGTCATTTGACATATATTTAAGTAAAAATATACCATCAGATCGAAACTTCAGTCTAGTGCTGACGTCACTAAAATGGCGGCCACGCGCATTATCAATTTGCGGGATCTGACTATAACTAAGTTTTAGGTAGGCACCAGTTGAATGATTCTCTGTTAGTGTAAGCACCATGGAAGAGCACACTTGTAACAAGATGGTCGCTAGTGAGATATGATTGGCAATGTCATTATCCCCGTGCGCGGCGGAGCATGGCGCCCTCGGTTCCGCTCCGTGCTCCGGTCAGCCACCTTGCCTTGCGAGGAACCATTATGATCTCACCTGCACGCCGACGCGACGCGGTTAACTAGCTATTTCTTATTCTTAGTTTTTAATGAATGAACTGTGGAGATGGGCGGTCAAAATTTTTAATTAAAGATTTTTGTTTAATTAACCATACTTGACTAATTATTAGAGCAGAGATAGCCTAGGTTTTAAGACGCTCGGAGGACACTAGTCGGAGGGCCCGGGATTTGGTCTAAGCACTGTGGTCTTATTAGTGGGAGGTCCTGGTTTCGATCCCTGGTAGGGGTAATTGGAATTTTATAATTTCTAAATGTCTGATCTTGTCTGGACGTGGGAGGCTTCGGTCGTGGCTAGTTACCACCCTACCGGCAAAGCCGTGCCGCGTTCCGGTATGATGCCGTGTAGAAACCAAAAGGGGCATGGGTTTAATAGAAACTGCCAAACCCCTTCCGTGGTTAACCACGGTCGAAGCCTCCCAGAACCAGACCAGAAGAAGAAATTATAAAATTCCAAACTCCTGCCAGGAATCGCACCCGGGATCTCCCACTAAAAAGACCAGAGTGCTTACCACTGCGCCAGTGAGGTCGTCAAGCCTCCATGCAGGCCTTGCACAGAGGACTGTCGGTGACATCTACAACGAAAAGGTGTTTGATTAGTGGGCAGTAAATAGTAGATACCAGCGGGAGGTAGGTATACCAATATACTAAGTCTAAAACTGTCATCTTAAAAAGTTATGTTCATTAAAAGTGCCCATTAAAATTTTACACCCACATAATATCTTTCCCCTGCTTTAAATGATACAATCATTCTAAATCTCGCGTAACTTTCTTCCTTTTACAATTTAACCGCGGTGTTGCAATAAATAACGCGATGTTATCTCTGCACCGCGTCCCAGACTTTGCCTTTCGACCCTGATCTATGTTTTAGTGCTTATACGCTTAGGTTCACCTACCTAGTATCTAACTAACTTAGAAATGCTTAAAACTTACTTAAATTAATTTACACTTAGGTACGAAATAAAATAAGCTTTGATAAGTAATAAAATTATTAAAAAAAAAGTTAGTTAAGTTCATTTTTATACAATAAACTAGCTTATGCCCGCGACTTCGTCCGCGTGGACTACACAAATTTTAAACCCCTATTTTATACCCTTACCCTCTAACAAATAAACCTGGAATAGCGGTGGAATAGTTATACTCTGTTTTGTCTTTTGCCTTCAAATGTCAAATTACTGATGACAGAGAAAGACAAAACAGCGTATAACTATTCCACCGCTATTCCAGGTTTATTTGTTAGAGGGTAAGGGTTGATCTTTAACTATGAGATTTTAACATATTATGAGCTTAATAAAATATGTCATACTGCTTTTTTACAAAAATATTAACTACAAAATTACTTTATAGACACTTCAAAACTGACAGACTTACATACAAACTTCAAACCCCTATTTTACCCCTTCAGGTAATTTTGAAGAATCCTTTCTTAGCGGACGTCTACGTTATAATAGCTATCTGCATGCCGAATTTCAGCGCGATCCGTCCAGTAGTTTGAGCTGTGCGTTGATAGATCAGTCAGTCAGTCAGTCAGTCACCTTTTCCTTTTATATATTGGATATTCGATTTTGTTTACTTTGAATAGGTAATACTTACGTCTATCATACTTCGAATTGTGTAGATTAGAGTATATAGGTACAACTGTTGTACCTATCTATATAAAAAAGAATCGTAATTATAAAAACAGCTACTCTCAATTTTTCAGATTACCTAATAAGTAATACCTGACCATTATTTTCATCTTGAATGGGCATAGCTTCAATTTATTGTTTTTATTCCTAATTTACTTATTCGAAAAATAAATCAAAATACCTATTTGGAATAAATAAAACTAGAAAAATTATAATACAAATATTTGAATTTAGAATCCTTATTTGAAAGGCATCTTTTAGGGCTCGCCGAGCTCTGCGGGCATCGCAAGTGTCGTCGTGCTCGACAGAGCATGGTGTGGGCACTTGGGCAGGTGCAATACCTTCTTATTAGTATAGTATTTATTTATTTATTTTATATCTTATTAGAACGGCAGTGCCACTTACACTAACTAGATGATTAATAATAAAAAATACAAATAAAGGTACAAGAAAAAAGACATAAAATACAAAACGATAAAAGATCAAAGGATTTTGAATATTTACGCTGAGAACATTGAATGACATATTCATGTAATGCTCTCAGCGTACTTCAGTAACTCCCGAACCAGTATTATAGACCCATCATTAAATGAGTCCCATTGAGCATTATTGTCCAAAAGCGCGTTGAACGATGCTAATGAACGGGGTATAGGTGACATACTTAGATCTAGCAACAGTGCGATGATGTGGGACCACGAAAAGTTTATTTTTACGTGGACGAAGATTACTATTGGATTCAGGGACACGTATGCGACACAGTTGGTCATGAAGTTCTGGAGCATTAACATCTCCTCGCAAAATTCTATATAGGTCTTCAAAGTATAGGTCTGGCAAGTAAGTACCGAGGAACTTTGACACTCGTGCAATGCTCGCGTGTATAATTCATTTAACCCCTAGTCACTAGTCAGATAGCCAGATTTCCGGGCTTACATACATACTTAAAGGCCGCTATACGGCGGCACCGCTTTTCGAGGAAACCTTAGCTTAATCGGAACTTGTGACCGGCGCCGGCGGGGTGATTACGTATCTTGCGACAGGCGTAAATCTCGCGATCATTGCTGTCAAACATCCGGCTAGAGAGAGACAGCAAAATAAGAAGAAGAAGAAGAGAGACAGCAAATGAACTGTCGCATTGCTACTGCTGTCGCTACTGCAACGTTTTACGTAATCACCCCGCGGCTCTTTAGACTAGAGCCTTGGATTGTCACTTTTCACATTCCAGCATACCAATAGCGATTCATGAAATCAGTCGGCAACTGACAAACCTACAAATCCTGCAATAGTTTGCGAATGCCACTGTCTTGTCTCTGTGTCTATCGCATGCAGTCATAAATAATTCAGTGAATACTAGAATACTGCATGTACAACTATCATGGAAATCCGTAACTAAGTAATAAGATTTCTATAACACATGTTTTTATAGAAATTCCTACCATGCAAGCAAATCAGTTTAGTTCTTACTTTCTTTAAAAGCTTGAGCCCGCGAGCCCCACAGGCCCAAGGACTCCTCTCCAAAAGGCATATGAAGCTCATCATCAAGATTTTCCTGAGGTTTTCATACTTGCGACTCTTGGTCCGTTCGGCGCTGGTCAAACGCGCACAGCTGCTGAAACTATTGGATGAATCGGGCTGAAATTTGGCATGCAGATAGCTATTATGACGTAGGCATCCGTTAAGAAAGGATTTCTGACAATTCTAATTTCTAAGGAGGTGAAAATGGGTTTGAAATTTGTGAAGTCCACGCGGACGAAGTCGCGAGCATAAGTTAGTATCGTATAAATTCATTCATTAGGAATCCGTATGCATAATAAGTCCTAATCCTTCTTCTTATATTATAAATGTGAAAGTTTGGATGTTTAATACTCAATCACGCAAAAACGGCTGAACGGATTTGGATGAAATTTGGAATGGAGATAGATTATACCCTGGATTAACACATAGGCTACTTTAATCCCGGAAAATCAAAGAGTTCCCGCGGGATTTTGAAAAATGTAAGTTTACGCGGACGAAGTCGCGGGCATCAGCTGGTAATATTATAAATGTGAAAGTGTGGATGTTTGGGTGTTTATTACTCAATCATGCAAAAACGGCTGAACGGATTTGGATAAAATTTGAAACGGAGATATATTATAGCCTAGATTAACACATAGGCTACTTTTTATCCCAGAAAATCAAGAGTTCACGTGGGATTTTGAAAAATGTAAATCCACGCGGATGAAGTCGCGGGCATCAGCTAGTAATTAATAAATTGTGTACTGTGTATAAAAGTGTGTAAAATAAAATAGATCTGAGGCCGGGCGCCTACAAGTCTGGCGCGGTAAGCTATGTGAATGTCAGCTGTATGTCCGGCTATGGTCACGTAACGCCAACTGGTTGCTGCACATTCTTTACGAAGTATATCAAGTTTCATGTAATGGCGAAACTCAACTTAAACCCAATTAGTTTATTTCACTGGCAACCGCCCGCGGGTTCGCTTAGCGTAAATTAAAAATTCTCTTTATACCTATAACCTACCCCATCCTGAGCAAATTTCGAAAAATACGATCTTATTCCTTTTCTACATTATAAAGGAAAGATGCAAAATTTCTAGCGTTTCTAGTTCCAAGGGTTTGGCTGTCAATAAGTCTGGACTTTTCTTTATGTATAAGCCTATGTAAAGGCGTTAAATTAATACATAATTCAGGATCACGCAGTTATACAGCCAAACTGATAAAATTGGTCGAGATCTGTACGGGTGCAAACCTTGGCGATACCTTGCAGTAAGTGCCTACGTGCCTGCGATAGTAGAATAGGTGAAGGAGGAACCTTCTGAGCGATTGCGGTAAGATGACAGCTACAATGTCACGATCACAATCACCCCTGATTGGTTGACGCTCGGTCACTATTGGCTACAATGCATTGTTGCAACAAGAATAGCACAAATTCAGCCAATCACAACAATTGAGATTGTAATAATGATTGATGCAGATTTTACGAAATCGCCCTACAGGTCAAAAAGTTCTACACATAATCTATACTTATTTAAATATATAAAAGGAAAAGGTGATTGACTGACTGACTGACTGATCTATCAACGCACAGCTCAAACCACTGGACGGATCGGGCTGAAATTTGGCATGCAGATAGCTATTATGACGTAGGCATTCGCCAAGAAAGGGTTTTTGAAAATTCAACCCCTAACGGCGGTTACGCACTCGTCCGAACCGAGTTCGTGAAAATACGTTTCTTTTTGTTTTCTCGCGGATGACGGGTAGAACTCGGATAACGAAAGTGCATTACGTAATTGCTCTAAAGAGGTAAAATAGGGGGTTTTGAAAGTGTAATCCACGCGGACGATGTCGGAATAAGCTAGTGTATTATAATCCGCGCACAAATGCAAAAATGAATTTCTGAATATTTTACGAAGTCTGAAATGAAATGAAATGAAATGAAATGATTTATTTGTTTTAAAAGGTCTTTTTAAAATTGTGCCAGGGACCCAAAAATACGTGTGTGTGTGTGTATGAGTGTGTGTGTGTACATTTGTGTATTTGTATATAAGTCTCGAGTTACACTTAAGTATGTATGGACAACCTTCCTATTCATTGAGCCGCAAATCCAATAAATCTGTCGGTGACGGGCGCCTCCACGTCTCGCAGTTCGTACGCTATGTAAATGTCATTGAGAAAACTTGAACACTGGCCAGTGTAGCTGCAGGCTGCAGGTGCACACAAATGCTGCTAGGCTGTTTATCATTCATTGAGTGTTAATGGATTATAAAATAAAATAAAATAAAAAATAAAAAAGCCTTTTATTCCTTACATTTTACAATAGTTTAAATTATCTATGTTTTGTTAGTTGGTTAGTTGAACTTATAATTTAGTTGTTAGTATTGGTAGGATTATTATTATTATTCATGTAAGGACCCCAGTTTGGGTAAAGGCCTCCTCCAAAGATGTCCATTTATCTCGGTCCTGCGCTATACGATCCCATTTCGGACCAGCTGTTCTTAAGATCTCATCTTCCCATCTTGTCAGTGTTCTCCCCCTGCTCCTTTTGCCACGAGGGCCTTCCATTATTCCAGCTTTAATCCACAGATTGCAGTTTAAGTAGGTAGGTAGGTTACTTTTGCATTAGGTACTTATGTGAATTTAATGGTCTGACCATATTGTGTTGAGCAATGTTTCTGGCTTTATAGCCAAACTAGCTCATGCTCGCGACTTCGTCCGCGTGGACTACACAAATTTTGAACCCCTATTTTACCTTCTCAGGGGTTGAATTTTTAAAAATCCTTTTTATAATCTGTTGATAATATGTTTTTTTTTCTCTGTGATTTTTTCTAATCGGTGGTGACGTGTTTAAAATCTAGTAAAATCATTGTTAATTTAATTAGTCTTTCCAATACACTTTATAAAGTTGAGTTAATGTGTTTTATTACGACCACAATCAGTAAATTCTTTCAATAATAGCTATCTGCATGCCCAGTCCAATCCGTCCAATAGTTTGAGCTGTGCGTTGATAGATCAGTCAGTCAGTCACCTTTTCCTTTTGTATATTTAGATTATTATCTTCCTATTATAGCTACAGTGGACGTTTATTGGTTGATAAAGATGATGATTATAGGTATTAATACTATTAAAAACCTGCCGCTTTGTCTATGCACAGGAAAGGAGATCCGTGCTCAGTAGTGAGCTGGCGATGGGTTATTGATAAGGATGATGATGTTATAGTGTGTAGGTATACCTATTGGTTACTGATTTTCCAGATATTCTTAACTAAATATCTAGCAAAATTGAAAATATTAATATTTGTTCATGAATACGTTTTGATTTTTTTTGTGATGTAACTACAAATTCACGGTTTTCAGATTCCTTTACTTGTGCTATAAGACCTACCTACCTACCAAATTTCATGATTCTAACGGGAGTCGGGAAGTACCCTATAGGTTTCTTGACAGAGACAGACTTTTGAGATACGGAAACCTAAACTGGCCAAGTGCGAGTCGAACTCACAAATGGAATAAAATACACAAACGGTTCTGTACTTAAAAAAAACAAGAACAGTTCCGTTCCAACAAACTAGGTACTGGCTAAGAAAACGTTAGGATTGCGTATTCATATTAAACTTTCACTCTGTTGTTTAAAGGGTAAGCAAATCCTATACTAGCTGTCCATGTAGGTAAAACTACCAGGTAGAAAGCGGGCGGTAGGTGCGGAACACAAATCATCGCGGTGAAACGCCCTAGCCATTTTATAGAAAACACATGACTCTTTATACAGTACGCTGCAGGTCGTTTTTAAAAACGCGTGCTAATCTATAATATAAAAATGAATCACTAAAATGTGTTGCTCATCGCAAATCTCGAGAACAGCTGAACCGATTTCGCTAATTCTTTTTTTATAATATTCCTTGAAGTACGAGGATGGTTCATACGGAGAGAAAAATTTAATTCAACCTCCCCCTCAATTTTCTAAACTCAACCCGAGCGAAGCCGGGGCGGTTCAGCTAGTGACAGATAAATACTTTAATCTAGAATCTAGAATTGAGAATATATTTGTTATTGACTGAAAATGTTGTGGTGTTTAATACTAGATGATGCCCGCGACTTCCTCCGCGTGGATTCAGGTTTTTAAAAATCCCATGGGAACTCTTTGATTTTCTGGGATAAAAAGTAGCCTTCCCCAAGATGCAAACTACAAACTATCTTTGTAACAAATTTCGTCGAAATCGGTTGAATGAATGGGCCGTGAAAGGCTAGCAGACAGACAGACAGACACACATTCGCATTTATAATATTAGTATGGATACGGATGTAAGTCTCAAATAGACTTATATTTATATATAGAAGTATATTTTACGAGCTGTTTTGAATTACAAAATATATTCAATCAGATCTACTACAGTTGATTTTGACCCTACCTAGCAAAGCCTGCAAAACTCTACGCTCTTCTTCAAAAAGAAAGAAGAGCAACGATGCGTTGTCTATTTGTAAGCCTTGCCATATTGTGTTGTTTCCTTAAAGTCTTTACCCTTGAAGTTACATCAGAATTAACGAAACAAAAATACATGTTGCCTTGTTCAAAGAAATGACCATAGAATTAAATATTCGAACCAAATATATAATAATAGTCGAAAAAAAGCTGTAATTTTTTTTAAATCAATTAATCTGTTACGAGTACCTACTTTTAAATCGTCAAATGCATCTATCACTGTACTTTTCTCTTCGTGGCTATTTACAGTCCAAAGTGAAGAAAACTTCACGTTTGTGGGTGATTTTGCCAGCCGTATGTGTACAATCAACAAAACACAGGCTGAACAAGGAAACAAGTTACTGGCCGATCAAAAAGAGAGGCTCTATATTTATTCGGTGGGCGGCCATTACGCGTTTATCCCGTTCATAGATTGTAGAAATCTAGACGAACGCGAGGATTTGCGAGGATGCTTTGAGATACGCAATTACGATTACCTTCAGCGCATGTCGGTTAATAGTTATACTAATAATAATCTTTTATATTATCTTTTATTATAGGTTCTGTACTTATTAGATATAAATTTTCTGAAATAGTTCATTGTATTTTATTCATATCGTTTATAATGATTTTGTAGTTTTTGTGCCAGTTTCACAATTACTGTAGGTACTTTAAAACCTACCCAATAATTGATATATTTTTAACAAAAGCCCAAATATAAATTTTTATAGATAAAAAATGACGGGCTTTCATTTTTTTGAATTTCTAAGAATCCTTTCTTATTGGGTGCCTAGTGCCTACATCATACTATTAAAACGAACCTACTGAAAAATTTCAAGGTTCTAGCAGTTCTGTACGTTGATAGATCAGTCAATCAGGACTTTTGACAGATTTGTATGGATTCGTAAGCCGCTAGGTATTATCTCTGTATTTTATTTCCACCTCCGTACTAATGCTCACAACATAATACTTTATTTTTTATTCACAATGGACGTGATCCGGTGGTTGCGCTCAATTTTCTGAACCTACCAACCATTTGTCTTAAACTCACTTGTACCTTTTCGACTAAATTATTCAACTAAAAGACATCACGATATTTAGATAGATGTATAATGGTCCGAACACAGACCACCACCGTCCGAACTAACGAAGGGAAAACGTTTCCACCATGTTGTGACGAAATCCATTGAAAATTTACGATTTTATCCTATAAGTCCTTAGAAAATAATATATCGAAAACATTAAGAAAGTATATTGAATCAAAGTTTATATTTAGCTAAGACGTCACAACATAGCACAAACTTTTTCTATATTTTGTTAGTTCCGACGCATTATATTAAGCTCTTATGAGTATTTTTATTGATGTCTCGTTTTTAATAAACTTCAAGAAGAAAAGCTCCGTATTTTTCTTTTGTGCATCGAAGGACTTTACAAATAACGCTTAGGTGCAATTTAACTAGACTGAAAGCATATGCATATCGAGGTCAAAATTTCTTAGTAGTAGTTAGTAATTTGTAAGACAGATCATAAAATTTTACTATCTGAAAATACAGCCAGCAAGAGTTTAACTACAGGATACAAAAGAAAAAATCTTATTGTTATCGCTCTTTTGAAACATTTTTCGAATGATCGAGTATGAAGTGAGTTGACACAATGGTACGGTACTGAAGCTCTAAGAAAAAGTACTGCAAATGCTTGTACCGTTAGATAGAAGCGCATATAACTGTCCCGTTCCAGTTCCGGTGCAGCGGCGAGCGGAGATTGAAAATGAAATATTCTAGAAACTGTAAAAATAAAACCGGCCAAGTGCGAGTCAGGCTCGCACAACTAGAGCTCCGTACCTACTACAGTCGTATTTTTCAGTTTATTTTTTCAGACAGACAGACAACAACATGATCCTATAAGGGTTCCTTTTTCTCTTGAAATACGGAACCCTAAAAATCATCAAGATTCAGCACGCTTTCTGTAAAGGAATTATCATAATTAGTTAATTTCAATTTAGTTCGAGCGGTGGTCTTAACATCACTAGAGAATTAGATCTAAAATCTAAAGCCATAAAACACAAAAATGCTCATAAAATTAAAGTAATTTTAACCTTCGCGTAAAAAACTAATTAACAACGGACGGCATAAAACTCGGCGTAACAATCCAAATTAAAGTCGTGAATAAAGTCTAATTTTTTTGCGATTTAACCGCATAAGAGATATCACAGACGACCGAAAATATTCGGTTCGATTAAAGTTGGTCTAAATAGAAGCCAGGACTGCAGGATATATATGTATTTTACCTTGTATTTTAACGCAGAGGTAACAAAAATAATGGCTCCACAAAAATCAGAGTAGAATTACACCAAATACCTTTTCGTAAAACAAAACTAACTATCCTATTTGACGGACTGCATAAACTTGGCGTAACAATCTACCTATATTAAAGTCGTGGATAAGATTTTGTGTCATAAGAGGTTTCACAGACAACCGCAATTCGAAACTATCCAGTCTGATTAAAGTTAAAATAGAAACCAAACTTAACGCAAAATTTAAAAAAGTTAATGCAAAGGTCCCAAATATAATGATTCTACAAAAATTTGAGTAAAACAAAACCAACTCTCAGCGATTCGAACTGACTTTTGATAGAGGAAGGATATGTAATGAACACACTCTAAAGCAAAAGACAGTGTGTGTTGAGTTGAAGCAGATGGTTGAAGTTTAATCGGTCAGCACCGTTATTTACAGCTTGTCAGTCGTTAACGGATACAAATCGGTTTCTGACAGAAACCTATCCTCTGCGTTAGCTCTAAAAATGATTATTTGTAGACACGCACCAAGTAAATTTTGTTGGGTTTGAAATTTCTGTCATATTTAATAGTATGTTGGATCTGTTCTTTCAATTTATGTTGTTAACAGCTAGTACTTTAGCGTCCTCAGAAATGGAGCCTTTCATCGTTGGTGGTGACTACACGGACATCAAGAAATACCCGCACTCAGTGTTGATGATTGTGGATTGTAAAGATCCATTTCTCTGCGGTGGATCAGTCCTCACAGAACGTATAGTTTTAACAGCAGGCCACTGTTTACATCCTTGCAAAAGAGTGTATGACTACTCGATTCTCATAAAATATGGACACCAAATATCGGAACACATGGCTTCAACTATGGCATCGAAATTCGTTACACACAGTCGATACGATGACGAATCATTGGCGAACGATATAGGAATGGTTTACACGGAACATTCTATAGAACTAGGTAATACCGTGCAACGGATCGCGATTTTAGGTAGATATGTCCGTACGCCCAAACACGGATATGTCGCTGGTTGGGGAATTATAAACGTAAGTGTAACACGGAATAAATTACTAAATTCTTAACTAACAACATTGCAATTAGGTCTAGCTTATCAGTAATAATAATTATAATTTGTAGCTTGATTTGACCCTAGTCAAATGTCAGATGTTTATCCTTTACAATCGACAATCTTTGCCATTTTTGGTTATTCTAAAATTCTTGATTGAATTTTCACAACATTACCATTACCATTTCATGTGATCCACTCTATTAGAGCCAGTTTGCGTCCACAGCTGGACATAGGCCTTCCTGAGTGTGTAGCTAACTACTTCCCGCCTACTACATGCTTGCTGGTATGCGGTCATTATTCTAGAATGTGTCTGTTTCAGCCTGCGATGGGCATGGTCTATCCATGCCACTTCAGTTAGCTAAATGATAATACATATTTACTTAAGAAATTTCTGGTTTACAGTCGAAAGGAGAAACTGCGACAAGTTTGAAACACGTGAGACAGACATTTGCGTCTGGTGGTTTATGCCGTACTCTTGGACTTTCATCGCCGGGAATCATTTGTACTGGTAGTGCACATGAAAAGGAATATCCAGACCAGTAATATTTAGTGAAACTTTTAAAACTTGGCTGCTTTTGGTTAGGTAGACCCTATTACTAAGCCTCCGCTGTCCATCCGTTCGTCTGTTTGTCAGCGGGCTGCATCTCATAAACCGTAACAGGGGTCGAAGTGAAATTTTCACCGAGTGTGTAACGAATAAGTAACTATAAATAAAAGAAATTTCAAAATGGCCGCCGCTATAACTATAAATAAGAGAAAGTTCAAAATGGCCGCCATGCAAATTAAAAAAAAAGTACAATACCTTACAAGGTATTGTACTTTTTTTATTTTGGGTGTTTTATTTTTATTTTGGGTGTGGTATGGACACGAAGGCTTCTGCTTCCATATTAGACTGCGTCAACACTTAGATACTACCTACCAAGTGAGATCGCAATCAAGGGCTAACTTGTAAACAGTACCCTTATTATAAATGCGAAAGTGTGTTGGTTTGTTGGTTTGTCCTTCAATCACGTCGCAACGGAGCAACGGATCGACGTGATTTTTTGCATGGATATATTTAAAGACCTGGAGAGTGGCATATGCTATTGTTTATCCCGGAAAATCAAAGAGTTCCCACGGGATTTTTAAAACCTAATTCCACGCGGACGAAGTCGTGGGCATCAGCTAGTAAAATAAAATAAAAATCAATTTAAAATGTGGCGCGTGAGTCGCATTGCAATGTGTGTAGGTGTTTTATAAAATGTTGTTTCAGGGGTGATTCCGGTAGTGCTCTCGTCATTTACGACTACATCCAAATTGGGATTGTGTCCTTCAAGCATCCGCACTATGGGCTGATTGGTTACACCAACACCACCTATTATTACGACTGGATCGTTAGAACTAGCAAAACTATTCATTGTAGTTGATAAAGTAGTCAATACTATAATAAAGCCGTCGGTAACTTTGGATGAGAAGCGTAAATTAATTAATTTGCATATACTTATTATTATAGGGAGGAAGTTGAACTATTTAGAGTCCCACCTGGTTTCGATTTAATATTATAAAATATTTAACCATAAAATATTTGTCGTTTACGCATTGTGACGTCATTAATCGCTGTCCGTACAGCGCTGACGTTAATAATAATTAATTGTGGATAATAAATAAAATTCATGTTTTTTTTACATTATTCTTTTTGTTAATGAATTCTAGCCACTATACAAAAAATCACATCATTTTATTACTACAGTCCAAGACCCTATTTCTGATAATTTATTTTTGAAAAATAAGTACCTACCTACATAATTATAATATCATTTCCTTTATTAAATACCATTAACCAAACACAGTTTTATGTCTTTGAAGTGTCTTACATTTGTGAAATGACTGTTATTAGTAGGTTTTACGGTTGCACTGTGCCCTGGGTGGTCCGTGGTGGTCCGCGTCGGAAAGAAACAGTCACTTTTAATAACTGAAGATAAGGATTCCAACTGAAGTTCCAGAAATTATAGCATAAGAGATGATGGATGGATGATGGAAATCTTCGAACAAATATCGCTGCATCAATACAAAAAAGACACAAATAAAAAAAAGTAAAATCGTTTTATTTCAAAAATGAGACTAACAGGTCATAATTTTATATTCAAAAGAGACACCCATTGATTTCGCATTTTCAGGCACTGAAAAACATGATTTTTGAACAAAACTGCCATATTTTCAGTTCTGACTCCATATTTCAAAAAATCCTTAGATTTCGTTAGTAATTTTATAAACAAAAGTGCCATGTTCTGAAATATGTACGTCCATTTTGCATTAACAAAATCACGAAGTGTAGGAGCAATCTAAATCGTAATCTAAATATTATATTATATGTAAAAGGAAAAGGTGACTGACTGACTGATTTTTCAACACACAGCTCAAAGTACTGGACGCATCGGGCTGAAATTTGGCATGCAGATAGCAATTATGACGTAGGCATCCGCTAAGAAAGGATTTTTAAAATTCAACCCCTAATGGGGTGAAATAGGGGTTTGATATTTGTGTAGTCCACGCGGCTGAAATCGCGAGCATAAGCTAGTTACATATACCTAACTTGCTTGAACGGTGAAGGAAATAACTGTCTGAGAGTTTTCAATAATTTTTCAAAAGCGGGTGAAGTCTGCCGATCCACATTCGTCCAGCGTGGTGGATAGTCCACCACCTAAACGCCTAAACCCTTCTCATTCTGAGAACTTTCTTAAACTTTCATTATTGATTCTTACCTTTTTTATGCATTATTTCTTAGTGACGTAGGTAGCTACTTAATAAAATTTTAACTGCTAATTAGCTAGTGAAAATCAATTTAACGCAAAATTCGTAAATAAGATAAAAATTATGTAGCTACCTAATACGGAGCGTCTATGGTACTCGTAACCAGTCACAATTAATTAGTAGATTGTATTCACGTATCGGTTAATTATGTTTACTAAAGTTTTTGTTTTATCAGTGTCACTAATTTATAATTTTAACATAATGAAATCACAAATCATACCAAAAGTGGTAGGAGGTGGCCCCGCCAACATCAGCCAGTACCCACATTCTGCGTTTATACTAATGATCAAACATACCGGCGGTTTTGTCTGTGGTTCATCCATTCTGAACCAGAGGATTCTGCTGACCGCAGCACATTGCATCGATAGCCCGTATCAAGAATCCCACGTCTATGCAGGCCATAGTGACAGAACTTTAGGAGATAAATACAGAATCGCTGCCGTGACGACGCACGAACACTACAATGTACATACTGTTAGTAATGATATAGGCCTTGTCTTATTGAAAACCCCCATCAGATTCGGTAGTCTGGTACAAAGGGTTGCCCTTGCAAGATATCCACCGAAAAGAAATAGAGCTGCTGTTGCTGGATGGGGTTTAGTTTCCGTAAGTTGACTTCTCTACTTTTGTAATTATTGTAATAGTTTGCCTGATGTCTCTCCGGTCGTGTCAGATTGCTGTTCCATGAGACTATGGTAGCGAAAGAGTATAGAGTGTAGATACTTGTGATTGCGCATATAGGTACACTAGTTAGTGCATTATGTCGCCTACGTAGTTGGCTACTTTCTGTTGAGAGTTGAGATTTTATTCTGTCAGGAGAACTTAGTGGGTACTTATTAGTGTATTCGTTTTTACAGCGTCATGAAAAGCCAGCTGAAATTTTCGCACTTCCAGAGCAATATTATATTTTCTTTGACTAAGTAAACCAATCATGTTCATTTCTTCATCATCATGATCTACCCATCACAGGCTCACTACAGAGCACAAGTCTCCTCTCAGAGTGAGAAGGGTTTTGGCCATAGTCTACCACGCTGGCCAAGTGCGGATTGGCAGACTTCACACACCTTTGAGAACATTATGGAGAACTCTCAGACATGCAGGTTTCCTTCACCGTTAAAGCAAGTGATATTTTAATTACTTAAAAACGCATATAACTCCGAAAAGTTAGAGGTGCGTGCCCGGGATCGAACCCCTGACCTCCGATTGGAAGGCGGACGTCCTAACCACTAGGCTATCACAGCTTCATCTCTTCACCAAACTCTCTGAGAGTACCTAATTAATCCATAGCAAATTTGTGCAGGAAGATCCACAGACGGGAACACAGTTATTACATCATGCTGAATTAAACGTGTGGACATACAAAGAATGTCAGAAATTTATACGCAGATTGCCAAGGGGCTGCTTATGTGCTGGCACACTTGATGGAAAAGCTTATGCATCAGCGTATGTACCTAGTTTATTATCAAACTACTAGATGATGCCCGCGACTCCGGAGTGGATATAGGTTTTAAAAATCCTGTGGGAACTCTTTAATTTTCCGGGATATAGCCTATGTCCTTCCCCGGGATGCAAGCTATCTCTGTACTAAATTTCGTCAAAATCGGTTGAACGGTTGAGCCGTGAAAAGCTAGCAGACAGACAGACAGATACACTTTCGCATTTATAATATTAGTATAGACTAACTTATGCTCGCGACTTCGTCCACGTGGACTACACAAATTTCAAACCCCTATTTTACACCCTTAGGGGTTGAATTTTCAAAAATCCTTTCTTAGCGGATGCCTACGTCATAATAGCTATCTGCATGCCAAATTTCAGCCCGATCTGTCCAGTAGTTTGAGCTGTGCGTTGATAGATCAGTCAGTCAGTCAGTCACCTTTTCCTTTTATATATTTAGACTAGCTTATGCTCGCGACTTCGTCCGCGTGGACTACAAAACTTCAAAACCCTATTTCACCCCCTTAGGAGTTGAATTTTCCAAAATCCTTTCTTAGCGGATGCCTACGTCATAATAGCTATCTGCATGCCAAATTTCAGCCCGATCCGTCCAGTAGTTTGAGCTGTGCGTTGATAGATCAGTCAGTCAGTCAGTCAGTCATTCAGTCAGTCAGTCAGTCAGTCACCTTTTCCTTTTATATATATAGATTACTTTATTAAATACTACGTATCCTCTCACACAGAAGTTTGGTTGGGTGAGTTTCCAAACCATTTTCCAAACTGTTTGGGAACTCACCCAAGTGAACTGGAAGTGAGTTGGGTGGGTTAAAGGGGTGACAAAACGTGCAGGAACAGAACAATCACATTGTCATAGTTTTTTTTAATCCGCATGGTTGTAAATGATAAGCAAAACGGCCTAAAACTGCACTGGAATTGAGTCCAAAGTTTGTCATTTCGATCGCTAAAAACAAACTTGAACTCATTTCCGAGCAAATCGGCCTCAAACTGTGCTAAAATTCAGTCCACGGTTTGTGAATTCGGTCAAAACTAAATTCGAAAAAAACAATTACAAACAGCTCTTATTAATTTTTTGCTTGTCCTATAAAATTTTATTTTAAATTAATTTATTATTACAACTTTGTTGTTAACAAAATCAAAAACAAAGGGCGACCTGAGAGTATTTTTAACCGACTTCAAAAAAAGGAGGAGGTTCTCAATTCGTCGGAATCTTTTTTTTTTTTTTTTTTTTTTTTTTTATGTATGTTCCCCGATTACTCAAAAACGCCTGGACCGATTTTGAAAATTCTTTTTTTGTTTGAAAGGGTATACTTCAAAGTTGGTCCCATTTCAATTTGGTGAAGATCTGATGAACATCTTCGAAGATAGATACTGGAACTCCTCAACGGATAAGAGTAAATTGCTCGCGATCAGTGTAATAGCTTAGTAAACAGTAGATTTTTAACCAGTCATAGCATAATTCCATGGGGCCACTAAAAATTGTGAAATAAAAAATTTTTACAAAAAAAATAAAAACCGACTTCGTTACATAAACACTAAAAATTGAAAAATAATTTAATTTATTACCGAATATATTATGTATACAAGAGTTAATATAGTTCCATAATAATATTTTTTGGGGTCGGTGCCAATGAGGTGCCATTGTGGAGTCCCATAAAAATATGAAGTCTAGACGATTCGCGCAGCTAAAGCTAATTGGCACCGGTACCAAAAAGTATTATTATGGAACTATAATAACTCTTGTATACATAATATATTCGGTAATAAATTAAATTATTTTTCAATTTTTAGTGTTTATGTAACGAAGTCGGTTTTTATTTTTTTTGTAAAAATTTTTTTTCAACCCGATCCGTCCAGTAGTTTGAGCTGTGCCTTGATAGATCATTCAGTCAGTCCGTCAGCTTTTCTTTTTATATATATTTCTATCAAAAAGTGTACAATATGACCTGTTTTGATTACATTATTTGACTTTGACTTTGACTTTAGAAGTGTTTATTGATTTCAGTGGGGACTCTGGCAGTGCTCTGATAGTAAACGATTACATCCAAATCGGCTTAGTCTCGTACAAGAAGCCGAGTTTCCGAAGTATTGTAGCTTTTTCCAATGTCTCTTACTATTACAATTGGATTAAACATAATGCTAAGCGACTGCAATGCAAAAATGCATAGGTATAGTTGGATTATATTCTATTTTTAAAGTAAATTATAAATTGTAAGTACTAAATAAAACATGCTGAAGAAGAAAACATAATTCTTTCATTTACCATCCACGATAACAAATAACAATAATAGAAATATTTATATTTTTGGGACAGTTTTGCGCCACAGACACGCATTCGGGCTTATGCCAGACAAGATTTTTTTTTCTGAATTATTAATTTTTGTGTTTTGTAACTGTAAACTGTGCGCTATGGTCCCGAATAAAAGATTATTATTATTAATAGTAAATAGAAATTCTTTATTTGCATAATGGGTGTTACAAAAGATGGTACCTACTAATTATTATAAAGTTCAACACATTAGGCGTTGCGGCGTACAAATATTGTGGTAGGTAGTATGTAGGTACCTACCTAATATACAATTTTAGAAATGAATTATTTTTGTAAATTTTCATGCAGTTTATAAAATAGGGATTATGATTAGCCTATAAATGCAAAAGTATGTTTGTTTGTTTATTGGTTTGCCATCCAATCACGTTCACAGTGGATCGAACCAAATCGATGTGATGTTTTACATGGATATAGTTAAAGACCCTGGAGAATCTAGTTAGGCTTGTATTCATACCGGGGAAATAAAAGCGGCGATGGGGACTTTTCACAATTCAATTATTATTACTTACTAGCTTATACTCGCGACTTCGTCCGTGTGGACTATACAAATTTCAAACCCCTATTCAACCCCTTAGGAAGTTGAATTTTCAAAAATCTTTTCTTAGCGGATGCCTACATCATAATAGCTATCTGCTTGCCAAATTTCAGCCCGATCCGTCCGGTAGTTTGAGCTGTGCGTTGATAGATCAGTCAGACAGTCAGTCAGTCAGTCAGTCACCTTTTCCTTTTTAGGGTTCCGTACCTCAAAAGGAAAAACGGAACCCTTATAGGATCACTTTGTTGTCTGTCTGTCTGTCTGTCAAGAAACCTACAGGGTACTTCCCGTTGACCTAGAATCATGAAATTTGGCAGGTAGGTAGATCTTATAGCTGACATTTGGGGAAAAATCTAAAAACCGTGAATTTAGGGTTAGATCAAACAAAAAAAAAAATTGTGGTCATGAACTAATAATTAGTATTTTCAATTTTCGAAGTAAGTAGGTAACTATATCAAGTGGGGTATCATATGAAAGGTCTTCACTTGTGCATTCTAAAACAGATTTTTATTTATTTTTATGCATCATCGTTTTTGAATTATCGTGCAAAATGTCGAAAAAATACGACTGTAGTACGGAACCCTCAATGCGCGAGCCTGACTCGCACTTGGCCGGTGTTTATATATTTAGATTAGATTAGTATCAGTAGTATTCGTTCTTACCTATTTTTAGCCCTATACGAATTATTGTAACCTTGAATATCTATTTTGACCACACTATAATACCTAATAATTTATATTCCATAGTGAAAAATCAGCTTTATATTTTGTGAAGTTGCATTACCTAAATAAAAATGAAAGTAATGATACTGAAAAGTTGTTTAAGTTTTGAGCAATGCTTAAATCATTTTCTGTACTACCTAAAGAAAGAAATTAAAATGAATTTAATCAGCAATCGAGTAATTAACTTCTATAAATTTTAACGTGCTGTAGCCAAAATCTCTGAATTAAAATGGCACTCGGCGACAGCATCTTATCCAATATTCAGTAAATATTTATAGAATGATGTATATTATTTTCTTAATTGTCGCATTAAATTTTTCGCAAGTTATCACAGATAACAATGATATGGAAGGTCGGGTTGTCAACGGCCAACTCGCGAAAATTCAAAGACATCCACATTCTGTGTACCTCTTTGTATCATCTAACGATTCCACTCAAGCCTCGACTTGCGGAGGTTCTATCGTGAACCAGAGGGTAGTTCTCACCGCTGCGCACTGTTTCGAGCAAACTTCAAGGTCTGCAAGGATAACTGCCACCATGGGAAGCTCCCATATAGGAAGAGGGCGTACAATTTTAGCTACATCTGTTCGAGTTCACCCTCAATATGATTCGTTTTTAATTGTTAACGATATAGCATTGGTGGGTTTAAAATACCCCATAGTATTTGGATTGAAGGCAAAAAGAATAGTAATCGCAAAGAAGAAGCCCACTGAAGGAATGGCTAAAATGGCGGGATGGGGCGCGGTGAAGGTATTTTTTATTTAAAGGCAAAGTTATCATACAACTCCAGATAAGTATATATATTTGTATTTTAAAAGATGAAGACAAATTCGTTACACTTATGTATGCAATACGCATGCGCGTAGCGTCACGGGCTACATAGATTACATTACTATAACATACCATCCTCTGTTTGTGCGTAAACGCCACGCCGTAGGTATGCTGCAGTATGCCATGTATGACAAAACATGGCACCCCGTTGCCAGTCTAATAGAAGTCTTTGTTTGAAGGCAACTAATGCAGTTGTACCTACCAATTTCATCAAATTATCAGTTGAAGCAAAAAATATAGAATTGCTGAAAACGCACATAGGTCCGAAATCCCCGAACAGGAGGCCAACGTTTTAATTTCTAGACTATTATCGCTGCAGGCTAGATACCGCTACGTCATCAGGGTAGTAAATATTATGGAGATAGATAGATAGGAAAACATTTATTGCACACAAAACCTGAAATAAACAAGACAAAAACAAAGAAACTAAAACTAGAAACAATTGTATGCAAAGGCGGCCTTATTGCTCAGTACCCGTAGTACAAGATTTTACGTCTCACCAAACCAAACCAAATTCGAGAGTCGAAATACTTCCGCGTTACAGTAAACTGGATCTTAATAGCCTTGTTTTAAAGCTCAAGTTTGTCTACTAACTTCTACAGCCAGCGCTCCAAGCGGAAACATTGCGAAATTAAAATCAGTGGCATTGAATATTTGACTTTAATTCAAGGCTGTTTAGGTCCATTTTACTGTAACGCGGAAGTATTTCGACTCTCGAATTTGGTTTCGTTTGGTGAGACGTAAAATCTTGTACAACGGGTACAGAGCAATCTCCACCAAGCAACCTTTGGTTATTGGTAGAGGTTGAGTTTATTTAAAAAAGTAATTTCAGGAAAAGAAAATATTTTTTTCAGGACTTTCCAGACTACATGACATGTACTGACAGTGATTACTTGCATGTAGTATCAGTACCTTTCATGTCTCGAGAAAAATGTAAAAATATTTTGAATGAGAATATCAACAATGGAACCTTCTGTGGAGGCAAGTTGCATGCCAAGTCGTATCCTGCCGTGTACGTAATTTTATGTTTCGAAAAAGAATTCAATCAAACCCTCAAAAAATTGCTATCTACTGCTAATATTAAATGATAATATTGCTGTTAAAAATTATTAATAATGCGTAGGTATATAAGTCAGTAAATAGAGCACCGGCGAAAATAGTAGGCTCGAACGCTCAAATTATAAATATTAGGGTCGACAGAATATTTAAGTATTCCGCACCTAGCCATAAGTTCGTTCTCATTTTTATGTTGGCTGTTTTTCCGTCGCCTTTTTGTGATAATGTTCATTACTTTTTGAAAATACATTAGGTAATAAATATTATATGCTCTTTCCGAGAAATTTAATTAAGTTGGGATAACTAAAAAGAATAAGAATATTATCTAATTATCTAAAAATGTGCACCTTCGCATCACGCATGGCGTATCTAAAACATACAATAAAAAAACCGCTCAAGTGCAAGTCGGACTTGCACACGAAGGGTTCCGTACCATTGTACAAGATTATGTTTTTTTTTGCTATAGCGGCAGTAGGAATTCACATTCAGTGAAAATTTTAACTTTCTACCTATAACGTTCATGCCAGCCCGATTAGGTATAGCTGATAGATAGACAAGACAGAAGGAAAAACAGACGGACGGGTAAACAGACGGACGGACAGTGGAGATTTAGTAAGAGGGTCCCATTGACACCGTTCGGGTACGAAGCTCTAGAAAGAAATCGTCTAGTTTTGGTACCTATTGAAATGAACATTTCCTTTAAAAAAATTGAGTTTTTAAATTATTTTCAGTGGTGATTCAGGCAGTGCTCTTGTCTTCAAAAATCACATTCAGATTGGTCTCGTATCGTATAAGATCAGGAACAAATCAAAAAGCGTGATCATCTATACTGATGTTCCATATTTCTACAACTGGATCGTGGAGAACACCAAATCCGTATTTTGTAAAAATGAATTTCATTTACCCACTTAATTTTAATAATAGCAGTTAACCAATAACTATAAGAAGTCATAATCAAGATGAAGATGTTTAAGTGAATTTTTACATAATTCGCTGAAACAGATCAAATCTGTATGGTGCCACATGCAGCATGCGATATGCACCGCCCGCCCTCCCACTGCTAAACATGCAGGAAAGGCCAGCCGCCAAGCAAGCAATTCGCAACGGTGCATATCGTATGCTGCATGTAACACTGTATACAGATTTGATCTATTTCAGCGGATTATAGCAAATTAACCTTTTGGTAACATGGATTTCCGCAAAATAACGCTCGCTTCTACAACAGGTATTTGATTTTCCATTTCAAAAATGAAAATAATCTTAAATATATAAAAGGAAACGGTGACTGACTGACTGACTGACTGACTGACTGACTGACTGACTGACTGACTGACTGATCTATCAACGCACAGCTCAAACTACTGGACGGATCGGGCTGAAATTTGGCATGCAGATAGCTATTATGACGTAGGCATCCGCTAAGAAAGGATTTTTGAAAATTCAACCCCTAATGGGGTGAAATAGGGGTTTGAAATTTGTGTACTCCACGCGGACGAAGTCGCGGGCATAAGCTAGTATGTAATAAAACCGAATAAGTATTTGAATTTGTATTTTTTTTGTAACCTAGTGCTTGCTATAGTTTTATATTATTATGGTATATTTGATAGCCGTTATATATTCTACTATTGGATATATAATATACAGGTAGGTACCATGGAAAAAGGGCAGACTCCATTCCTCAACCTAAATAATTAAGGTAAATAAAGCTATGTCATAAATTACTTCGTAAACACTCAAAAACTCCAACTATAAAACGCCTATAAAACATTTTATAAACTCATTTTAGTGACCAATTAAGAAATTAAATTAGTGATTTAAGAATGTCGTACCACCAACCGTCTGCCTTTGTGCTAAATAATAATATTAATTTATTTATTCTTCAAAAATATAAGTATAAGTGCACGCATACAAAGGCACTGGGATATCAGATTTGGGCCTATAACTAGAAGGCCGAATAGTCACAGCGTATGAAGTGATTTGAATCAGTCAAGGGCTAACTTGTTTATTATGAACTTTAAAAAAATGTAGGTAAGGTAACTTGAGTTCCAGGAGTTGGGTTATTGACTCTTGTCTTCTATTATATAAAAATGAATCACCAAATGTGTTGCTCATCGCAAATCTCGAGAACAGCTGAACCGATTTCGCTAATTCTTTTTTATACTATTCCTTGAAGTACGAGGATGGTTACTCCTCGTACTTCAAGGAATAGAAAAATTTAATTCAACCTCCCCCTCAATTTTCTAAACTCCACCCGAGCGAAGCCGGGGCGGTTCAGCTAGTTATTTATAAAATCCTTGCAAAAGTATCTGGCCTGACAGTTTTAGCATAGCAGTGTTATAAAGAATAGAGCAAGATTGCCACAATCACTAGGCGCTTTTAATACAATTTTGGGACTGCTCCTACTACTATTGCTGTACAGTCTATCTACTATACGATACAAAATAACTCATGATTACTATCACAAAACAGTAATAATATTATGTTACTATAGTAAGTTAGAGTTTATTAGCAACTATATAAAGGCCTGGACATATACAAAGCGGGACGGCAGCGACAAGGAATTTCGCTCCTGAACTGAACTCGTATAGATTCGTGATACGCTGTATAGAGCACTCGCACTGAAAAGCGTCTAATATGGCTGAGACCTATAGAGCAGACTTTACGAGAGTTAAAATGTGACAGTTATATGGCTGACGTAAATGTCTGATTTTAACTCTGTCTTAAGCGTTTTAAGTCTGAGCAAAGTCAACATACGCTTTATAAATCTCAGAATGAGTTTGGAACCAAGTGGTCGATTGGGAAAAAGCTGCATCAATCATTGTTACAATCTGAATTGTTGTGACTGGCTGAATTTAATATATTCTTTCTTAAAAAATCATTTCAGCCAATAGTGTGATATTTCGGCCAACCAGAACAGGATTGCGATGGTCATTTTAATTATAGCTGTCAAACTACGGTGGTAGTTTCGATGGAAATACGACGACCGACTGTTGGTGAACGACTTTGTAGTGTTCAAATGTCATATTTTGTAAGTAGATACGCGCGCTTTACATGGTGAACGCCTTCACACAGTTCTTGCAAAGTCGCGTTAGAAAACAACGTTGCGCGTCGTTACTGTTGCGACTTGCGTTTTGTGTCTGCCCAGCCCTTTATACATGGCAACCAGCGTATAACAACTCCACGGTACAGCCGTATCCAGATTCCAGACCCTTATCACCTCATTAGTATGCATCTAGCCCTTGCGCGGACTAGATCTCTATAAATTCTGACTTCCACTAAGATAAGGCTTGCAATTTTAGTTAGTTTATTTTAATATTATTATTATTGTCCAAGAAATTTCTTCCCTTTTGCTTCACAATAATATTTCATTAATTAGGTGCTTTAAAAAATTTCGCTCATCATCATCATCATAATCAACCTATCACCGGCTCACTACAGAGCACCGGGTCTCAGAGTGAGGGTTTTGGCCATAGTCTACCACGCTGGTCATGTGCGGATTGGTAGACTTCACACACCTTTGAGAACATTATGGAGAACTCTCAGGCATGCAGGTTTCCTCACGATGGTTTCCTTCACCGTTAAAGCAAGTGATATTTAGTTAATTAAAACGCACATAAATCCGAAAAGTTAGAGGTGCGTGCCCGGGATTGAACCCTCGTCCTCCGATTAGAAGGCGGACGTCCTAACCACTAGGCTATCATCAGCTTATGCTCGCGATTTCGTCCGCGTAGACTTCAAACCCCTGTTTTCCCCGTTAGAGGTTGAATTTTTAAAAATCCTTTCTTAGCGGATGCCTTAGAGAGCCTACGTCATAATAGCTGTTTGCGTGCAAAATTTCAGCACAATCCGTCCAGTCGTTTGACCTGTGCGTTGATAGATCAGTCAGTTAATCAGTTACCATTTCCGTTTATATATTTAGATGTTATCGCCAGTAAAGAAATTATAAAACAGTAAGCCTATACTGAGGACTTCATTGTGTGCCTTATAAGCTAGTTCCCCAGAGATCTCATGGCTGCGAAGGTGCCTCGGGAAGGACACGTTTGGTAGGGAGGAAGTAGTGACCAAATGATGGTCTTCAATCTTTATGGACTTACCAATTTTGGTACTCTTTGGCCAATTTTAGCCCTAGCCCGCGTTGGTAGAAATACAGGGCGTAACCAGAACGCCAGCAAAAACGAAGACAGGTGATAGTATCTACTGATGATTACTGATATGATACCACAAAAAAAACCCGGCCAAGTGTGAGTAACCTTTAGGAAAGTAATCTTTGCATCTACACATTCCTTCTCTCTTAAAGAAGAAAGGATTCTGTCGATAAAATAATATAATGTAGGTGAAACTGGGGCTGAAAAGTCTCAAGAAGTAAATAGTAGAACAGTTCACTCTACATGCATACTTCCATACTAATATTATAAATGCGAAAGTCTGCCTATGTGTCTGTTACCTTTTCACTGCCCATCCCATCCATTGGTTTTAACAAATAGATATATCTTGCACTCCGGAGTAAGAGGCTACTTTTTAACCTGAAAAATCAAAGAGTTCCCACGGAATTTAGAAAAAACCTCAATCCACGCGGGCGAAGCCGCAGGCATAATCAGTATAAGTACCAACAAAATGTAGTAGAACCAACCCACAACAATTACCAACAAGAATTGCGAAGTTCCTTATGACTAATCAAACCAGTAGTTAATAGCTTGTAATCAGATAATCTGATACCTGACGATGGACAGGTGCTCGTAACTGTCTGCGACTAGGTCTATTACTCCACTGCAGATAATAAGCAGGTTCTTATCGACACCACCTAATCGTCAGCACGTGCGTTGATATATTCCATGCAACGATAGGCCGATGGAGAAAATGCCTTTAACGATTGTGTGTGGAGAGTATAGTTAGCTGAACTGGGGTTACGGCTATAATGTAATTACGGTTTTACACATCATCGGTACAACTTGTGTTTTCATATGGAAGAATCTAGATCGTAGCGATAATGTCAAAAATAAATCTTACAAAAAAAAACAATATTTTTTTTGTAAGATTTATTCAAATCGGTAGGTAAATTAAAACCCGACATACCTACATCTTCATATAAATACATATAAAATGAAAAGGTGACTGACTGACTGTCTGATCTATTTAAACGCACAGCTCAAACTACCGAACAAATCGGGCTGAAATTTGGCATGCAGATAGCTACTATGACGTAGGCATCCGCTAAGAAAGGATTTTTGAAAATTTAACCCCTAACGGGGGAAACAGGCGTTTAAAATTTGCGTAGTCCACGCGGACGAAGTCGCGAGCATAGGCTGGTAATATTATAAAATAAATTATAATGCATTAATCTAAGTTGTGATAAAAATCAATTTTACTAAAAAATCCCATAGGACAGGAATCAACCGATATCGTCCAAAATAAAAATACTGGAGAAACTGATGAGACATCTAGTTTTGACAGGAAGGTAAATCAAGTGCCGTAAAATTGTAAAATAAACTGGGAAAATTAATTATTAACACAAAAGTTCTATAAAATTGTAAAAAGCTGATAATATTGTAACCTCACTTTATTTAATAGGATTTAGGAAGCCAACGGGTATACAAAGAAATATTTTTTGTATCTATAAATTAAAAGTAAAACCGGCCAAGTGCGAGTCAGGCTCGCGCAATGAGGGTTCCGTACTACAGTCGTATTTTTTCGACATTTTGGACGATAATTCAAAAACTATCATGCATAAAAATAAATAAACATCTGTTTTAGAATGTATAGGTGAAGACCTTTCCTATGATACCCCACTTGATATAGTCACTCACTTCGAAAGTTGAAAATACTAATTATTAGTTCATGACCACAATTTAAATTTTTTTGTGTGATCTAACCCCAAATTCACGGTTTTCAGATTTTTCCCCAAATGTCAGCTATAAGATCTACCTACCTGCCAAATTTCATGATTCTAGGTCAACGGGAAGTACCCTGTAGGTTTCTTGACAGACAGACAGACAACAAAGTGATCCTATAAGGGTTCCGTTTTTCCTTTTGAGGTACGGAACCCTAAAAACAACCAAACATACGAATTTACCAAATTTTTCGGATAAGCTGATGCCTTTCAACATCTGCGAATGATTTTATGTAAATATCACATTGTTATCTAAAAGTGTGATTTTATAGTTACTAACAAAAAGTATAAAAGTAGAGACATATTTCTAACTCATCGCAAGAGTAGAGCGCGATCTATAACAATCCATACTAATATTATAAATGCGAAAGTGTGTCTGTCTGTCTGTCTGTCGGTCTGTCTGTCTGTCTGTCTGCTAGCTTTTCACGGCCCAACCGTTCAACCGATTTTGATGCACATAGGCTACTTTTTATCCCGGAAAATTAAAGAGTTCCTATGGGATTTAAAAAACCTAAATCCACGCGGACGAAGTCGCGGGCATCATCTAGTATAATATAGTTATAGAAATTGACTTGACATTATTTTGACGCATCGCTAAACATCTCTGTTAAGGCGAATCGTCCCAGCAGCTTACTTACGAATATTTTAAATCTTTGTTCAGTCATAATAATAAGTTTATCACTACCCATATTATAAATGCGAAAGTGTGTTTGTTTGTTGGTTTGCCCTTCATCGCAACGGAGCAACAGATTGACGTGGTTTTTTGCATGGGTGTAGTTAAAGCCCTGGAGAGTGTGACATAGGCTACTGTAAAATCAATGAGTTTCCACGAGATTTTTAGAAACCTAAATCCACGCGAACGAAGTCTCGGGCATCAGCTAGGACAGACGGACAGACAGACAGACAGACACACTTCCGCATTTATAATATTAGTATGGATTCGCCACAATATCACCACAGAGTACTGTGTACATAGGATATTCACAGCGTACAGTGTTGCTAACTTTGGAATTTCATTTCCGTACCTTTCGTGAGATTCTGGTCTACCAATATTAGCTGTGATCATTCGCCTTAAACATCTTTATAACCGATCCACTTTACACAAAGCTACTGTTAAGTGACTTTCTAACGGCTCCGCGTCGCCGCTGAATAGCGTTTACATCGATTACAAGATTGGGACGATTACAAAAAACTGTTTATCACGATTGTAAAAAACGCCTAAAAGAGAGAGCTTTTTTGAGTAAACTTTGATAGAAATAAAAGTAGAGAAGCTGTATACATAAGCTTGTTTTTGTAAAACATGACTGATGATTTTAGATCGAAAAAAGGCTGACGATGCAATGAAAAATACGGTAAGTAGTTTTTATGGTGAGTGAAATCGTGTCAGATCTGAGACTAAAGGTGGATCGACGCAACGACGTATGTCCTTCATGATATTAGCATCAAAATAGTGCGAAGATGGAAGGACAACGTCCAATAGAAGAATATACTTGACCAGACAAAAAGTTTCTATATTAAGACCATGTCTAAATATCAGAATTTTCCTAAAGAGATTTTGGTGTAAGACAAGATCGTCACAATCTGCATAATTTATTAGTTGATGCCCGCGACTTCGTCCGCGTGGATTAATGTTTACAAAATCCCGTAGGAACTCTTTGATTTTCCGGGATGAAAAGTAGCCAATGTCACTCTCCAGGTCATAAACTATACCCATGCAAAAATCTCGTAGATCCGTTGCGACGTGATTAAAGGACAAACCAATAAACTACAAACACACTTTCGCGTTTATAATATGGACTAGTGATATAGGTAGTGATTCTGATTAGTGAGGTACCTATGCTAATAGGAAATACAGTAATATTGTCACAAATCAAATCACAAGAAGAATTATTACTCCAGGGAATCCGTGGCGGTTTTATATAAGACTTGGCTTAATATAAAATTAAAGCGCTAAGCCAGACAAGAAATTGCTAAAAGACTTAACCGCATTGAATATAAAACATTTTTTGCGGATTATCCGCAAAAAGAATACGAGTACAATCAATCAGTTTCAAAGAGTTACTACATAGTTTAAAATAATTAATGACTAATAAATCGTCGACTACCCAACACTTAACTAGTAGTTGAGTGAAATAAAATAAACGCCGTTGGTTTTTCTGTTTAGCAAAAAGTATAATAAATGATCGCGGAGTAAAAAACCATCACGCTTCGTAGCCGTAGCCAGCTTTCTAGTTGCAAGTGGGCCATGCGGTTGCAGGCATATAATTGAAGTATGTATTCTCAAAACCACAAGCATCTATATAGTAGATATAGATGCTTATTATTAGGATAGGTATTACCTACTATCCATACTCAAAGTCAAAATCAAATGATTTATTTTTAGAGCCTCAATAGCTCAACCGGTATAGGAGTGGACTGAAAGCCGAAAGGTCGACGGTTCAAACCCCGCCCGTTGCACTATTGTCGTACCTACTCGGGCTACTCCTAGCACAAGCCTGACGCAATTGGAGAGGAAAGGGGATTATTAGTCATTTAACATGGCTAATATTCTTTTCTTAAAAAATAATAATATTGAAAATATGTCTAAGGTAGATTCCTAATGTTCTAAATTCTAATCAAAATGTAAGCCATAATGTTCTCAAAGGTGTGTGAATCTGCCAATCAGCACTGAGCCAGCATAATAGACTATTGTCAAAATCTTCTCAGTCTGAGAAGAGACCCTGCTCAGTAAGTAGTAAGTCAGCAATGGGTTGATCATGATATAACACCCAGAAAATAATGCACCTTTAGAAAGAGATATTTATTAGAAGTTTTTATAGCGTAAATAATATCGTAAAACATTGAAATTGACTCGAAAGTCAGATGATAAAAAACATTAATTGTACAATAGTTTGCAGTAAAAACTGTGAATAACTAAATAATAAAAACTGCCTACCTGCTTTCACAACAATAAAACTACTTAACGGTAATACTTAGTAGTCGACTACGCTACAATTATCATAAAGAATAACGTGAACTACTTTTAAATAGAAGCAATAAAAGCACAGAATCTCACAATAGTCAGATACGTTATCTTAAAACTGCAGATAAAATAAACTATACAAACGTAGTAAAGTACAATAACTACTGCATTAAAACGACAAAATTAATACTACTTTTGAATATTTTATGGGCGTTCGACCGACATAGGTAATTGAAATATAAACGTTAAATTAACATAAACGTCTCCACATTTTATTAGATAGCTTCTTAAACGTTGTGAAAGTAAACAATAGATGTAAGTAGAGATATCTTTTAAAAAGATAAATCTAAATAAGGAAAAGGTGACTGACTGACTAACAGATCTATCAACGCACAGCTTAAACTACTTGACGGATCGGGCTGAAATTTGGTTTAAATTAACAAACTTGGGGATTTTAAAAAACCAATATTCACGCGAAGTCGCGGGCATCTTACTTCTAGTTTTTATCTATATAGGAAAGTACAGAAAGTAAACTTATAACTAGGTTATAATAATAAAAATATAAAACTTGTTCTTGCTTCATTACTCAAAAGATTTTTTCTTAGCCGTAAAAGTTACAAGGTATGAATTTTTCTTTCTTTTCTCGACACTGTAGTATCGCCCAGCACCAGTGATGCCACTAAGAGACCACGGGAATGAAAAAGAAACCCGTGAATTCTTCCAGTGCCATTGCCTGTGCATGGTGCGAGTTCTTCTCTTTTCTATTCTTCTGGCCTTAATGTGCTTGTTCTTCTTTTGTTGTTTCTTCTGTCTTTTCTTTTCTTTATTCTAAGTACTATCTTTTCTTATTGTGTCTTATAACAATTCAAAAAATATAATAATATGCAATATTTTACTAACAATAATTATGTATCTTAAAGCTAATATCGAGTTATTTGAAACGATATACATATTATTATTGTGTGAATTAGCATGATAAGAAAAAAAATTGTTTTTCGATTAAATCTTGCCGAGAAAAAATTCAAAAATGACATAATAAATTAGTAGGAAAACATTTCAATATTTGCTAACACTCACAAAAAAACCTCCCCGGCGGGGAATCGAACCCCGGTCTCCCGCGTGACAGGCGGGGATACTTACCACTATACTACCAAGGACTGTGATTACTTAACTAAAATTAATATAGTGATACCTATTACCTAGTATTTATTAGCAACGATGGCGCAGTGGTTTTAACGTGTGGTGGTGGATCCTCAGCAAAGAATATGAGTTCAAATTTTAGCATCTGAGTTTTTCTTTGAAAAATGTCATGACTTGCAGTTTATTTACAGTTTATTGTACGGAACCTGACTGAATACGAAGATTCGGTGATAAGTGAAAAGATTAGGTACCTACCTAAAGTTCAAATCATTATCCAATATCCATACCCATTATTCGTCACTATCATCCATAAACATATTACAAATGCCAAAATGTATTTTGTCCTTCAATCACAGTCGGATCGACTGGAGTGCCCGAAAATTAAAGAGTTCCCACGGGATTAAAAAAAAACCCAAATCCACGCGAACGAAGTCGCTAGCATCAGCTATATTTTACCACGTAAATTTCGGTAACTTCTTATGCTCATAGGTCACATTTTGAGTATCGGACATCGCATACCGATAAAATTATTATTTATCAGTATACGATAGCGATATCTGATTGCATAATATAAAACCGCGCATACCTACATATTCTTTTCCCACCATTACCAATTCCCAAGCGTAGTTTAATGTGTTTAGGTTCGCGTTTGAAAACAGATTTGTATTACCAACCCGTTGTTTTCTAAACGAAAACGCGCCTGTTTTGTGTACAGACCATTGACACATAGAAAAACCCAAAGATAGGTACACGGTCCCTAAAATGACTATGTCCCTGTACAAAGTCAAAGTCAAAATCAAATTATTCCGAATAGGTAACATGTTACGCTTACTGAGAGTCAAAATTGTTAATTTGTAAGTATAGTGGTGATAATTAATTATGTACTTAAAACTAAAGCTACGAGGGTAAAATTCCAAACGATTATTTATAAACATAAATATTTTTGCAATTTTTTAATTACTTGTATATTTTAGTGTCCTGTTAGAAAAAGTTTCTTGCCGGCTTTGTCGGTAAAATCTACTTTCCAAACTGGTGAGTGGTGGTAGAGACTGGGAGACGTAGCATAATATAAGCGACTCCACTAATTTTCCTTCATGAAATAAATTAATTTGAATTTTGAATAAGCTAATTCATTTATTCAGCTAATTTTCTCCAGGCATACCTATACCAAAGAATTAGGGCGTAACCTATTGTTTAAAATAAAATATTATGAACAAAACCTTCTGCCTGAAATATTTTAAATAATGGTGAAAACTGCATTGAATTTACTAGGATTTTAGAATTTACTCTAGCACAGCAAACGTGGGTATTGCTACGAGTATTATTTTTTTGTGATACTGCATAGGAATCTTGGGTTTTGCATATCAACGACAAACACCTGTGTAGATTTCGTTCGTGAGTCTTCGAAGGAAATAAATCGCAGCATGACTGTCTGTGTCTTGCAAAATCTAAAGAACCTTGTATGGTTAAGTTGCGGAGTGCTGATCTTGTGGGAACGGATATCTAAATATCTATTACGATCAGATACATATAAATCAGAATTCAGATAGGATATTAATTGGTTTTGTCATAGGGAAACCTTAATAATTTAATAGCTGGAACAGGTTCGTTAATAATTAAGTATCCGTGAGAGGAAACGTGTCCAATTTTAATTGCGTTATTTCGTCTACCTTTAATACTTTTGTTAAAAGTTTTTTATTCGGGATGAGTATCCAGAATGTCGCACAAGATTTCTCTTTCGTGGAATATTTCATATTTCCTAATTTTTTTGGATACTTATTTTATTTTTTAATTTTTTTTAATAGTGGTTATAATCTATTCTAAGTAAATAGTTGTCGATTAAACATTATTAATAGTATAAGTAATATTTGTATGACAAACCATGCCACTTCTGAATGACTAAGGTACTAGGAATGTTGTTCCATTTTTCAACCATCATATAATTGTCAGTAAAGTCAACCTAAATGAGCAACCGCCGAGTTTCTTGTGGTTGGTTTTTCTCGGTAGGAACGGTTATCCGAACCAGTGGTAAATTAAACTAGTTGACGATTCAAAAGCACTTGGAAAAGTTTACTTGAATAAAGTTAAATATTCTATTCTAAAACCTGTTTGAGACAAAATCGTGGCTTATAATTTTATTATAGTTTTTTTTATATTGTGTTGAAATTTTAATCATCTATAAAACGAAATTAAATTAAATCGATAAATTAATTTTAATTTTCAAACAAAAACAGTGGAAATGCTTCAAAGGAAAAGGATTGGAAAGGATCAGAAAAAACGCAACTTTTCCACATTTTTCAATCTACTGAGCGTATCAGATCATGTAAGTAATTGCTGTCTAGTATTCTAATTAACTACGTATTTAGTATCAAACTACATAATGAGATGCAAGCATTTTAATTTCTTCGTACCATATAATTTGCATGTACAACTTCGGACTGTGGTGTGTTCATAGACTAAAGGGAAAGATAGAGGATGCCTGGTGTGGATAAACTCATGTGAAAGTGAAGATAATTGTGTAAATATTGCACATCGGATCAATGAAACCGATGAGAGGCTCTAGTACAAGTTTTTGAGAAAAGAAAACTCTTTACAAGACGAGTCGTTAGTATCGCTTGTATATTATGTAATGAAATTAAAAACCTAATGAGTAACCTAAGAGTTGTGCTCATTTTCAAATGTAGAAAATTGTATTTTTTTCTAATTTTAGCGAATAGTTTTTATGTACGGATATAGTTAGTTATGTTTGGGGATATTATTTAGCGGTAGAGCAATTGAATTCAGTTTATAGACATTTCTAGCTACTTTTTAAGTACCGACTTGTATTATTATAACTTTAGCTAGTTGACCGCTACAAACTCAACTGTTGTCATTAGCTGAATTGAGAGTATTTTAATCAAAAGCGAGAGAATATCAGCTATTAAAGGTGATTGCGATTGTTCCACTTTAGCTATCATTTTACCGCAATCTACCACACATACAGCTTGTCTATTACTGTTTCACATAGCATCCACCTTTTTCCTTTAGTCCAAGTACTGGTTAGAGGATGCGTGAAGGTATGGCGAATAAAGAAATAAACTTGTAACCAACTTTAGCCAAGATGGCGTGATTATTTAATAGCTTTTGCAGGAAACGACTTGCTCAAAGGAAATCCTTTGATATATATGCGTACCTACGTAGAACTTTTTTTGGTATTCATGACTTAGTAGTTAGTAAGATAGATTTCAGGAAATATTTTACTAGTGGACATCATGTTTCCGCTTAAAAGAGAGATCTTGTAATTCTTATCTAATAAAGAAGGTAAAGTAAACAAGGTCACGTCACGTTCTATCCTATATGAGAATAGAATAGAATACTTAAAGATGATTCGAGGTATCATATACATGGTGTAGGCAATATCGTCCTGTACAGCAGTGCAACACCTCGAACAGGTAGGCCACTTAGCTTGTGTTGAGACGTCGGGCCCCTCAGACACAAACCTCTACGGCAAATATCTGAGGTACCAGACGCCCCAACGCTGATTTTCAGTGACCGCCTTTTATGAGCATAATGTTGTAGCAGACTTCAGTTGTGGTTGTACAAAACTTTTAAATTAAAAGTTTACTTTTACGTTAGTTGACCTGTCCCGGTAAAGTGATCTTATATCATTTTTACCCGACTGTGGCGAAGCCCAAAGAAGGGTTATGAGTTTGACCTATATGTATGTATGTCCGTTCCTATGTCCGCTCGTTTAATTACGTACCTAATTATTTATCATAGTCACTAACGCAAGTGAGCAGTTTTGATGCGAAAACATCTACTCGATGCGCTGAACTGTAAACGAAAGACTTTTAGGTGCTGTCGGATTTACGTAGATATGTGCATTAATTAAATTTAATTGCACGCAATGCCACGCGCGATCGCTATCTACCTCTCCTACACCTTGCCGTTACGCACTTATTAATGCTTTCTGCAATTACTTAGTAAGTTATAAGGATGTGTTTAAGATATATTTATGGCTGTATGTTATGCTGTGGTTACTTGTGGGAAGTTTTAATTGGGAGATCAAAAAGTGTGCATTTATAAATTCGGACGTAGACAGTTTTATAATGACTTGAAAGTTAAAATTTTTATATATGTATTTTTTAATGTAATATATAATGTATATAAATATACAATCGGGGTGGGAACCAAAACAACCTCCGCGCTCATCCGGTGCGGGATAGCGCGGGTGACTTGAAGGTGTTCCCCCGCTTCATATCCCGATTGCCATCTCGATCTGTCGCGTACTATAGGTAGGTACCTACTGAAATTTTCAGTAACCTGTAGACATTATAGTTGTTAAATATAGATACGGTATTAAGTATATAATATGAATATATGCAAATACATACACAGAATATGTATGTTATATTATATTCTGTGTATGTGTTTGCGTATTATAAAAATATATCATAAATATCTAAAGGTCAGTTGAGCAGATTATAATTTTTATACTATTATATTACTACAACACTGATAATGCTTGCAAAATTCACAACTTCGATCACTATCCTCGGTAGTATAGTGGTAAGTATCCCCGCCTGTCACGCGGGAGACCGGGGTTCGATTCCCCGCCGGGGAGATACTTTTTTATTACAGGTATATTACTAATTCAATAATTAATTTAATTATTATTAATTGTTAAGTACGTGATTACCAAGTAATAAAATTAATATCTTTTTTTTTTACTAAATAAAGCGAGCAGGTCTCATGAACATTTGCAGTACAATACGCGGCAGAAAATAATGTAGGTACATCGACCCTTAGAATCAGATTTCGGCTTTGGCGTTTGACGGATGTGTCGTTTTGTCGGTCTCAACGACAGAGACACAACTCTACAAAACTGCTATCTCTTTCTAAAGGTTGATGTACATTATTTTCTGTAGCGTACTGTACCAGAGGAACCGCCAGTGCATTGGTTGGTCCGCCCCTTGAATAACCCCATGTTGTAATGGGAACACCACCGAAGGGAGTTGATTGTCACTGGTGCTAATAAATCAATTTATGAAAAAAACATGTATCATGTGTGGTTTTAGGAATCGCTGATTCATAAAAGTTTGAACACGTTATCCTTTCTAGAAATTCCCTTTGGAAACCTTTGACCTGCAGCTCGTTCCAGCAACGCACAAGACTGCAAATACTATTTTATACATGGAATAATCTTGTACCTATATCAAATATTTGAAAAAAGCAACCGCCGAGTTTCTTGCTGGTTCTGCTCGGTAGGAAAGGCATTCCGAACCAGCGGTAGATGCATCCGACTATTCGAAAGTACTTGTAAAATTTTATTTGAATAAAAAAGATTTTTATTTTATTTTATTTTGCTTATGATAGACTAAAAGTCTAAAACAGAACATACTAAGTAGGTATAAGTCCCGTAAATGGCTAATGCGCGTGGCCGTGCATTTTAGTGACGTCAGCACTATAGACTGAAGTTTCGAGCTGATGGTAGGTAGGTATATTTTTATTTCGGCTGACGTGAAATAACGTCATTTCGATGTTAATGAGACATGGTTCCAGCGCAATAGCAATTAGCGGGACTTATACAAGTTTCTGAATGAGATAAGTATTCATAACTCATTACAAATTAACTGTTCACGACAGCGGCTGTCGTGGCGTTGAAATTATACCGAACTAAACATTCCCACCGCTGGATATTATGTCCATTAAATTATTCCTTTACACTGATATTCGCCAATAACTTGCGGGAATATCCACAGTGCACCGCGGGAGTGGACGCAAATGAGAATTAGAAGTAGGTTCTATTTCTTTGGTTACATGGACCATCAGTACCCTTAATATAAATGCGAAAGTGTGTTTGCTTGTTGGTTTATTGGTTTGTCTATTCAACCTTATTCGAAAACTTCTCGCGATACTTCTAGCGTGGTGGATTATGGCCTAAATTTAAGCCTTCTCAATCTGATAGGAAATCCATCCTCAGTAGCGAGTCATAGTAATGTTGAGACGATGATGATCTTGATATTAGAGTAATATTGATTTCAAGCGCCTATTTGTCTGAATTTGGTACGTATACTTTCAAGACTTGTCTGTCTTTTTAGAGTTTTTCTTACCCACCTGCATTATTTTATTCTGAATTTTAATGCGCTAAGGAAGAAAGCTCAGAGACACTCAGCGGGCGATGGAGAGAGCTATGCTCAGAGTTTCTCTACTTGATCAAATCAGTAATGAGGAGATTCGTAGGAGAACTAGAGTAACCGACATAGCTCAATGAGTTGCCAAGCTGAAGTGGCAATGGACAGGGGTAGTTCGGAAAACCAATAGACGTTGGGGTCCCAAGGTGCTGGAATGGCGACCTCGCACTGGAAGGCGCAGCTTTGGTAGATCCTCCACTAGGTGGACGGACGACATCAGACGAGTCGCAGGGAGTCACTGGATTCAGGCGGCGCAAGAACGTGGCGTGTGGAAGTCCCTACTAGAGATCTATGCCCAGCAGTGGATGTCTATCGGTTGATGATGATGATGGTGATGACAATGATGATGATGATGAAGAAAGGAAGAATAAAATAGGGCACGGAATGAGATAACATGCCTGTCGCCAACTACATAATATGACAAAGTTTACTGAAAAACTTACTCGCAATGCGATGGTCTAACCGCTAGCGAGTGTTCGCAAGGAAATCCCTCGTTCAAATTACTCAAGCAAACACGTTTGTTTGCGTGTTTATACTAACTGCACGTCAATAGCATGTCAATAGCCACACCCACGATGCAGGCTTGATTGAGAACTCGCATCCGATTCGTAAGTAGGAAGCGTGTGTTGAGTGTTGTTGACACGATTTTGTAATGACACAAATAGCCAGACCAGACCAGACTGAGAATTTCGAAATTTTAGTAAATCGCACTATGAGAAAAAAATTAAGCCCAAAAATATATTATACCTACCTATCTATCAATTATCAGTACCCTTATTATAAATGCGAAAGTGTGTTTGTTTGTTGGTTTGTCCTTCAGTCACGTCGCAACGGATCAACAGGTCGACGTGATTTTTTGCATGGGTATAGTTTAAACCATGGATAGGCTACTTTTGATCCCGGAAAATCAAACAGTTCCCACGGGATTTTTAAAAACCTAATTCCACGTGCATCAGCTAGTAATATATAATTCTAACATAGAGCGGACGTCATTTCAAGATAAAGTTCGCCCCGCCCCCCGTCAGGATAATTTATGTTGGTTCACGATTGTCTGTCAGCACTCAGCAGGCTTTCATGACTCACAGCGGGCGGCGCTACTGGTCCTCGCTAATGACCTTTACACTACACGACAAATTGGTATAACAACACAACAACACGACTACAACTAATGGAGTATACTTGAAACTTTATGAGTTAGTACACGACAGGTCGAGATGGCAATCCTCACACACAGTTCGCACATGCAAACTGTGGAAACAACTCCCTCTGGCGGTGTTCCCATTACATTACAACATGGGGTTATTAAAGGGGCGGACCAACAAATTCCTGAAAGGCCGGCAACGCATTGGTGGTTTCTCTGGCACTGTAAATGTTCATGTGGGTGGATTAAAAGTACACGTGAAATAAAAATAATGACGATGTGGGGTCTAAAGTGAAGTCTAATATTGGAATTGAAAGCACATGATTAGATTTTTTTTTTGAAAGAAAATTAGCCACGTTAGTCATGAGTATAATGACTAATATTCCACTTTCCCCTCCAACTAACCCTTCAAGTAAGCTTGTGCTAAGTAAAGTTCCTTTTCTGATACTTTATTATCATTCTAAATAATCATTATCATGTATTAATTTATTATCACATTTTGTTCAAAAACCCTGTATTTATAATACGTGTTCAAAAATCTTACCAATTTTGTTTAGTCTATGTTTTACGTACCGTGTCTCGCCTACGGTTATTAGTAAATGGTAAACCGTTTAGGATCTAACTTCTAGATTAAATTGAAAGCACTAACTTAGGACCACGTGTAAGGCTGCAGCTGAAACATTAATATTCATGCAATTCGCCATGTTACTGCACAGGATATAAATCAGCGTTTCCCGGAGTCGCCCGGCCACGCCTCCGCGCCACCTGTTCTAATCTAGGCTACGTTTTATGGCTGAACAGAAATTCATTGAGATACAATCAATCACTGCGCTAATGTGGTTAATGTCGTAAATAAACAAGCAAAGTCGAGTGAAGTGTAACATGGTTAGTCCTTGTTTATGTGTTGAGCTTGGCAGCTATCTAAGCTGCAAAATTCAATGCAAATTTGTCACGAATTACAAGGAAATTTTCTTGAATATTTATCACTTCTGTCTAATTCAATTTTTCATCTAAGTATCCATAGGTACTTTAATGTTGCGAAAGTGTGTCTGATTGTTATCTTTTCGTCTAGCCGATTAACTGATTTTAGCAAACTTCGGAGCAGAGACAGATTGCATCCCGCATACTGACAAAACACTGACAACGGCTACTTTTTATCCCGGAAAATCAAAGAGGTCCCGCAGGATTTTTAATAAACCTAAATTTAGTTCTTATCATCATCTAATTTATCATCGTCTAATTTTAATTACAAAATGAAAATAAATAGGTATGAAGTAGGCTTTAAGTGGTTTTAGCCTACCAAAGAATTTAATACAAAAACTTTGCTAATTTACCTTTTTTAGTCGACAAAAAGAAACTACCTTAAATACATAGTTAAAAATTTACATTCGATACATTTATGTTAATTATTTTACAGCACGACTGTCAATACCAATTAATTGAGTAGGCGGTATCTTTTTACTTGTATGGGAGTCGTACTACGGGCCTTGAATAAATAAAAGCCGCTTATCCCTTCAAATCATCAAGTTTACGAGACCGAACCGCCTTTAATAAACAGTAGCCCCCATATATAATGCTAAGAGAGCATTAACCAATCAAATCCTAAAATTATAGGATATGACCAGATAGCATTAAGAGCATAAATAAAATTGTTTAAAAGCAAACGAGTTCGAGTCGCGAGTTGCAGGGATCGTAATTCTGTTTTAGCGTGTATTCACACGTACCACAACCACACCACGTCGCAGCGACAAAATGTGGTCAAGCTGTGGTTACGTGTGAATAGTGTCGCAGCGGCTTTTTGCAGTTGCGTTGTGGTACCGGCAAAATGTCGATGTGGTTGCGTTGTCGCTGTCGTTGCAATGTGGTAACCACGTGGTCATGTGCAGTTACTCCGGCTTTCGTAGAGGAAACACGGCTTGACTGAACGTAGTCATGGAGGAAAGATTTTTGTTGCTATCCTTGTTATGGCTTTTATTAATAAGAAGAAGACGACGACGCCGCTGGTGGTGGCGTTGCCGTCGCGATGTGGTCGTATTACACAGGTGGTCGATAACAACGGCAAAATGTGGTACGTGTAAATTGAATATTCATTTTCAATACAAAATATACGCCCGACCACATGGCGTCGTTGTGGTGTGGTTGTGGCTGTGGTGTGGTTGTGGTACGTGTGAATTAAGCCTTATGTTTATTTGCGAGCACTTTGCCAGGGCTTGATTGAAAAATACGGGAATGACAAGTCGCACTGTAACATAATAAATCGAAAAACCCCAATAACCATTTTCTTGTACTAAGTGCCTATCTATAAATAAAGGCTCGTGTTTATTACAATATAAGAATTGTTATAGACTATTTTATAGTTTACAAATGAAGGCTTAGTCTATAATTAATCATAAATGTATTATATTTATGTATGACTAGCAGCTAAGCTTATCTACTTGTTTGTTGGAGTATGCCCGACTTACTTTAGTCTGTATTAGATACGAGTCCGTCCCTTTAAAGAAGTCTATCTACCGAAGGAAGATAAGTTTTATATTTATTCAGTTGTTGTCATTAGAAAAAATTTAGTTGGTCGATAAAAAATTAAATGGCGATAGAGATTAAAAAGAGAGTATCTATAAAGATTGTGTGTGTTTGATATGAATTTAAAGAAACTTTCGAATAAATTTACGTAAGCAAAAAAAATAGCTACCTATTTTTTTGAATAAGGCATCTCTACTTACATAACATACAAATATTTCTAACTTGCTGAAGAACAAACAAACTGAGAAATAACAAAGCTCTTAGTATAATGACCCCAATCCCACTAAGTACCACCCACATTGGGAATATACCTATTATATTATATCGAAATTAAGGCCGTAATGTCGCTAATACATCGCGGCCATTTTGAGAATCGATCTTCGATCGTTGTTTGTCCTTTTCATATTAGGTACATTAGTAAGAAGAGGATGCGAAAACTCTAAAATTTAGGTGTTCTCAGAATCAGTACCTACTTATCAAGGTTTCTACGAAGATGTTCCAAAACATTATTGAAATGGATTCAATTCCTGGCGTTCCCAGCATTCACGTAGCGTTTAGAGAGTATTATTTCAGCGGTGCGTGACTCTGGAGGCAATTTACGTCCGCATGCTACAGGAATTGTATAAACCTAGCTTTATACGAGCATAGGGGTGCAAACTTCTTGATATGCGAATAATATATAGAAAATAAACGAGGACTTGCCGTTTACAAGCTTTTGTTCAAGTTGCCCCTTTTACTATAGGTATGCCCCTTTTATCTATATAATATATATAAAAGGAAAAGCTGACTGACTGACTGACTAACTGACTGATCTATCAACGCACAGCTCAAACTATCTAGACGGATTGAGCTGAAATTTGGCATGCACATAGCTATTGTGTCGGATTTCTACATCCGCTAAGAGAGGATTTTTCAATACTCTATCTCTAAAGAGGTAAAACAGGGGTTTGAAATTTGTGTACCTACTCCACGCGGACGAAGTTGCGGGCATAAGCTAGTTTAATGTACCTAAGAACGTCTTAAAATTACGTAGATTCAGACTCGCACACAAATGGTTCCGTACTTATTATTATTATTAGTAACTAGCTGACCTGCCCCGGCTTCGCTCGGGTGGAGTTTAGAAAATTGATGGGGAGGTTGAATTAAATTTTCCTCTCCGTAAGAACCATCCTCGTAGGTACTTCAAGCAATATTATAAAAAAAAGAATTAGCGAAATCGGTTCAGCTGTCTCGAGATTTGCGATGAGCAACACATTTAGTGATTCATTTTTATATTATAGAGAAGATGTAAACCTTATAATCTTGTACATTTTACTGACGAGGAAAGAAAAAGAAAAATAAATTGATGACAGTATTTTCTTACGCAACACGTGCTGAAACGCAATAGAGTTGTTCCGAGAATAGATACTTGTTTACGTATTTATATATTTTTACATAACATGCTACTGTATTAAATACAAAAAATCTTATCTTATGGCAGAGCCGTTTAAGTCCCGCAAATTGCCATTGCGCTGGAACCATGTCTCATTAACATCGAAATGACGTCATTTGACGTATATTTAAGTAAAAATATAACATCAGCTCGAAACTTCAGTCTAGTGTTGACGTCACTAAAATGTCGGCCACGCGCATTATCAATTTGTGGGGCTTATACACACATCCAAGCCTGGACAGCATATACACGCGAACACTAAAATGTTGACTTTGTATTTAAATGTCTATCAAGAATTCTCTACGTCAACATGTGACTTCGCTGAAGTACGTCAATCGCCTGTCAATCTCATACAAATGTATGTCTCTCCTGTTGGCGTTGACGTTCATAGAAAGTTTACTTTCAAGTTTCAGGATCTGGGATCTGTACATAGTACTATTGTAAACTATGTGCCTGTACCAGCGTTTACAGTTAGGGAACAAAATGTCGAGGTTTCGTCGTCGCTAGGTAGCCTATGAAACGCCTGTTTTTCTTTGATTTCACGTCACCCATATTATTATAGCTCCTGAATCAACGACATGTCCATTATTAATATTTGATATATCGTCGATTTAGGATCAAACCGCGAGTTCGATACTTACAACATTTTTAAGTTTAAAATGTTGTAAGTATCGATGTCATTTTGGAATTGGTAAAAATTTCAAAGTCGCGTCACCGACATGTAAATAGTGCTCGGAGCGCTGATAGGTGTAAAAACTGAACAAATTCAATGGTTTTAATATCAATTTACTAATTGTGAAATTTTAGTTTTTAATACTTATTACAATTAATTTCAATATCCCAAAATGAACTCGCACTTTTGTAGGCAGTCCCCACTATAAATCTGAAAGTGTGTTTGATTGTTGGTTTGTCCTTAACCACGGAGCAACGGATCTATAGGCTAGTGTGTGACGTAGGCTACTTTTTAACACGGAAAATCAGAGTTCCCACGGGATTTAAAAAAAAACTAAATCAACGCGGATGAAGTCGCGGCCATCAGCTAGTTCTTGCTGTCTGTCCATAGCTCTCTATAAGGCCAAGATATCAACAGCTGGAACAGGTTTGAATATTCATAGAGTTCGAGGCAATGCCCGCTCCAATACGTCGATGACAATAATACACATGGAGATATTTTGTTCGATATCGATATATACGACTTTGGGATGAGTAACTAAGTAGAGGTTAAGACGTCAAAGGATTAGACCTTTTCTAGGCCCAGGAAAACTTTGCTAGATCATTAGAAAATACTAGCTTATGACAGACAGACAGAGTGGCATTAATAGGGTTCCATTTTTACCCTTCGGGTACGGAACCCTGAAAAGACAAAATATTACGACCTCTTTACGAAACCAGTCCAAGCTGCCATATTTGCTTGGTCACAAGTCGTCATAAAGCATATCGGGAGAAATGTTTATTGCTGGCATTTTTATGGCGGCAAAAATCTTTGCAGATCATTATTTTTATGCGCGTAAGAATCAGTCCATAAAAGGTTGTTTGGTAAACTCAGATTTGTTTACTTTTTTGTTCTATGGGGAAGGGGGAGAGCGACAACAATATCTAGTCGGCCCCAACTGTCAACTTCACTTACTCATGGATTATGACCTTGATTATGACAAACCACTGGACTCAGGCGGCGCAACACTGGCGTGTGGAAGTCTCTACCAGAGACCGTCTGTGGGTTGATAATGATGGTGCTGAGGATATGAAAAATATGACCAGCTATCCATTCCATTTTCTCGTTGAACTAGTGCTAGGACTGTTGTTAGTATGAGAATAGTTCATCATAGTGATACGATACCTATAGGCTTCAATAGCCATTAATTTGCTAGAATGGAATACTCACAATTAGGTAAGTTTTACTTCTTCATCACGTCAAATTATCTGAAAAAAGAGAAACAAAGTATAAATATTGGAGTTTTTACATGTAAGTATACATATATTTATCATTTATCAACAACAATCAACTAAATTCATAAATGTTATCTACATTATAGACATACTTAGTTAGACAACTTGGTCTAACTTTAGTGTGAAATATCATAACCCACTGGACGTTTGGGCACTCATCCGTGATATCACGGAATCCGTAAAAATACGAATCGTATACGGATGAGTGCACAAACGCCCTAAGAAGGCAACTATCCCGGAAGCGTTACAAAAAATAAGAACGTGTTAAAAAAGGCAGAATTAAATAATTCAAATAACAAAATTAATGAAATGCTAACTAAAAATTAATTACTACAAACTCGGCTTAAAACTAATTAAACTAATTTTAACGAGACATCGTCCGAAGCGTGAATTACCCTAATATTCAAAATATTTAACACGAAACGCAATGATTTGCATTAAAAAATCCGCAACGCAATGCCGAGCATGCGATATCAAGATCCGCACATATGGCAACATCGGCGCAATTAAAGTTGTTATTTATTGCTGTCACCGAAAATACTGTAACGAAATTCGTGAAACACATAGACATCAGTCTTGCCGACGTCAGATGATTACTCACTGGCTGTAACGCAGGTTATTCAAGTTCGTTTCCCTCGCACGACAACCACAAAACAAGTATGAATGGGGGCCCGCATTGACGGTGCAAAAACGTTATCTTGCCATTTGCATCGATGTGGGCACATCTGTGTTCAGTTTTAGGCACATGACTAACAGCCGTACTCAGAGTCGCTTAATCGTTACTTAAGATTGAGTTAAACGAGACAGAGCTATATCTCTCACATAAATCTGTCTCGTTTTAATTCGATCTTCAGTAACGATTAGCGACTCTGAGTGCGGCGGTGAGTCAATTGTGTATGATGTGTATCTAGGTAAATTTATGATGTGTTGTAAAAAACGTAAGATTCACCTGCTTAGTTTGTTTGTGATCCTTCAAATCAGGGAGTCTGATGGAGGAAATGAAAGAGTACCGACGAGATTTTAAAAAACCTAAATCTACGCGGACGGAGTCTAGCTTCTAGTAGGTACCTAATATATATTTAGAAATCCCGGTAAAGCTTTTCATAAAATGTGTATTGATGTACTACAGAACCCATTTACAACTAAGCTATGTATACAATAATCGCAGTGTTTATAGGTTGTTTATTCGCCGGCCGGTTTCCATAAATCATCCTCGCAAAGGCCGGTGGGGCGGCTCTTTAAATAATTATCGATAACAATCTGCCTGATTTATCAATTAGGCTCTGATAAAGCTGTAAATCAACCTATCGTATCATTATTTGGAACATATTTTTTATCAGTTATTATGGAGATTTCTGATAGTGTATATTGTCGAATATGTTAAGCTTTTATTTGAAGCTTTTTAAAGATACTTACGCCGCAAATTATAAAAATCTGGTAAACTATAGACACGCACACACACGCAGAAAATTGCCAAAACGCAACGCAGAATCGAAACAATGGCTAAAACGCGCGTTTTCAATACAACGATCTAACGCAGAAAGTTGTCAAAACGCGATGCTTTTAGCATTTGTGATCGGCGATATTGCGATCGACCGCAGTCGCAATATCGCCGATCACAAATGCTAAAAGCATCGTGTTTTATGCATTGCAGAAAAATAAATAGAAGCAAACATATTTAAGTCTACTCCATTCCATTTAGGAACTAGTGAACGTGAAGTAGGTACCTGTCTAAATAATGAAACGAAAACCAATCAAAATAAAACGATGAATTTATATTTCCTAACCGACCGGGGGAGATACCGCTAAGCCAGACAAATCGTCGAAAGCTAAACTTTAATGCTACCATGATTAACATTACCTACCACGATCCCGCGAAATAATAAATCCGAAATAATATAAAAATAAAAATCATTAAACACCATAATAACACAACCATTCCAACAATACAGACCGACACACCACACTGCGTTAACTAATGTAACTGGAAACATTTGGATTTTGGAAAATACATTCCTGTACATGTACATACCATTTTAACACTAAATCCGATAGAGATAGAGGTGGTTATTGCATGTTGGATTTGAGACAGTTAATTGTAGTAAGGCGTGAGAATGACGACCAAATGCGGCATTACGGATTCTCTACAGCGCATCAAAATGATGTATTCCCACTTGGAATAAACCTGTACTGTTACTTAATGCCCCATCCTATTCCGGGTTAGCAAATGCATTGTATGAAAAAAGTATCATTTTACGACACACTCGCACTACAAAGAATAAAAGAGGCAAATGACGTGAAATAAATAGTTATTATTATGATTGATAGGCTCAGATTAGTAAGATTCAATATTTCAATGGTTAGAATTGTGGCGGTCACCACAATTACAAGCAGATGGCGCGTCTCAGTTCTCACTCATACGAAGCAATCGATCAGCAATCATTGGATATGAACCCAAGCTTGACTACTAACTTTCATTCAGTTTTTTGCTCCTGAAAAATAGAACTTCATGCAATTCACCTACACCGCTTTTAGCTTATATTTTCAGTTCATGAAACACAGGAAGGAACGTCAATAATACAAGGTGTAAATAAAAATCTACGTAAACAGAAAGCATTGCAAGAAATATGAATTTGGTAACAGTAAATTGCTTATCACCTTATTCAGTGCTATTATGTCATTACCTAATCTAGAATAACAACAGTTACTTTAAATAACAAAATACGAGCTTTCCTTATCACACCATATCCGTTATCAGTGGTAATTACTGATAATGAAACACAGGCAAAGAAAGCCCGCATCCGTTCGGAAGCCGGGCCTCAGGATAGTGGTATTATTTCTACCCGTCAGGCAACTTCTAGCGCGTTTCCGAACGACTTCATAGGCGATTTATATTTCACGATATTTTTTAATTCAAAATATTACAATAAAACTGAAAGCTAGCCTTATCTAATTACTGTAGAAATCATGCCCGCTTTGAAATGTGCCAAAAATGCATTTCCGTCCTAGAAGATGATTATGCACTCTTGTTGTACCGAACTATAATTGGTAGGAAACACAGAACACTGATGTCGTAAAAATATTCCAAATCCTAGACATGCTCTACGCATTTTTGGATTACTGGAAGAAATGTGAAGGAATGATGATGCAAAACGTTTCGTGCGTGTAGAAGAAATGTCGACGATAATATATATAGGGGTACAAAATAAGCTATGATATTTTAGAGATTTGTATAGTTTCTCTAAAACCCCCATCGCACGTGATGCAGAAATAATTAAGTCCATAAAGGAGGAGCTAATAATACTTATTCATTTACCACAAATATCGTAGCAGATCGTGCCGTGGTCGGATCGTTATCGTCCAAGGAAAACGCACAAACGTGTTCCAAGAAAAGTAATGACAGATTTCCTGACAGGATACCGCAATAGAGCCGCAATAAAGCAGAAATTATATCATACTATGTCAAGCAATTAAAATTATCATCACCTAAGTGCATGGAGTGACTGAGCCAACAAATGACATACTTTGCTATAATTTCCTCTGATGATGTAAGACTGCTTTATTTTAAATGTTGTAATAATATAGATTGTAGGTACAGTGTTCGATATAAGTTATTTCTCCATACATACATATCATATAAGACATCCCCGAAAATCAAAGAATTCCCACGGGATTTTTAAAAACCTAAATCCAGGCGGGCGAAGTCGCAAGCATCAGCTAATCTATAATAGAATTGGTTAGGAAACTACGAGAAAAAAAGAAGCAAATAACAGCTATCAATAATATCAAAGTCAATAAATAAATTAAAATAGGTATGTCTTTTGAACACAATTATAATCTTCTATTACACAATCAAAATCACGATCTTAAACTAATAATATGCAACAATTTAGTTAATGAAATTGTACACCAAAAGCAGAGGCGTCATGACTAAAAACTAATTTCGTAAGATGATGATGACGAATGGATCAAAAGGAGAATACTTTTAAATTAACGATCGAGTGATGCTATCAAATTTTCTCGTGCAACCAAAGGTCAGGTCAATCAAATAAAAAGCCGTGGGCTTACAAGCAATTACCGCCCACGCGGTGCATATGTGGACAGAATCATTTTTTACTTTAAAAATTACATCGTGTACCTACTTAGGATACTCCCACATTCGAGAGTCCAATTTTAGGTTTCGCAAGGTAAGGTACAAGAATAAAACGAATATGATTGGCCCGTACTTGATTATATGTACATTCTATAACAGTGGAACTTGCCTAGTACAAAAGTAAAGACACGATCCGTTGCGCGATTGCGGTAGAATGACAGCTACAATGTCACGATCGCAATCACTTCTGATTGGTTGACGCTCGCTCACTATTGGCTACAATGCATTGTTGCAACAAGAATAACGCAAAATCATCCAATCACAACAATTGAGATTGTAATAATGATTGATGCAGGTTTTACGAAATCGCCCTACAGAATTAAAACTATTAAAAATTGACACACCTAAATACCATTTACGCAAAATATTGTATTTTCCATAACTGATAAATACATTGAACTAACTAATGCTCGCCATGCGTCGCAGTACAGCTCACACGGCATCTATTGTATACCCATTTACAGCACCATGTTAGAGACATTCAGGCAGGTGCCAACAACAACTGTACAACTTTTTAACCATATCGAATGAACCATGCGATGCGCAGCGCATGCGTAAAGATTGTGTGTTCGTTCGTTGTCGCGCATCAATCATTTACATTAATATTTAATAGGTATTAGACTGAACATTAATTAAAAATACATAGGTATCACTAAAACTTAATATCTTAGAAATCAAATGAGATACAGATTATAAGACAGTGATAGGTCACTTGAGTTGAACATCGTGATTAAGCTAATTAACATGGTACTTAACATTTGTTTATCTAAAAGTTTTTATCATCCGAGTCGTCTGAGTACTTAAAAAGTTCTTGATCTCGACAACCAACATACACACATCAGCAGACATTAAAAAAACAAAATAAGTAAGACATTTCAAGTACCAGTAGCATGTTTGTACAACCCGTCATCGTATTACAGAAAAAAGTCATCAATCCTAGAGAGTAATTTGGATATAAGAAACTTTGATAGAAAATCCAGCATAGACTTATTGAATTACCTGCTAGATGATGCCCGCGACTTCGTCTGCGTGGATTTCGGTTTTTAAAAATCCCGTGGGAACTCTTTGTTTTCCGGGATAAAAAGTAGCCTATGTCCTTCCCCGGGATACAAGCTATCTCTGTACCAAATTTCGTAAAATCGGTTGAACGGATGAGCCGTGAATGGCTAGCAGACAGACAGACAGACCAACAGACAGACACACTTTCGCATTTATAATATTAGTAAGTAGTAAGTATGGATTGAAAAGCATTGACGGTCATAAACACGTTCGTGTGGCTAATGAAGACATCTATAGGGTTTCGAGGCATAAATTTTGTATGCAATTAACACTTTTATTGCTACTTTATGTTCGGTATCAATATTTTGTTGCTTATCATTATATACCTAAGTACTTTGATGAATAATATGTAAAATGAACTTAAAGATGTTATTCAGATGTTAATAGGCATTATTCTGCAGAGTAACAAATGAAAAGATGGCGACAAAACGGTGGGTAATTGCTTGAAATAAATTACAGGAGGCATCAATACAAATGACAAGATGTGGTCAAGCGAACAAATTCACGGTTTCGGAACCAAATAAATCAGCGCCACCTCTTAGATACTAATACCCGTTTGAAATCCTGACGTCACTGAGGTTGCATTGGTGCTAAATAAACATTTTAGGACCAATGAATCGGTGCCATTTTGCTTGTTCAATGGCCCTGTCCTTACGAAGTAATATATAAGTCAATGACAGGAGGAGTAAAAAACTGAATGAAAGCTGTTGAAACTTTACTGTAATTGTACACTTTTTCACCGAAATCAGGAACTGTGGGCTCAATTTTAGCACATTTTAAAGCCGTTTTAGCATGTCGGTGACACGATCTAGAATTTTTTACTGAACAATTTAATTACACAATTATATCGGCCAATACGCGTAAAGAAGTTTTCACTATAAAAAGGAATGAAGAATAGTGTTTTAAATATACATTTGAAATAGCTTAGAAGTTAGAAGTAAGGCAGATTTTCAATCATTAGCGTCCGTTTAACGATCGACCATAATAACATTTAGTCAGGAAACCTCGTAAGCAGTCGTATGTGCCTTCGGGGCATCCTTAACATAAATGATCGCGAGGTGCTATATTAGCGAAGTGGCAGTAATAAATTGAAAACAGACAGTTTATTTTATACCGTCAAATTAATAAATGGTCACATTAGCAAAGCAAATGATTTGTAGTCGATAAATCACTACCCATTTTATAAATGCGAAAGTATGTTTGTTTGTGCTTCAATCACGCCGCAACGGAGCAAAGGATTGACGTGGTTTTTTTTTGCATCGATATAGTTAAAGACCTGGAGAGTATGTATGTATGTATGTATATACTTTATTGCACCACAGAAACACAAATGACAGGTTACAAAAAGAAATCTTAATAAGTAGGTACAAAAAGGCGGTCTTATCGCTAAATAGCGATCTCTTCCAGACAACCTTAACGCTAGGGAAAAAACGAACAAATGGACAATGGGAGGTGGTGTAAAATAAACCTAAATACCAATAGCTAAATAAACTAAACCATATAATAAGAATATAAAATACATATTGTTAATACACTAATACATACAAATAAAGTATAATAGACATACATAAGACTACATAGATATATATACACATATAGATTTAAATAATAAACTATGCCGTTACTGATGATAGCAAAGAGATAGGTAATGATCTTTGACGTCAATTTTAAATTTGTTAAGGGATTCAGCACGATGGATTTGCGAGGGAAGCTCGTTCCATAAACAGATAGCAGTGACCGTGAAGGAATTCTTAAAGTATTTTGTCCGATGTGTAGGTGGCGCTAGAATGAGTTTTCCCGCTGATCGTAAAACTCTATCTGGTCTGTCATGGCCTAGAAATTTGAAATTTTCTTTTAAATAACTTGGAGTCATTGGATTGAACAATACACAGTACAGAAGAGAAACAATGTGCAGATTCCGGCGAAAGCGAATGGGTAACCATTTGAGCTTTGAACGAAATTCGGAGACATGGTCATATAGAGTAACACAGGTTAATTTTTTTTAAATTTCCCATATAATTTTTAAAATCCTAAAACCAGTTCAACCAACCAGTAAAACCAGTCAGTTTCAGACATTGTCTACTTGGTAAAGGGATAGCTTGCATCTTGGAGCCGGACATAGATTATACTTTTATCCCGGATAATCAGAGTTCCAACGGGATTTTTAAAAATCTAAATCCACGTGGACGACGTCGCGGGCATCATCTAGTAATTATTATTTAACTATATCAATTAATAGAATGAAATATTTTGTTTTTAATTTTTTTGAAAGTTCCATAGTTTACTCCATCATTTCGGGCTTTGCGATGATAAATTTAAAGCGTTATATCATTAAGGAACCTACTACAGACATACGTAACTACAGCTACAGTAAGTATATTAAATTAAGTGTCATTGGACTGTGAATATTAGATAATTAAACACAGGCGGAGGTAAAAACAGTAGGTAACGCGTTGTCAGCTCCGCCCCGACATAATTAGCGGCTCAATTTAAAAAAATTAAAGAGCTCGTTGGTCTAGTTTAAGATTTACATTTATCTCATTGGCCAGCTGAAGAAACTGGAAAACTGGATAACGACGTGTCTATTGCTATCTCGTATTTTTAATTTCATAACTACCAACCCATTTTTTGGACAACGAAATACAAAACGTATAACGTATAGAGCCTTAAAATAGCTCAACCGGTAAAGGAGTGGACTGAAAACCGAAAGGTCGACGGTTCAAACCCCGCCCGTTGCACTATTGTCGTACCTACTCCTAGCACAAGCCTGACGCTTAGTTGGAGAGGAAAGGGGAATATTAGTTATTTTTAACATGGCTAATATTCTTATTAAAAAAAACGTACGTACGTTGTAAGACAGGTAATTTTTTTGACAGAAATAGACCGTAGTTACGACTTTAGTTCAATGTGAAAAATATGCTTAGAATCGTAGAATTATCGCAATTTTTTATACAAGTTGTGTAAACTTTAACTAGGTATAGTCCGCGACAGGAAAAAAAAGCATATTATACAGTCCTAAAAAAAGCATATTATACAGTCGCAGACTATGTAAACGATAAAAAAGCTTGGATTTGACTCGCTCCAGCAATGCACGGGGCTGCAATGGCTTGTATAGTACGGTATAATAACATTGTAAATTGAAAAATTAAAAAGAGCAACCGCCGAGTTTCTTGCTGGTTCTTCTCGGTAGGAACGGCATTCCGAACCAGTGGTAAATTAAAACTACCTGACTATTCCTAAGCACTTTTAAAAAGTTTACATGAATAAAAAAACATTCTATTCTATTCTATTCTACAGGTCAAGATTGCAATCGGGGCATTAGACGGGAGGACGCCCCGCACACCCGCACCAGGTTAGCGCGGGGGTTGTGGGGGTGTGCGGGGCGTTCCATCCCCGATTGGCATCTCCACCTGTCGCGTACTTAATACATTTTACTACGTACACGGACCATAATCGCTATGTTACAGTGCAGTAGCAGTTTCTTGGAAGTGCTTTGTATTGGAGGTTTTCCCACGTGCTTACAGCAGCGGGTCACGACCCCAGCAGGCTACCACCGGATAACTACCGTTAACGTCAACTTAGGCACTGTTATACTAGTAGGTACCTCTCCTACCATAATATAAAGATCATAGGTACCAGTTACCACTACCTGCTAAGTGGTGAAGATGTTGTAATATTACCTACATTTCGGTAATCTCACCTGGTGGTAAGTGATGATGCAGCCCAAGATGGAAGCGGGCTAACGTGGAAGGAGTATGGCAGTTTTTATTAAATCCATACCCCTTTTGGTTTCTACATGGCATCGTACCGGAACGCTAAATCGCTTGGCGGCACGGCTTTGCCGGTAGGATGGTAACTAGCCACGGCTGAAGCCTCCAGACCAGACCAGAAATTTAGAAATTATAAAATTTTAAACCCCTGCCAGGAATCGAACCCGGGACCTTCCAATATTATTAGTGGGAGGTCCCGGGTAAGACCACAGCGCTTACCACTGAGCCAGGGAGGTCGTCAAAGTATTTTATGTTCATAACAATCAGCGAGCTATGGAACGGACTGTGTTAGGGATTTCGGTGTGTCGAGTTGTGTGAAGTCTGCCAATCCGCACTTGGCCAGCGTAGTAGACTATGGCCAAACCACTTCTCATTCTGAGAGGAGACCCGTGTTCTGTAGCCGTTGGTGGGTTGATCATGATGATGATAATATATGCAAAATAGTCACACGTCGCAATGGATGTGTCAGTTTACCGACACAAAGGATAGCCCGTTAGCGTTTCAAAAGTCCCTTCCCAGGAACAAGTGCGGCACGGAATTCACTCACGTCCGTACACGGCACGTTCCCTTCGCGACCGGCTCGTGATTGAGTAACCGAATAATCCATTTCATTTGCATATACTGCCATTCAATTGAATTTAAATTGCAATTAGCGGCCATATCAATTAAATTGGTATCCGCATATTCACAAGCAAAGGAATTTACCCTTTTTTTAAGATTTTCATAACTAAGTGGTATTTAGTTTAATTATTTATTACTAGCTGATACCCGTGACTTCGTCTGCATGGATATAGGTTTTCATTAATTTCGTGCGAACTCATTATTTTTCCGGAATAAAAATCACTGTCAATTTAATGCCATATTAATTAGATTGGTATCCGCCAATCCACCCGGAAAGGAATTGAAAATTAACTTGAACGTCCCCTTTGATTATTTTTTAAAGACTTTCATAAAGGGGTATCTAGTTAAATTTTATATTTATTACTAGCTGATGCGCGTGACCTTGTCTGCAGGGCAAGGCTTTTAAAAATATCGTGGGAAGTTTTTATTTACAAACCAACAAGCAAACGCTTTCACTTACCCTAATATCATCATGCTTAATGCGAAAGTGTGTTAGTTTATTGGTTTTTACCTACTTCAATTCGCGATGTAGTTAAAACCTGCATCTACTGTTGTACTTACTGTTGTTGTTGTACTGTGTTGTGTGTGTAGTTGTACTATCTATACTAATATTATAAAGAGGTAAAGTTTGTAAGTTTGTTTGTAGGGGGTAATCTGTAATTTCTGGAATTGCAAACCGATTTTGAAAATTCTTTTGCCAGAGAGCTACATTATTCCTGAGTGACATAGGCTATATTTTATCACCAATAAAATTAGAGATCCCTACGAAAATTGTAATAAGCTACCCGTGCGAAACCGGGGCGGGTCACTAGTTAGTAGATAACTTAAGTTAAAAAAAAAACAAAGTTAAAACTCTTTTAAATTTTTATACTATAATTTAAAAATTTAAAATGCTCACACGTAAACAAAGCTTCATCTTATCCTTTAAGCACATAAAATATACCTATAGTAATCAATGTCTAGATCATTTTATTGGCCATATTTTTCATCAACATAGCCAACATAAGACAGGTTCCAACGTAACTCTTGCCTACTAAACAGATGCTATGTACTTAAGTTTGTACCTAAACTAGCTGATGCCCGCGACTTCGTCCGCGTGGAATTAGGTTTTTAAAATTCCCCTGGGAGCTCTTTGATTATCCGGAATAAAAAGTAGTCTTAGTAAAAAGTAGTCTATGTCACTCTCCAGGTCTTTATCTATACCCATGCAAAAACTCACGTCAATCCGTTGCACTGTTGCGACGTGATTGAAGGACAAACCAACAAACCAACAAACAAACACACTTTCGCATTTATAATAAGGGTACTGAGGTACTGATAAGGGCACTGATGATAACAACGTCTATAGGTTAACTACGTAAAGCTAGTAAACAAGAAAGTACCTAGTTATTTTACTAAGCGAATAATAATGAGACTTATGTACTTTATTTTATTTTACTGGCCATATATTTTGCTAGTGGTCATCTTCTTAACCATCATCATCTTCATCAAGTCTCACCCAGGTAGCAAATAAGTTGACTTTCTATTCATAAACCAGCCTAATAACAACCCAAGCCCTTATAAATGATTATATTGTAGTCTAGCAAAACTTTCTTTTTTTTTAAATTCAGATTCAAGTTAGCCCTTGACTGCAATCTCACCCGGTGGTAATATAATGATGCGGTCTAAGATGGAAGTGGGCTAACCTGGAAGGGGTATGGCAGTTTTTATTAAACTCTTGCCCATTTGGTCATCACGGCAACGTACCGGAACGCTAAATCGCTTGGCGGCACGGCTTTGCCGGTAACTAGCCACGGTCGAAGCCTCCCACCAGACCAGACCAGAAATTTAGGAATTATAAAACCCAAAACCCCTGCCAGGAATCGAACCCCGGACCTCCCACTAATAAGACCACGGTGCTTACCATTGCGCCAGGAGGTCGTCGGTCAGTCGTCGTCCTATGAGCTATGTATGTGCCCGGTCCATTACCACTTCAGCTTTTTGAGCTAAATCGGCTATTTTGGTAGATCCTTACTTCTGTGTTTGTTTGTTGGTTTGTCGTTCACGCCGCAACGGAAAACGGATCAGCGTAATTTTTTGCATGGATATAGTTAAAACCCTAGAGAGTGACATGGGCTACTATTTATACCGGAAAGTCAGAGTTCCCACGGGATTTAAAACCTATATCCACGTGGACGAAGTCACGGCCATCTTTTAGTATTTAATGAAGCAAGCTTTAGGATTGGATCTCGCAACTTTTATTCAATTTACTTACTTACAAGTTACAACTTTGTGGGTAGGTACATAAACAATATTATTACGACCTAACGCAAGAATATTATGTTTTTAGCGTTTACTATAAAATACCAACTTACTGTTTCGCATCATTATTCCTTGACCATACACTTTACTACACTAAAATGAATTTATGTATTAATTTCTGCGACACCTGTGCTATAAAATTTACGAGCAGTTACAAAAATTAAAGTCTTGTTATTAGTTTATGTAAAAAGTTCTTTCTATTGATCGCTAAATGTGTTGCTGATCGCAAATCTCGAGAACAGCTAAACCGATTTCGCCAATTCTTTTTTATAATATAGGGATTTTATATTACAGAGATGAAAATTAAAAAAATTGAAACTGTCAGGCGGTACGAAGTTCGCGGGGGCAGCTAGTTTTTCAATAAATACGAAATAAAATAAAGTAGATAATTAATAAAAATATTTTACCATACAAATTACTTTTATTACAAGTACAGATTGTTACGGCTTCACTCACGTATTGAGTCGACGTAAGCCCGATGCGCAGCGAGCTGAGTCCCTGTGAAAAAGGACCCCGGATGGGTTCGAAACTAATCGACCTTACTTCGACTAAATACGTGAGTATAGCCGTAACAATCTATACTCATAATGGAAATCACTCACGATAGTATCAACGCCAAATTACTTTTTTCATAAACTCCATGTTTATTTGTGTTTAAAACCAAGGTGTCAAGTCCGCGTGGAAATTTTCCTTTCGAACGCTACCCCTTTCGAACTTCGGCGCTAGCATTTTAAAAAATCTTTAACTTTTATTTGTAACTAGCTTATTCCCAGGACTTTGTCCGCGTGGACTAAACAAATTTCAACCCCTATTTTACCCTCTTAGGCGTTGTATTTTCAAAAATCCTTTCTTACCGGGTGTCTACGTCACATTAGCTATCTGCATGCCAAATTTTCAGCCCGATCCGTCCAGTAGTTTGAGCTACGCGTTGATAGATCAGTCAGTCAGTCACCTTTTCCTTTTTTATATTTAAGATATTTTCACGAGGAAAATTGTATTGGTTCTTATAAATAGTAAGTTCTACGGAAGTACCAACTGCGAGATATAAAGGCCCTATTTCACGTTATCTAGGAAAAGCAAACTATGACCAAATGTTTATTGCAGCGAGCGCGGTCTCCGGGTAGAATACGGATGCGCATTTAATATGCAGGCTGCATTTATAATGAATTCCTGTTGCATTTGCATTGTAACTGTAACAGGCCAACCATTCTATTCTATGCATCAATGACCTTTTTATTTAAGTCTTAATTCTTCTTATTTAAATAAAGCATACCTACTATTATATCTTTTTCACTGTGCTGAAATCCGTGGAAACTCTTCGATTTTCCGGCATAAAAAGTATCCTATGTCACTCTCTCCAGTTAGGCTAACATGCGCCCCGCGAGAAAATTTTGTCTACGCATTATCTCGTGTTTCTTCATACAAATAAGACGAGTAAATGCGTAGACAAAATTTTCTCGTGGTGCGCATGTTAGCCTAACAGGTCTTTATGTAAAAAATCACGTCAATCCGTTGCACCGTGATTGAAGGACCAACCAACAAACAAACACACTTTCGAATTAATAATAAGGGTACTGATGGGTTAGTCTACATTTATACTAGCCTTTTTTTAATTCACACTAAAACAGAAATGAAATAAGTACATGGGTAAATATTTTTTCTTATTTTGATAATAGAGTTAGTTGGAGTGGCATTAGTGCCCTTATTATCAGTGCTCTTATTATAAATGCGAAAGTGTGTTTGTTTGTTGGTTTGTCCTTCAATCACGTTGCAACGGTGCAACGGATTGACGTGATTTTTTGCATGGGTATAAAGACCTGGAGAGTGACATAGGCTACTTTTTATCCCGAAAATTCAAAGGGTTCCCACGGCATTTTTAAAAAACCTAGTTCCACGCACACGAAGTCGCGGGTATCAGCTAGTTATTAAATAACAATTGGTTGTTTTGAAAGCGTTTGAAATCATGAATGTAATTTGATGCAAATGAAAGAGGGTCGTGAACCTTAGTCGACGTTTTTATACTCGTCATTCAGAATTCCTAACGCCCAACACTGTTGCATCCCACAATACTAATATATCTATCTACCTACATACGCAAATTATATATTTTATGAAGATGCCACTTTGTTGCTGTATATCTTGCAAATAGCTATAGCTGAGCAATAAAAAAATACTAAGTCAAAAAAATTCTTTCATTCGGAATTGTATAATGTATAACTGACTTAGGTACCTATTAGTACTTACTGTACAATTTTGTGGCAATATCGATTTACATAGGTACATATTTTAAAAAAAATACTACCAAAAAGTTCCCTGAAAAACATTCTGACATGGACTTAACCTACTGAGAGTGCAGAAAGAAAGAACATATACCTACCATACAGATTTCACTCTATGTTTGTTTGTTGGTTTCTTAGTTTATTACTTTGCCGGTTTGTCCTTCAATCATGCCGCAACGGAGCAACGGATTGAACTGATTTTAACATGGATATATTTGATATATATACATATACCTGGTGAGTTACATAGGCTACTTTTTATTCCGGAAAATCAAAGAGTTCTCCACGGGATTTTTCATAATTAGATTATCAACGCGGATAAAGTTGCGGGTATTAGCTAGTAATTTATAACTATGCTTTATAGCATGCTAACATAAATTAATTTGTTATTTAATTTATTAAAATTAAAAAAAAAAACAATTTAATTTATCTCATTTCATTAAAATAACACAAATTACAGAACGATTACAGTGTAGACAAATGCGTGAGAAAGAATTTTAGCTATATTAATTAACCCGCTAAGCCTTTTCATTCACAATTACGTTAGAAGATAATCTACTCACTATAAATGCCCAAAAAACTAAGTACATTTGCTTTAGTATCTCGCGAGTTACCCAGCCCCCTACTAATTTCAAACTTAAGTTACACACTTTTCCCTGTAATAAATCAGAAGTCCCTCCTAACGACTGCTCTTGTGAAGTACTCGATAAAGATGTAACTATGAAGTATTTGGGAGTTGTCATCGACGAAAATCTAAACTGGCACCCCCACATCACAGCACTAGCTAAAAGAGTCAGAAGGCTAATCCCAGTATTTAGAAATCTTCGTGACGTTGCTGATGACAAATTGGCAAAACAGGTTTATAAATCACTATGTCAATCCCTACTGATTTATTGCATAACTGCTTGGGGAGGAGCAGCCACTACACACATTATTGAAGTAGAGAGAGCGCAAAGAGCTATCATAAAGGTGATGCTCGGTAAACCCCGTAGATTCCCTACTGAGGAGCTATACAAAATCTCCGAATTACTTACGGTACGACAGCTGTATATAGATAGAAGCGTTACCCGATACCACCGGATGCACCGAATTCCGCCACTTGGCAGTAGGTACTTCCCAACGTCGACCTGTAATACACATACCCCAAACAAGAAGTACATTTGCACAACGCCAATTTAGCTATTTGGGACCATATCTATACAAAACCATTAATAATAAACTTAAAATTACGCATACTAATATACACGGACTTAGTAATAAACTGAAGAACATGTTAAGTAACCTAACTTATGAAGCTACTGAAAAGCTAATTCGTAATACATACATATAATAAGAATATACACACTCATTCACACTCACACATACATACACACACAAACACACACACAAACACACACTCATACACAAACCCATACACCGAAACACGCGCGCGCTCATACACACTCTAAAGTAAGAATAATAATTTTTGTCATTGCATATCTGGGAAGAGACTGACCCCCATGACACGGGTTAACCTAGTTTGGGGGTCGAGGGTAATTTTAAGCCAAGTAGTAAAGTTGTAACTAATTAGTTAGTTAGTATGATAATGATTTTGTACTATTTAAAGTTTAAATACCTAGTATAAACTGTTAAAAATTCCCCTACCTACTGACCTACTAAGAAATTAATTCTAGATACGTATTTAAAATTTAAATATTATAAACCTATTACTTAAGAAAGTCTTTTGTCGTGATAATATGTCGGAAAAATACTCTTATACTTGTACCAACGCTTTGGAACAATAAATGATTTATTTATTTATTTATTTATTTAATTAATTATGAAAGCAGTCTGTGCTGTGGCACCTTTGTTCAGCACAGATAAACAAAACGTTCGAATAGATAAAGAATATAATCCGTTCATTCGTTCACTATGACATAGATATTTAAAATTATATAATCGAGAGATAAGACAAAGGCGCAACAATGGGGCCGATTCTCTTGTACACAATCTCTAAACTAAACTAAATTAACAGGTCTAAATCTAGTGCTATCCTTTTCCGCAAGCAACATTATGAAAGGGTAGGGAAGGGATAGATTTAGACGTGCCATTTTAGTTTAGAGATTGTGTACAACGGAATTAGCCACAGTGTAGGGCTTGAAAAAAGAGCGTTTATAGTACTTCTACTCTTGTACGCTGTAGCTACGGGTGAAGTCTCCCATTCACAAAGCATTTTGCATTGACAGAGCGTTTCAAAAGCAACTAGAAAGCGTTGTCGCACTCATTGTGCTTGGGCTGCATAAACCTCAGAGAACCCTCAGAGAAGACTAAGCCAGGAGTTTGTCGAGACTTCGATGCACATAGTCTGCTATTTGCCCCGCTCTAAATCATAAACGTTCCAGTTAGGGAAACTGAGGAGGCTACTCAATTTTCATTTAGAAAAGTGCTGCTGTATCTTGCGGCCACAAGATTTGACAAGGAACTTTAAAGTGAATGCGATCACAATGGACCAGAGACGGTAAGTGATACATGGTATCCAAGAACCTGCATAGCCGGTAGCCCCAAAGAATAAAAAGAACCTCAAAAAAGATAAGTATTGTACCTAGTATTCCATTACTCACTGCGTAGTTTAATTGGTAAGGCTTTCTTGAAGTATGCTGTAGGGACAAGTAGCAATAAAAGCTGCTCTACACTTTAAGCAATCTTTGGTCAGTACATTGGGTCAATCAATCACGCGGTTGTAGCCAATGCTCGTAATCTTCCCGGCGAGCGTGTGAACGCGGCCAAACCTGCCTTCATACACCTATTGCTCTATATCTTAAGGTGACGCAGGACGCTCGACCGAAATTGGCAGCGCACGTGGGTAACATGTTTGCTTTTCACTTGACATTGTATGTGAAATTTGAGAGGCACGATGATTTTCACCGAAATCAAGCGCGCGAAAAGGGTTCAGGAAAAGTATTTTTGAGAAAAAACTGCTGAATTTATGTTTGCAAAGTAAAATTATTTCAACTAATGAATAAATAAACTACGTCTAATGATAAATTGTTTTAGAATTTTCATATCCCTAATCTTATTTATTTACGCCCAAAGTTGTCATTAATTTAGTGTTAAAATAGGAATCTTTTGAGCCTCGTAACTTTTAAATCAATACGTTTTTCAATGTTTTATATATCAATAAACCTAGATAATGACGAGATAAATCGATATAATTCTTAGTTTTGTGTGTACAATATCGAATATTGTTGTAATTTCCCTCCTACGTTTGTATGAAGAAAGCACCGAACTGAGTCCCCTTAAGGCGTTAGATTTGCAAGCCTGTGGGAAATTTTGAACTTCTATTATAGACAACGCATAACTGAGTAGATAGCTGCGGTAGTAGAGCGGTGCGGGAGGTGGTTGACGACGTGACACGTGAGCTCAATGATTCGTCAATTTGTGACTGACAACTGTCACCCTCCCGCACGGCTCCAGTACCGCAGGAACCTTCTCAGTTATAGGATCCACCTTCAATATTTCTAAATGGTGTTTCTAAAAGGACTTTCTGTAGAAAAGAACCGTACAAAGAACGTTACATAGACATAACGTTTTTAATAAGAATTAAGAATTTTATTAAAACGTTATATACGTTTCAATGGTTTTTAATTTAAATCAATTTATTTTCAAATGACGCAACCTTAAAAAAATACCTTAAAGTTTTCAGGTCAGTTAGTAATTTGTACATAATATGCGTTTCGAAATATTAAAATTTTATTTAAATTCTGATTACGTAGTTACAATACAGAAACAAAATAATTTAATATACAATTAATCCAGTAGAGAAATAAAAAACCAAACCAAAATTATTGTGTACATCGACTAGTCCAAGACACGGCGGTGAAATTATATGATCTGATTAAACATACGGTTACATTTATTACTCAAAAACAAAGTTGTTGCTTCCCAAGCATAAAATCACACAAAAGCAGTGTATATGAGAAACTAGTATGACTTAAACGGTCATATCTCGTGCTTTAATGCACTTAATTTCAGTTTTGACAATGACATTTCGCACGACCGCGGCCGTTGCCGGTACTTCGTGACCAACAGACCAGCTGATGTACGGGCCCTGTCGAAGCACCGATATACTATTGCCCAGGCGAGAAAATATTGCCAAGAGCCAATAGCGCGCGAAGCCCGCAGTCACGTCCTCGCAACCATTTCGACTCCTAAATGAGTTCGTTCACACTGCAAGTTCACGGTCGGATCTGGAACTACGATCACACTAAAGACTTTTTGTTTGAAGACTTTCCAGTCGCAACCACGCGACTGAGACAGACAGATCTACAGAGCATTGTCTTTACTCTGACTTAAGGCAAAGCTTAAACGAGACAAAATGCCAGAGACGCTACCTGGCTGAAATGGATAAAGCTTACAACGATTTTGCTCAAACTACACTAAGTTAAACGAGACTTTATAATCTTGTTTTAATTATTAAGGTATTCCTTTCCTTTAAAACCGTAAATTATTGAGTGAACTACTTACAAATATCGTGATTTTATAACTTCTTACAAGGTAACAGAATCATGCGTAATGTGTTTACTAATTTACTGTAACACTGTGTATTTAGTTAGCCATGCGACAGTTTTATTTGCTTGAACCAAATAAGATAATACTTCTATCGTCAACTGGAGATCTTTTTCCTATGATAATATTGTGACCTTGCCAAATGAGTGTACGATATTAAACTTTTTGTCTAACGACGTGTTGCAAGTGTGTACGTACACTTAAACTGCTTACAATGCTAATGTATGTACGTTGGATGTGGGCTGATACGTAGACAAACAATTCTAATTTGTAATACTTAGCAATGTTTTTCTTGTGTTCGAAAACTGATCGCAGACGCTCGAGAATGACAAAAGAAAAGTTTTATAATGGCTGCCTCTATGTTTTTGTTATAGGATTGGCATGATTAACTTGTGATTATCTTGTCTTCACTTCGGGTTGTTTTAATGCATAAATAAATAGACAAAAACACGACAAAAATAAGGAATGGCATCAGAGTAAGTATACCTACTAAGAAAATAGAGACTAACAAGTTTTTTAGGTAATTAATAATTATATTATTATTATAGAATCCATCTATTAGATTTATCACAAAAATTTACCCAAATAATTTTTAATTTTATGATCATCAAATTAAAATACTTATATATATCTAGTATTAAAAATTATTAGGTATCATCATCATGGTTATTAATTATTATCAACCGATAAACGTCCACAGCTGGACATTAGGTCTATTGTAGGAACTTCCATACGCCACGGCTCATTTAATGTCATCTGTCCACCTAGCAGGGGGTCTTCTAACGCTGCGCTTTCTGATGCGAGGTCACCATTCTACCACCTCGGGAGTTGGAACTCCAACGTCTATCGGTTTTTCGAATTATGTGCCCTGCCCATTGCCGCTTCAGCTTCGCAATCCGTTGAGACCCGTTGAACCTTTAATTATGTACTAAATTCACCTCTTGCACAAATCACGAGCTGAACTGATGAATATAAATTATTCAAGATATTAAAGTAGGTATTTAGTGAGGCAGCCTTCGCTTTCCCGCTGTATCACGAGGTAAAGTCTAAACCGTGGATATTTATGCGACACGATTCAGGTTAACGAGATTTCCCGTCATAAGATCGGTGACAAGACGTTTGTTGGACCTACAGTCGTTGAATGTCATTGTACTCTAAGAGACGATGTAATTTCCTGAACGGTAAATACATTGATGGATATTAGACAATATTCTTTAAAAGTAACATAGGTACAGTACGCGGCAGAAAGTAATGTACATCGGTTTTGCAGAGCGTTGTCTCTGTCAGACATACCTATATATGACGTTTTGTCGGTCTCAATGACAGGAACAACGCTCTACAATTAATCTGCTGTCTCCTTCTAAATGTCGATGTACATTACTTTCTGCCGCGTACTATATGAATGCGACGCGATCCGAAAAATCAGGTTTTCGTAGAACGTAGATTTATTGCCAATTTTTCAACCACCTTTTGACAGTTATTGTAATGGAAATTTATCAAAATTCTAAAATTCGTCATTTTAAGTTTATTCGAGAATTGAAAAAATCAGCCTTTATTGGCTTAATATATGGATAAAGCCAAAGTATACAAAACTCATGTGTTTATGACACATGGGATATTGGATGTGGTCTCTCGGGCTATTTGTTTAAAATACTAATTTGAAGCTACAAATGCCGCGTCGATTGCTCCCATTCGAACAATCCGAGCACTGGATACATCTCACGCTCCCACGGTTTCTTGAGGCGAGCCAGGAGACACCAGATCTCCCCATTGTCTGCCTTTCCCACGCCGCGCCGATCGCGAGAAGCTTTTGTTTATTAATATTTTCTTTTAATTCAATTAGATTTCTGTCTTTTGAATATTTCTATTCGAAACAAGTTGTTTGATACGGTCTATTTAAATCAAAACTCTTTTAGATAAACAGGCTTCGGCCGTGGCTAGTTACCACCCGACCGGCAAAGACGCTAGACCAAGCGACTTATCGTTTAAAATGTGGATAAAACTATTTTAGCGTTAAAACTACCGTGAGTGATTTCCATTATAAATACTATCTGTCCCGGCTTACACACGTGAGTAAGCCGGGACAGATAGTATTTATTTATAATGATAAAATTATTACTATTAGTAAGCACAAATACCTACCATTGCAATATTCGTGGCTATAGAGGAACTGCAAGATGATCAATTCATAACATTTTATAGTTTAGATTATAATTTGTAATAATTATTAATTTATAAAATGTCGTATTTTGTAAGCCTGCAAAGTGACTCTCGGTGACTCTGAGTCCCAGATCTTTTGCACAAATAAATAAAACTATGGTAATAATACTAATAAGGTATTCTCAAAGGGAGTTTTACAATATTGTTATCATTGAATACACACGTATTTCAATGTAATACCTTGCAATACTATTCTATTATTAAATATTTTCTCGTATATTTCCTCATTTGCCGCGGGCCTGTATGCTTTGTAATCGATACAAATTCTTTTCAAGACATGTGAGATTTTTCAAATACAAATCGTCGATTTGCCTTCCTAACTCGTTTATATTTGTTAACAGTCATGCCATCTTTTTGGAAGCGATTTTCCTTAACTCACAAGTTTGTTAACTGCTCATAGCTAAGGATTATAACTTAAAAGATATAGTTATCATACGATAGAGTTTATAGTTTGTATGTTAAATCTTTTTTTGTTCTCTCTTTCTCTTCTATCTGCGATCAGTCCCTGCTATAAACAGCTGGACTATAAACAGATTGGAGGTTCGTAAATGTTCACAGTTTAGGCTTTGCACATCCAGCGATGTGACATCCCTTCTTCAATATGAATTATTATGCTATATTATGCTGGCCAAACTTGTTCTCTTAAGGCGGAACGTGCTGTTACTGGCATCCAGAAGTTGGACTGCTGGGCTGTTTTTATGACGCTCAAGTCTTTGTTTGTAAGCCTCAAGTGACCTGTCTATTTCCTAATATACTTTAAACTAATTTCCTATATGTTAAATCTACACATAATATTATATACTAGTACTAGCTGACGCCTGCGACTTCGTCCGCGTGGATTTAGGTTTTTAAAAATCCCGTGGGAACTCTTTGATTTTCCGGGATTAAAAGTAGCCTATGCAGCAGCTATGAAAGAGTACCAAACATACACACACACACACACACATATTACAGCACACTTTTTATAATATTAGTGTGATGCTGATTCAATACTGGTAACTGGTAAACATAAAACATCATGATTTGACAGTACATTAATTATAGAGTATCAATTGCATGCATATGAAATGTACACGTCTTGAGTCTTGTAACTTGTAACAGCCAATATTGACAATGCACAAATTCCGACAAAGCAAACAACCGGCCGTACTAACGATTTTACACATGAAAGTGTTAAATGTTACTTAAACTTAGATTTAACAGTTTTAAATAAATAACTTTGCAGCCATGAGTAGAAAACATCAGCTAGAAAGAAAACCTTATTGAATATTTTAAATTTTAGAAGTAAAATAAAACGTCCCAAAAATCAAAATTTATTTACTAATTTCATTTATGACTACTTATGAAATAAATTTTCATTTTTGAATTTTTTGTTCTATCAATATTTCAATAATATAAATAATAGTAGGTACATATGTGATAATTATTGTTATTTTGAGATATTTTCTAACTACCTACTATAAAAATATACCGTCATCTATAGGAATAATTTTAAATATTTATCCACTGTTTAGCCCCGACTAGACATCGTATAAAACCATCGATGTATAAAACCCATTGATTTAGAAGTGTATACTTTCTCTAAGTACTTTAAATACAAACTAAGTAGTTTTTTGATAAAAGACGGCAACTTGTCGGCTACACAATTGCGTCTAGAAATTGCCCAACAAACTAGCCCGTTTATATTATATAATCTTAATAAACATGAGAAGATACAATGAACTTAAAAAGTTGTTCATCAAACAGCTATTGTCTTTTGGATAGAGATCTATAATTAACTAAGCCAAGCCTGTGGAGCTTGTAATTTTATCAGATTTCTCAAAATAATCGATAACTTCATAATATTTGATAGATCGAGACATGGACTGTTTGACAGTCTTAACTCAGCAATGCCTACAAGTACTCTTTTCAGGAGAGAAGTTAGGCTGAGATCTATAGAGCGCACTCAGACTTAAGATTGAGTTAAAACGAGACAGATTTATGTTACGTAATCCATATCCATACTAATTATTATATAATGCGAAAGTGTGTCTGTCTGTCTGTCTGTCTGTGTGTCTGCTAGCCTTTCACGACCCATCCGTTCAGCTGATTATGACGAAACTTGGTAAAGAGATAGCTTGCATCCCGGGGAAGGACATAGGCTACTTTTTATCCCGGAAAATCAAAGAGTTCCCACGGAATTTTTAAAAACCTAAATCCACGCGGACGAAGTCGCGGGCATCATCTGGTCCTATATAAATGACAAAGACAAAAAACTCGTTAGGGCGGTGAGCAACTAATCATAATATACATACATAGGTATATATGTAGGTATACATAGTTTAAAGGAAATCATATCACTGAAAAGGCAATAATAATGTAGGTAGGTAGTATAGTTACCAACTTTATAATAATTATAGTCGTATCATGTGTTCTTCAGACTGTGTGAACGTTGTAGAACTGTGACGGTGACGGTATAAGGGCACAGCACACAAGCGACGCGCGACGGTAACGTGTTCAACGCGGCTTGTAGATATTGCAAGTTGCTACAGCAGGAAGTGTATGAAAACGTTCTTACTGCAGAGCGCACTTCTGATGTATCGCGCAATATCGCCCCGTGTCGCACGCTTTAGTATGTCGTGCTTATACCTACATACCTACTTTGAATTTGAACACTACAAAAATTAGTACGGAGAAAGTGAGACGTGGGTTTTACGTATTTTGGAAGATCCTCTACCTACTTAATAATCACTGAGAAATAATTTATTTTTGATTTAATCAAATACCCAATTTGGCGGACTTATTCCTAGCAATCTCTTCCGGGCAACCAAAATGCTGTTTTGTATTCAAATTGTACACGAATACGCGCGCGTTTATTGTGACGCGTGACGAGCGTCAAGCGCTTACGAGTGCCAACAAACTAATTTGTTAATGTAGTTTTTTTAAATACATAAATCTTAATAAATAAAAGGAAAAGGTGACTGACTGACTGACTGATCTATCAACGCACAGCTCAAACTACTGGACGGATCGGGCTGAAATTTGGCATGCAGATAGTTATTATGACGTAGGCATCCGCTAAGAAAGGTATTTGGAAAATTCAACCCCTAAGGGGGTGAAATAGAGGTTAGAAATGTATATAGTCCACGCGGACGAACTCGCGAGCATAAGCTAGTTAAAAATAAAGTTGGTGTCGTGCGTTGTGTGTGATTGAGGCATATAGTAATAACTCATATCACGTTGACAACCCGTTTTTATGTTTATATGACTAATATACGTGATTTGTGTCGTTATAGCCCGCAGGTAGTGCTGCCAGGCGTCCGGCTTTAGCCGGACATGTTTAGGTTTTTGTTAGGCTTTTGTTAGTGCAACGTGTCATACATTGTACACTGTGATTCATATTTATTGGTACTTAAAAAACCAAATCTAAATATATAAAACGAAAAGGTGACTGACTGATTGATCTATCAACGCACAGCTCAAACTACTGGACGGATCGGGCTGAAATTTGGTATGCAGGTAGCCTATTATGACGTAGGCATACGCAAATTTTTTCAAAACCGGATTTTTGAAATTTCAGCCGCTAAAGGGGTGAAATAGGGGCTTGAAATTTGTGTAGTCGGACGAATATGCGAGCATAAGCTAGTAAATAAATTCATGTTAGTTTGTTTCTGTTATCTATGGTCCGGCCTAATCTATACATAGCATAAAATAAAGTCGCTTCCCGCTGTCTGTATGTATGTATGTATGAACGCGTAGATCTTTTAAACACGCGACGGATTTTAATGCGGTTTTCACCAATAAATAGAGTGATTCAAGAGGAAGGTTTATAGGTATAGTTTAATACTGGTTTGTGTTAATTTGATAAAATATGACGATATTTGAACAAAATGTCGGAAGAAATCAAGCTTCCATCGAAAATTAACAAATACCTATTATAAGAAAAAAAAGTAGGATAAACTCAAATTGCACCCATGCGAAGCCGGGGCGGGTCGCTAGTGATATTATAAGGCCGAGTCCGATTTTTGTACTTTAGGGGTTAGTACCGCTACCTACAGAGCAGCAGCTTTGGTATATTGTGTGTTATCTATAAGCAACTCTAATATAACAAACATACCTCATTAGAATATAATATGTGAAAAATCCAGAAAAATCCAAGTGTTTGATGTCATTAAACTGCTGTGGGTAGGTACCTGAAACAATAAACAGATTACGGTAAATATTTTAGATTATAGCTAAATAATACAGGTATAGTGATATAAGTATTGCCATGACTGAAATTGACATATAAAAGTCATAAAAGTACGCTGGAAGAGGTATGCCATACAAAATGATAGTTATTTTTTTGTGAATGCCGATTTAAAACCCCTCGAGTCTCTTGAACACTTCGTGTCAAACAGTCTTCGTGTTGACACTGTGATGACAGATGTCTCATCAGTAACATTATAACGGACAACGGTAACTAAAAATGGTCAACGCCCACTGAGTTTTTGTCTCTGTCATTTGTATGAGATTAGGTAACAGAGAGAGCTCTATACGAACATCTCTTAGTGAATAGAGAATACTTTGACTCAATTTACGCATCCATGCCCAGGTCAATACCAACTGCTATTATAATAATTTCCACCTTCAGGCAGAATATTTTCAATATTATCTACTTTTAACCTCAAAAGGAAAAACGGAACCCTTATAGGATCACTTTGTTGTCTGTCTGTCCCGTTGACCTAGAATAATGAAATTTGGCAGGTAGGTAGATCTTATAGCTGACATTTGAGGGAAAATCTGAAAACTGTGAATTTAGGGTTAGATCACACAAAAAAAATTAAATTGTGGTCATGAACTAATAATTAGTATTTTCAACTTTCGAAGTGAGTGACTATATCAAGTGGGGTATCATATGAAAGGTCTTCACCTGTACATTCTAAAACAGATTTTTATTTATTTTTATGCATCATAGTTTTTGAATTATCGTGCAAAATGTCGAAAAAATACGACTGTAGTACGGAACCCTCATTGCGAGAGCCTGACTCGCACTTGGCCGGTTTTTTAATATTATTCTACCTAACTCGTAACAGCTGTCCTTATAACAACTAAAGAATGTCGAATCGGTGAATTAATTTCTTATAATATCCGATAGTTTCGCACAGCAATTGTTTACGCAACTGTCAAATTACTTTGTGTCTATCTTTTTATAGAAATAAAAACCGGCCAAGTGCGAATCAGACTCGCACACTGTGGGTTCCCTAGTACAATCGTATTTTATCGACATTTTGCAACGATAAATCAAAAGCTACTTACTAGATCTCGTTCAAACCAATTTTCGGTGGAAGTTTGCATGGTAATGTACATCATATATATTTTTTAGTTTTATCACTCTCTTATTTTACATATTTTACCACTTTGGAAGTGTCTCTCGCGCAAGCTCTATTCAGTTTAGAAAAAAATGAAATTAGAAACCTCATTGGGGCCGATTCTCTTGTACACAATCTCTAAACTAAACTACGAAGTCGCGGGCATCATCTGGTCCTATATAAATGACAAAGACAAAAAACTCGTTAGGGCGGTGAGCAACTAATCATAATATACATACATAGGTATATATGTAGGTATACATAGTTTAAAGGAAATCATATCACTGAAAAGGCAATAATAATGTAGGTAGGTAGTATAGTTACCAACTTTATAATAATTATAGTCGTATCATGTGTTCTTCAGACTGTGTGAACGTTGTAGAACTGTGACGGTGACGGTATAAGGGCACAGCACACAAGCGACGCGCGACGGTAACGTGTTCAACGCGGCTTGTAGATATTGCAAGTTGCTACAGCAGGAAGTGTATGAAAACGTTCTTACTGCAGAGCGCACTTCTGATGTATCGCGCAATATCGCCCCGTGTCGCACGCTTTAGTATGTCGTGCTTATACCTACATACCTACTTTGAATTTGAACACTACAAAAATTAGTACGGAGAAAGTGAGACGTGGGTTTTACGTATTTTGGAAGATCCTCTACCTACTTAATAATCACTGAGAAATAATTTATTTTTGATTTAATCAAATACCCAATTTGGCGGACTTATTCCTAGCAATCTCTTCCGGGCAACCAAAATGCTGTTTTGTATTCAAATTGTACACGAATACGCGCGCGTTTATTGTGACGCGTGACGAGCGTCAAGCGCTTACGAGTGCCAACAAACTAATTTGTTAATGTAGTTTTTTTAAATACATAAATCTTAATAAATAAAAGGAAAAGGTGACTGACTGACTGACTGATCTATCAACGCACAGCTCAAACTACTGGACGGATCGGGCTGAAATTTGGCATGCAGATAGTTATTATGACGTAGGCATCCGCTAAGAAAGGTATTTGGAAAATTCAACCCCTAAGGGGGTGAAATAGAGGTTAGAAATGTATATAGTCCACGCGGACGAACTCGCGAGCATAAGCTAGTTAAAAATAAAGTTGGTGTCGTGCGTTGTGTGTGATTGAGGCATATAGTAATAACTCATATCACGTTGACAACCCGTTTTTATGTTTATATGACTAATATACGTGATTTGTGTCGTTATAGCCCGCAGGTAGTGCTGCCAGGCGTCCGGCTTTAGCCGGACATGTTTAGGTTTTTGTTAGGCTTTTGTTAGTGCAACGTGTCATACATTGTACACTGTGATTCATATTTATTGGTACTTAAAAAACCAAATCTAAATATATAAAACGAAAAGGTGACTGACTGATTGATCTATCAACGCACAGCTCAAACTACTGGACGGATCGGGCTGAAATTTGGTATGCAGGTAGCCTATTATGACGTAGGCATACGCAAATTTTTTCAAAACCGGATTTTTGAAATTTCAGCCGCTAAAGGGGTGAAATAGGGGCTTGAAATTTGTGTAGTCGGACGAATATGCGAGCATAAGCTAGTAAATAAATTCATGTTAGTTTGTTTCTGTTATCTATGGTCCGGCCTAATCTATACATAGCATAAAATAAAGTCGCTTCCCGCTGTCTGTATGTATGTATGTATGAACGCGTAGATCTTTTAAACACGCGACGGATTTTAATGCGGTTTTCACCAATAAATAGAGTGATTCAAGAGGAAGGTTTATAGGTATAGTTTAATACTGGTTTGTGTTAATTTGATAAAATATGACGATATTTGAACAAAATGTCGGAAGAAATCAAGCTTCCATCGAAAATTAACAAATACCTATTATAAGAAAAAAAAGTAGGATAAACTCAAATTGCACCCATGCGAAGCCGGGGCGGGTCGCTAGTGATATTATAAGGCCGAGTCCGATTTTTGTACTTTAGGGGTTAGTACCGCTACCTACAGAGCAGCAGCTTTGGTATATTGTGTGTTATCTATAAGCAACTCTAATATAACAAACATACCTCATTAGAATATAATATGTGAAAAATCCAGAAAAATCCAAGTGTTTGATGTCATTAAACTGCTGTGGGTAGGTACCTGAAACAATAAACAGATTACGGTAAATATTTTAGATTATAGCTAAATAATACAGGTATAGTGATATAAGTATTGCCATGACTGAAATTGACATATAAAAGTCATAAAAGTACGCTGGAAGAGGTATGCCATACAAAATGATAGTTATTCTTTTGTGAATGCCGATTTAAAACCCCTCGAGTCTCTTGAACACTTCGTGTCAAACAGTCTTCGTGTTGACACTGTGATGACAGATGTCTCATCAGTAACATTATAACGGACAACGGTAACTAAAAATGGTCAACGCCCACTGAGTTTTTGTCTCTGTCATTTGTATGAGATTAGGTAACAGAGAGAGCTCTATACGAACATCTCTTAGTGAATAGAGAATACTTTGACTCAATTTACGCATCCATGCCCAGGTCAATACCAACTGCTATTATAATAATTTCCACCTTCAGGCAGAATATTTTTAATATTATCTACTTTTAACCTCAAAAGGAAAAACGGAACCCTTATAGGATCACTTTGTTGTCTGTCTGTCCCGTTGACCTAGAATAATGAAATTTGGCAGGTAGGTAGATCTTATAGCTGACATTTGAGGGAAAATCTGAAAACTGTGAATTTAGGGTTAGATCACACAAAAAAAATTAAATTGTGGTCATGAACTAATAATTAGTATTTTCAACTTTCGAAGTGAGTGACTATATCAAGTGGGGTATCATATGAAAGGTCTTCACCTGTACATTCTAAAACAGATTTTTATTTATTTTATGCATCATAGTTTTTGAATTATCGTGCAAAATGTCGAAAAAATACGACTGTAGTACGGAACCCTCATTGCGAGAGCCTGACTCGCACTTGGCCGGTTTTTTAATATTATTCTACCTAACTCGTAACAGCTGTCCTTATAACAACTAAAGAATGTCGAATCGGTGAATTAATTTCTTATAATATCCGATAGTTTCGCACAGCAATTGTTTACGCAACTGTCAAATTACTTTGTGTCTATCTTTTTATAGAAATAAAAACCGGCCAAGTGCGAATCAGACTCGCACACTGTGGGTTCCCTAGTACAATCGTATTTTATCGACATTTTGCAACGATAAATCAAAAGCTACTTACTAGATCTCGTTCAAACCAATTTTCGGTGGAAGTTTGCATGGTAATGTACATCATATATATTTTTTAGTTTTATCACTCTCTTATTTTACATATTTTACCACTTTGGAAGTGTCTCTCGCGCAAGCTCTATTCAGTTTAGAAAAAAATGAAATTAGAAACCTCATTGGGGCCGATTCTCTTGTACACAATCTCTAAACTAAACTAAATTAACAGGTCTAAATCTAGTGCCATCCTTTTCCGCAAACAACATTATGAAAGGGATAGCAATAGATTTAGGCGTGAAATTTTAGTTTAGTTTAGAGATTGTGTACAATGGAATTAGCCGCAATATCATTTTTGAAGACCTATCCATAGATACCCCACCCCACACATATGGGTTTGATGAAAAAAAAAATTTGAGTTTCAGTTCTAAGTATGGGGAACCCCAAAATTTATTGGTTTTTTTCTAATTTTGTGTAAAAATCTTAATGCGATTTACAGAATACATCTACTTACCAAGTTTCAACAGTATAGCTCTTATAGTTTCGGAAAAAAGTGGCTGTGACATACACACAGACAGACAGACATGACGAATCTATAAGGGTTCCGTTTTTTGCCATTCGGCTACGGAACCCTAAAAAGCGGGTTCCAGACGGGATCAAAAGCGGGCACATACAAACACAAGCAGTTGGTGGCTGCACCCGGCACGCACCTGCGATGAGCACATGTCCCGAGTCCCGACCACCCCACAGCCTGCCAAGTAACTTCTACCCACGTGCGCGGTAGAGCCTTCAAAATAAAATAAAATAAAATAAAAATCTTTTTTATTCGAATAAACTTTTACAAGTACTTACGAATAGTCGGATGCATCTACCACTGGTTCGGAATGCCTTCCTTGAAAAAAAATCAACTATTGACTTTTCATCTTACTTATCATGCTCATAGTAGCTTTTTGGATCCTACTAATATTATAAATGCGCAAGTCACAAGTGTGTTTGTTTGTAGGTTTGTCCATCAATCGCGCCGTAACGGAGCAACTCAATCTTACTTTACTTACTTATATTCACCTAGAATATTTTAACCGTCCTTACTAAATTGTCGTGATTTGTGCTAACAAGATAGCTAGCTCTGGCAAGTCACTTGCACTGTGTAAACATTAAACACTCGCAGAAAATCAACTTCTGCAAGTGTTGTGTATTAAAACTTGCAAAAATTTCCATTGACATGACAATGACTGCTAACTTCTTCAAGATTTATTGTTAGTGGCCATGTAGAAGTTGTAACAAAAGGGGATTGTCTAGTACCTACTCACCTAAGATTTTATAATGCTGTTCGTTTAAACTTACCCTTTGGTAGTTGTACATATGTTTAGTAGCACAAAGTAAGTCATTTATCGTATTTAAAGTTTTTGACACAAATTCATTGATGAATAGGCTAATCACCTTACCCACTGAGTTATCACCCTCAATTTACTGGCGACTAATGACACTTGCGATATGGAAACGAGTTGCTACGAAAACTGAACCAACGGGCTTCGTCCACATTACAAGCGGAAGCGGGAGCGATTTCAAAACGCTTCAGATTTATTACATGAATCAGTACAGTAATGTGTACAAATATTTTCATGTTTTCGAAAATAACCTTATCAGGATTTGTCGGCCTAATTATAAACTAATATTAAGACAAATGACTGTTTTATTTTGGTAATTGGGTTGGTTGTACTAATATCAAGAACTCGGTTTACCTCTATTTTGTGATTTGATTCTCATTGTTATCACATGAACCCATGTTACCCATGTTATAAACGCGAAAGTGTGTTTGTTTGTTGGTTTATTGGTTTGTCCTTCAATCACGTCTCAACGGAGCAATGGTTCAACGTGATTTTGCATGGATATAGTTAAAGACCTGGAGAGTGACATAGGCTACTTTTATGCCGGAAAAATCAAACAGTTTCCACGGGATTTTTAAAAACCTAAATCCACGTGAACGAAGTCGTGGGTACCAGCTAGTAGACTATAATAGTAATACTTTACGGCATTTGAATGCGAAAGTGTTATTTGTTTCTTGGTCTGAATTTCTGAACGGAGCAACGGATCGATGGAATTTTTGCATGGATGTGTGACCTAGAGAGGTTCATGAGAGAGTCATGGGGTTTTAAACCTAGTCACGCGGTCGAAATTGCTGACATAATCTAGAAAGTTTAAACACGCCACAGCGTCCGCTCTCTCTTATAACATAGAGCTTCACTAGCTCATGTTCACGTGTTAACTGACACACATAATAAGTAGGTGCGCCGGCGCATAGTGACATGCAGTCTAGTAAAAAACCTACGAGGAAAGTAGCAAACGCCCGCCCGACCACTGGATAACTCACCTGTTGTATAGACCAGCTAGCTTACCCGCGAATTTGCCCGTGTGGAATTTATATACTAGCTGATACCCACGACATCATCCGCGTGGATTTAGGAGGATTTTAAAATCCGTGGAAACGCTTTGATTTTCCGGAATATAAAGTAGTCTATGTCACTCTATAAGTCTTTCTTTAACTATATCCCTGAAAAAAAAATGTCAATCTACTACCCCCATTCGGCAAAGTTTGAGAATTTTCAACGGGTTTTTTAAAACCTAAATCCACGCGAATGAAGTCGCTGGAAAACTAAGTATAGGGTATAATTTTTTATGATAATGTTTTACCTACACTTCAAGGAACTGAATCATTTTAAATACAAACCAAAAATTGCTGAAACAGCAGGATTCGAACATGCGGCGAATTTTAAAAAGTTAGTTATTTCTAAAACCGTTCTAGATCCGAAAATATTCAAAAGAAGTGACATATGTTACTGAATCAACCGAAAACCATTTATTTTACTTTTAATTGCCAATTTTCGAATACATAACGGGTACCACACACACACACACCAATGCACGATTTTATCTTTAACATGCATTTACCGTTTAATGGTGTTTGAATTTTAATAAAATTTAACAGGTTTCGATATCGCACCGCTCCGTGAAAGTGTAAAATTAGTGAAATTACGCAAATCGAGATGTTATCGACGTTTTCGTGTCCGCTGACTCCGCTCGCCCAAGTCGCTTTACTACAAACACCAGAGCTTTGGGATTTACAGGATATTCCCGGAATTATTGCTTTTATTAGGTACTAATAGATTAGTAGCTGTGATAGCCTAGTGGCTAGGACGTCCGCCTACTAATCGTAGGTTGGAGGCTCGATCCCGGGCACGCACCTCTAACTTTTCATTCACTTGCACTCGTAAGGCAAAACATCGTGAGAAAACCTGCATGCCTGAAGTTCTCAATAATGATAGTAGCCATTGGATCGCTGTTTTACTTTGTTTTTTGGATTTTACATGATAATATATTATTACAATAGGTAAAAATTATAATATTATATCAGTGCTCGAACCACAGATAAGTGATTTCTCTAATCTGTGGCTCGAACCGACGCTAAAGTAAAAAATACAATAAATACCTACATACTTTATGTACCTACATATTTAAATCGTGATTATTCCTTGTATAACATAATAGCAATTTTGCTCAACCAAATAATTATATGATTAGCTTAAAAAAAGTAAGTATTCGCGTAGCAATATCGAGGAATTTGCAAACTTTTGGCGACTCTACACCACCGAGCGACTCGTCGCGCTTCGGCCTGCGTGCGCGCAATCACAATTCATTATGAACAGGGTGGTCTCAATAAGGGGAACGGTAGGTTTTACATACCAAGCACTGACTAAGTATACTGCCATCACTGATTCTTGAAAACATTGTAAGCGACTTAATGTTATTGCAAAATAATCAAACATTCGAATATACCTGTTTATTTTACTTGAACATCTTTACTGCTAACCATACAATTAATAACAATACAGAAGATACTTTAAAACAAAGCGTGACCTTATAACTAAATAATAGAGACCTCTTCCAGGCAACTCAAAAACCTACATGTACTTAGTTAAAGAACTGTAAGACACGGGACTGTTTGAATATAAAATATGAATATTTTTTAGCAAATAGCGATGTAAAAATTTGAAAGCACTTGGCTTACAAAATTCTGCTTTCATCTCAAAAAATTTATAGATTCTGTCTTTTTCGCCCGGCGTTGCCTGCGTGAATTTGGGGGCAATCTGGATCCCGATTTCTAACGAATTGATCTCAACAAATTGGAATAGTATTTTAACACCTATATAATTCAGTATTCCTGTTTCTGGGATGCAAACTATCGCTGTTCCAAGTTTCGTCAAAATCGGTTGAACGGATGGGCTGTGAAAGGCTAGCAGACAGACAGAAAGACACACTTTCGCATTTGTAATATTAGTATGGATGTTAGACAGAACGGCACGTGGTTGTTAGTTGAACAACAAAACAAAACTGTAAACATTCTTATGTGAAAATCATTAAAAGAATCGCTTTAACAACTAGAGTAAATAAGTAAATTTAGTTAGGTACCTACTTACTCTCTCATCGGTTGTGTTGTAACTTGCAATTTCCAACAGCTCGTAAAAAAGGTAAAAAGATCGAATAAAATTCAGAATAAAAAAAAGATCGAATATCGAGACACGGACATGTGCTGGCGCCGACGCTAATTTGGGTCAAGCTACCTTTATCATGTTACTCCCACATTATTGTGAACTTCCAGGGTCCCATAGTCAATCAATCCCTTTAGTTTAGTCATGTCTTTCTGTTGATTGTATGTCTATTTTTTCCTTCCCTAATCGTAACCATAATATTATTATCATGGCTTTACAAATTACACTAAACTCTGTCTGTTATTAGGAATACTATCCTTATTACCTATTTGATAAAATTCTTATACCTATGCAACAAGAGTAAGAGATTGAGATGTTTAATTACTTACTTAAAACAGTATTAGTTCAAAGTTTACTTCGTAATTTGAATTTTTTGACGAATGCTGATTATGGAACTGCTTGCGGTCCAAACTCTAAGGGTGAGATCTATAGAGCGCATTCTGACTTAGCTTAGACTTAAGACAGAGTTAAAACGAGACAGATGTATATCTCTCACATAAATTTGTTTCGTTTTAACTCAATCTTAAGTCTGAGCAAAGTCAAAGTGCGCTCTATAGATCATGGGGAAAAAACGTACGGAAATTTACCGTGGTGCGCGCTAGCTCTAACTTAACGCTTGAACCAATTTCGCATTCTGTAGAGACCGACATTTTGCCGTGGGAAAAAGTTTTAGTCCCACGGGAATTGGGAAAACATACGGATTTTAAAAATACTTAAATTCCACGCGGACCAAATACTTAGTACTTTTTACGACCTTTTAAAACATTAAATTTAAAAGGGCAGTACTAAAAATGTAGTTAAACTTATTCATTGATTGGAAACAAAACCGTCGGAAGTTTAAACGACTTTTAAGTTTTAATTCGTAACTTTCGAACGTTATTTTCAATTTAAGAGGTTGAACTTTTTCTTTTGAGCGCTAAAAGGAAGTAGGTAATTTGTAACAATTTCACACGAAACTGTATCTCTGTACTTTCAATAAAAAGGTGTGATAATGACGTGTTTTAAAATAACTGATAATGATACCTTTTTGTTGTACGCAAAACGACCTATAGCTGAGGCTCTCCACAGATACATGCTCTTCAAGAAAGCTTGATGGAGCCTACAATGACCCTTAAAACCTCGAACCTCGAACGCACGTGGAGATAATTCTTTTTTTATTTACATCAAAATCAAGTTTTTTTTTTATTTTAATTTTCTTCAACTGCATTTGACGAAAAACCGTCAATTATTTTCTTAAAAACTGAAACTTTCATTCATTTTCTTTGCGTTTCTCTAATACATATAAAAGAATAAACTGTCTGACTATCAAGTTTTTTCATATCGTATTCGTAGACCCTCCCAAAAAAAGAATTTTGAAACATTTCACCTCAGAGAAGTATGGGTGGCCAGTTAGTATTAAATAGGTAATATAGATTTAAGTTTTTTTTTTATACCCGTGCGATTTCGTAGATTTTCCGAAATAAATTGTAGCCTAAGTAGGTACGTTCGTCTCCGTAACACACCTACGTACATACATACCTACACTCCACAATTTTTAGTAGGTAAGTAGTAAACGTTAACTAACTTTTAAATTCCCTTACAATAAATCAATAGGTATTTTCTTCTACTAAAACTGATTTATGATAATCATGTGATTGCGGCATGTTATGTTGCGTCGCTTGCTTTTAATTTGTTGACGTACCTAGCATAACTTTGTAATTTTTAAAATGCTTAGTCAGTTTTACCAGCTATTTTTATAGCTACGTGATGACAAATTTTGTACTTTAAACCGTTCTGCCTCAGCAAAAAACTGTTTACATTAACAATTACCCAGAAACCTAGATTTGACGTTAATTGTGTTATTGCTGATATTATAATGTAATAAACTGCTTTTTCAGTAAGTATTGTATTCATCAACTGGTAATGAGCATGGACCTATAAAATATGTAAGTGCTCCAATGAGACAATTTTTAGGGTTCCGTACCTTAAAAGGAAAAAAGGAACCCTTACAGGATCACTTCCTTGTCTATCTGTATCTGTCTGTCTGTCCGTCGTCGTGTCTGTCAAGAAAACCTATAGGGTCCCGTTGACCTAGAATCGTGAGATTTGGCAGGTTAGGTAGGTCTTGTAGCACACGTTAGGAGAAAAATCTGAAAATCGGGAATTTGTGGTTACATCACAAAAAAAATCTCAAATGTGTTCATGAACAAATATTAGTAGTATTTTCAACTTTCAATGCAAGATTTATTATACCTACCAAATAGGGAGCCAAATAGGGTATCATATGAAAAGGGCTTTATCTGTACATTCTAAAACGCATTTTTTATTTAGTATTTTATGTAGGTAAGTATTATAGTTTTTGACTTATCGTGCAAAATGTCGAAAATACGACTGTAGTACGGAACCCTCGGTGCACGAGTCTGACTCGCACTTGGCCGGTTTTTTGTTTTATTCCATTAATAATTATTTTTGTAATTCTTACATATTTCTTATGTACTTTGGTAATAATAATTTAATATTTATAACCATAAAAACAAGAAAAAATAAAAATCAAGCGAATTTTTTGTTAATACTGGTAGACGTACAAGTTTGACAGGAATATTACGAAGTGGATTATTTTGACGATGGTCTTCTATAAATATCTCTACTAAAACTGTAATAAACCTACCAACAGCTCTCAAAAAAAAAAAAAAATTGCCTGTGTAAGGCGTTTGTACCACAATCATAATTTTTACTAAATACGAGTAGGTACAGCCTACATGCAATTTTTTGATTTTAATTTAGAATTTTAGAATTTAAATTTTTGTTTTAGAATCAGGAGAAGTGGAATAATTAAAGAGCCCATAGAAGGGAAATTTAAACAATGGAAGAGATTTCTAAATCATTTATGCTCGCGTATACCGCTTCTTCTAGAATTCAGGAACTTGATAATTGCCATGACGTAGTCGGTTCCAACTTCCAACGTGCCTAGGTACCTACCTATCCGTCACGCAACAGCGATTCCGCTATAAAAATCAAGTTATGTTCCGACAATAATTTTATTTCTTCACGATACATTGTGTTTTTTGTAAATTCAAGTTTTATATCCTTTTAACGGATGCTTCGATGAACTTGAAATAGTGTGAAGGCATCATGTCATGCACAATTTTAAATGGGGAAAATGTGATGTGAAACAGTCAAGGCCTTGTGTCGTCTATTTCAGTGGAAACTGGAAATGTTTATGTATAGCTACACATTACTTCAACGTTTACCTAGCGTTAACAACTTGTATAATATAAAACGGCCATTATTGTTCAAATTGGCCGTTTGTTTTGATCCTATCACACGAACCAGTTCAAACAATATTTGTTCGTTTAATTCTAAATTATAATTTATCGAACCATTAGCGCACCGTGTCGTGCGCACCCCCGTGTATCTCGGTCTAGCCAGACTCGGGTTGAGCACTAAGCAAGTTTCGCTAAGAATATTTTAAGACTTGCCCAGGTTTATCGTGCAGTTGCCAGCTCATTTTGAGCTATTGTTTTGTTAAGTTAGCAGCCGAGGAAAAGGAAATTCAGTTACAGAAAAACTGATTTACGGATAACCTTAATTCTCTCGAAAGAAATTAGCCCTTTCTATGTTTTTTTACAAAATGTACTTACTTATTCAAAAGCCAAAGCAAAATGAATGCTTTACTTTTTACTGGGGTCGTAACGACTTCGCAGCTATGGCTATAGTTTGTTTAAATAAATACGTAAAAAGGCAAACTTCTAAAAAATAGGATACAATAAATCTAAATATATAAAACGAGATGACTGACTGATCTATCAACAAACAGCTCAAACTACTGGACGGATCGATACGAAATTTGGCATGCATATAGGTATGTAGGTATGACGTAAACATCCGCTAAGAAAGGATTTTTGAAAATTCAATCCCAAGGGGTAAAACAGGGTTTTAAAATGTTTGTAGTCCACGGGATGAAGTCACGGCCATAAACTAGTTAGATAAAAGTAAATAGTATCTAGATATCAATATTAATTTCAGAAAGTGATGATTTTTTAAAGGTAACTCATATAAGTCTCGCAAATTGCTATTGCGCTGGAACCATGTCACATTAACAAAAAATCATCACATCAAAAATGACGTCATTTTGACGAAATAATAATATACCATCAGCTCGAAACTTTAGTCTAGTGCTGACGTCACTAAAATGGCGACCACGCGCATTAGTAATTTGCGAGACTTATAATGGAAAATACAAATAGTTATAACAGACTGAAAACTAGAAAACAAACTTGATTTACAAGTGCACTGTGCAGGTATCATTAACCAAAGGGGTTTCATTACAGGCTCGCGAGTGAGCGGGATTGCTCGCAGTAAATCCTCTCGCTCGAAAGCCTTGTCCCGAGGCGCAATAACTTTGATGCCTTCCTATGATACCAAATTGTATGAAAGAATAACCGTTTTAACGTGCCCCATTCGATATAACCGAATACCAGACTTAACCAGTTATTACTAGCTCATGCCCGTCATTTCGTTCTTTTGAACTAAACAAATTTCGAACCCCTATTTTACCCTTTTAGGGATTGAATTTTCAAAAATTCTTCCTTAGCGGATGTCTACGTCGTAACAGCAATCTTCATGCCTAATTTCATCTCTATACGTCCAGTAGTTTGAGCTGTGCGTTGATAGATCAGTCAGTCAGTCAGTCAGCCAGCTTTTCTTTTTGTAATAATTGTTTGGATATCATCGAAAACGTGTTGAAATGAAATCTTAAACCATTTTGAAGAGATTTCGAATTAAATTGTTTGCTTCGTTTTATATCAAATCAAATTTATTTTGCAAAATTGTAGGTAAATAACAGATAGAACTTAGCAATTTTATAATTACTTTTTTAAGCAGAAATACTCTAAATTTAGTTTAGAGAAGGACATTAGAATCGACGTCAAATATCTGTCGGTAACGCAATAGATATAGAAGATAACTGTTTCAACGTTCTTAACTCGATTGATCCGTAATACTTTCATATCGATCATCTTGAAAAGACCGTTTTAATCATCGATCGTTATTGAAACTTAATTATAAATTAGAGGGGCATCGGGCAATTTCGTATCAATATGTTACGGTTTTTATATCTCTCGCCTTCTGCTTTTGTGCAACGCATTTGAATCTTGGTTTCAGCTTAAGATACATTGTCCTATAATTGTATTTCTTTAATGCAATCCAATTGGATTTAGATCGATGAGAACTTGCTACGTCATTACGTTTGTTTTTTTTCTAGTGTTAACGCTTATTAGCAATCTTCTTTGTAATACGTTTTCTATGAGGGTAGGCATATAGTAGGTACCTAATTTTAAGTTACTTTTCTGTTTACGCCCATATGTTCCATTATCTATGTCATACCTACGATTGTGCCTTGAAATATTACTTACTTATCATCAAAAAGTTCGTATACCTTTACAATTTCTTTTGCTTTATCACTATTTTCCATTCGTTTTTTCCACACGAACAGTACTCACGGGAGCGTGATAGCATTGGGCTTCATTGGTCTTACCTTAGACCTATTCGGTAGACCTTACCTCTGGTAGTCTTATCTGGTACATAGATCTTATCATCATTGATGAATGAATTAATATCATTATGGCTAATTTTATAGTACACGCTCACAAAACTAAACCAAAATGACATGTATTTCTATACCTTTTATAATTCTCCATCAGAGAAGGATTTAGACCGAGATAGCACTAGATTTAGACTTGTCAATTAGTTTAGGGATTGTTTACAATCATCATCATCATGATCAACCCTCGCTGGCTCACTACAGAGCACGTGTCTCCTCTCAGAGTGAGAATGGTTTTGGCCATAGTCTACCACGCTGGCCATGTGCGGATTGGTAGACTTCATACACCTTTGAGAACATTATGGAGAACTCCCAGGCATGCAGGTTTCCTCTCGATGTTTTCCCTCACCGTTAAAGCAAGTGATATTTAATTTCTTAAAATTTCTTTACAATAGAATTAGTCAATTCTATTGTAAACAATCCCTAAGTAGTTACTCCTTACAGCCTTTACATTATCTTTTCATACACTTTTTGCTCTGAGTATAAGTCATAACGAATCCGATTTATCACATTTCATGAACTGCATTTAACATTAATTTCAATCTTAATCGAGCATTTTCTCGTGTGACCCTAACGTTAAGCTTCCTAATGCCTTTTTTCTAAAAAATGAATTGTGGTCGAGGATAGAAATCTTTCCCACAGACTCGGTAGCCATGGGAAAGGAGCGTGGCATTCCCTTTGGATCCATTAAATTGGGCCTGCATTGCTTCGTCGACGCGTTTTGCATCCTCACGTCATACTATATCTCAGCGTTAAAATATTCTTGCCATTAAAATACTATTGCTGGTTTTAGAAACAGAGACACAATTTTTGTCTAAATTTGTATTTTGCGGAATACGGTTCACCTTTTAAAATAATGACAAATCGCACTTTTGACATGACAGTTGACACATGAAGTTAAAATGGCGCGTGAAAACTCATTCTGTACGCATTATACTATCGAGATACGTACCTATACTAATACAAATTTTAGATTTCTTTGATTGACGCAAAAGAAAAGCATTATAGCCTACTTAGGCACAGTTTTTCAAAACCCAAAGAGGCTATAAATTTACACGATTTTGAAACTCAATCTTATACGAAATTAAGTAGGTAGAATTTTTTGTGGCGTATGTGTCTCACTCACAAGCGTAAGGAATTGTCTTCACTTTTTAAAATACAATACGGTATTTGACAATTAATCAAATCAGTGACTTTTATCAAACGTCAAAAGGAGAGTACCTATGCGAGATTCTATGAAATACTGTAATGTGACGTCACATCATAATGACGTACTTTTTTAGTTTAATGGATAATTAAAATGGTTATTACACTTGAAACTAACAAAGGACGTGGATTTTACTTCTTTTAAAAGATCTCCTATTTAATAATCACTGAGGAATAAAGTATTTTTAACCGACTTCAAAAAAAGGAGGAGGTTCTCAATTCGTCGGAATCTTTTTATTTTATTTTATATAGTCAAATACCCAATTGTATGAGCTTAGCTAAGTTTTTTAATATCTTTTACAATTAATTAGAATTGCTTGCCAGTGGACAGAACTGTTTTTACCCCAACCAAGTGCAGTTGTTGTCAGTTGTTCACCTAAAACCGCAAATGCTGCTAATGCGCGGCTAACTGGTAGGGGAAGTAATTAGGGGGTACGGTGGGGGGGACAGAGTTCATAGCCCTTTAGAACCATCAACAATTTATAGAGTTATTCTCTAGAACCTGTTGCACTGTAGATATCAAAATGATTGTTCTGTTTATGAGACTTTAACGGTTTATATTTCCACAATAATAAAATAGGTATTACAGGAAGACCTCCATAAGATTGGTAAATAAGTAATTTATTGTTTTCAGTAGGTAAATACCCTTAGTTCTCGTTGATAAAATTTTATTGCAAGTTATGAGTTAGGTATTCATTTTTTTAATTCAATTTATTAAATCACTTTCTTAAATGTGAATAAAAACATCGTGAGGAACCCTGCCTGAGTGTTCTCCAAAATTTTCTCAAAGGTGTGTGAAGTCTGCCAATTTGCACTTGGCCAGCGTGGGTGACTGTGGCCAAAACCCTACTCACACTGAGAGGAGACCCGTGCTCTGAAGTGAGCCGCCAATAGGTTGATCATGATTGCCTCGTGAATATTGTCTGGATTTAATTCTCAAATACTTTTAAAAAAATAACATAATTAATCTGTACATTAAAATTAAAATTACTTATCCCACGCGGTTAATTTCTCACCAGGCGTCAGAGACAGCCTAAACAATTAGGCATTCATTGTAACATTACGAGTACCGGCAGCCAATATCAAAGTTGATTAGTAATCACGGGCACCACTCCCGCGCACAATGCCTCAATAAAAACCTCCGGTTTCAATCCGCTTGTAATTCTGTTTGATTATGATTATACGGTGTCTATTAAGGCAATTATGAGCGAAGACGGACCGCGTTTTGTGCGATAGTGGACCGATCGACCGTGGGAAAGCCCATAACTCAAATGCTATACAGGTACATTTCATAATTCTAAAGCAAATAGGTAATGAGTAATGCACCATGACTTTATTAACCCAAAAAGTACCCTATTGTTAACTCTTCAATAAGAACTCAAGCGTAAGTGAAGTATCTAAGATGAGATCACGAGCACGTGTCACGTAGAAAACGATAAGGGTACGTCGTCGTCTACCGAGAGACATACAAGCTGGGCATAGCTAGATCTTTTGTAAAGACTTCCATAAGCTGCAGTTTAGCACCGCCTGGATCCAGCGGATCCCTTGGAATCGTTTGATGTCATCTAGTCTACCTAGCGGATGGTTTGGCAAATATGCGCTTTATGGGGCGAGATCGCCTTGGGTATCCAAAGTTTATTGGTTCTTCTATGTGCGCCTCCCATTACCGTACGTTTCTACCCTTTATCGATTTCTATTTGCTATCACGCAACAACGAACTGCGCTAAATCGCTTGGCAATTTTACCTTCGGTGTCTGACCGTGTAAAAGACTCCCATAGTCCTATAGACAGGTCGCGATGACAATCGGGATATGAGGCGGAGGGACATCCCGCATACGCGCACGTCACTCGCGCTGTCTCGCACCGGGTTCATGCGGGGGATGTACAGGTGAGCGAGGCGTCCCCACCCCGATTGCCACTCGACCTATCGCGTACTATAATGGACTTGACCTGACCTCAACGACATGAGGCAATATACCTAGTCAAAATTCTCAAGCTCATCTTTTGATGATAGGACGACAACGCTCGTTTTACACTAGATACGCCATCAAAGAACAAGAATTAACTTTAATGGCTTTTAAAGTCTTGGACACAAATCGCTGTCTAGCCTCAAGCTTAAGTGTCGTGCACGACTTTATTACCCCAAACTGTGCCCTCAATGACACAAGATGGTCGATGTACCATAATGAATATTTAATTGCGTGGAAATCATGAGGCAGAACTGGGTCTAGCATTGTTCGGTACAATTGGGATGATGTCTATGTCAAACCTTTCCAAAATTCGTAAAATCCACCTCCGCTGTTAGTTTTAAGTTTGCTAACCATTTTAAATCGCCACTACACTGACAATTTTTGGCAACCGCATCTTGCTTAAACTAACTTGACTAAACTTAAGGTAACTGTCGGTTTAAATGTTCGTGTGCAAGTGGGCCTAACTGTAAGTTTCAGCCAATTTTGAAGTAAGTAAGCTCGTGACATGAAAAGTGCCACTGACTGCAAAATTATTCAGAGATTAAATTAGCAAAAACGGATTCTTCCAATAAAATTAGTCCGACCCTAATTAGGATCCCTGTTATATAAACTTTTATGATAATTTTATCATGTCATGTGCGTTTGTTAATCTAAATTCTAATTGGTCAGAAAGTCAGAAACACGCGTCTCTACTCCGGTCCACTGCTCGACTAGAGACTGGGCACTCAAACCTTGCACTAACTGTTTTACAGTACCTACCAGTTTCAGCGTCGCATCGAGTCATATTTCTAGTTTCGCCCAACATTTATCTAAATAGCTTTCAATTTTATATAATACCACAGGCGCACGCGGCTGGCGTGTTGGTAAATATCTGTTAGCATCGGGCCAGCGGATGGACTGTCATTGGGGTAACGGTAACCGAATGGATAGTATGACTGTGCATGATTCCATCCAAATTGAAGCCCGTTTCGAATCTACTCGTCTATAATTTACTTATACGAGTTACAGTCAAAGCTCTTGCTCAGCCAAAAGATTTTTTCACCGGAAATACTCTGTTAAAATATAAGTAGTTTTATCTAAATAAGTAGGTCAAAACTACGACTTCTTTTTAAACTGAGCAAATTTTATTTTTGGTTGATAAACAATAGTCCAAGAGAATCTTAGGTATTAAAGGACTTTTTAGCTAGACATGGCATCGATTCTGATGTCTTTCTCTAAACTAAATTTAGAGTATTTGTACCCTTTTAATATTGCTAAAATAAAACGCAACATGAATTTTACATTAAAAAAAGACTAAAGTTTAGTGCACGCTACTTTAAACAATAGGCTCGCGAAGTCACGAGGTTTGACAACTCTAAGAAAATTGTCAAACTGTGTTGTTTCATTTCACATTACATTCGTAAAAAGAGGATGCGAATACTCTACAATTTTGTTTTGCTCAGTATCAGTACCAGTGTACGATTTTGAGATTACTTTTTTTTCAGTAAAAAATTAAACCAACTTCTGGTTAAGATAATTTTTCTAAAGTGATATTGACCGTAGCCTGCAGTTGAAATTATTTTTGTCTCGTTTGTTTTCGGCAGCAAAAATTCATTTTGACCGAAACAATTTTGACGGTAACATAGTTTATATGATTTGTGCGACTCTTAAAGTAAAGTTTTTTTATGCACGATTTAGGGTACAGTTAGTTCAATGTTAGTCTTATTTTTGTGCATGTCTCGACTCTCGACTGTTGGCATTTCCTTTGGGTTTCGATGGATACCTATGTTGATTGTTGTATAAATGCCGCTTGTTAAATGATGGTGCAGTCTCAAATTGAAGAGGTATGACAGTTCTATACGTACCTATCTATTTTTTTACTCCGGATATAATAGAAGTTATTTAAGTGGAGCTAAATTAGAGATCGATATTTAAACCGTGAAGTAGGATTTAACGGATTTCGCGGATTTAACGGTGAAGGAAAACATCGTGAGGAAATCTGCATGCCTGATAGTTCTAATATCCTAATTGAGAGAGAGTAGATTTTAAGAAATAATTTTACTTTTTCTTTCTTTCTCGTCATTCAATAGGTATAACGTATAGAGAAAGAACTTTCTCCATAATGTTGTCAAGGTGTGAAGTCTGGCAACACAATTATTTATTTATTTATTTATTCCATTGCTCAATAGTGACGGGTTGTTGATGATGATGATTAGCAACCTCAAAAGTTAGTAATTTTTGATAGCTCTATTTCACCGATTCTGTAATATACCTATAATTTTTCATTGGAGACTGTTTAGGTTTAAGTGTTTTATATAATATGTACTAACTATTCATGTAATTGTAACTGTTTGTTTCCATAAAAATAAATAAATTAAAATGAAATAAAATATTTAGTTCTTTCTCCATACTCTATTTTGTACGGTATGTATTGTTTTGAGACCAACGTTTTACTAATTTTCATTTCACAATGCAATACCTTTTTAGGTTCCAGTTTATGTGTTGCAAGGTGCAGCTACTTAAATTCAGCACGCCAAAATGTACCTTTAAAGGCCTTTTGCATATCCCCAGGCGCTTCTATTATTCGAGGCAATAGTGAATCGAGCACGAAAGTATATTCAAATGAGAATTATATTTAGATGGAGCTCATTGTAGAGCTGTGATTTTTTAACTTACGTTCTACTTTAAGGGTCGTGACTCCTTTCCATTAATCACGTAATGGCAGGAGTTCTCTTGGGATCCTTCCGCATTTTATGCTGTTTTATTTATTCTATGTCATTAGTCATCAGGAAATTTTTTGTCGGTTTGATTTTTTTTATATTATTGGTTATTGTGAGTTTTAGACAGTAAACATACAAAACCTTTTCAAACTTTTTTATTGGAACAACTCTACAGTAGGTAGATTGTATTCATATAATCTCTATATATAAAAATGAATAGCTGAATGTGTTGCTGATCGCAAATCTCGAGAACAGCTGAACCGATTTCGCTAATTAGGTATTTTTTCATATTATTCCTTGAAGTACGGGGATGATTCTTACAAAGAGAAAATTTTAAAAAATTCCTGAAAAAGAATCGACTGTTAGGCGGTACGAAGTTCGCCGGGGCAGCTAGTGCATAATAAAATTCTCGTGCAGCTAGAGTTGTACTTAAAAACAATACTCAACACAGAAACAATAATTTCATTCAATTCCTCGCATTCAAATTCGCTATCGGCCAGAACGCCTCCAGACACCTAAACGGCTTATATGGCGTATGCTAATTCAGCACCGAGCCTTCCAATAGATGCCTTCTGATACTTCCGCTGACACCACATTTGTTGCTGAACAACAATCGATTTATCCGCGTCTGTAATATTTGCCTGCTTTTGCGAATACAAATTCAAATTATTACTTTATAGACAGGAAATTGAAGAAGGTTTTATGACTATTAGAGTAAAAGTAATAATAGGTATGCTGTGGTCCCTACAAAAACCTTGCTCCAGATTGGCACTTGTAACTTGAAGGTTTTTTTTTTATTTTTTTTATTCAGATACAAGTTAGCCCTTGACTGCAATCTCACCTGGTGGTAAGTGATGATGCAGTCTAAGATGATAGCGGGCTAACCTGGAAGGGGTATGGCAGTTTTTATTAAACCCATACCCCTTTGGTTTCTACACGGCATCGTACCGGAACGCTAAATCGCTTGGCGGCACGGCTTTGCCAGTAGGGTGGTAACTAGCCACGGCCGAAGCCTCCCACTAGACCAGACCAGAAATTTAGAAATTATAAAATTCCAAACCCCTGCCAGGAATCGAACCCGGGACCTCCCACTATTTAGACCACAGCGCTCAAGGTTGGTAAATCCAAACTAAAATACATCTTAATATGTCTAATGGTTAGGCAGACACCTTTTTTATATTTCATTGATAAGTGAAATGTGCGATTAAGTTAAAAAAACCGGTCAAGTGTTAGTCAGGCTCGAGCAATGAGGGTTCCGTACTACAGTCGTATTTTTTCGACATTTTGCACGATAATTCAAAAACTATGATGCATAAAAATGAATAAAAATCTGTTTTAGAATGTACAGGTGAAGACCTTTCATATGATACCCCACTTGATATAGTAACTCACTTCGAAAGTTGAAAATACTAATTATTAGTTCATGACCACAATTTAATTTTTTTGTGTGATCTAACCCTAAATTCACAGTTTTCAGATTTTCCCCCAAAAGTCAGCTATAAGATCTATCTACCTGCCAAATTTCATGATTCTAGGTCAACGGGAAGTACCTACCCTGTAGGTTTCTTGACAGACAGACAGACAGACAGACAGACAGACAACAAAGTGATCCTATAAGGGTTCCATTTTTCCTTTTGAGGTACGGAACCCTAAAAACTGGCACCCATATCCACCAATGTCCACATTCATTCTAGATTAGGGCTGCCTTAATTGCTAAAAGGACGACCGGGACATCCATCCATATGCATACAGATATTGTAAATTCGAAAGTGTCTGTTTGTTTGTTGTTGATAACCCCCCCCCCCCCCCCCCCCCCCCCCCCCCCCCCGGTTTGAACGCCGTTGAAGCCGGCATTACAAAGATTGCCTACCACGAACAACAGAAAGATCAAACTGAACCGCTGAGTTCGGTCGCGGTGGACACACGTCATTCCGAACTCCGTCCAAAATAATCTTGCTTTTCGTTGACGGCGGCGGTGGACAAACGCCCTAACTGCCAAACCGAGACAACTAACTTACTGACCGAGACACCGAGACACTGAGACACCACGCTTCAGAACGGGACTTGTCCCGGTGTACCGGGTAAAATGATAACAAAATATTATAATTTAAATTATTATTATTATAAAAATTCCATAATTTTACGCCTGGCGCAAACCTATAATAAAATTTACTCAGACTTCGACCTTTTTCACCTGTCCAAAATGCAATTAAAAAAGGAAATAATTAAACTGCATCGGAAAAATAATAATATGTAACTGATAATAATTATACTAGTATCTATAATAGTACATAAATCTGCATAATATCACCGCACCGGGTGTGCGGGGCGTCCCCTGCCCGATTGCCATTTCAGCCTGTGGTTATACTTCAAGAGCTGATGCGTAAACTTTAAGGTCTATAGCTTTTGTTAGATGGTTTAAAAGCCATTTTGCGCACATGAGCTTTTATGTTTAGCCAATAAAGCTTATAAATTTATATCCCATATGCCTCTGTGTTCCGCATTATAGTCACCATATTTCTTCAGGTCGACATGAATTGACTCACAAGGCACAGCGGTTCAATAAAATATTGTAATCTAGGATGCACAGCATAATGGCAGCCGGCCGTTTCCTATATAAACTTTTAATGTGCATTAGGTAAAACGAAACCCGTTTGGACACATGAAGTATTGTATAACAACGTGAGACCAAGTGCCGTCCGGCATGGCCAAGGCTGACCGCAACAACCGACCGCTGGGAAAATAACCCCACTTGCTTCGAATCTATCTGCTGTCCCCTCCTATTTAACACGGTCACATAACGCTGATTCATCGCTCTGAAAAACGCAGGTGAATTCAAACAAATTATTTAGTACATGGTAATTTAGATATGGTTTTTATTATGTCTCGTTCTCTCCTATATTATAGAGCAGGAGGACGATATTTAAATTCAACAGGTAATTGTCAATCGGCTCCCACGATATATATTTTAGCTTACCGCTTCGAGTAATTATTTATAGCTTAAATTCGAAACGTATTCCTTACAGGCTGAGTCATTCTAATAGAGACTTATTTTTTGCAATATAGTTATTATTCAATGCCTTTGACTTGTACAAGATCGAACAGCTCCTGGGCACACTCTCCGAAATATATCCTGTAAAACACCGATATGGTTGGGTATTAATGCTGATGATAATGATAGTACTGTAACAAGCTCTGTTTTGCAAACACTCAACACTGATAGGCCTTTCACAGATAGGAAGTGTAAGTTTCTGCCTAACAGTATTCACTATAATAGGTACAAACCTGTCCGACTAACGTGTGTCGGGCAAAAGATTTAAGATGTAGTTCAAAAGGAAGCTGGTGTCGGCCACTTTGCTTAATTAATCATTCTTTCCGTAGGAAGTTAAATTTCCTACAAAATTCAAATTATTAACAATCTATTTTTAGTTGATTTGGTTTACTTATTTTATGTTGACGGTTTATAAAATGTCGATTTAAATAAAAAAACTATTTAAAAAGCCCTACAAATCAGATGATTATAATTATGTAACACTTAAAAACCATTGTGTCTTATAATATTTCTATTTGATAATTTGTTAATTTTGATAAAATGGCTATGATTATAATATCTTATCAAAACAACGACTGTACTGATTTCATTTCATATTACATTTCAAGTGGGTACCTGAGTATATAGAAAAATTAAAATCCTAGATAATGTTTCATTTAATATAATATTTTAAACTTTTTATCATTTTAGACAACAATAACTGTCTTTAGGTCAATAATTTGATGGTGCTGCATCCATTGTATCAACTTTACAAGTTTCATAAGATTGGAATTCTCACCCGATAACTTTATCCTAGATAAAACAAAATTAACAAAAACTACTTTTCTTTTACTTAAAGCTTTATTTTACCTTCTTTCAATTACCTTCTTGGAACCATCACTATTACGAGCACAATTATTTAACAAATGAAGATTCCTTTTTTCTGCTCTGCTACTTAGTAGGTACTTTTATTCCCATATACATTCTAGCTATCTAACTATTCCATAATGCGGCATAAAGGAGCCTCAAATTACATAGTACTAAAGCGGCATAAAGCTAACTATAAGATCTCTGAAGCTAATAACCAGAGCCCTAATTGGTATTAGATGACATCGCGTGTCATTAGCCACAGCTAAACCAGCGCGGTGGGTCCCGAACCCACCCGGTCTTTGGTTCCACTTGTCCAGTGTCTTGCACTTGGATAATTAGTGGTTAAAATAGATTTATGATACACTAGAAGTCGTTCATCAATCGATACTGGATCGACAGGGAAAATGGTTACGGAATATTCAACAATTGCAGGCTCATGCTGATAATGATATGGAAGAGCAAAGCCTACTAACACAGGAGCAGCTCTCCTGCTCCTAAAAGAAGACTCCCATCCCGTTTGCGTTACTGTTAACCTAAGTTATTTCAAATAAACTATTTTAAAGCGTAGCTGGTGTCTTTTTTGATAACACCTCAAATTATAACGCCTTCAAATTAAGAATAGGACTGAATTTCCGCCATATTGTGACGTCTTCACTGATAATATATTCTGGTTCAATTTATTTTTGAAATAGTTTATGTTAACTAATTTAAAAGTAACTTAAAAAAGTCACTTACTTAATATCGACACAATAAACTTAAATCTAAATTAAAACTATGTAATAATAATCGTATACGATCTACAAGTAAATTCAACGAAGATCTTATGTAAATCCATTGACAGTAATGGAGTTCAAATCTGTAGGTGGCTATGAATTATATTCAAAAGCGCTTAAATGAAAAGCACAAGAGCGAGTTCAATAAAAAGATAAATCATCCATCATATACACAACCGGTACAACAAAGAGTCCAAAGAGCAAAGAAATACAAATGCCCATTGCATATAGCATTTGACATTCACTGATGAAGACCATAAAAGTGTTAAAAGCTTTCAGAGGCACGGAGTCAGTGATTTAGTGCAATGGTGGTCATTATGTAGGTATCCGTATACATGATTTTATCTTGCTTCGATTTACAAAAGTAGCTGCTAACGTCTATATTAATTATTAACCCATCGTCGTGTTACGAGTAAACAGAAAACTGTTGTTCTCGCTGGATATGTTATGCCCATAAACATTTTTGTCGTGAAAATAAAGTAAGTTAAAAATGTATCTAGTATATAAGCACAAAGTCACTATCCATATTTGCTAGAAAAATACTTATGTTAACCTCAATTTAGGCGTGCAAAATGTTAATTCTCATAAACTACAGAGTCCAAGTTTTAGCTAGGTATATCCCATTTTTATTTCTATTATTAAAAACATATTTACACCTGTGCTTTTAAAATCACAATTTGAATATTTAATCCGCCTAATTGAACATACTCATTAAAATGTCTAGTAAGTTATTAGTTAGTGAATAAGTACCTACTGGTAAATTTTTTAATTATAGTATATGCTGCAGCATTTCACACTTATCTCGTAAATGCTAAGAAGTATTGAGTATTAGAAGCATCTTTTAGTCCCAACACTGAAGCTGACGGACTGAATAGGTACCTAATTCGGTTTGTCAAGTCTTCCACAAGAACACCAGACTTGGTAACCAATTTAGATAGCACTGTAGCCCCAGTTCCCGATTTTACAACATTTAGTTATCTAAAACAATGAATTGTGCGGACACTGAACTCGTATATTTCCCTGTCGGCCTGGTACCTACACTCTACATTAGAGGCAATTGCTCTGGTTATCCCTAGCCGAAGCACCGTAGGCGTTAGGGTGATACAATCCATTGTAGAGCCTATAGGTACGGAACTTAGACTAAAGAAAATACATAAGGTGGGTACGGAGCGACGAACAAACGCGATCATTGAAGCATGTTTCAAACAATGCTTGGGTGTTATAAAATTCTGTAGGTATTTTACATGTTTCAGTGCAAAACGCAGGCCATATTGTGCTGGATGAATAACAGAACTATTGAATCCAAAGTTGGTGAAATAAACATCCCTATCAAAGCGGAGGCCTGTCAAAAAGATTAAGCCGTTGTTCTATCATAAAAATATTGTGAACCCGAAGAACTAACACATACGACATGTGACAATCATTAGATGTTGGATGGTTAGATATTGTTATTCGTAGGATCGGTAGTAAGAAGTTGCTGGATGTAAAAATATAGCAGCTTAACAAAATGTATTGAAATAACAAGTAGGCCCTCATCACTATTAGACTAGAAAGAAAAGCTATAATTAACAGTAATATTTGCAACTAATTTTCAGAACTGGTTTCATATTTTCATACTCTAGTTCCCCGAGCACAGTCTGTCCTCTCCTGTTAGTCTGGTTTATAGCATCGCCATTTTATTGTTCTCGTGATTAGAAAGCCTGTAGTACAGCGTTGAATGCACTCACATATAAATCCCTGGCAATTACCCGGTGCATGTACTTGTACCTACTACGTAGTCTGCTTTAGTTTTGTTAACATCGGAATCAGTTTAACTTATTAGTTTTCTAATGGGGTGGTATAAAAGCTATTAAGTCCTACGAGCTTCGTATGATCATTTATGTACTATTATTTTATTATGGCTACGAGACAAGATTGTTATGCTCTAAACTCGTTCACAACTCTATCAAAAGTCTGTACCTACCTACTATCATTGGTTAAACTTATCGCAGAAACAGTGGTTGTTATCCCGTATTCTTCGGGTAACACATTAAAAAAGCCAAGTATTCTAGTGTTTAAACTTTAAGGACATCACCTATGGCAGTATGATAAACTTTTTATGCAACATGCAATTTTATGCACTGCACACCGCACCGTGTCTCACCTACTGACGCTACTTTTAAATAGTTACTGCACGTTTTTCATTTACAAGCCGAGAGTTCTACATTGTCAAACTTTGAGAAGTTTATGTGCTGATTTTTCAATCGCCAAACAAACTTGATCTAACACAATAAAACTCACATATTGTATACAAAATGTTTAAAATATATTGACAAGACTAAAACTCGCGCCCAGTTCCACATTTTATGTACAAAAGATTTCATGCTTCATGTTAAGTTAAGCGATTTATTCAATAACATCAATTGCATCTACCAGTATACTGGTTTCAAAGAGTTCAATACAAAAACCAGCATTGTTACATGCGCAAGTGGCTCATACAATCCGGCGAAGGAATGATAACCCATCGCTCAAACAATCATCACTGGACAAAAGGGCCGAAACAGTTAGACCCCGTGTTGCCGGACCGAGCGTATCATTATAGACTGACAATTTTAGGGAGATCTCAGCCTGTTATAACTTTTATATCGTTAACTGAACTTAGAGACATTTCGAGCATTTAATAGTTGGTTACTAGGGTTTTTCCGTTAGAAAAAAAATCATATCGACACGGCAAAAGTTGAGTCAATGACACAGGAAACAGAACAAAAATATATTATCATCTAGACAGGTGATATAATCAATCAAAGTACCTAATACATGAAAATAAATAAATTTAATAAATAACTAAAAATCTTTTTTATTCGAATAAACTTTTACAAGTACTTTCGAATAGTCGGATGCATCTACCACTGGTTCGGAATGCCTTAAAGCATATATGTCTGTAAAGAATAATAAAATGATAAGAAAGCTTGGGAATAAGTTTGCCTTACCGCTTTGATAGTTCTAATAAGCTTAACTGATATTGTGAAATGGTGATAACTGATAATAAAAAGAATACCCGACTAAGTATGTTATGGACTCTTCTTAGACCAGGACAAGTTTGGAACTCTCGTAGCTTTAGTTTTAAGTATACATAATAAATTATCACCATTACCTTAATTACATATTTAACAATTGACAGTCAAAAAGTGTACCTATTTTGAATAAATAGCTTTGACTTTGGCTTTGTTGGTCAATAAAAAAATCATTAATTGCATCAAAGTTCGGCAAAAGGGCAGCTCGTAGGTATTTTACAGAGGAAAAAGTCGTGAGGCGGAAAGTCTCTTGAGCGGTTTTACGGTAAAGAGAGATGTCTTTTCAGGGGTCTACGTGGAATGGTCGGCCGCTAAATCTCAAGCATTTGTGGTGGCCGTAGTTTCTCCCAATTACACCGTCTCTAGCCGGCGATTGGCCGCGCCACGAAGAATCCGGCCTGTCGTGACTGTGATAAAAAAACTGACGCAAATTGCCGATACGCCTCGTGCACACAATTTCATGCTCCGGCTTTTAGAGAACAATCTAGATTCGTCATATTTCCAAACTGATGCGAACACACGAATTTATTTAGACGCGATAGAAATTAGAAACCGTTTCTGAGTAACATTGAATCGATGCTAATTGCCTCTTGTTATTTTAATGACTATAGCAAATATCTATGAAGTCAATGATATATATATTATAAAAAATTATGTTATAAGAATGTAGTTTAATATTTCAGAAATAGCAATAGACTTATTACTGATAGAAAGACCGGTGACTATACATACAAAAGTTAAAACTTATACATAGGTAGATACGTTGAGATTTTTTATGGATATTGTGAATAAAGAAGCACTCTTGAAATGACCTCAACCGTAAATGTAGAGACAACTAATGATCTTGGGTTTAAAGAATATCAGTTATAAACTTATAACTTATTACTGATTTATTATAAAAAGTTTCCTAAGATGAGCAGTCCAAATACATTTAAAATATTTCCTTTTTTTGATGCAGTCCTCAACAGCATCATTATTTCTCAACGATATTTCGACTCTTAAGCTCCACATTGATTCAACAATCGCTTGTGTCTTTCAGATCCAATAGACGGAAATATTATGCTCGAAGCTATTTACAAAAAGCTCTATTATATCGAGACGTCGATATTTAATACCGATGTTTGAGCGAAGTACGGTAATCGAGTTTTCCGTAGCGCTCCCGGAGGCTGGGAACAAAGAGAAGATCGTCAAGTCATCGCTCTCAGTCCATTTGTCGCGGGATATGATAGCTTTTTGTGTTTATTGTATTGCGCTACTAGGGCTGATAATGGCGCCGATCCTCTTGTCGATTGTCTTTCTCTAAACTAAATTTAGTATTGCTAAAACAGGATGGAACATGAATTTTACATTTAAAGACTCTAAATCTTGGTGCACGCTACAAATTTAAACAATACGCTCGCGCCTGGCAGCTAAAGTCACGATGTTTGACAGCTCTAAATTAAATTTTAAACTGTCAAACTGTCTGTCCTTTTCTTATTATATTAGTAAGAAGAGGATGCGAATGCTCTAAAATTTAGTTGTGCTCAGAATCAGTACGAACTAATAAAAACATTAACCTTATAAGTAGTTGTAAGTACCGACGATTTACTAAATCAATAGTATCATAGCAATTAGCTAGTAGGTATCAAATAAGCACTAAATGGTTAATCGGTTTACAATGCCTTAAGTACTGAGCACGGGTCTCCTCTCTGAATGAGAAAAGTTTAGGGCACAGAAATCCTAATAACAGATTGTTATTAGGATAATTTAGGCCATAGTCAACTACGCTGGCTTTATGCAGATCCAGCGGAGAGTCAGGGATGCGTTGATCATGATGATGATGATGATGATTATACTATACTCTATCCTCGGAAAAAATTTAATATAGCGCTCTCTCCGTTACGTAGTCTCATACAAATAATAGAAAGCAAAAATTTCAATGGGCGCTAACCTAACCATTTTGAGACACCAGTATAGTTGCGATTGTGGCCAAATGTGATTCGAAAAAATGGTCAACCCTGCTGAAGCAGCGTAGTGGATAGCCGATCCTTATCTCCATCGGATTCGTTCCGGCCAGGGGACGCGGCGCGTGACGCGCGTCGATTAGAAATCTCGTCTCGGGCGATACGACGTGCTGTCGATTGCTGGTTTTATTAAGCTGAGACTACACGGCTACTAGCCTGTAGTTAGGACGTCCGCCTTCCAATCGGAGATCGGGAGTTCAATCCCAGGCACGCACCTCTAACTTTTCGGAGCTATGTGCGTTTTTAAGTAATTCAAATATCACTTGCTTTAACGGTGAAGGAAAACATCCTGAGGAAACCTGTATGCCTGAGAGTTCTCCATAATGTTCTCAAAGGTGTGTGAAGTCTGCCAATCCTTACTTGGCCAGCGTGATAAACTATGGCCAAAACTCTTCTCACTCTGAGAGGAGACCCGTGCTCTGTAGTGAGCCGGCGATGGGTTGATCATAATGATGATGATGACACGGCTACCTCTAAACACTCGAGGATCTCTGTATATCTCCTGATCCTTGAGGCGGATTGCGAGATCACTTTCAACATTACGATAATATGTATAAGCCCAATTTTATCAAAAAAAATAGCACGTAACTTTTTAAAAATGAAAACAATATAACAGCCTGCCTGAAGAAGCGAACACAGCTGGACCGGGGGACAACTTAAAACTATCATTACAGGTAGTGGTAGTAGTAGTATGATGTAAGCAAAATCACTCTCATCGTATCTTCCTCTATCACATTCATAATGCTCTCTGTGGAAATTGATAGCATAAGATTTAGATCAGTAAATTCAAAAATCTTCCTTGTATAATAAGTCCCGTGGCGTAAGTACGCGTGGCCGCCATTTCAGTGACGTCAGCACTAGACTGAAGTTTCGAGCTGATTGTAATTTTTATTTCGACTGACGTCAAAATGACGTTGATTTTAATGAGACATGGTTCCAGCGCAATAGCAATTTACGGGACTTATATCATGATACCTCTTGTCATTAAGCATGTTTGTCGTCAAGTGCAAACCTATTATGCAATAAAAAAAACGAGAGGTACCTACGTGTATAAGGTCACTCGCATCGGCTCTAAATAATAAAAGGTACGGAACCGGCTACGGTATACGGAATACGGTAGAGTGGCAATCAGTCTGCGTGAAGTCCAAGCTTTAGAAATCTCGTCTCCGATACGACGTACTGTCGATTGGCGGTCTCTATCTAACCGACTTCAACCGTTCCATTTTCAAACTTATTTTTTCTTTCTTCAACTTTTTTGCAGATGCAATCTAACGGCCAGTCACTAAAGAGTAAAAAGGTTCTAAAGCTCAATCTGATGTTTTATTGTGTGTGTTTGTAATTTTCTTTTTGCAACATCTACATTGTAACTACGATACATCTCAATTTTAAACAGGTCGTAGAAAATAGTTTTTTGGACAACTGAGAAAAAGATGATTTATTAAGATTGCACTTACAGTCAGTAATAAAATATACTGTTTTTATTACCTGGTTATAAACAGAAGTCTAATAGGTCTAGATAAGTAAGCAATTAGTTTCGTTATAGAAGGTTAGTCTTTTGGAGTTAGTCGATAATGACCCTTAAATTGTTGAAGCCATAAGGCATAATGACAATGTTAGTTATAATGTTGAAATTCAAAATAATGTAAATTACAGTGAGCGACGCAAAGCTGATGGCCTTGGTTTTGGTTATTAACGAGTTCAAAGGTTCAAAAAGACAAGCATTTCCGCCTTCACGAAAATTATTCTGAGAGTTTAAAATTAAACTAATAATCAGCTAGGTATCTACTCAAAGGTGAATGCCAAAATATTATTTATGCAAATATTATGCAATTTAAAGCACTTTTGTATTGTCAATAATGCATCTGATGGTGTTGAATTGATAGTAAAATCAGACAATGCTAAATATAAAATTGAAACTTTCAAATTATATGAAATACTGTACAGTGCGTAATTAGATAGCTAGCTTTTAAATTTTATTGTAACATTCTCATACCCTCTCTTCCTATCAATATTACTTTATTTTATGTTTCTACAATCGGTTACAATAAAATTATGAATACGTATAGAGTAGGTACAAGTTTAGTTTTATTTCGTTTTTCTATGCATCCGGTTGTTTTTTGAAGAAGTAGGTATATGTACCTACCAAAGTTATTTTTAAAAAGCAAACAAGTTAAGAACATATTATTATTTATTAAAACCTAAAAGTTTTAGAAATCTCAGTGTTATCCACGTAAAAAATTTAAACACGAAAGTATTATTTAAATGCCAAAAACCGCGCTCCGTTACGCTTGAGCGGCCAAGCGTGAGAGTCCACCGGACAACAGGAAAAAAGAAACTTATTCACACAATTATAATGAAACCTCAGATGCCTCATCATAACCAGAACTTAGATATCACACTGTCATCTATAAATATAACCAACTTGTTACTGAAGAAATCATAACAACGAATGGAATATTTTGAAATGTAATTGATATTAGCTACCGTGAAATGCCGATTCTAGATGCTATAGTCTCAGAATGATATAGATATAAAAAGATGCTAATATTAGACAGAATTGGATAGAATTAAAGAAAATAATTTAGCAGACTCAAAATAATATTATAACGCTAAATACATGAAGAAAATTATATGATTTAGATACATTCATACAATTCAAGACGCAGCTAAAATTTGTTAAATTTTTTCATGAAAACGGACGGATCTTTCAGTATACATAGTAATCTGTGGTATACTACCAACAGCCAGTTCAAAAAAGTTTGAAATAAAAGTCCAGAAAAATGGAAATAATTCATGGAAGTGGCATCCATGTTCCTCGCTATCTAACAATATGAGTATCATCAAAGCAACTATAAATATAGGCATCTTCTACGCAAAAATGCTCTACCAAAGGCTGCTGCCTTTCAAACGCCCCACCATAATTAAATAAAAGGGGGCTGATGCCAAGTTTAACATATTCGCTAAAGCGTGGCGAGGTAATTGGCTCCATTCAGTAGGTAAAAACTGGCAGACCAACAAAACTAAGTTCAAATAGTAGTCGAACTCCAAGGAATAAAGAAGGGATCACGCCAAAGGCAGCTCTGGACCTATCTGTAGCCACTTTTAATGAGACGATAAGATCTCCATAAGGTATTTGGAATATGGTAAGGTATTTCTTTATTACTATATCGGGACGCAGTATAGAAGGCAGCAGGTGTCGACTTGATTAGGGCGAAGTGTTGAAGTTTGTTTATGATCGTGAACTACTCGCCTCCGGTCTTAAATTAAGACGTATATAGATGTGATGGCCTGATGTAGTATCCCAACTAGTAATTCTGGTTACGGTGATAAATAAAAATGGTAATTCTAGTTGTAAGTGATAGCTTGAACTAATTATCAACAACATAACAAGAAAGATCGATATAGGGAACTTGTTAAGAAGAGTATAGCGATGAAGCCCGCAGAACTTTAGAGAAAAATAGTTTTAACATAGTTTTATCAGCAATTTCAAAAACAAAATACGATATTAATTCTAAAATACGGTAGAAGAGGAGATGCTCATGTATCAAGTTAAGCACAATCCACAAAAGACTGCATCATCAGGTAGTCTTTCACAGGCAGTTAAGATAGACAATTCCCATTTTGACAGACAATTTCCTCCGCATAAATTCAAAATTTGTACGCAGTTCCCATTTGTGATCCCCACAAAGCATATGGGACATGAGTGCCATGGGGTTATTCAAGGAACAGTTCGAGAAATGAGAGCATTATCGAGATCTTCACAGTTCTATCCCTAATTTATACACCCCGTTGAACTAAGTGTAAACTAATTATAATAGTCAAATCGTTGATCATAACTTTAGCATTGGAGAATCGTCGATCCAAGTCAGAAATCATTTGAGATGTTCACTTTATTGTAAAGTTACCTATCTACTAGACAAGGTCATTAACCTTTCCACGTTGTCTCGGACAGCAACTAAAGTTGTTGTACTTGAATTTTATGACTAATAGTCAGGTATCTTAACCCTAGACGGAAATATGTTCTGCAAGTTGTTTAGGCCCAGGTAAAGTTAATTTTATGGCGTGACTTAGATGTTTGAAGACATGTGCTACGCATGGATATAGCAAGGGTATTCAAAATGTTGCTAGTCAGTAAAAAAGACCAGACGTTCGGAAATCCGTGGCAGATTCAACGCTAAAATGAAAATATTGTCCTGAAGATCAAGGGGTTAAGGGAGTGGACGGAGGTAATCTGCTATCTGGTAGAGAAAAATACTAGATCAGACCAAGGGCCACAAAGGGCTGTAGCATCGAACAAAAAGTGTGTGTTAAGTTTGAGATCAGTAAGAAAGGTCTGAATTACACAAATGAGTCAAAATGTATGAAAGCTGATTTGAAGGTTTAGGAAGATGCAAATCAGTTGTTGTAATTGTGCGTAAGTTATCAAATATAATGAAGTGAGCTAAAAATTAAAGTTTATTTTACATTGAGTTAAGACTTCAAATAAACGAAACACCATTAAAACGCTTAGAATCTTGGCGTTACTATAAGACACTTGAAGATCTTTGAGCAGCTTATGATATTATAACAGAACTTAAGAGTGCAAGGTATTTATAGATGTAAACTTTTTAACACCCACATACGAGCAAATACATGATCTTTATCGTTTTTTATCTTTATTTCATGCTCATAAATCTCTATGTGAAGCCGTCAAATCAACAGTTTCACACGAGAATTTCGCCTCCACGATAGAGATGTTTCATATCAATTAATAGCCCTAACTTGATGTTCTCTCGCGTTTCAAATCGATTTGCCACGATGTGATATCGATTATCTTTTATTTAAAGTACGATAGCTCTGTCTTTTGGATTGTTTAACATCGATTTAAATTTATTGTTATTTGTGGTAATTCCAACTAATTTGTCTGCTGTACACAGGTACAGTTGGTAGTCTCAGAAAATTAACAGAATATAAAACATTTTATTCATCATAATATTTTATGTTTAGGTTATTTTCAAAATACTTACCTACTCTAAAAGTTTAAATGTTAAACTATACCTACCCACAACTATTTTTAGAAAAGACGTAATAATTAATTATTCTTATAATATAAACAACAATTACATCGGTATAAGACTTGTACTTTGAACAAGAGGTTTAACAGCATGAGACGATTTTTTACCGCCAACTGGGTTTTTTTGCTAATTTAGCCTTATAATAACAATTGTCATTGAAACTCGTAACTTGCTTGTAACTTAGGTAACCTACGTCACAAGTTTCATTTACTCAGCCTTTTATGGTCAAATTTACTAAAGATACTGGAACCTTTTTCTGTTATTTAACGTCAGTATATGGAACGTGTTTTATTTTTGAAATATTCAACTACCATAAAAGATAAAAGTTGAACTCGTTTTACACTCGCAGCAGGTTTACACAAAAATGGAAAATCATTGGCGGAAACTTTATCAGAACGCGACACATGAAATACAAAAGAACAATGACCCAGATCCGCCAAAGATAACTATTGAAGTGACGCATGTGTGGAATCGATAACAGTAGGTGTACACGCACAGAACGCAGACCTTATCGAACCAATATTTGCCCAAGTCACAGCAACATGCGAAACGCTGCCGTGTGAACGAGCCGGCGACCGGTAACCTCCGCTAATTGTATTAGAACCCTAAGACGCAATCGAAGGGCGAACTCATTCAAACGAAATGTCACATTATCAAGTAAAAAATGTACTACCTATTCACCGGGCAGCAGCTGCACCGAAAGGGAACGACAGATGCGAGCTAACCGACGCTGGTGAAACTGAACCACTGGAAGCACACCCGTCGCCGGCACGTTGCAATCGAACCAGTATAATTTTCTCCGAAATAGTAGTATGGAAAACTTACCGGTGCCGAGGGTTGCGGCGAAAGCGGCAGCGGCAGCGCTGGCGCACTCACTAAGCACACGTGCACGAACGCCGCGGCCGCACACCTGTCGCGGACTGACTTGCCATTTCCATATTTTATTGTATTTAAGTGCGGGCGAGGCGCGCGCGCAGCCCGACGCGGTGAGGTGGACTGACTGCCGACGCGCACGATACCTGCGCTCACCTGTCCCCTCCCTCCCTTACCATCAGGAACCGGATGGCACTCCAAAACAAAACGGTCAACAAAGGACGTGCCACGAATGTTCGCGCCGCCACCGATCGGATTCACGGCGAAGGGTCGAGGGGGCTGCACACTGCTCAGTGCCGGGGACTCTTTCCGATTATACAACACCTGACTCACGCGCCGAAAACCGAACGCCGGTTGATTTACGACCGGCGGCCGCCACGAGCGCTGACTGCTCAATTTCGATTGTTTTCTCAGCACGAGTAATTGGCACAATGGCTGAAAGCGATGACGAGCGCTTACTCGAAAATGCAAATGAGGCAAGCGTTACACAAAAACACAAAGCGATTGTTGACACAGAAACCGTTTGTCAATTGCTGAGTTATACTGAACTGGAAAATAATCGCGATTGCTCAACTAATTGTTACCGAGGTACTTGCACACAAACAATCGCGTTACGTGTTGCGTTTGCCCGACTGGACATCCGAGCTGTTTCCCAACCATCCGTACTCCGTAGTACGTCCTGGCATTCTGTTTATTTGTTTGCATTCCCATTTTCCGCGGCGTGGTCGCGATGGGCGTTGGGTGCAGGCACGTCGTTATCAGTTGTATCACATAGTGATATGATATCATCACTTTGCGTGCGATAGCGTTTCCTTTCTTTATAAATACATATTATTATCATTTGTAGATCGAAACTTATCACGAATTTCCAGGTTATTACCACTTTGGAATAATCCAGCCATTTTTACAAAACAGAAGTCTACCTATATCAACCGATGACATTCCTGCTGGTATAAGTAGTATATCATAGGTTCGAGGGTCAAGATTGGTCTAGCTCTGTATAGTACGCGACAGGTTGTGGGAACGCCCCGCACACCTGCACAGCCCCCGCGCTAACCCGGTGCGGGATAGCACGCATAACAGACGGAAACGTTTAAGTGCGGAAACCAGCCCAGAGCGAAGAAGAAGAAGAAGAAGGGGTATGGTATGGGTCATTACCAGTCATACCCCATCCTGGTTAGCCCATATTTTCATCTTACACTGCTAACTTACAATCAGGTGAAGTAGCAGTCGAGAGCTAGCTTGAGTAATTTTTAGTAGAATAAAAAAGCACAAGTCGAGATGGCAAGCCCGCACAGCCCCCGCGCCAACCTGCTGCGAGATAGCGCAGGTGACGTGCGAGACGTCCCCCCGCCTCATACCCCATTTGCCATCTTGACCTGTCACGTACCTACTATACATCCAATAAAAGTTGTAAAGGGAATTAATTGGTAGACGGTGTTTCTTTGTGGGATTTCAAAACAAGTAAAAAAATCATAGCTGCTGTATATATAATGCTGGACAATCTCGCAAGGACATGAGTCGCTACACGGAGCTTTGAAACGTGCCGTAAAAGGACGAGACTATGTATCTTCTCAAATATCGAATCGAAAACGAATTAATATAGATAGGTTTCATCTTTACTCGGTTTCCGTGGTTTATATAAAAGTAGAATTCTGTCGGTCTCCTTGGTCGCAACTCGTCAAATGCTTTCATCCGTGTTAAATCTATTGGTTGTCTAGTAGATTTTTCTGCATCGAGCAGCAGGAATCGAAAGATTGTAAGATGTAAGATGAACTTAGAACACACGTCTAACTCTCGAATACATTACATAGATACCTTAAGTACTATAAAGTATCTTAAAAGTAAAAAACCGGCCAAGTGTAGTGCGCAGTGTAGGTGTAGTCCTGTTGTCCCCGTTATCGATATCCCCGTTAACGGGGACATCGGGATTTGAATTAAATTATTAAAAACTTATCCCGTTGTCCCCGTTGTCGTTTCTGTTTAACGGGGACAACAGTATTTGAATAAAATTATTGAAAATCTATCCCGTTGTCCCCGTTCTCTATTCCCCTTCAACGGGGACTGCGGTAAATGAATAAAATTGTTAAAAACTCTTTCCGTTGTTTCCGTACTCTGCCCCCGTTAACAGTATCCGAGAGTCAATTCCACAGTCTTATGGAATCTTGCTATGGGGTAAAGCAGCAGATATTGGAAAAAAATTCGTATTACAAAAAAGGGCAATACGTGTAATTTATAATTTAAAACCGAGCGATTCCCTAGGAGAGAAATTTAAGGAAATAGATATTCTCTATAGATATAGCTTCTCAATATATTTACAATAATATAATTTTTGTTCTTCTGCTTGCTTGTTTGTACTGCTGCTTGTTGTTGTGCTTCTATAAATTGTTTATAGAAGCACTATTATTATGTATTAAGAATTAGACGGAATGACACACTTTTTAAACCTTCGTGGTTTTTTGCTGTGTCTAAATTAGATTTGTTAAACATTCTTTATGTTGGTAATTAAAAAAAAAAAGTATCTGATAAAGAAAGATTTTGCGAAAATACACTCCTAAGGGGGTGAAATGGGGGTTGAAAGGTTACATGAAAAACCTATGTTTTTGAAGTAAGAGATATGAAAATTGGCATTTAGGTATTCTGGGTTCTGTGCCTTAAGGTGAGTAGGTTAGTGACGCCTTTTGCAGCGGGAAAATTTCTGATCTCATGAGAAACCAGAAATTTTACGCAGACGAAGTCGCGGGATTATCTAAAATGATTTATACAGATTTTTATTATTTAAAGCTAGTAACCTAAATGACAATTTTCACGTCTCTAACTTTAAAAACATAGAACTTTCATACAACCATTGACCCCCCTTTCATCCCCATAGGGGGGAATCTTCTTACCTGATACCTACCCCCTAGAAAGAACTTACGTTTCAAATTGCAAGTTAAAATAACAATATTTAAAACTTTTCTATAAAACTATTTTACCACCCTTACGAGGGGAATTTCCCAAACTGACTTATACAGATTTTTATTATTTAAACTTAATAACCTAAATGTCGATTTTCACTTCAGTGAGTGAGTGATATTTCTATATACACGGTGAAATTTTAGTATTTGTCTTCCCGCAGCAGAACGATTTTCCCTCAGTATGGAAATTTTGAGTTAAACTTAAAAAATACAAATGTTTTTGTCTTAAAATAATTTAAAAAAAATCGACAACTCTAAAGTGTGAGAAACAGTAGTACCTCCCTAGATGTAACGTGAATAGTGGGTAGGTACATCCACTCGAACCACGCTGACAATAAAGTGAAAAAGTTTAGAGCAAAATAAGCTCTCGCGCGTAGTGATATGGCATAAACTAGCCTGCACGCACGTGGTATCACTATTGGTTCGAGGCCTCTCTCGAGGTCTTTTCTCGATTGTAAATTTGTCATTTTTGACTCAAATATTTTTTTTTATTTATAAATCGATTGTAATACCACGACACAATCATTTTGCTTTGGGGAAAACAACCATTAAAATTTCAGCGTGTATATGTCGCAGGTATATTGTCAAAGCAGTGATATTATAATTTCAGTAGTGATATTATAATTAAACGGTAGATTCTCAATCGAGTTCATTTCTCAAAATTTAACGGTCTGGTTTTAGTGTCATTGTAATGTGACGGGGACACTATAGTGATATTGTAAGGCAATGATATTTTGACAATTTGCTGGTCATTATGAGGCCGTCTCTGATTGGCCGTTTCGAATGTCAATTTTGCAATCATAGAGTTATAAGTACTATTGTACTAATATCATAGGAAGTAATAAGATACTTTTCTGGAGGAGGACTTTTTTGACCAAACAGAATGCTCGACGTCTCCCACTGCCAACTTCACTCATAATAAATAAATAATGAATAAATAAATAAATATCCTTATTTGCAAAAAGATTTGGCACATATGAGTTTGACCACTGGCTCCCAAAGAAGTAGAAAATGTGTCATGGGAGCCAGTAATATACCTAGATTTTATAATGTCGCTATAATGATCCCATGATATTACAATACCACTAAAACATGACTAAAACCAGGCTATTAAATTGTAAAAAATGAAGTCGATTGACAATCTACCGTTTAATTATAATATCACTACTTTGACAATATACCTGCGACAGATATAAGAAGAAGAAGATAATTTAAAGCTAAACACCTCCATGTTTATGGTTTTTACTAAACGATTTCATTACAGTGAAAAAACTGTGTATACCATACCTAGGTACTTAGTTTAATTAAATAATAATGTCGACTCTCGGATACTGTTAAAGGGGGCAGAGTACGAAAACAACGGAATGAGTTTAACAATTTTGTTCATTTACCGCAGTCCCCGTTGAAGGGGAATTGATAACGGGGACAACGGGATAAGTTTTTAATAATTTTATTCAAATCCCGATGTCCCCGTTAAACGGAAATGACAACGGGGACAACGGGATAAGTTTTTAATAATTTTATTTAAATCTCGATGTCCCCGTTAACGGGGATACGGCTAACGGGGACAACGGGACTACATGGCAGTGTAGGGTTCCGTAGTCACAAACCTCGAAAAACAGATATTATAACTGCTTAACCTGTGAACCCTACTAAGCCATGATAGTTTTCCTTTAAAATTGATTATATAAGTATACTACTGCTGTGAATTTTTTCACGTTTCTAGATACTACCATTTGGCTGATAGAGGGGGGGGGGGGGGGGGGGCGACACTTGACTCTAATAAAAATTAGCACTTTAAAACGTCATCATATTTTACAAACGGACGGACGGAAACGGAAAAAAAAAACATCCCCACTTTACATGTAGGGGAGCTACCCTAAAAAAATTATCAAAATTGTATTACACCACTTTGTCGGCGTGATTAATATTTATACCCATCCAAATTACAGATTTCTAGCACTAATGTCTAGTCTCTGAGATTAACCGAGGACGGACGGGCGGACAGACAGACGGACTGACATGGCGAAACTATAGGGGTTCCTTGTTTACTACGGAACCCTAAAAAAAGTATCTTACTTACGTTTTGAATGACTTTTTGTCACTGTCCATAGTAGGTATAAGTCCCGATAATTGCTATTGCGCTGGAACCAATTCTCATTAACATCGAAATGACGTCATTTTGACGTCAGCCGAAATAAAAATATACCTACCATCAGCTCGAAACTTCAGTCTAGTGCTGACGTCACTAAAATGGCGGCACCGCACATTAGCAATTTGCGGGACATATACCTAATATCACAGAATATATAAAAGTAGGTACTAACGTACAAAACGCATTCGCATCGCGATCGGCCTAGCACGGGCAGTGTGTGGCCGAAGGGCCAAACCATTAGCGAGCTGCGAGACCAATAATTAATCTATGGGCCAAACTTTCGAATTCCGTCTAATGAATACCAATCCATAAGTCACACAATTAGAATGTGCATGTGGTTAAATATTATTTTGAAAAAACGGCAAAGTGCGAGTCAGGCTCGCGCCACGAGGCTTCCCTACAATAGTCGTATTTTTTCGACATTTACAACGATAATTCAAAAACTATGATGCATAAAAATAAATAAAAATCTGTTTTAGAATGCAAAAATGAAGCCCTTTCATATGATACCCCACTTGATATAGTTATCTTACTTCGAAAATTGAAAATACTAATTATTAGTTCATGGCCATAATTTAATTTTTTTTGTGTGATTTAACCACAAATTCACGGCTTTCAGATTTTTCCCCGAATGTCTGCTATAAGACCTACCTACCTACCAAATTTCATGATTCTAGGTCAACGGGAAGTACCCTGTAGGTTTCTTGACAGACCGACAGACAGACAGACACAGAGTTTTTCCTTTTGAGGTATATTTATATATATTTTACCATGTTATAGGAAACAAGTAAAAAGGGCATTAAAATTATTAAAAAATGTTGTAGTTTTCTTGGGATAATAAATCGGTGGACTCCCAGATCCATCCGGCTTTGGTAAGCTAAGCTATGTAAAGTAAGCAGTATGCGCGGCCGAAAGTGATGAACATCGGCTTTTAGAATGGCATTTCATTTTTGTAGAGCGTTGTCTGTCACTCATACCCATATTTTACGATCGCGCGTGGGGCAAAATACTGGGTTATGACGCTTTGTCGGTTTCAACGACCGAGACAGTGCTCTACAAATTTCTGTCTCCTTCTAAAGATCGATGTTCATCACTTTTGGCCGCGTACTGTACATTTTGATTAGACTGAAACCCCTTTCCCGAAACTAACACTCAAAACAATTGCAAAACTCTCGTAATAGGTTTCGTGATAACAACGCGGTGCGCCCGCGCCGATAGCGTCACCCGCGATAACACCCGCCGCTGCAACTGAAATATCCAGCCATTGTACCTACCTACACACTGGCAATCTATTTACAATACACTTGAAAATGTACGTTATCGTGAAATTTCAAATGAAACACATAGAGACGATAATGTACGTTGTTTATTGAAAGTATATTTAAACAAACAAATATTGTAGATTCAGATGTTTTTCTCTAAACCAAATTCAGAGTAGCCTATGTCACTTTCCAGGTCTTTATCTAGTATACCTAGTACCTATCCATGCAGAAAATCACGTCAATCCGTTGCAGCGTCGCGACGTGATTGAAGGACAAACCAACAAACAAACACACTTTCGCATTTATAATAAGGGTACTGATAATATTACCAAAATCGTAGTTTATACGGCTTCCCCTTTTAATGACATTTGAGATTTGAGACATAAGATCCGTTAAATAAAGAATACATTTTTAGGGTTCCGCACCCGAAGGTTGCCAACGGGACTCTGTTACTAAGCCTCCATTGTCTGTCTGTCAGCGGGCTGTATCTTATGAACCGTAATAGGATGAGAGTTGAAATTTTCACAGAGTATGCAATATATCTATTGCCACTATAACAACAAATAATTATAAGTAAATCAAGATCTATCAAGATATTATGTAGAAGATAAATTCTTCTTTCCACGCACATGCAAACTGTGGAACCAACTCCCATCGGCGGTGTTCCCACTTGTTTAGAACATGGGAGTTTTCAAGGGGCGGACCAACAAATTCCTAAAAGGCCGGTAAATCGGTCGTTCATGGGTCGCGGTAATCACTTAACATCAGGTGACCTGCCGGCTCGTTTGCTCGCTATCTCTATTGTAAAAAAATATGGCGAACTCAAAATGGCTGTCGTGCTAAGAGAACTGTGTTATTTATCGTGTACAATGGTGCGGACATGGTCGCTAACTATGGGCCTCATAGTCATAAGGAAGCTCAGAGTCACTCAGCGGGTGATGGAGAGAGCTATGCTTGGAGTTTCTCTACGTGATCAAATCAGAAATGAGGAGATCCGTAGGAGAACTAGAGTAACCGACAGAGCTCAACGGGTTGCGAAGCTGAAGTGGCAATGGACAGGGCACATAGTTCGTACAACCGATAGACGTTGGGGTCCCAAGGTGCTGGAATGGCGACCTCGCGCCGGAAGACGCAGCGTTGGAAGACCCCCCACTAGGTGGACGGACGACATCAGACGAGTCGCAGGGAGCCGCTGAATCCAGGGGGCGCAAGACCGTGCCGTGTGGAAGTCCCTACAAGAGACATATGTCCAGCAGTGGACGTCTATTGGTTGATGATGATGATGGTGCGGAACCTTTTGTGTGCGTGTCCAACTCGCGCTTGACCGGTTTTTTCTCCATGACGTCAAAACTCATCATCATCAAGAAATGCGACACTGCGCGGCACCGGATGGGCCGCCGGGTCCCGACTCCCGACGTATCCGACGGGAATAGGACGCAAAAAGCTGATCTAGCCTCTCTTCGGTCTGCTGTAAAATATTACCTAAGTATATACCTACCTACCTTACCTTACTTTCATCTGTCAGGTCATCTGGACCTATCGCGTAGGCATACTATAGGTCCTAGAGTGAGAATTGTTAGAAGTAGGTACCTGTCATGATTTTTAGGGTGCCGTACCTCAAAAGGAAAAAAGGAACCCTTAGTATAGGATCAGTTTGTTGTCTGTCTGTCCGACGTGTCTGTCAAGTAAACCTATAGGGTACTTCCTGTAGACCTAGAATCATGAAATTATGTAGGTAGGTAGGTCTTATAGCACAAGTAAAGGAATAAATCCGAAAACCGTTAATTCGTGGTTACATCACAGGAAAAAAAATTAAAATGTGTTCATGAACAAATATTAGTATTTCCAATTTTCAAAGTAAGATAACTATACCAAGTGGGGTATCATATGAAAGGGCTTTACTTGTACATTCTAAAACAGATTTTAATTTATTTTAATACCTATGCATAATAGTTTTTTAATATATCGTGCAAAATGTCGAAAAAATACGACTGTAATACGAAACCATACGAAACCCTCGGTGCTCGACTCTGACTCGCACTTGGCCGATTTTTTCTTAATATTAAACCGTCATTATAAATTGTATTTCAAACAGCTATATTTGCATTGAATGACACGGCGACGGCGTCTATGATTCATCTCGCGAACTCGAATAAAGATATTGTATTCATTTGCGTTGATAAGCCGAGATCGTTTATCAAGTTATCTTTACTACATATTTTAAGATTGTTACTTACTATATAGTTTGTCTATTTATTTGTTTACGTGTAAACCACTGGTAGGTATGTGCATTCAAAATAAACTGGCGTGCTTCCACTTGAGACCGTGTGGCGGGTGAATTAAAAAGTATCAACACTATGAAGTTGAACCGGGCTCCTTTAAAAATGAATGGGCTCTATGAGTGTTTGGTTTATTACCCCTATTGTTTACGTGGCATGTTGAATGTAATCCTATTGTTATTGCTAATGACGGTCTCAAATGGAAACACGCCAGTTTATTAGAATGCACTATACTAATCCGATTATACAAATCTTTCGCATCTCAAAAATAATCTCAAAAATATAAATTAAGCAGGTAAATCTATTAAAAGACTGGATATACTGGCGGGGTTTGAACCACCGACCTTTCAGATTTCAGTCCACTCTTTATGAGCTATTGAGGCTTTACTAGGTAATTGATTCGCTAAACCCTGAGACATAAACTAAAGTCGAAACTCGAAAGCTTGCGAAATTTTGAAAATTGAAAATTGAGAAAAGGACGTAAAAATTAAAGTATGCGAAATAGAAAAATTAGAAAACACCTCTTCATTAAGTTTATAAATTATCTCTCATTAATTTAATTGTCTAATCGCTCTTTTAAAGAATTTCAGAACATCTGATCCTATTAGTTTATTCTGTTTATTATTTTATTTCGCACTTCGTCGTCCGTTAATATCCAGTTAATATAGGAACCCCCACCTCGTAGTGAAAAAATCAGGACAAATTGGAGACCGCGTACAGTACGCGGCAGAATGTAATGTACATCGACCTTTAGAAGGAGATAGCGGATTTGTAGGGCATTGTCTCTGTCGTTGAGACCGACAAAACGTCATATAGGTATGAGTGACAGAGACAGCGCTCTACAAAGCCGAAATGTCATTCTAAAGGCCGTTCATGTCATGTTATTCTACATTACTTTCTGCCGCGTATCTACTGTAAGTAGGAATATCGTTATTTTTTTATTTTATTTTTCATTTATTAGGATCACCAACAGCTAATCATCTACATCAAACACAAAATTAAAAATACAAAAGTTCTTAGATAAAATGACGAGCTAATTAAAGGTAATCACCGCATGCGAATAAAGTGTCAGGTAATTTTAAAGGTTATAATAACTCAATACTTAAGTATTAGGTATTTTCTCAAATCCGGATCTAATACGTCTGTCACTACGAAGCAAACACACATCCAAATTCAGTCATTTTTTTCCGATTAGTGTTTCATGCATTTTGAATGTCTTTCGGAGTCGATACGCTTTAAACTTCCTGACAGAAATAGAACGATGCTTTATACAAGTAATATTGAATCGTCAAATGTATCTGAATCTACCACTGATTCAGAATGCCTTTTCAACCCAGAAGAACCAGCCAGAAGCTCGTCGGCTGCTCTTTGTACAAGAACTAGGACTTCTCCTTGTAAACGCAGGACGTCTGGCATCCCTACGCCAGGCGCGTGCGACGGCAGCTGCGCGGACAGATGCGTCGATACTGGCATAAATATACAATTTATAGCTTTACTTTTTTGCGGTGGACTTGTCTATCTAAAACAAGCTTTCTCGCGTAGCTTTTGTAAGGGTGGCAAATTGGGCGGAATAGAAATATACCCGGATACGGAATAATCTACCACCTTACAAAGATTAGAGGAAAAAAAAATAATTTTAATTTACTTTACTTGATCTATCTACCTAGTAAAGAATAGAAGCTAGCCGTCGACTCCCTTGTAATGCATATGAGGTGTTATAAATGAAATTTGCTAGATGTTAGGCAAAATTGTTTTTAATGTAACTTTTACCGGGGTCGCTTAATACAGAATGATGGCTAATAATGCTTAGTTATTCTAGCTTAATGCCAAGACTTAATTTAGATACATTAGAATGACTTAGGTAGATAGTACATAAGATCTATGTTTTAAATTTAAGATGCCATTGGCATGGAATAGACAATGACACAGTAAAATTCATAAAATTGTTTCAAAATAAAAGCTCAGTAGTAAAGACAGGGTTCTTACTGTACACATACACTAAGAAGGTTCCTTAAACTGTTCCAGGATACAAACATTTGCTTACTTGTAGGTGCGAAGACTGCAAGGTAGCTGGACGGCATCGGCCAAGATCCAAAACTCAATTTATTTGATTCTTCACAACCGAAATGTTTCATTACAAAGATTTTCACCAAGTCTTATCCATAGAAATTAAGTTGCCAACGTGAATGTGCAAAAGAAATAAATACGCAAACGGAAACTAAAAACGGAAACTAAACGGAAAACTGAAGCTAAACGTAAAACGTAAACGTAAACGTAAACCCTATTGAACTCCTGGCCACCAATGGTTTTCAGAAGTCCACCCACAACCCATTATCCTCATTTATTTGGGAAGTTAAAATAACTGGAACATAATTGATGAAACATTGAAATACGTTAGGATGACTAATTTTATAACTATTGTATTTTCCCAGGCGAAGCCATGGGCGAAAAGGAGTGAGATTTTCCTGGAACGAAAAAATTCGTCTTCACATGTTGACTCCAGAAAAATTCTAAATCTCACCAATCGGTGTTGCCAGACGCAACCCGAGTGTGGCCGCTCTCATTTAGTTTGATCATGAAGCCAATTCATTTTTGAATATTTGCGGAACCTAAGGATATATTATAAGAACCGTTTTGTTAATGACTTAACAATAAACAAATGATATTATGGTTTTATTTAATTATTTTGTTTTATTTTTACGACAATTGACAACGAAGCAAACGCCATCTATTGTGGCTCGAATGAACTCTGAACATCGACCCACGCGTAGTTCTGCACCTTGATGCTAGGTGGCACCAACATACTTTGAACAAAATAGATTTTACTTAAAAGCGAAACGCTAATTAGTAGTTCAAAATTTACAACGTCACAATACTTCCCCTCCTACGAAAAGGTTCAACAGGTTGAACCACGCTGCCCTCAGCGTCATCCAACAACTACTAACAATTTGCCTGAAACAAACAAACAAAAAAACACAGAAGTTACGCGTGAACGCACATCTACTACTAACAAGGAAATTGTCTAACAAAATAAATATACTGAAAACAGTGTAAGGTTTTATACATTATACTTAACTACACAACCCTAACTTCTAAAAAGAATATATACAAAAAAACTTCATGGTGTCTAAGACACTTGAGTGGAAACATCTTGGCATCATTCTTCAGCTGACTGATAGAATGCGTCTAGGCCTACGGTGGTTCACTCTTTTAAACTACCATCGTAATATTTGTTACTCAACAAATACGGAAAATCTGGTTGTGAACGGGTCCATCTGATATGGCAACCGTTCTCTATCCCATTCGGAAAAATAAAACCGAATCAAAATCGGAATATGAGAAAAAAAACGAAATAACTCTCCTAGAAAATAGATCTCGGAACAGAATCGGAAAAAATAACAGAAATGATCCATTATCTAGAAGGAAAACGAAAACAAAACACAAAACCCCCCCCTTTTCTTTATCCCCAAAGTACGATATTTGCATTTTTACTTTCTCAACCGGTTGGTCTACCACAAGCATTCCAATCATCACATATTCATCCCTACATACATCCACTACATTCATCCTCAACTGAACCATGGTAATGTTACTGTTAATTCAGAACATCACTACACTCATACAAATTCCTAATTGAATATTGATAACTTAAATATTCAAACAGTTTAGACCAAACTAAGTAATGGCAAATATCTACTTCTTAATATCCTTAATATGCCAAGTGCCTATTGGGTGGTTGTCAGCTACTCTAACTAGTTCATAAACCAAAGGTGACAAAACCTTGACAACCCTGCACTTTTCATACTTAGGTGCCAGCTTAGCTGCGAAAAAATTTGTAGCGTCGCTTTGTGGATAGGTCTTTTTCCACACTATATCCCCAACAGAATAGCTTGCAGACCTACGCCTTAAGTTGTAATGCGTTGCATACTCTGCATGAGCCTGAAACAAATTTCTCCTAACCTGACCAAATATGTCCTCCAAAGATCCAAACTTTCCTGCGTATTCCTCCCTTGGAATTCCGGCCTCGTACTCCTTATCCGTGTCCTTATAGAAGGAACCATTTAAAACCGGTTCTCTAGCGTGGACAAGGAAGAACGGGGAGAATCCAGTGGATTCATTAACCGCACTGTTTATGGCGAACTGGACCTTGTACAGGTTTTCGTCCCAGGACCTGTGGTTATCTTTCACAAAAGCGGCTACAGCAGTCATAACAACCTTATTGTACCTCTCAACAAGGTTAACTTGCGGAGTGTACAGTGGTGTGTAGTGTAATTTCGGAATATTATAACGCTTAATGAGATTACGGAATTCAGATCCTGTAAATTGGGACCCATTGTCCACAATCACAGTCTCTGGAACACTATGGTTCAAAAATACAAAATTCTCTAGCGCTTTAACAACAGCGGCACCTGTGGCACGCCGTAACGGAAACAACATTGTATATTTCGAAAAACAACACGTCACCACAAAAAGAAATGTAAATCCTGATTTAGACCTAGGCAAAGGTCCGACTAAATCAGCCGAAATGACCTGAAAAGGTCTCTCGCAGACTTTAGGCTTCCCTAGCAGACCTGGAGTGGCTGATGTCGTGTGTTTATACGCAGAGCAAGTATCACAATTCTTAACGTACTCAACCACGTCCTTATACATACCACGCCAAAAATATCTGAGGGATAATCTGCGATGAGTTTTGAACACACCAAAATGACCTGCAGTTGCATCTGCATGGTTTTGTTGCATAATTCTAAGGATGTCGTTCTTGTGGACTACCTCTTTCCAGTCGAACTCACTGAGAAGCTGGTATTTACATTTACTGTAACGATATAGTTTATCGTTCAAAATACAAAAATTCGGAAAATTTGCTGGATTGATTTTACAGCCATTAAATGTTTTGTCATACCAGTCATCTACCATAACTTGTTGACTAGAGTTATCATTACGATCACCAACTACATCTACGTGTATGAGTCTCGACAAGGTATCCGGAACTACATTATCACAACCCTTCCTATGTTCGATAACAAAATTATACTGTGATAATCTACAACCCCATCTGGCGAGTCGTCCTGAGGGATTTTCTAAATTTAAGAACCACTTTAGGGATGCATGGTCTGTGATAATTGTGACTGGCTTGGAACCAAAATAAGCCTGAAATTTCTCCACTGCAAAAATCACAGCTAGAGCCTCGCGTTCCGTCGCGCTGTAATTCCTTTCGTTTTTATTTAGGCTTCTACTGACATACGCAATGGGATGATCGCAACCATCGGTTTCTTGCGTTAGCATACCGCCAACACCATATGCAGAAGCATCACAATGTATTTTGAATGGTTTTTCAAAATTCGGTACCGCAAGAACAGGTGCGGTTACCAACGCATTCTTCAATGTATTAAATGCTACCTCTGCCTGTTCGCTCCACTCAAATTTAGGTGCGTTCTTTCCTTTACTCGTTAGTCTATTGAGTGGTGCAGCGATGGTTGAAAAATTCCTAATAAAGCGCCTGTACCAAGAACAAGTGCCTAGGAAAATCTTTACCTCCTGTGCAGTTTTTGGGGTCGGAAAGTTCAAAACTGCGGCAACTTTTCCAGGATCTGTGCGTAAACCAAATTCATCCACTATATACCCTAAATATTTCAAAGAGTTTCGAAAAAAATTACATTTATCAAAATTTATGGATAGTTGAGCCATTTTTAGTTTATCCAGAACTCTGTTTAATAAAATTAAATGGGTTTCAAAATCAGCAGAACAAATAACAATATCATCTATATAACAAAATACTATTCCATTTTCAATATCACTACAAAAATTTTGATTAAATAACTGGTCCATTAACCTCTGCTGTCGTGCTGGTGCACCGCATAGGCCAAACGGCATGACTTTAAATTTGAATAACCCTCTACCAGGAACTGTAAAACTGGTTTTTTCCTGAGAGTCGTTAGCTAACGGAATTTGCCAGAAACTTGAACTTAAATCAATCGATGATAAAAACCTTGCCTCTTTCAAGCTATCTAGAATTTGTGGAATGTACGGTATTGAGTATGAATCCCCCTTTGTCACTGAATTTAATTTCCTGCAATCTAGGCAAAATCTCCAGTCTCCATTTGCCTTTTTCACTAAAATTGCTGGGTTATTCCAAGGGCTTTCACTCGGAGTAACTACGTCCATTTCCAGCATCCTATCTAACTCTTTACTTAAAGCTTCCTTCTTTTCGGGAGAAAGTGGATATTGTTTTATTTTTATTGGCAAGGCATCACCGGTGTCAATAACATGTTCAATTAATTTTGTTCTACCCAATCCAATTTTCTCTGAAGAAATATCTAAAAATTTATTTACTACAGACTGGGCTAATTCTTTCTGTTGAGATGATAAGTTTTCAAAAGAAGTGATGGTATGAATTTGTTCATTATCAATCGCACAAATATTGTAAAATTGAGAAGGTGCCTTAATTAATTCTAAATTATCAAAAATGCCAGGGGCTAACTGAAATGTTTTCCAAAAGTCACAGCCAAAAATAACATCCGCTATTATAGAGGGTACTACAAAAAATTTTATTATGTGAGTTACGGAATTATAAGTAATCGGAATAAACATATAACCCATGCAATCAAGTTTGTCTCCATTTGCCACTGAAAATGTGGTATCAATACTGCTATGCAATTTATAACCGAATCTCAAAAAAACCTTGTGCGCCTGGTTACCCAAAATTGACGCGCAAGCACCGGAATCTAGTAAACCTGTAATCTCAAAACCGTCAACAAAAACCTTTAAATATGGCCTAAAGTCTCGTTTATCCACTGAATACAGAACTGTGTCAGGTAAAAGGGATGTTTTGTTGTTAATGACCAAGTTCTTTACTTGTGTCTCTGCACAGTTCTTACTAATTAGTTTTTTGAATTTTTGTCCGGAGCGGGTTTACTAATCGCCTTTTTACTACAACTTGGACATGTCTTTACTGTAAAGTTCTGACGTCCACACGAAAAACATCTAATAAATTTCGGAACTGTCCTGCAAAATTTAAAGGAATGGTTACCCTTGCCGCACTTGTAACATAGTTGTTTATTTGTTTTCGTAAAATCAGTGCCTTTACTTGTATCAACCTTAGGTGCAGGTGTGACTGAAAGTGTGTTTATCTGTTTTGTCACTTGTTTGTAAGCAAACTCTGAACTTAAAGTTGCCTTACTGTTAGTAGGCTCAGAAAATAAGGCGGAACGCTGCCTCGCAGCCTCTAGTTTGCGACACTTTTCCTTCAACATTGCGACAGACTTAATGTCAACAAGAGCTAATTGTTCTGAGTAAAAAGGGCGAATATTATGTAATAAAATTTGTAACTTTTGTTCTTCGGAAAGTGGTGTTGACAACCTTGAAAACATGCCAAACATTACAGCGAAATAGATAGACACAGGTTCTTCAGAGCCTTGTGTTCTTGCTCGAATTTCACCTAGCAACCTGTAGTCATAATCTACTGCATCAAATTCCTCTAAAAATAAAGTTTTCAATTCTGACCAAGACGAAACTTGACATTTGTTGCCTCTGTACCATAACAATGCTCGGCCTGTAAAAAGATGAAATGCAGAAACAAATAATTTTCCATCTGAAACGCCATAAGATCTTTTATATTCCTCAACGCGTTCGATGAAACTGCGCGGATCACCCTGTCCGTTGAAATTTAACTTCCACTTGGCAACATTTTTATCACCAGTGCAGTCAACGGCGGTACTCTCGGAATCCAGTGATTCGTCGTGAGACGACTCATTGTCAGCATCTAATCTGGAAATCAAACTCTGCAACTTTGTATGTAATTCACTCTTCCTACTTATTAAGCTGAGTTCGGAACACTGTATTCTCAAAATTCTAAAGTACAAATGTGAAGCTAAAGCTTTAGACCTACAGAGGGCATGTCTATCTTTAGTGTCAGAACACTTTTTTAATAAATCTTCTAAGTCTTGAAGTTTTTTAGTAATAACCCCTAACTCACTTTCAGAAGAGAAATCTGTCTCTAAAATTGATTCAGAAGGAATTTCCTGAATTAATTGTTTTAACTGTTTCTTTAAACCTAGCACTGTAGGTGCTGGAGTTTCGGAACGAATGGATACCTCATAACACAATTCGTCCTTCAAAAGTGAATGAAACTGGGCAAAAGTCTGTTCCATTGTGTTAAGTCAAAACACATTTAACAAAATATCGAGCTTGTGTAACTGTCTATGTTTAGCCTTATACAAATTGATTAAACACAAACACAAAAGAAGTTATTTAAACTATTAAATATACACAAGCAAAATACACAACAAAACAATGTTCTTAAGTCTATCCTAACTATTTTATCAATTATGTTCCTATTCCAAAATATTGTTAATAATACAAGCACATATTATTACTATAGTAAACAAAATATAACAAAATAAAACTTCCCAAAATTGAATAAATGATTGTAAGGTGCAGTATCACCTTTATGAGTACACAGTGTGTTACAACCTTTACAATTACAAAAGTAAACAGGCAACAAAGTTGCAATGAACTCTGACTAGCATATTATCTTTCAAAAAAAAACAAAGAGATTGTGCAATGGTTTGATGACTGTTACTTTACACTTTTAACACATAACCTAAAATACAACAAAATCTGTTTCTAAATGTCACTTTAAACTACCAGCATTCACTTAAACTTAACATGTTTTGTGTGTGAAGTAGCTTTTATCATAACCTTAACACAGCTCTAAACAAAATTTCAACAAAATAATGAAGTATCAAGTCACTGAAAAAAAAATTGTTCATAACTTCATACTTGAACTTAATGTAATCTCTGAATATAGTTTATATATTTAGTTTCACAAGTTGTAACTCTTAGTATTTATAAATGTATGTGTGTAACTAGTTAACAGCACATAGCGTTTCAAAACTTTAATTATACTAAGTTACCGGAATTTTCAAACATAAGATGTACTTACTATTGAAAGCAATACCCAACAACAACTCAGTTAAGCAATGTTTATTACTAAACTGAAGGCAAACATTCACTTATACACCTCCAAGGTAAGTCAAATAACATAATTGAACGGCATAAACACCATTTATAATGTGTTAATTAAATAAGAAAAAACCACTGTTGGACTATACTCAGAAAATTACTTAAACTATCAAACAAAATTTCTAACTATTAGTTATTATTTAGTTAGTTAACCATAAAAAAACAGCTTAGTGCTCTTTGCAATGTGTCACTACTTAGAAAATTGTACAATCAGCGGAGTACATTTCATAAAATTCACAAAATTTCTCAAAATATACTGAAATAACTATATAAAAAAACGTTCGGGCGCCATTTGTAAGGGTGGCAAATTGGGCGGAATAGAAATATACCCGGATACGGAATAATCTACCACCTTACAAAGATTAGAGGAAAAAAAAATAATTTTAATTTACTTTACTTGATCTATCTACCTAGTAAAGAATAGAAGCTAGCCGTCGACTCCCTTGTAATGCATATGAGGTGTTATAAATGAAATTTGCTAGATGTTAGGCAAAATTGTTTTTAATGTAACTTTTACCGGGGTCGCTTAATACAGAATGATGGCTAATAATGCTTAGTTATTCTAGCTTAATGCCAAGACTTAATTTAGATACATTAGAATGACTTAGGTAGATAGTACATAAGATCTATGTTTTAAATTTAAGATGCCATTGGCATGGAATAGACAATGACACAGTAAAATTCATAAAATTGTTTCAAAATAAAAGCTCAGTAGTAAAGACAGGGTTCTTACTGTACACATACACTAAGAAGGTTCCTTAAACTGTTCCAGGATACAAACATTTGCTTACTTGTAGGTGCGAAGACTGCAAGGTAGCTGGACGGCATCGGCCAAGATCCAAAACTCAATTTATTTGATTCTTCACAACCGAAATGTTTCATTACAAAGATTTTCACCAAGTCTTATCCATAGAAATTAAGTTGCCAACGTGAATGTGCAAAAGAAATAAATACGCAAACGGAAACTAAAAACGGAAACTAAACGGAAAACTGAAGCTAAACGTAAAACGTAAACGTAAACGTAAACCCTATTGAACTCCTGGCCACCAATGGTTTTCAGAAGTCCACCCACAACCCATTATCCTCATTTATTTGGGAAGTTAAAATAACTGGAACATAATTGATGAAACATTGAAATACGTTAGGATGACTAATTTTATAACTATTGTATTTTCCCAGGCGAAGCCATGGGCGAAAAGGAGTGAGATTTTCCTGGAACGAAAAAATTCGTCTTCACATGTTGACTCCAGAAAAATTCTAAATCTCACCAATCGGTGTTGCCAGACGCAACCCGAGTGTGGCCGCTCTCATTTAGTTTGATCATGAAGCCAATTCATTTTTGAATATTTGCGGAACCTAAGGATATATTATAAGAACCGTTTTGTTAATGACTTAACAATAAACAAATGATATTATGGTTTTATTTAATTATTTTGTTTTATTTTTACGACAATTGACAACGAAGCAAACGCCATCTATTGTGGCTCGAATGAACTCTGAACATCGACCCACGCGTAGTTCTGCACCTTGATGCTAGGTGGCACCAACATACTTTGAACAAAATAGATTTTACTTAAAAGCGAAACGCTAATTAGTAGTTCAAAATTTACAACGTCACACTTTGACCGACTGGACTGCTTGTGTATTCATACAAACCACATTATAATAGGCACTGGTCAGAGAAAGGATGCAATACATCATAGAATTACATTAATTAGCACCTAGACATAAACTATAAATCTAATAACTTTTTTTGCTGTAAGTTACCGAATAATTTTAAAGAAAAAAATATTTTAAAAACCGTAAATACAATACCATACCTAAAAGCTGTAAGTTTTGAACAATAAAGAGTTTTTGTAGTAAAAATGAAGATAGAACCAAATGAAAATCAAATGAGGAGGTGGCGATCAATATGGCGTGATTAAAATATTCATTAAAAAAAATCTTTAAACTGAACTCATTTTGAGTCACTAAAAGGTACTTGCACTAATTTTCAGCAAAAGAGCCTAAAACTATTCTAAAACTAAGTCCAAAGTTTGTGATTTCGATCAAAACGGTACAATTACAGTCATTTAATTTTTTTTAATAAAAATGGCGGGCAAACGACTAGGCGGGTCACCTGATGTTAAGCGATTACCGCCGCCCATGAACATTTACAGAACCAGATGAACCACCAATGCGTTGCCAGCCTTTCAGGAATTTGTTGGACCGCCCGCGCCCGCTCCCCTTGAATAACTCCAAATTTTTTGCTCGTAATGTAAAATTTATTTCGTGCAGTTGCACCGTTTTGTTCGCCAGCTCATTATAGTTTGAATTCTCGAGCTATTCCGTCTACTTTCTTTATTTCCTTGGTATTAGTATAATATGCAATAATACAATTTATTTTATCGATGATTGAACCGGTATGACATACATTATGATTATTATTTTCCATAAAAGACACACTTCATACAAAAAGATGCAGCAGTTGATATATTGCACTTGACACTTTTTATTGCCATTCTGTTCTGGGTTTTGTGACAAATTGCTTAACAGCATCAGTATTTTAATACCTACCTGTGAAGTATGCAATCATCGACATTATGCTGACATGTTTTTTTATTGTAAGGTACCTATTCTGATGATAAATGTATGACTGCCAAGATGGCATAATTCGTACACTAAAATGGTAATTTAAAGAATTTAAGACTTGCTATTCTATAAAATAAATAATAGAAAAAACCGTATAAGTAGCAGTACCTGTCCTTAGATAGAGGCTCATTAAAAACAAAGAAAATTACTTATAAGGCAAAATGTGTTTTAGAATAAATGTGTAAATTAACCATGATGTTTAAATTAAAATATGGACATTACCAAAAAAAAACAGTACAATAAACTTTCCCTTATTTTAATCCAAGAGGTTACCTAGCATGATAAAACCTGTCAAGTGCGAGTCAGACTTGAAACACGAAAGGTTCCGTAACAACGTGTAATTATACAAGTATTTATTTTCGGCCATTTTGAAATTTTTACTATTTATGTTATAGCGGCAATAGAAATACACACTGAAAATTTCAACTCTCTACCTATTACGGTTCATGAGATACAGCTCGCTGACTGAGAAACACACGAATGGACAGCAGAGGCAGAGGTCCCATTGGCACCCTACAAAACCCCAATACGGTATTTGCCTATGTCAAAAAGTGTTAAGAGTGATAACCTTTTTAAATTATCGACTAACTAAAATAGCACGTCAAATGATTGTGACGGCACATGCCAATATTTCGTAGAAGTACGCATACTAGACGTTGGGGTCCCAAGGTGCTGGAATGGCGACTACCCCACTAGGTGGACGGACATCAGACGAGTCGCTGGGAGCCGCTGGATTCAGGCGGCGCAAGACCGTGGCGTATGGAAGTCCCTACAAGAGACCTATGTCCAACAGTGGACGTCTATTGATTGATGATGATGATGATGATGATGACGCATACTAAGCGCGTGTTAAAAAGATACTGATTTGAGTCCTCAAATACCGGATTAGATGTTTACAATTGCATTGGTTACTTGCATACATTGTTTTGCTCAACTTGCAAAACAACGTATGCAATCATCAAACCTCGCATTATTTCAAGTATGAGGACAGAACACTAGGTAATTGCTGCCATAAATCTAAGCACGGAACTTTATTTCTAGTATCCGCTGGATGCACTAATAGGTAGCTAGCTCTCTATTAATTGCCTTATTAGGTGTAATTTTGTAGCACTTCTATGCACGCGTCAGTGTGTTATTAGGTACTTTATAAATAGACGTATCTGCTTGAAACGCCTGAAGACGCTATCGCACGCTTGTGACGTACTTACAAAAATTTCTGACAAAATTGTAGAAAGCGAGAACAAATTTTTTTTTTACTCCTAGAGTTCTTAAGGTACTCCTACAGATATTACCTACCTAAACTTAGTAATAACTTGTAAACACAGTTAAATACAGTACTTACGATTTGATCGTATGAAGATCTGATGAATATCTTCGGAGATGTCAAACAGAGCTTAGTAAACAGTAGGTTTTTAACCAGACATATCATATTTAAGTACAATGGGCCCACCAAAAATTGTACAGGAACTACAATAACTCTTGTAAGTATACAAAATATATTCGGTAATAAATTGAATTATTTTTTACTTTTTAATGTTTTTGGTTATTTATTTATTTTGAATTTTTTTTATTCACTATTCATTTTCTACAGGGGGCCTCCAAGAGGACTAAGTACGGTCTAAATCCTTCATGTTCTCACTAATGGACCGGCGATGAGTTGAGAATTATTGCTGTACATATTTGTGACACCCTCGGAAGAATGTCAGCCAATTTAACTAATTGCGATAGCACCGGCTGACTCAAAGATTTATTCAAGTATGCCAACTTAGGAACCTATCTAGAACTGAAATACAAGTAGTGCGTGCAGTTGACACCTCAGAGCAGTCTAGCTGCAATTGCTAACCATTTATTTATTGCACTAACAACTTACGTAGGTACTAAGGTACATATAAACAATATAACAAATCTCTTAACACGTGATGTTCGTCAATTACCGGCGTAAATTACTTTTCCAATAACAAGCGCTAACTTGAAGTTATAGTGTGCTAACTACAACTTCAAGTTAGTGTTTTGTACTTGTTGTAGTGTTGATTACTATACCAAATGGGGTATCATATGAAAGGGTTTTACCTGTACATGCATAATAGTGTTGGATTTATCGTGCAGCGACTGTAGTACCTACGGAACCCTCGGTGCACGAGTCTGACTCGCACTTGACCGGTTTTTTCAAGAAAGACAAAAATAATTGAGATATTATAAAATAGGCACTCAAAATTATAGTTATTTACTTATTTGAAAATCGATATTTTCAAATTCTTAAGTACGGCTTTTTTTAGTTGCACTTTTTTATTCGTTTACCTACTCGAAAAGCCTACAAAGCTTACTTTCGTTGGTATGTCAAAATTAACTATTAAGGATAAAATATGAAAATAATCTTCTTTGTTAACCGACTTCCAACAATAAGGTTCTTCGATTCGATTTTTTAGTGGTTTTTGCTAGTGGATTCAGTAATTTACCAGAGACTCCCACTAAACACGAGTCGCTTGGTCACCCTACAGCTCCCAACTGCAATCTTCGGACAAGATATTTGCATTCTTCGATTATTATTATTGACACCAAGACAGCGGCATTTTTACTGAGATTCCTTCATAATAATAACTGAGATTAAACTAATAACTAGTCAAATGCATTTCCGACATAAAACTACCTGACTAACTCGTGAATACCGTATTATTAACATCACACATGCAAGGTTCCCCCACACAGCCGCGTTATTATCGGTCGATAATATCGCATGCGTTATTGCGATATCTGTTTTCAGTACATTTTGTATTAGGATGGGCATGTAGTTACACACTGCTGCGATAATAACGCCGCAATGGAAGTAGGGACGTATTATCGCAGCAGTGTGTAACTACGTGAGCCTTTATATTATAGAGTGGACGCAAAATGAAAAACACTTACTGGTTTTGTCCCAACTTCCAAGATGAATAGTTGTACCTACTTGATCTGTACTTTATCTTTGCAAATGAAGTATGATAATTTGAAAGATTCTCTAACAATACCAATGTTTACTAACGATACAAATCAAAGCTTAGCAAATATGATACAAATTACAAAGTAACGATTCAACACACTTGAAGCGGTGAGTGACCTCGTATTTCACGGGTTGCGAGCAAGTTTAATTACTCAAGAAGCATACAGTACACTACGGATGCCTTAGCAACTAGGGCGACCATAATTTCTCATAATTAAAAAATGAGTAATTTTTTTTATATAGGTAGGTATATCTTTTTACTGAACTTTTTTTTTTTTTAAAGAATATTAGCCATGTTAAATGACTAATATTCCCTTTCCTCTCCAACTAAGCGTCGGGCTACGGCAACGGGCGGGGTTTGAACCGTCGACCTTTCGGTTTTCAGTCCACTCCTTTACCCCTTGAGCTATTGAGGCTTCAATTAGTTTTAAATAGTATTTTGACTCTTGATTAGCCGCTACAATACAAAAAAACATGCTTGAAAAAACGAAATTAAAAACGACCAAAAAACGCTGTACAAAATGTTTTTTATAAATCAAAAAATACAAGGCAAAATTAACAATTTTATAGACTATATTCGAGTTTTATAATACAAAACATTTTCGGTAAAAAAAAACTCAAACAAGTAACTTAACTAAAAAAGAGTCCTGCAAATAATTCCTAAAATCATGCTCATCTTAGCCACGAATTCCTTAATCAGATACTCCGAGTAAATGGGATCTTCTAATTAATGCAATTTGGTTTATTAATTAAGGTAGATAATTAATCAAAACAAGCCATTGTGTGGTGTACACTTGTACAGCCCCACTGGTGATGGGTACGCGATTAGGTACATGACGAATAACGGTACATCATACACCTATTGGTATAGAACTGTAACGTTACTCTGTCCGTTATTTTCGATATCGGGTTTAGGATAGATTATTAGGATAGATTTTTTAGTAAAAAAAAAGATTCCGACGAATTGAGAACCTCCTCCTTTTTTGAAGTCGGTAATTCGGTCGAAGAGCGCGTAATTTTGGCTATAGTTATTATAGCCAAAATTACGCGCTCACTTCATTCACGGCTTTATTTTCTATTAGTTGATGCCCGCAACTTCGTCTGCATGTATGTATGTTTTCAAAAATTTCTTTGAGAACTTTGATTTTCTTGGATAAAAGCCTATATATGTGAACTATGTGCCCTACCCATTGCCACTTCACCTTTGCAATCCGTCTAGCTATGTTGGTTACTCTGGTTATCCTACGGATCTCCTCATTTCTCCTCTTTGATCACGTAGGTATAAAGAAACTCCAAGGGTAACTCTCTCTATCGCCCGCTGAGTGACTCTGAAATTTCTTCGAGGCCCAAAGTAAGCGACCATATCTCGGATCCAAGCGTCACCACCAGCGGCAGCGTTCCAAGACTTGAGTCTTCAAGCACTAAGGAATTTTAATGGAGAAGACATTGCCGCTGCCCAGCCGAGTTGATTCGGTGCCTAACCAGTTATACGTCTATTAAGCCTATGGTCTTGCGTGATATCAAAAAAAAAATTACAAAAAAAATAAAAACCGACTTCGATACACAAACACTAAAAATTGAAAAATAATTTAATTTATTACCGAATATATTATGTATACAAGAGTTAATATAGTTCCATAATAATACTTTTTGGTGCCAGTGCCAATTAGCTTTAGCTGCGCGAATCGTCTAGACTTCATATTTTTATGAGACTCCACAATGGCACCTCATTGGCACCGACCCCAAAAAATATTATTATGGAACTATATTAACTCTTGTATACATAATATATTCGGTAATAAATTAAATTATTTTTCAATTTTTAGTATTTGTGTATCGAAGTCGGTTTTTATTTTTTTTGTAAAAAAAATTTATTTCACAATTTTTAGTGGCCCCATAGAATTATGCTATGACTGGTTAAAAATCTACTGTTTACTAAGCTATTACACTGATCGCGAGCAATTTACTCTTATGCGTTGAGGAGTTCCAGTATCTATCTTCGAAGATGTTCATCAGATCTTCACCAAATTTAAATGGGACCAACTTTGAAGTATACCCTTTCAAACAAAAAAAGAATTTTCAAAATCGGTCCAGGCGTCATCGAGTAATCGGTGAACATACATTTTAAAAAAAAAAAAAAAAAGATTCCGACGAATTGAGAACCTCCTCCTTTTTTTGAAGTCGGTTAACAAACTATTGTGAGGTGAACATAATTGTGCCGCTATCGGTACACTACATAACTAAAATAATATGTTGATGGGTACGCGATTACATGTGTAGCGGTATTGCTCCAACTGTAACATTAATATCCGTTACTTTACTTATAGTTTGTTAGTTATAATAAACGCCACTCATCTATGAGTTCGCGACAGGTTGAGATGGCAATCAGGGTATCACGCGGGGGGGGGGCCCGCACACCTGCACGTTACCCGCGCTCGCCCGCATCGGGCTAGCGCGGGGCTGTGCGCCTGTGCGGGGCGTTCCCTCCCCGATCGCCATCTCGACCTGTTGCGTAGGTACTATACTGTATCTTGCAAGTTATTACAGGTAGATATGATTGGTTGATGATGATGTTGATGACAGGTAGATATTAGTTGTAGTAACTAGGTAATATTCATGTTTCAGAGTTTTGATAGCCTTAACTAAAGAGATTCAAAATCTCGGGTAGGTATTACCTAGGTCGGTACCATTTTTTAATTGAAACAACGCTCGGCCATTTTGTTTTAGGTAAGCTCTTGCGACTTCCACTTGACATGGAATTGTATTTTATTTTGTAAGTTCATTATAGTAAATAGTAGGTAGGTACCTACTTAATATTATGTTGAGTATTTAATAGGACGAAATAGAAGCGTCCTATTACCTATATATGTCCTAATAATATGTCCTCGTTACCTATTTAGATACAAGTACCCAACTATTATATATTCTGTGCCCATGCATAAAATTATTACATTATCAGCAAAATTTCGCTGCGTACCTACTTAGATAAGTGTTTTAGATAGGCATATTGCTGCACTCAAATTACGCATACTCAAAGGTTGTTTCTAATAATAATCACCTGTGAATTTGCAATTATTCTGGGAAGACAAACAACAAACTGAAAAAACAATTACATTTAAGTATAATTAACTGATTCAAGCAGACGACTTTATTCACAAAATTTTGTAAATGACTATTGACGTAATTTCTTATATAGGGTATAACCAGAAAGCTAGCAAAAACTTAGCGTTATTGTTATACAGCAGTACAACACAATCTAATACCAATAACCATTTGCCTCATTTTGTAGTTTTAGTGATTTATTATTTTTCAAACAATGCCATTGCATTGTTTGAAAAAACGTGCAAAACTCGGGTCAATGTCTCGCCTACGACGCGGCTTTGCCTTCGAGTGGCCTACTTACGCAACGTTCGTTGACCTCTAGCCTCAGTCAGATGTTTTATTTGCAATATATCGTGAACTTTTAAAAATTATAGAATTTTTATATTTTTTTTCGCGCTTTTTTTTGTGGTACCATCAGTACTATCACCTGTCTTCGTTTTTGCCAGTGTTACACCCTGTATATAAATATATGGTAGGTCTACTAGGTACTATCGTCAGGTATATTTACTACTATACTTACTAGTATTTTTTTTTGATTTTTTTATACCTTAAAACACTTAACGATACACTTGTATCTGAATAAAAGAAGAAGGAAGACTAAATTCTCTTGGAATAGTAAACGAATTAGGTATTTAGGTATAAAACTTTCTCACAACAACAAAATTATTAAGTTGCTTGTTTTGTTTCCACGTTTCAGTGCCGGACAGCAAACAATACAAAAATGTAAGCATTTTTATTGAGTGTAAATTAAGATTTACTTATGCTACCATAAAACGCATTTCTTACAAAAAAATATACTTAAGGCCAAATACGCACGAACTTGCGTGTGACTCTGCGTCACAGCGGTTGCGTTAAATCGGATTTATCCTTTTGAAAGTTAATATTATTATTTCTTTTGTCTTAAATAACATGCTTGTTTATATTATTCTTAATTATTTATTGGATTTTTCCATCGTCTTTATGAATCAGACCCAAAATCTGGAAATTTTTGGACCTAAACGTTCGTTCGGACGTTTGAACGAGAGTCGAGTTCTTCCTACGCGCATGGGCGCGCGCACCATAGTGATTATAATTACTTTGGCGCGTACTCTTTCAGGAGATTGCTGGTGCCATAAACGATATTCCTAATATTAATTTCATCGCTACATGCTTATAGTGAGATCTTTTACATTTCAAGAAAATTAAATATATGAAAATTTAATAAACATTCCCCTTCCCACTCAAAATAAGTTTAAACTGTGGCAATCTATCGGATGTGTCCATAAGCCACAGCTGACAGTCGTTTCAAACGCAACTTGCAAGATATCTATCGGACGACTGAGCGCACAAGGTGTAAGGATACGCCCGCTACTTACATGCGATAGTTTAACAGTTCAGTGTACATTTTATTATCCAGTTACCTATAAGTCGCGTCCGTCAGCCGCGTCCGATGGATAATTTGTTTCCGCCTTCAGACGTCAGTCAGGCCACAGCCTAACTGAAGTTAATGCAAACGAGTTAGGAAAGCAGTTTTTGCTGAATCTGTATAACCGTCCATAAAGCAATTTACGTTGGCAACTGGAGCGAGCAGATTTACGTGACTTAATAGTTAATAGTCTACAACGGAAAACGTTCTGAGCCATGGCTATAAATTATAAATTCTTAAGTAAATGACACCCTCACTTGCGCTACATGTTTCCGCTTTTACTAAATATCCATCCATCTATCCAACAGTCGGCCTATATTCGTCCACAGCTGGACATAGGTGTTTTGGTGAACGCATCATCACGCACGGTTCTCCGCCTTCCACTTCCCAGTTTTTGAAATAATCTTTATGGACCTATTCGCGGTCTCCACTAAATAAATCTGCTAAAATTATTTGACTACGTAATAAGTTTTATATTGAGTGGTTGAAGTAATCAAAATCAAAATAATCTGTTTGTACGAATAATAAATTAATTTGCGCCATAATATTTGAACTTGTGTTACAGTAAATGAAAACCTAATTTATTTCGAATAGGGGTTACTAACAACAAACTTTGAGAAGACAAAGTTTTTTTATTAGGTACCTATGCCGTTTGAACAATTTATTAAACTATGGTCGGTTTGAAATTGAGGTTTGGTTTCTGACAACCAGGCGATCTGAAGAAAATCTCTCAATTGAGAATTAGGTGATGCCCGTAATTTCGTCCGCGACGATATAGGTTTTTAAATTTCGTGGGAATCTTTGATTTTCCGGGATAAAAAAAACCTATGTCCGACTCCAGGATACGAGCTATCTCTCTGTACCAAACATGATACCTTACGTTTAGTTTTTCTTGGCAAAAATTAGGCTATGCCCATCCCCGTGATGGGAGCTAAATCTGTACCTTTCGTCAAATCGGTTGGATAAATGGGCTGTGAAAACGTAGCAGATAGATATACAGTTAGACAATTTTCGCATTCATGATATTAGTAGTATAAAAATATTAGCTATCCTATGTGCACACTTCTCCGGGTGATAGACCCTGAATTCAAGTTGGTAATTGAAGGAGACAGATTTACGTCTACAGGATACCTACGCGTAAGTATAATATAATGACAGCACTAGAAAGCCTTACAAATTTATTTTATTATTGTTAATTTTATGTCACGCTGAGGAAAATATATTGAGGCGAAATCATAGATGGTAGAATTCGTCTTACTTACGTAAGAGAAATATACGATTAAATGGCAAATACCTCATGAGTCATGACATAGTACGGCTCTCTGAGACATGGGGTCGATAACTATGGATCCCATAAGAAAGTCAATCAGCGAGCAATGGAAATAATAATTTATCTGCGTGATCGAATCAGATGAGGAGATTCATAGAAGAACTAGTGCTTTAGAAGAAATTGTAAAAGTAAAATTAAAAAGAGCAACCGCCGAGTTTCTTGCTGGTTCTTCTTGGCAGGAACAGCATTCCGAACCAGTAGTAAATTAAAACTACCCGACGATTCGAAAGCGCTTGTAAAAAGTCTACTTGAATAAAAACATATTCTATTCTATTCTATTCTATAACTAGAGTAACTTACATAAACGAGTTGCGAAGCTGAAGTGGCAGTGAGTGGGATAGCCTTTCTTTTTGTTAACGGATGGGATAAGGACCTATAGACGTTTGGGATTTCAAATCGAACCCAAGACGGGTTCGATTCCAGGGTTGGGCCAAAAATAGTTAGGTATTGGGTTTTTCTTTCAAAAGATTTTCAGTAATGGCCAAGAGTTAGGAAATTGGCGTTGTTTCTTTCCCGTGCCTCGGAGATCACGTAAAGCTGTCGGTCCTGCTCCTGATCTACCTCCAGAGTGCACTGTGCATTTTTCGCATACACTTGTGCGCTATGACATCTCCCGCACAGTTGGATAATCTCTGCAGAGAATAACCGATGTTCAGGTTTTAAAGTTAGAGAATATAGGAAAGACTCGGCAAGAAACTGAGCAGTTACCCGCACTTTTCGTAAGGCAGGCAATTATAACGATGCGTTTCGAAGTTACTGTTTAGGGTCATTGTAATAATTTTAATGTAATTTTTTGGGTAATAAAATGCCTAGCCTGTGTCTAATTCATACAAAGGTCAAAGGTCGGTGGAACCACAGGCTGGTTTACGCGTAAAGATCATGACTCATTAGAGCCACCCTGCATCCGACGTGCACGGCCTCGCCTCGTGCGGTTAGTATTTCTTATACGGACTTCTATGGATATTCGCTTACTACATCAACTCTGTAGTATCTGTGGATAGCCTCGCTAGCAAGCTGTCCACGCGCCGATGATGGGTCTACTCGAATCGCATACTAACTCAACGTTCACTCATTGACCACGTGACGTTCACTGATGTCAACGCGGTGTCCACCCGTGGACCACCTGTCGTCAACGAGTGGACGCCGGACGAGGTTAGTGCCTTACTACCACCGCTTAAAGTACTTAGTAATGTTAACTTAGTAATATAGAAACATTATTACTTTAAGCGGTGGTAGTACGGCCCTTGGTCGGGTGCCGGGTAGCGCTAGTGAGCTATGACCTTAATGCTACTTTGAACTCATTACCAGAATAAAACTCGATTTTTTTTCACTGAGACTGTCATACTTCTACGTAATTCCGTGGCGCGGAACGGGTCGTTGAACCGCAGTTGCTGCGTCAAATCTTTGCTTGCTTTAAAGTTAAATAAATTTTAAAAAGGTTGATATTTTTACTGCTAGATATTTTATGATATACCTAACATGTTTAAAACAAAAATCAAAATATATTCAATAACATGTTGATTTTTGTTTTAAACATCAAAACAGGTAAGGTAGGTTGGTATATATCAGTACCCTTATTATAAATCCGAAAGTGTGTTTGTTTGTTGGTTTGTCCTGATTTTTTGCATGGGTATAGATAGATGAAGACCTGGAGAGTGAACATAGGCTACTTTTTATCCCGGAAAATCAAAGAGTTGCTATGGGATTTTCAAAAGAGCTAATTCCACGCGGACGGAGTCGCGGGCATCAGCTATTATTTTATAAAAATCTTTTACAGGATTTTGAAGAAAGTTTTAGGTACCTTTCAAGTTCCAACCTGGCTGGAACGGTACAGTAAGGCAAGTCGCAGGGAGCCGCTTCCGCTGGATTCACGAGCTGTTGCGTGTGAAAGGTGAAAGCACCAAGTTCCTACAAGAGACGTCTTTCGGTTCACGACGCGGTTCAGCGTATACTTGGCTCAGACTTTACTTAGAGTTAAAACGAGGTAGATTTATGTGAGAAAGAAGTCTCGATACAAAGGTGTCTTTGAGCAGAGCAAAGTATAAGTATGTACTGAGGTACTTACGCTGTCTCTCAGTCTTAGTCTAAAGATTTTTCCATTGTAAGTTTAACCACTTCAATTTTATTTACCTGTAGACACCTAGGTGTAGGTGGATTTAGATTTAAGCACGCAGAATAACGTTGATGATAAATGACCCCAATTAAAAAACTCAGATTTGCTTCAATACGAAAAAAATTGTAGGTAGGTCGGCTAAGTACTTAGTTAATAATATTATTAAAGTCACAACATGCACAAAATGTAAAGTAGGTAACCATTAATTAAACTAAAAGATAAATACAAAGTCGCTCTTTAGTAAATGCCTGACAGATCATTCTTTCAAAGTACCTACTCGATCACGAATGAGATAACCGCAAAGTAATTAAAAGGCTTATTTTTATCAATTAACGTGAAACAAAGAGCTCACAGGTCGAACGAACGAGCTCAAAAATGGCGTCTCGAATTGTTCGAAATCGGATTAAACGAATCCGTGCCGAAACCTCTAACCGTCAAATGTGGCGTAAAAGATAAAATCGGGCGGTCGATGCACTTTAGGGTAATTTGCCGGTGATAGAGCAAGAGAATAAGTAAATAACGACCTCCCTGATGACGTAGTGTTGAGCGCTGTGGTCTATAAGTGGGAGATCCTGGCTTCGACCCCCGGTAGGATTTGGGCATTTATATTTTCTAAATTGTTTCTGGTCTGCCCCCCGATTGTGTAACCTATTATCCCCCAAAGCCACCATCATCCAAACAAACATCCAGCAAACGTTCCTCCCAGTGTTGGGGAAACTTTCAGCTTTAATAAAATAAGGAAGGTCTGGCACGCGCTAGCTTTCTCTCTATTACTGAAATAAATTAATCAATAATTTGAATTTGATGTATTTTTACAATCTTTTATTTATTTTAAAAACTAACTCATCTAAAGCTAAATAAAAGAAAATTTATTTATTTAAGCGAATTCCGAGTTCTGATTCTTTTTCTGAGTGTTCTCTCACCAATCATAACCTGCCACTGAGATACAGCATAACCTGGAGGTGATTTCACTCGTAAATGAGCAAAGCGTGGTAATTTACTCGAGTGTCGAGCGGCACGGTGTCAACCAGCGGTCAACAACGAAATAAAACCAAACGGTGGACGGCTATTAATTGCCCGCTGCCCTGAAAACCCAGCGCCGGCCCTTCCCACGGTACAGAAATATTTGAGGACCTGGGAAGGCTTTACATTTCTTAAAGAAAGATACATATTACGTAAGTACATATTTATCTACTCACATTGAACTAAATTAGTACATGTTGAAGCACTATTTCAAATAAAAATGAAGCTGTCGAAATTAGTATGACACTGGATATCAAAAATTATTCATTTGGAGTAAAGTAGGGATTTGGTGTAGTTCACGCGGACGGAGTCGCAGGAATAAGCTAGTTGCAGGATAAAGTAGTAAAAAAATGTTTTCAGATTTGTTATAGGTTAGTAAAGTGACTATAAATGATATTTGGTATCGCGAGCATTCGTTTCTGCATCATATTGCAGCTAGATAATACCAGCACGATCGATGGACCGACGATATAAAGAGGCTGGCGGGAAGTGGCTGGTTGAGGAAGATTGAGGACCGAGTGTGGTGGCGCTCTTTAGGGAAGCCCTATGTCCAGCAGTGGACATCCACAGGCTGATGATGATGATTTTTTTTTCATTTGTTATTGAAGCACCAACAGAATCATTCAAAAAAATATTAGGTAGGTACATTATTCAAATCCTAGGTGCTAAGTTATTATATAATTCAAATTATAGCCGGCTACAGCATGCAAATGATGATGATGAATATAATATTACTTATTAGCTTCACTTATAGGCTAGATTGTAATATTGTGTAATAGAGTATTGCTGCCAGCACTTTACGATCAAGAAAAAAAAACCTTGTCATCAGATGTGACTAAAGACAAAATTGAAGAGATACCACCTCTTACCGTAATGTAAAAGAACGAGAAAACCATTCATAAAAACCCTAACAAATCGATAAAATAAACTGTATACCCTCGGAGACGGAAATAGGACACAGATTATAAAGAAATTAAAATTCTTCACAATTCATTGACCGAACGAATACTAGAAGCACGAGCGTCGTTCATTCAAATGCCTTCACTCGTTGTTCATTAGTTTCTTTATAGTGTCCACGACGGAACGCTCCAGATGAAATACCTCGCATCCGTTCCGCTTGGAGTCGCGACCAAAAAACACATTCTCAAGAATGTCATTTACGCACCGCATCGCTCCAGGCTATGGAGTATAGACAATCGTTTACCTAAGTATTTTCACAGGGTTGTCATGTTCAGACACTGATAAAACATACAAACACATATACACACATGAAAGTTCAAAAATAATTTTATAAGTAGGCTAGGTATCACATAGAAGAAAGAATAGAAAGTAAAGCACTTATTGGTTTATTGTGTAATTACAATTTTACTACCGAAACCTGAAAAACACAACAAAAACGTAAAACCAGGAGAATGACATAGGCTACCATTTATTCCGGAAATCAAAGTGTTCCCACGGGATTTTTCAATACAATTAGGAACAGTACGCGTCAGAAAGTAATATACATCAGTAGGAGATTTGTAGAGCATTGTCTCTGTCGTTGAGACCGACATAACGTCATATAAGTATGAGTTACCCATATATGAGTAGCAGCTTTGTAAAGAGTTGTAGAGACAACGCTTTTCAAAGCCAAAATGTCATTCTAAAGGCCAATGTACATTACTTTCGGCGGCGTATCTACTTTACTTTATACGTTTACGTTGTGACGTAATTTATAAATTATACTTACATTTTAGTATAAGAATCAATGATGAAATACCTTCTTATTCTTTATTTGCGTATAAAACGTTTATTTTTTCTGAATTCCAAAGTACTCAAACTTGTACATTTGCAGTTTTCCGATTTTTCCGTAAACAAGACCCGGAAGTCAAGTCACTTTTCCTGTTCAAAAGCAAGTCATATATTTCTTAATCCTACAAGGCCCCCCCCGCCAGGAGTAAGACAATAGGCGGCGCAAGACCGTGACCGAATTATGACCAAGAGCAACGCCCCCAACGAAACTTTGGTCATCCAATAAGCTAGCGGGCTGGTGGACTGGGTCGATGACATAACCAAGATCGCATACTACATTTCTTGAAGAAAATTAACAGTAAGAATATTTTTAAGAAGTAAAAACAATCCTCGGTGGGGAAAAATAAGCAAATCTTGATTTGAGATATAATTTTTAATTGATTTTTAAGCAGACTAGGACTGTTTATTACACGATAACACACATATTATCATCGAAAATAATCGTTTTTACTGCGCACTTTTCCTCTAATCTACAGGTTTCCTTTCCACCTTAAATTCAGGGTAGGTACAATACGCGACAGAAAGTAATGTACATCGACCTTTAGAACCTAGAACCTAGAACCTAGAACCTCCCACCAGACCAGACTAAAGATTTAGAAATTATAAATTCCAAACCCCTGCCGGAAGTCGACCCCGGGACGTCCCACTAATAAGACCACATGCGCTTACCACTGCGTCAGGGAGAGCGTCAATGTTATCGAATTAGAATGTATACCTAGTTAAATAAATATCTTTTTAGAAGTTACCTTTTCTAGCTGTTAACATTTGAGTCACTTGCGTAATAGTTTTTTGTCAAAAAAAACCCCCATCACGAAATTGATAGTTTTTGTGCTTTCGAATTTCCATAAACTTCTTTAAACTTTTTTGGAGTTTTTACTGGTTTTGTTTGATCTACGGTTTATACTGTTAAAAAAAGTATTGGAAAGCTATTTACCTACCGTCATTTATTGATTAAAATCACGAGTTTTTCGGTAAACATTTTGAGTAAATCTACATAACTATTATCTTCTTTTTATGTTGAAATTTTGTGTAGGTACTCAATTATATTGTGTATAGGAGTCATTGGAGCTACCATATTATAATTTTATTTCTACTAGTATTTATCATAAATAGGTTTTAAAATCGTGTTATACTTCTTGCAGGGTTTAGTTCAAATGTAAGCCGTAGGTAAGTATTGAGACTACTTTTCAAATAAGTATTAAGTCTAGTGTTGAAAATGACTCTACCAATTTGATTTTAGTATTAGTGATTCCTTCCATTAATTACATATAATGAAAGTGTTCTTTAGTATAATCACAACTTTACGATATCGTAAAGCTGTGATTATACTAAATCAAAGCTTTACGATATCGTAAAGCTGTGGTATAATCCGTGTCTGAAATCTGAAATCCAGATCCTTTCAAAGATAGAAAACCCAATAAGCTAAGCTGATTCTTAACTCTGTGGTGTTAACTGACTAAATAAAAAGAAGCATAAGACTGTCTTGTGGCATCCCTTGTTTAGCTAATCCAATCGCCAAAGGAATCCGTCTTAGACATCAATCGGCGATGAAGTAGCGAGAATCTCCCATCAAATAATAGTGTTCAAAGGCGATAAAACCGACGTCGTAACAAAACCTTATCCCGTCCCGTGATCTCGATAGACTTACTCAATCTGCGAACACCTCTCTCATGTCATATTAATAGACGTTTTTTTCGAGAAATTGTTGGTGGTAAAAGTTTGATAAATACTTATACGAGTTACCTTTAGAATTATCATCATCGTCATGATCAACCCATAGTTCAACCCTCTTTTACTCGTTATAATTCTCTAAGTAGGTAACTTCCCTAGCCAATTTTCTTCTCCCGTATTTAAAAAAATCAGCAAGTTTATAATAAAATAAAATAAAAATAAAATAAAATCAGCAAGTCTTAGTGCGACTTTGCTCTACCATATCAAACTTGTATTCTCAAGAATTGGGACTATTTGACTACATCAATAATAAATTATTTCTCTGTGATTATTATATTAAGTGTCTCCCAAAATACGTAAAATCCACGTCCTTTGTTAGTTTTAAGTATAATAACCATTTTAAATTATCGATTATACTAAAAAAAGCACGTCAAATGATTGTGACGTCACATTCCAGTATTTCATAGAAGCTCGCATACTAAGCGCGCGTTCTGACGTTTGATAAAAAGTTACTTATTTGACTAGTTCTCAAAAACCGAATTGAAGTGACTTCTTTTAATTTCCGTTTGTGTACAGTAGCCCTTGAGTGCATTCGAGAGGAAACAAATTACTGGGATCCCACGGCGAGAGCACGTAAACCAATCTCGAGATCTAATCTGCGCTGGACACCGATATTGCAATGACGAAATGCACTTATTAGGAGTAAATTCAGATAATCACTTATTGAATACTGACCATGTCAGCATAGTGGTAATCTAGTCCACTACACAGGTCCCTAGCAGTGGCGTGCAGGTCATAGAGGCATAAATGCACTGCTTACCCCAGTTGTAATAGATCAATGCATATTTTTCATTATGAACTGCCAGTGAACAGGTTCCAACCTAACTACCTACCCTGGTTTCAACCCCTGTGCACGCCACTGGTGACTGGTCCCTAGACAGGATCACATGTTCGTAACCGTGCAGATGTACCTATGTGAGTTTTCTTCAGTTTTTCACGCATTTTTGGGGTTCCGTACCTCAAAGGGAAAAAGGAACCCTAATCGGATCACTTCGTTGTTTGTCTGTTTGTCCGTCTGTCCGTCTGTCCATTGTGTCTGTTAAGAAAACCTAAAGTATAGGGTACTTCCCGTTGAACTAGAATCATTAAATTTGGTAGGTAGGTAGGTCTTTTAGCACAAGTAAAGGATAAATCCGAAAACCGTGAATTTGTGCTAAACTCACAAAAAAAAATTAAAATGTACCATGTTCAATTTTAAAAGTAAGATAACCATATCAAGGTGGGGTATCATATGAAAGGGCTTTACCTGCACATTCTAAAACAGTTTTTATTTATTTTATGCATAATAGTTTTTGATTTATCTTGCAAAATGTCGAAAAAAATACTCGAGTACATTTTTTTCAATTTTTTAACATAAAAATAGAGTAAGTAACGAAATGACGTCATTAATCGCTTTCCATACAGCGTGTCGTTAATAATTATTAATTATTTTAAAAATGAATAAAAATCATGATTTTTTAAATAATTCTCTCTAATAATGAATTCTAGCCCCGTAAACTGCCGCTTTACAAAAAATTACATCATTTTATTACTATACAGTCCAAGACCCTATTAGATATTTACTGCCTACTTACCATACTTATAATAATGATTTCTCACACCAATAATATACAAATGATATGAACTAAACATCCATTAAGTATCTATTAACAGGTGCAAAGCTTCACAAGTAGCATTTAGTAACTATAAGCACCATTGAATGAGCAGACTCAGTTCATCAATCAACATAATCTGCCATCAGCCTGGCGGTATATCTCCGCTATAACGGCTTATATCCCATCATTCATACATCACCGCACCCGTTCCGTGATGAACCATCATCAATAATTTCGAAACTATATTTAAATACAATCCATTAACAATATTTTTCTAGCAACTAACAGGTGTTGACCTTAGGAGCGTTTTGTGCTGCAAGTTATTCTTAGTTAATCGGAGTTAAAAGCTAGATTCGTTAGGTTTCTAAGAAATATGATCCTGTGGTTTATATAGTCGCCGTCGTCGTCAGCCACTCGTCAGCCGATTGAATATGTCGACTGCTAGACATAGGTCTCTTGTAGGAACTTCCACCCGCCGCGGTCTTGCGCCATCTGAATCCAGCGGCTCCCTGCGACTTGTTTAATGTGGGGGTCTTCCAATGCTGCACTTTTCGTTGTGGGGTTGCCATTGTAGCACCTTGGGACCCAACGTTTACCGTTTTTCTACCCATTGCCACTTCAGAAACCCAGAACTACGTCGGTTACTCTAGTTTTCCTACGGGTCTTCTCATTTCTGATTCGATCTCGTAGACAAACTCTAAGCAATAATTGTTGCACAATATTTTTTTTTTTAAATAAAAAGAATATTAGCCATGTTAAATGACTAATATTCCCCTTTCCTCTCCAACTAAGCGTCAGGCTTGTACTAGGAGTAGGTACGACAATAGTGCAACGGGCGGGGTTTGAACCGTCGACCTTTCGGTTTTCAGTCCACTCCTTTACCGGTTGAGCTATTGAGGCTCTAATAATATTAATAATAGTAATATTGTAGGTGCTACGCTATGCTAGCCGAGTGGTTAGGACATCCGCTTTCTAATCGGAGATCGGGGGCTCCATCCCGGGCAATCACCTCTAACTTTTCGGAGTTATGTGCGTTTTAATTAATTAAGTATCACTTGCTTTAACGGTGAAGGAAAACATCGTGAGGAAACCTGCATGCCTGAGAGTTCTTTATAATGTTCTCGAAGGTGTGTAAAGTCTGCCAATCCGCACATGGCCAGCGTGGTAGACCCACCAGGGTGGTGGCCAGAAACCCTTCTCACTTTGAAGGAAGACCCGTGCTCTGTAGTGAGCCGGCGATGGGTTGATCATGATGAATATTGTAAGTACCTAGTTCTATTAGCAGGTGCTGCAACCAGTAGCGTTCGAGCTATGTTCAGAATCATCCATCAATATAATCTGGCATCACATTCCCAGCCCATTCCCGGTGTAATGGCGGTTCCATCACTCATAGATCACGCGCGCGACACGCACGACATTCCCGCGTGATGCCCGACACCGCATCAATAATATCGATCGTAATGACATCATCATCCAACATAATTGATGAACATCCCTATTACTATGGCTCCGCTATCGGGATTCGGCAAATGATTCGCGTTCGGGCAACGATAGTTCGGCATTCGAGATTTTTGGCGAATTTTTAATCTACTTAATCTAATCTAATCAGCCAGCAATAAAACACTACATTCTGTGTCAGGGAATAGTCCTCCTTGTGGTGTATATTAAAATATATATCCTGAAAACCAAAAACTCAATCCATACCTACTATAATATTGTAAATTATCCGAAAGTGTGTCTGTCTGTCGGTCTCACGGCCCATCCGTTCAACCTATTTTGACGAAATTTGGTATAAAGATAGCTTGCATCCCGGGAAATCGAAGAGTTCCCACGGCATTTTTAAAAACCTAAATCTTACTATTATCCGCTGAAACAGACAAATTTGTATGGTGCAACATACAGCATGCGATATGTACCGCCCGCCCTCCCACAGCTAAACATGCAGTCAGCCGCCAAACAAGCAATAATACCACACAAATCCCAAAACACACTCGAAGCACGTTTCGCCCCGACACTGGAGAACGGTCCTACTATCACGAATCTAAATATATAAGAGGAAAAGGTGACTGACTGACTGACTGACAGATCTATCAACGCACAGCTCAAACTACTGGACGGATCGAGCTGAAATTTGGCATGCAGATAGCTATTTTGACGTAGGCATCCGCTAAGAAAGGATTTTTGAAAATTCAACCCCTAAGGGGGGAAATAGGGGTTTGAAATTTGTGTAGTCCACGCGGACGAGGTCGCGAGCATAAGCTAGTCATTTACTGAATTCCGATAGAGGAGCTGTAAGCACTTGTTGCGGACTGGAAATATTTACTTCGTAAATGGATTAATAAGTTGAATCATGTTGAAAAACCTTACAGCTTTTATAGTTTACTTTTACATGGCAGTGAACACAGACAGACGGACTCGACGAATAAGGGTTCTTTCTTTTACTATAGGAACCTTAAAAATAGACCAGAAAACGATCAATAATTAAATTTAATAAGGTGGCCTTTAATTATGTAGGTAGTTAACTAGCAATTTTTTCCAGACAACCGATTAGGGTTAGGTGTTTTTTTTACCAATAAAATAAAAGACAGGTGGCGTCAACTAGACACACCAACCCTAAAGCTGCGTCCATACCTTAGCTTAAGGAGTGATCTCCTTAATCTAAAGTCCACGCTTATAAAAAAAAATTACATTAAGTTTTGAATGGTGCATTATACGGCGTAGGTCGCAGATAGACAAAATGTTACGCCCATAGTATTACAGGAGTATAAAATTCGTATTCGGTGATGAGTAGGACAAAAGATATTTGTATCTTCTGTCTTAGTAAAAGAGATAACGCTCTACAAATGTGACCCAAGTGTCCTAGTTTCACACACATTTGGACCCGCGGATCTTTTCATAGATAATGTTTCGTTGTGTTACTTAACTGACTAAATTAAAAGAAGCATACCACTGTCTCGTAGCATCCATTGTTGAGCTAATCCAATCGCCAAAGGTTGATTCCTTGACATCAATCAGCGATGAAGTAGCGAGAATCTCCCATGAAGTAAGTAATCATACATTTGATAAAAAGTCTGTTTTAAGATGACATTTCCATGTTATAGTAAGTACCTATCCAAATATAGCCAAAAGGCATTTTAGAGTTTTTTTGTAAAACCGAAATTACCTGCCATCTTGACATTTTCAGATGCGCCACGCAAACTTGCATTGGTGTAGACGTGACTTTATATAAGTATGTAAATTCTTTATTTGGGTTTCATTGTGTGTGTGTGTGTGATATGATAATGCAATTTCTAATTTTAGTTTAGCAATTGGAACCGGTAGCTACTAGCTACTAGCTAGCCACTTGTGTGTAGCGATAGTTAAGTGCACTTGATCGGTAGCTAGCTTTTTATACAAATAACTTTAAATAATAAATACTTAGTATAATTATGAAGAAGCTAAAAACCCCTGTCAGGAAAACCCGCCTATTGTTCAAAACTAACGGCCGAGTGTCTAAAATACCAAATTGTCGAAATGTTGACTATTGAAACAACATGGAGAACGTTTTTTGATACCGTAACTTCCACTGATGTTGGAAGCCTCCCTCTTATACCTATTCTGTGGTATATTCTATACACTATTCTGTGGTAATGGTAATATCCCTACCATTGTCAAAAACGATGTCTTCAGAATGTTACAGCATAAGCAAGTGTCTGCTAGCTTTTCACTGTCCATCCGTTTAACCGATTTTGATGAAATTTGGTACAGAGATAGCTTGCATCCCGGGGAAGGACACAGGCTATTTTTTATCCCGCAAAATCAAAGAGTTCCCACGGGATTTTTAAAAACTTAAATTCACGCCAACAAAGTCGTTCTATAAATTCATAGCTTCTCTTTCAAAGCTGACTCAACCAGCATGTATCATGAGCTGTTCTAATTTGCCCAAGTAATTTACTATCCCGCTGCTGGGAGAAAATCTACTCAGTCTCTATCTGCCATTATTACACCACCACACTGCCCAATGTTGTTCATACCTTCATCACACTATTAGCCTTAGGACCTTGAGGTCTAATTGTAGATGATGATTGTCTCGCAGATACTTCCTTCGGTGACTGTGGAGGTCATTGCTTGGACATCGACGGCGAAAAGAGCGATAAATTCAACGTTTTAAGAGCATAAAACAGCATGAATCTCAGCAATGAAACAAAAAACCCTAGGCATGGTTGACTTGAACCATGAGTTGAACGAACTTAACCGCGGCGCGACGACTTCGCAACGAATTGATTCTATGATAGAAACGCTAGCTTTGTACACTAGACAACAGTCGAAGATATCACTACCAAAAAGCCTTATTTTCTATGGTATTAAGGCGATAGTTTTAAAGAATGTGCCTCGCCATGTCGCCTATCGTACTCGCACCTTTGATCGAAGCGAATTGGGATGATCTTGCTTTGAAAATATTTTATATTGCTTCTATAGTGATATTCAATTTTGAGTCTGAACTTTGTTAGTCTCTAAGTTTTAGCATGGACCTAAAAAGCAAATTAACTATAAGTACCTATCAATAAACTAAATAAAGCGGTGCCTAGGCGTTTAAGACGTCAACCTCCTGGTTGGAGGGTCCCGGGTTCGATCCTCTAACTTTTAAGAGTTATGTGCTTTTTGTGCAATTAAGTATCACTTACTTTAATAGTGAAGGAAAAAGTAATTCGTGAGGATAACTGCATGGCTGAGAGCGTCAAGGGCCGACGAACAAAAGGTGCAAGAAAACCATTTATCAATATTCAAGCAAGTGAGAAGTAAGTGAGAATGCAAGAGGGTTACAGTATAAGATTTTACAGGGATTCTTACCCTTTTTCGAAAACATTAGTGGTATTGTTCAGAAATCGGCACAGTGACGTCATGATTGACGCTAGTCAATAGTGTGACCGCAGCCTCGGGAAATAAAGCTAACCATACTTTTTTATATTCCACTAGCTGACCCGGTGAATTTCGTACCGCCTAACAGTCGATTCCTTTTCAGGCAATTTTTTTTAATTTTTCTCTCCGTAAGAACCATCCTCGTACTTCAAGGAATATTATAAAAAAAGAATTTGAGAAATCGGTTCAGCTGTTCTCGAGATTTGCGATCAGCAACACATTCAGCGATTCATTTTTAAATATACAGAAGATTACAGGGTAGTCCTTGGCTGCGATCTCACCTAATGCTAATTTATGAAGCAGTCTAAGATGGAAACGGACTAACTTGGAAAGGGTGTGGCAGTTTTATGAAACCCGTACCTACCCCTTATCGGTTTCTGCACCGCACCGTACCGAAACGCTAAACCACTTGGTGGCACGGCTTTGCCAGTACACTAGCCACGGCAGAAGCCTTCCACCAGGTGCGACCTGAGCCAATTTAGAAATTATAAATTCCCAAATTGCCCCTACCGGGAATCGAACTCGTGTCCTCTTGTTTGTAAGACCACAGCGCTCAGCACTGCGCCAGGAAGGTCGTCAAACAACGTTCCATTTTCGGAAACATTAGTCATCATCATCATGATCAACCCATCGCCGGCTCACTGCAGAGCACGGGTCTCCTCTCAGAGTGAGAAGCTGGCCATGTGCGGATTGGTAGACTTCACACACCTTTGAGAACATTATGGAGAACTCTCAGGCATGCAGGTTTCTTCACGCTGTTTTCCTTCCCGTTAAAGAGAGTGATATTTTATTAATTACTAGCGACCCGCCCCGGCTTCGCATGGGTGCACCGTAGATGCTAATGTAGGGTCATTGAGGTGTCATTGCCTCGAAAACTCTCAAATGAGAGGATTTTTTCCGACCTAATTCACATTATTTCAATTTCTCTAGGGATCTATCTAATCTAATTTTTTGAGAATTAAACTATAGCTATAAACCTTCCTCTTGAATCACTCTATTTATTGGTGAAAACCGCATTAAAATCCGTTGCGTAGTTTAAAATATCTACGCGTTCATACATACATTCATACATGCGACTTTATTTTATACTATGTAGAGAAAACGTACATAACGCCGAAAAGTTAGAGTTGCGTGCCCGGGATTGAACCCCTGACCTCCGAAAAGAAGGCGGACGTCCTAACCACTAGGCTATTCAGAAATGTGCACAGTGACGTCGTGATTGACGCTAGCGTGACCGCTCTCGGGAAATAAGGCTAACCATTCACACAACCGCAAAGCAACCATTAGCGGAGGCGAATGCAAAGGAGCATTTAAGCCGTTCGCTGGGCGTGAAGCCCTACATTCAGCCGATTTGATGATCGACCACAGATCTAATCAAACGAACGAGATCTTTATAATGACTATGAATATTCATCACGCTGGACGAGCACGCAAACGTACAAATAACTAAGTTGGTTAGATACATAGCTATTTAACCATTTTTAGGGTTCGTACCTCAAAATGGAAAAAGGAACCATAAGGGTTCCTTTTTCCATTTTTACGATTACTTTGTTGTCTGTTTGTCCGTCGTGTACCTATGTCAAAAAAAATTTATAGGGTAGGTACTTCCCGTTCGCCTAATCATGAAATTTTACAGGCAGGTCTGTAGGTCTTACAGCACAAACAAGTAAAGGAAAAAATCCGAAAACCATGAACATTTACACATAATTGTTACGTATCACAATTTTTTTTTATTTTTTATTATTTTTTTATTTACTCTTCTTTGTTTCCATTTGAGATTACCACGGTAGGTAGGTACTAATGTAAATAGGAAAACGTACACCACAGGTAACCACCTTTCTTTATTGAGTAATTTAATGTAGCCACAAAGAAGAAACAATAAAATATTAAGGGCGTTGCAACAATTTTATAGTCTACTTATAACTTAATAACATGCTTTTTCATTCAAGTCCCCATTGGTTGGCTAACAAAATCAGCGCTCTTGTAATTTAGATAAAATCATAATTTCCACGATGGATGCTCGTCACGCAGCACGCTTCACACGAGGCGCCTTTTTATAATAAACTTATACATTACAGTTATGGTTTAGAGCAAGGAGCATAACTTATCAATTCATCTATTCTGACTAGCTTACGCCGGGCTGTGGCCGGTTACTGCAAGTAAACCGAATGGGGTGCCAGCCAGGTAACCTCCCAGTGTGCCTGGGTGCTGTTGATCGGGCATCCGAGGGGAAGAGTAGTATTCGGGCCGGTGCACCCCGGTAACATGGCTAATAATCTCTCTTCGGGGATATTGTTAGCCATGGCTAATGACCTGGCAGGGGGGAGGTTTCTCGGCGTATCCCTCTGACTAGCAGAGGGCGCAGCGGACGAGGCGGAAGATGGGACGCGGGCGACGTGCGCGGAGTGTGCAGTTGTCGCCCGTTGGGTCCCCGTGTCGGGAGGTGCACGCACTTGGTCGGTGCGCCTCGGACGTGCGGTGTGGGGACCTCGTGAGCGGGGTCCCCGGTGGAGGGTCCGCCGCGGCGGATGTCGCTGACTGGGTCGCGGTGGTTTGCTTCGGCGTTCCTGTGACCCAGTCACCAGGCCACCAGTTTGTAACCGAACTAACAAAAATATATCTATTTAATGCTTCCTGAAATCTCATATCAAAGTCTTTAATAAGCTTTTATTGTCCGCATAGAAGATTTTCCATAGGTACTTACAGTGATTTCCAACATCGTGATTTCATCATAATAGGAACTAGCTATCACTAACCAAGAATGACGCCACATAGATTTTTTGTTCTCAACTTTCGTATACTTAGTTACTTATTACAAAAGTTTGGAACAACTAAGCAGTTTACAGTTACTTCGCTTCGGGTTACGGAAGGCCGCGACAGTTTTTTCATCATTTTACAAGAGAAATAAAAGCCTTTACCTGACGCTTACAAAATTACGAAAACCCGTGTGAGCAACTGAGCAAATTACCTACTAACTACTTTGAAACCACAATAATTTCTTGCTTCGCGAAATTCAATCTTATTTTCAGTACATAGAGGATTGTCTATAATATATATATTGTTAGTTATAATTTCGGATGGGATTGTCGGGTTGGTGAGTTAAGGGGTTACATAAAATTGCCACCATGATAATGACACTATGCCTACATGGTTTTATACACTCAAGCGAAATAAGTACATTAAAATATAAAAGGAAAGAACCGATACGGATCTGGAGAGCTTTTGGCAACAGATAGGCGAAAAAGAGCAAGAATTGGATTGAAAGCGCAACATACGCGCCACACACGCGCTACACACGCGCAACATGCTCGCCACACACGCGCAACAGACGCGCAACACACGCGTAACACGCGCGGGGCGCGTGCGCGTCACAGATGCGCAAAACTCTGAAAAGTGGCCCGGGATTGACCCCGGAACTTCCCCCCCATTAGGAGGCCGACGTCTTAACTACTATTACCGCCTTTTCAGTTCCATTGAACTTCATCAGTTCTATTGAAAGCTAGAATTTTAAAAGAAGCCTGCTCAACTATAAACAACTAAAGTATCTTCTTCATGGAAGCAAAAACACAATGTTTCCATGAATTCAGTACTGTAGCTGTAGGTAAAGCGCATAAGTCAAGAGCAGTAACAGTGGCGGTCGCTCGCCCATGACGGCGTCGGTCGTTGGCACTGTGTACCAACACCTTGCTCCGACGTATCGGGTTCAAGTTAAAGACCTAAACAGACAAAGCGCGATGGCACAACATCAGACTGAGCGCGAGAAGATAAGATATCTGTAGGTCGAATCCGGAAAACCTGCGTCAATTACTATTTTACAATTGCAATTATTGTGATTGGCTAAATTTATTATTCTTGTTGCAGCAATGAATTGTAGCCAATAGTAAGCGAGTCTTAACCAATCAGAGGTGATTGCGATCGTGACGCTGTCAATCGAGCCCCTGATACAAGATAACATGAGTATACAACGCAGCTAATGTTGCGCAGCAGTGCTGAGTATTATCTATGACCAGTGGCGGCCTAGATTGCATCCAGGGCAACCGCCCAGGGTCTCGCTTTTGCAGGGGCATCGGCATCGCGCCCTAGCGCTAAAACCCAAGTAGAAAACTAATAGATAGGGAATTTAGGGATCCCCGAGTGCTATACTATATAGGCTACAGATTATATGAGGCGAACGAAATCGCGGGCAAAAGCTAGTTGACTAGTAAAGAGGAGACTGTGAGTGCATCCTTTTTTCTTTTAATGAATATGCAGGAAAGCGATGTTATAAAACCATAAAAAATTAAAACTGTAGGAGAAAAGCAAGAGGCATATTATGTGCGCTGTTTATATGTAGGTACAAGGAAGTAAAAAAATATAATTTATAGCTACACTTAAGTAATTACATGTTTAATTTTTTAGCTAACACAGTATGATTATTTATGATGGTGTTCAGATGCAACCATGCATAGATTCCTCGGTAATACAGCGGTAAGAAATAGTAAGTAATCAGTAATAGTCGTAGATTATTATTATTTAAAGTCATTCAGCTGTAAAACGTAACAACAGCTGCTAAATGCAGTTATTTTAAATTATAAAATAGAAATAATGGCACTTTCACCTAACAGGTGGGAATTTCAAGTTATAACTGCATTAATACCTAACTAATGATAATAAATAAGTAAATTTTTATTTGAAATAATGAACCGAGGATGAAAACCTATGATGTGTGATTAAATCGTAAAAAGAATAGAATTTATCAGTAACAAAGATGCGAACATACACGTAGTCTACGAATTTTTGTCTGCCACTAGTTGAGTTTTTTTTTTTTTTTAATTTTTAATCGACGCGTGGTGCAAACTTAGCTTGACCGTGTTATAAGTAGCTAAACTCTCTACTCTCTCTCTCTCTCTCTATAGCTCTATAAGAGCGACAAATTGCCAGAATTGCAAGCCAACTGAGATTAGAAGACAACAAGACGGATTTTCCAGGTTAACGAACTCACAATAGTCGTTACTATTAATTAATACAGTAAATAATAACACTAATATAACTTGTTATTACTTATAAGCGCCGGCGCAGATGACCTTTCATCCCCATTCATTCATCTTCCTGTGCCAAGTGACCTTTGCAAGTCAAACAACCCTCGACACCTGCTTTGCCTGCTAACAAGCGTCCATATTTTAGTAAAAACCTGTGCGCTATAAAATGCCAACAACCTATAAAGGGCGACAAACACTCTGTCTATATAATATTCGTATAATCGTCCCCGACACGCAACAGGTATTATGCACCCTCCTTGTTCTTAATTAGTAATAACCTTTAGGAAGTTATGTCATAAAAAAATCTATGATGCATAGTGCATATACTTAATATGAGCTTTTTCAATTCAATGATAAACTTTTTAGATTTTTAGTGTTCCTTACCTTACCTCAAAAGGAAAAGCGGAACCCTTATAGGATCACTTTGTTGTCTGTCTGTTTGTCTGTCAAGAAACCTAGAGGTTACTTCCCGTGGCCCTAGAATCATAAAATTTGGCAGGTATGTAGGTCTTATAGCAGACATGAGGGGAAAAAATCTGAAAACCGTGAATTTGTGGTTACATCACACGAAAAAAAATAAAATGTGTTCATGAACAAATAGGTATTGTTATTTTCAATTTTCAACTTGCTATACCAAGTGGGGTATCATATGAAAGGGCTTTACCAGTGGCCCTACCGCGGTTGTTTGACGGCTACAATGTCACGATCGCAATCATCTCTGATTGGTTAATGCTCGCTCACTATTGGCCACAATGCATTGTTGCAACAAGAATCGCACAAATTCAGCCAATCAGAACAATTTAGATTGTAATAATGATTGATGCAGGTTTTAGACAATCGCCCTACTGTACATTGTACCACCAGTGGAAGATGCATCCGACTATTCGTAAGCACTTGTAAAAGTTTATACGAATAAAAAAGATTTTCATTTTCATTTTCATTTTTTTCATTCTAAAACAGATAATTATTTATTTTTATGCATAACAGTTTTTGATTTATCGTGCAAAATGACGATAAATACGACTGTAGTACGGAACCCTCGGTGCGCGAGCCTGACTTGCACTTGGCCGGTTTTTTAGGTAAGTCGGCAGCGCAGTAGTTTCGTATCTTTTTATCACTTTTCGTACCTTTTCAGGACACGTATCGTTCATAGGATCACTTAATGATCTTGCCCTTGGAGGAATCACATACCTATCATCTGTGATCTGGATAACGCTTGGTGCCGGCAACATCAGCGTGACACCTTCATGCATAGTCAGTCAGTCAGTAACGCAGTTCTTTATAACTTTATAGAGACTTAAATAGAGACTTTCTTATATCTAAGTATTCACTATTATTCAATAATAATATTATGGAGTTCGATGGAGCGCGATGTGCATCGCTAGTCAAAGAGTAGGTACAGTTATTACAGCTCATGCATCACCATTGAAATGCTGATATATCCGATTACGGGCCTTTTTACGACATGTCTTACGACTAACTTATTAAAGTCTAATGTATTCTAATTTCTAATACTTAATGATTTAAATATCTCTTATAAGTTATAATAGAATAGGCTTGATACCCGCGACCTCGACGCGTGGATTTAAGTTTTTTAAAAATTCTATGGAAACTCTTCGATTTTTAGGATTCTGTACCTCAAAAGGATTTTGAGGTACAGAATCCTAAAAATTGACGTGTTTGGCAGCCTCTGCCTAATACCACTTCTTTGGCAATCGTCGGTTTCTAGCTGGCTAAATTAATACGGAATTTTGAAAAATCGTAAAACAAAAGTTGTTAGTTTAATTAATAATAACAATTACGTGCAATTAGCTTTCTGATATTTTTTATTTAACTTTGTATTACCCAACGGTAGCTGTAGGTTTGTTGTTACAGGAATCATTTGAACATAATTCGTGGTCATGCAACCTGCTACTTTGTAGAATAGTCAACTGTTTATCAGCAGTTATAATTTAACCAGACTAAGGGCCGGTTGTTTCAAACCATTGGTCTTCGTAAGATACGTTCGTTAAAATTTAACAGACGTAGACGAACTTTAACATCTGTTAATTTAAGTGTGTTGCTTCATTGTACAAAAAACTGTTCGTCATTGTTATTTTGGTTGCGAAACTAACCCTAAAAATTAACTTACTTCTCCGTATCCTTTTTTTTATTTCATTTTAAGTATATTAAATTATATACATCGTTATTAATATTGCTACTTCGCATTTTAAACACTTTTTCTTTCTTACAAATTCTCTTTCATCTTCAAAAAAACTACCATTAAAAGCTTTGAATTAAATTGATTCCATTATAATTTGTAAATAAAATATTTCGTTTGTAAGAAGTATGAAGTTACGAACTGATTTGACGATCACCAATGGCGCCAGCACCGGTTAACGTAAACGTAACTTTTTAACGAACGTTAGCGCTAATAGATGCTGAATCAACGCTTTTTCTTTACTTACGTTCGTTAGCGCCATATTTAAAGGTTACGTGTCCGTCAAAGTTTGTTGAAACAACCGGCCCATAGACAGTAATTATTTCAGCCAGACTATTATATTCAGTGCCAGAGCCTTCCAGAAATAATGTTTGATATCATAAGTTCAAGAGTAATGGTCGTAAAGTGAATCTTTTTGTAGGGTGACCACTTGGTTTCGTTTTACGGGTCAATGACAACATTACAATCACTAGAAGTGCGAAAGTAGGTTTGCTTGTTGGTTTGTCCTTCAATAAGATTGACTGTTGTTTTGCATGGATGTAACTAGTTAAAGACTTGACTACCTTTTGTCCCGGAAAATCAAAGAGTTCCCACGGCTGTGAAACTAAATTAATAGCAATGGGCATTGGGCATGGCACATAATTCGAAGAACCGATAGATATTTTAATCCCAAGGTGCTGGAATGGCGACCTCGCACTGGAAAGAGCAGCGTCTACCGCCCACTTGGCAATTAGGCGACATGACATGTGGCCTCAGTGCAAGACCGTGGCGTGTGGAAGTCCCTATGTCCAGTAGTCGACGCCTATCAGTTCATGCCAACGATGACGAACGTCATCCCATTTTCAACATGAAATGCTTGGCTACCCTGTGGTAGGAAGCGGTGCGTGAAGAAGGCGACGACCTGCCACGCGCGGGCGCGCGCGCATCCGTCGTGGAAAATGTAAGGTGCATGGCCGTGAGCCGTGGCTGGTGGGGGGAAGTGAGGCTTTGATCTGACCCGCCCTCCCGATCGCCCGCCCTCGTGGTACCCACGTAAAAGTGTAGAGGTAAAAGCTCCTTTGCAGCAAAAATCAATTATTGGATAGAAGCAGGCGTCACTTTGCGGAAGTCCATGATATGAGGAACCACAAGCTTAAATTCGCTATAACCCGCCAAAACAGACAAAACCACCATACACCAGTGGTAACTAGATGCTGTTGACGATTCAAAAATACTTGTAAAAGTTTAATTGAATAAAAAATATTTTTATTTTATTTTATTTTTTATTTTACAATGCATTGTGAAGTCTACTTATGAGTCAGATCCCTAATGTTGACAAATTCAGTGTTGACCCATTTTGAGCAGGTTTATATTTTGATGATAGGTTAGAAAATTAGGTTAGGCGGACACCACTAATCGGATAAAATTCCGAAGAAAGATAATAGAAATTGCGCCCGCCACGTGTGCTCGGATTTGTAAAATTCAGCCTGTGAGGGCCAGATCTAGGTTATTTTATAAAGGCTGAAAGGTTCTCTACGTATGCCCCCAACAGGTAGGTACGATCAGCGACTATGAAGTTTGGATCATCGTGGCAGGTACTTAACATGCGCAGAGCAACTTTCAGCTTCTATAAAGTAACGTAAGTCTGGACCTCACAAGCTGAATTTTACAAATCAGGGGACACGTGGCGGGCGCAGTTTTTGATATTATAATTGTAATATCATTATCCCCCTATATTTAATATTTCTGGCTCCGTACTTGGTAAGGTGCATGACATCCAGGGCACTGGGCAGGTGATAGAGCAACGAGCATGCCCGCGACACCACCTGCCCATAATAGGTATGAGAATCGCGTATAAGCTATATTAAAACCCTAACCTTTTCAGACATACGTAAAAACGCTCACTTATAACGGTTATAAGCTTATTTCATTTTTTGTGTTGTAAAAGCTAATTTTTCCCGCTCATAAATTTTATAACATGATAATATGAACAGGACGAAGTCGGATCACCCATCACGTTACTGACTTGGGGCAACGTTACTTACCCAGATTGGACTAGTTACACGTCTTCCAAACTTATCGACATCTGCTGCTTCTTCTTCTGTCCTTAGGCTGAAGTTGCAACATTACGGTCTACGCAGGTTCAGCCAAGGGCACAACCACCTAGTGACCTAAGTAGTGGGGGGTCTTCCAACGCTGCGTCTCCCGGTGCGAGGTCGCGATTCCAGCACCTTGAGACCCCAACGTTTATCCGTTTTACGAACTATGTGCCCTGCCCATCGCCACTTCAGCTTCGCAACCCGTTGAATATGTACTTTTACTAATATCTAAATATATAAAAGGAAAAGGTGACTGACTGATCTATCAACGCACAGCTCAAACTACTGGACGGATCGGGCTGAAATTTGGCATGCAGATAGCTATTATGACGTAGGCATCCGCCACGAAAGGATTTTTGAAAATTCAACCCCTCGCGGCGGTTATGCACTCATCCTTTCCTTCCTTTTTGTTTTGTATGGGAGTTTATGACATATTATGTCGTAGATAATCGCTGGTATTCTCACGGATGACGAATAGAACTTGGATGACGCAAGTGCAGTGCGTAATCGCCGTAAGGGGGTGAAGGGATTTGAAATTTGTGTTGTCCACGCGGACGATGTCGCGCGCATAAACTAGTAATTATCAATGATTTGCAAATAGTAGAACGTATCCACATAAACAAATGTAGCACTAACAACTAACACAGTAGTTACATTGTTCCTAGGTACTAATTAGCTAGTTAGATGTAATTAAAGTTTATAGTGGTTTGGTATCTTCCATTAGAGCGGTGGAGGCAGCGGAGCGATTAGCCTTGTCTTGCTTTCTTGCTGCGATCGCTATCGCTGCAGCCATGCTGTTTCGCGATTTATATGTGGCTCAGACTAAGAATCAAGGAGACTTGGCATTAAATAATAATACCTAGCAACCTAGGTGTATAGAAAAGCTCTGAAGAGACATAAACACAGTTTATTGTCTTTGTCATAGTTTGGGCACGTTGTAGTTTGTGCCCAACAAACCTTTGTGATAGTAATTTATTGCGAATATTACGAGTTTTAATTTAGTTTTCTGTTTTAAATTTAATATTGAAGGTGTGTAGAACTGTAGAAGCCATTTATGGTGCATTGCTGTGTAACAGTTGTAGCGAACGCAAATTATGAAACATAAACTTTCATACGTAAGTACGTCTTTTGTTAATTTATGCCTTTCGGATATACGCGTCTGACAAGTGTCAAAAACCACATCTCCATGGCTGCCATCATCATGAGGCATCCAGACTTATACAATGGATTGATTGTTATTTATATCTGGCGGGAATGGACTATGAGTCATATTTAATTGTTAACTATTTGAATCAACATATTTTGTGTCATGTTTAACATCTAGCTGATGTAATTGTTACGTTAATTATTTGTGACGTCACAGGAAGTATCATTTAGTTCAATCACTTTGCAATTTGTAAAATACTGGAAGTTAAATAATACCAACCTTTAAAATATGTCAGTTTTGCTGTCCTGTCAAATTAGTATAAAAAGCGTAGGTTTAATAAAAATGGCGGTCAATTGTGAGAATTAAGTCGAAGGCGCAAGCTATGCTTAAAAATACAGTGAAGTGAAATTGGAAACTGACTATTATTGAAGACCATCCCTATACTTCTGCAACACAAGTCTCTTCATTCTTAGTCTGAGATCTGTGGCGAAGAGTTCTTCCTAATATATACTCACCTACACAGAGATAAGATGTGTATAATGAACATGGTATAAGTTCCGCTCATGGTATAAGTCAGCGCAAATTGCAATTGCGCTGGAACCATGTCTTATTATCATCGAAATTACGTCATTTTGAAGTCAGCCGAAATAAAAATATACCATCAGCTCGAAACTTCAGTCTAGTGCTTGCGGCCACGCGTATTAGCAATTTGCGGGACTTATACAGATTAGGGTTGTTGCGGATGCAGATGCGAATATCTGTAACTCCCCTGTTGGGTACCATTGTACACTTTTTGATTGGTCAGTTAGCACAAGAAGATATCAACTAGCAAACACGCGCGAGGCACGCGCCACTTTCTTTGCAGGTCGTTACTTGTCGCAAATATGAATCCGCATCCGTTAAAGCTCCGCATTAATTGATGCGGATGTCTGAATTAATGCAAATATCCGTAACACCCCTGTCACAGATATTCTATTTCACGATGCTTAGCTTTGGTTGTAGTAGTGAGTCACGATAAACGTTAACGCATCTTATTACAGACTAGCTTATGCTCGCGACTTCGTCCGCGTGGACTACGCAAATTTCAAAGCCCTGTTTTACCCCGTTAGGGGTTGAATTTTCAAAAATCCTTTCTTAGCTGACGTCTACACTCTACGTCATAATAGCTATCTGCATTCAAAATTTCAGCATGATCCGTCCAGTAGTTTGAGCTTTTCCTTTTATATATTAAAAGACTTCAGTCAACAGCTTGCTTAAACCAGCGAAATCGATTGATATGCCTATATTAGGTCACAAAGTAAAATTTGTGATTTGTGATTAATTTTATAAATACGAGGATATAGGTAATATCAGTAAAAGTTTGTGAGTTATTTTAAAAATTTAATTGACTATCAAATAATACTTTAATTATTACATTATTCATATTGCATAACTGATCCCTATTAATAAAATAATAAAAGTATGCTAACTTATCTACTTATTGCCGACCTGTTTTTGAGGCTTGAACTTGACTACGTATTATCATTTGGAGCTGATAGCTGCAGTAAACGTTACAGTGCGACAAGGTTCTCTTGGCACTAGAATGACATTGACAGGGGGGCGCTGTTGGAGAACAAAGGCTTAGAATATTCAAAGTTTGAATATTCTAAGCCTTTGTTCTCCAACAGCGCCCCCCTTCAAACAATAACAAAGGGGATATATATCAGGGGTCATCTCCGTTTGGTCGGATCGACCAGACGGGGGTACGGGCCTCGAGGCTTTGCCTCCTTACCCGGGCGGGTAAAGGGGACACTTAACGGCAACGTTAGTTCCAATTTTCGCCACGCGCCAAGATAGCCTTGTCGCAACGTATGTGAGTGTACGAACTAAATGTCAACACGAAGACCATTTGTCATAGTGTCAATTTTAATGATCGGTTCGCTCGGTGGGGCGCTTTGAATAGCACAAAAAATAAACTGTCATTTTGCATGGCCCACCTTATCTAGTGTACTTGTATTATGTTCATATCTGTGTATTGTATGGAAGAGAAGTGACTACACTAGACAGTCCATTCCGAACAGAAAAATTTCAGGCTGCAAGTCGCCTTTGCTTTACATTGCCACCAACTTAACTGTTCATGTGACACTTGACAGCGTCGCTAGTGAAGAATTTGATATTGCTATTTACGAAATTCACCTAGAATAAGTGGAATTAAAATTCTTTCAACATAGCGAAGACTCAATGTAGCTTTTTTTTAAATTCATTATAGGCGCACGCTTGACCACGATCACACCTAATGGGTAGTGATGATGTGGCCTAAAATTGGACGCGTTTGCTTCGAAGGTGCCTATTCCCTCTTGTTTTAAAGATACCCGGATTATAATTGGCAGGAAACACTGATCTCGGAAGAGTATTCCAGAACCTAGCCATGCGTATAAGGAATAATGACGCAAAGCGTTTCGTACGCGTAGATGGAATGCTGACGTTAAAAATATTTATTGATTTAATGTTAAAAATTATATTGCAGTATAGCAATTCATGCGCGTGAATTTTGAAATGGCAGCTGACGCGGCTCTAGTTCCAATTTTGCCCACCTGAACAGATAAGTTGGTGGCACTATAACTTGATGACCAGTGTAATTTGACAGCGTCATAGGATATACCATGATTTTTGTTCGGAATGATCTATCTAGTGAGTAGTACAGAGATGTCGTTGGTCAAATACCACCAGTATGCCCCATAGGATTTCAATGATGTGCCGCCATGGTTCCAAATGGCTAGAGCCCAGAGCCAGGCTGAAATGAACTTAAAACATTATTTTTTAGTATTTTGCTGACAAAACAGTGCTTTAATATTTCTATCACCTAAAAGAATTAACTTAGAAGTAGAACTCTTAGTCATAAAAATGTTTATCATAATATAGGTATAAGTCCCGCAAATTGCTAATGCAGGTGGCCGCCATTTTAGTGACGCCAGCACTAGACTGAAGTTTCGAGCTGGTGGTATATTTTTACTTAAATATACCTCAAATGACGTCAAAATGACGTCATTTCGATGTTAATGGGACATGGTTCCAGCGCAATAGCAATTTGCGGGACTTATATACATATTGTTATTAGTACATAACAATGTACAAAAAACTAAAAAAAAAACCAGGTCGAAAAAATATATCCCAATTTGCGTGACCTTAACGATCCTTGTTCTTATGCAAGTCAATTTCTAAATCATTTCTTTTATATATACACACCCATACAACAGTGATCGCAAAACAAGTAATCCAATCTGAAGTTCCAACGTGACGGTTTGCGCAAGTCCTGCACTAAGAATGAAGAATACAAGCCTGGCTGAGATCCGTTTTTGCACAATGCGCAGTCATAATATGCCTAGTGTTCAGATTCAACTACTTGTTTTGCGCGCACTATACCTTCGAAATTCCTATAGTATACGACAGGTCAAAATGGCAGAGCCTCCGCGCTAACTTAGTGCGGGCGAGCGCAGGTGACGTGCGGGTGTGCGGGGCGTCCTCCCGCCTCATACCCCAATTACCATCTCGACCATAGTTATTATTTAAATGAAAAATGGCAATCTCTCTAAACGAACTTGCAGAATTCTATTCTGTAACGCTAATGCTAAGGTCGCATCTGCTACATTTATATCTTTTTCTCTTTTTATTCTTTTTGCCGGGTTCAAATCTATACCTTCTTCTGTATTTACCATCTGTTCAGATTCAGGTATAGGTTCTATATTTTCGTCTTCTCTTTTTATTCTTTCCAAAGGCATAAGTTCCATACTCTCTCCTACTGTATTTAATATTTGATCGGTTTTAGATTCTACACATTCTTCTGTATTCATCCCTTCTTCAGGTATATGTTTTATTTCTATATATTCATCTTGTTCTTTTACTATCGCAGAGGGCAGAAGTTCGATAGTGTCTTCTCTTATTCCTACAATCTGAGGGAGTATAAGTTCATCAAAGTCTTCTGTATTTATTAGCTGTTCAGGGACAAATTCTATATTCTTTTCTCCTATACCTATTAATCTGGGCATAGGTTCTGTAGTTTCTTCTTCTCTTTTTATTATCTGCGGTAAAGGTACGCCTTCAAAACTAGTAATTCCTGAAAATGGATCAACTGGTGTGTTGTCAAAGTTTTCTCCTAAATCCAAGCAAACCTCATTTTCAACTAAACCTGGAACTTTGGTATTGTCATTCGTAATGTTTTCTTCTTCAGAGGAATCGTCTTCGTCACTGCTTTCAGTCGTAGGATTAGTATTATCTTCTACTTCAGAATTGTCCTCATCTGTTGTTTCAGCGGTGTCACTTTCTGGACAAGCCGCGTTTGTGACATCAGTACTTTCACTGGATAAGTAACCTCCTGCATCAACCTCTTCAATGATTTCAACATCGTCATTGTCAGAGTTGGCTTGGGTTCCCTGTAATAACAATATTGCACGTATTCAACACAAGATTGAGCTTGTTTTTAGGGTTCCGTACCTTAAAAGGAAAAACGGAACCCTTATAGGATCACTTTGTTGTCTGTCTGTCAAGAAACCTACAGGCTACTTCCCGTTGACCTAGAATTATGAAATTTGGCAGGTAGGTAGATCTTATAGTTGACATTCGGGGAAAAATCTGAAAACCGTGAATTTGTGGTTACATCACACAAAAAAATTAAATTGTGGTCATGAACTAATATAATTAGTATTTTCAATTTTCTAAGTAAGATAACTATATCAAGTGGGGTATCATATAAAAGGTCTTCACTTGTGCATTCTAAAACAGATTTTTATTTACTTTTCTGTATCATAGTTTTAGAATTATCCTGCAAAATGTCGAAAAAATACAACTGAAGTACGGAACCCTTATTGCGCGAGCCTGACTCGCACTTGGCCGGTTTTTTTTCTTTTTAATTTAAGTGGGCGGATCAACGAATTCCTGAAAGGCCGGCAACGCATTGGTAGCTCCTCTCCTAATCACTTAACATCAGATGACTCTTAAAATAGCGTGAAGACCGCGATCTTATCTGTGTGATTTTAGGTTTTCCGAGATGTAGTAGAAAAAAAAACAACCACTCTTCAGTCACTTCAGTCACCGATATAAAATCAAAGGTTCCCACGATATTTTTAAAAACCTATAAATCGACATTTAGGTTATTAGCTTTAAACAATAAAGATCTGTATAATTCAATTTGGGAAATTCCCCCCTTAAGGGTGGTAAAATAGGGGGGCAATGTTTTTATAGAAAAGTTTGAACAATTGTTATTTTTACTTGAAGTTTGAAATGTAGGCTTTTCTAGGGGGTAGGTATCAGATAAGAAAGGATCAACTAAATTCCCCCCTAAGGGAGTAAAATGGGGGTGGAAGGGTTATATGAAAATCCTATGTTTTTGAAGTTAGAGATTTGAAAATTGGCATTTAGGTATTCTGGGTTCCGTGTCTTAAGGTGAGACTGGAGTGGGTAGGTAAGTGAGGCCTTTTGCAGCGGGAAAATTTCAGATCTCATGAGAAACCAGTACGCGGACGAAGTCGCGGGCATCTGCTAGTATTATTATAAATCCGAAAGTGTGTCTGTCTATCTGCTAACTTTTCACGGCCGTTGCGTTTAACCGATTTTGGGGAAATTTGGTACATAGACAGCTTATACTTTTCATCCCGGAAAATCAAAGAGTTCCCACTGGATTTTTAACAAAACCTATATCCACGCGAACGAAGTGGCGGGCATCGTCTAGTGTTTAAAAATTAAATAATAATAAAAGTTTATGTATATTTACCAATAGATCCTTCTCATGAGTTTTAAGGTGTTTTTGTAAAAAGTCCGAAGTAATGAATCTTTTCCGACAAATATGACAATGGAAAAATATCGCTTTATTGCGTAATCGCAGGTGCATGTGACGATCCAATTCGTCTCTGCGACCAAATCTGTAACATATAAATAGAAAACGATAAATTAATACAAGTTAGACTGGGGGCACACGATGCGTTGCGGAGCCGCACCGCAAAGATTTCACCGTATCAGCGGGCACACGAGCGGTGCGGCGCCGCAACGTTGTTATGTCGCAGCGGCGCCGTAGCAGCGTTGGACAGTTTCCTTCCTTGTGACCCATAAACTGAGCGGTGCCGCTCCGACGTCGCAGCGCATTCACCCCTCCCCGCCTCGTCTCGGTGGTTGCAAGTCCAGTGCGGCGCCGAAGCGCATCGTGTGACATGCCACAGATATTTCTATGTAGGACGACGCAGCGACACCGCTCCGGTGCCGCACCGCCGCTGCAACGCATCGTGTGCCCCCGCTCTTAGGATGATTTTATTTTAGTCACCTTCAAGCACTCGCGAGAGCGCTGCATACAAACGAAGTTTGATTCCAATAATGGACTGCTGGAGCAGTCATTGTGTAGATCGAGTGTGTAGCATTCACCATAGAGTTGTCACAGCGGATTACAATTTTGTATAGAACCAGGCGTTACATTGCGGAAGTCCGTGATATACAAAGATCAATGCACGATTGCAAAGATCTTTGCAATTGTGCATTGCAAGGTCTACATCTCCTGAGGATGCTCCGGTGTCGGGGCGAAACGTGCGTCGAGTGTGTTTGGGATTTGTGTGGTGCTGCGTGGTGGTGGTGCGTATTGCTTGCCTGGTGGCTGCTTCTTCCTGCATGTTTAGCAGTGGGAGGGCGGGCGGAGCATTTCGCATGCTGCATGTTGCACCATACAGATTCGACCTGTTTCAGCGGATTATAGCAAATTAAGCTTTTCGTTCATTGTACAGCGGATTACCTTTTTCCACAATCGGATGGGCAAATGTAGGGCACATGTCCAGTGGGTTTTCTGACATTGCCATCCAAATGAGACGCTTTGGTAGAACTGTCTCCGGAGTCATCGCATTTCTGAATTTTACTACCATCCACCCTGCGCTTAGTTCTGCAAAACATAAAAAACCGATCAAGTACGAGTCGGACTTGCACACGAACAGTTCCGTACCATCGCACAAGAAATTACACTAATTTTTTTGCGATGTTAAGTTACGGTTATCGGATTTTCTCTTTTATAAGACATTTCTACCTGCCAAATTCCATGATTTTAGGTCAACGGGAAGTACCCTATAGGTTTTCTTGACAATCAGACAGACAACGTAGTGATCCTATAAGGGTTTTTCCCATTTGAGGTACAGAACCCTAAACAGATAATAGACAACCGACGCAGAAACGAGTACAAGGTACAGCACCCGGCAGGAAATATTGTACATCGACCTTTAGAAATAGATAGCGGTTTCGTAGAGCGTTGTCTCTATCGTTGAGACCGACAAAACGCTCCACAAAGCCGAAATCTCATTTTAAAGGTTGATATACAAAATTTTTCCAGCTGCTGTACAAAAGAGTCGAAATAACATAAAATAAAATCGAAACTTACTCATCCAAATAATTACTAGATTGGCGGTTAAGTCTTCTTCTAGAGTTTTTCAAATCACTTGTAGAAGTGCCAAAATCCCGGGTAGTATTAGCAAAGTCAGGTGGAATGTTTGCGACTGGCACTTTTGGAACAATGTTTCCTATGACTGGTATGATATTTGCAAGCATAGATGCACTTTTGTTAGCCCAAGGCTTAGTAATTGCACCATTTTTCCCAACGAGCTTAGTATTTACGTATTTTCTTACACCAGGTATTTTATTTTCATCATAGGGTATCATGTTCCCCGCAACAGGTCTAACATTTGCAACATTCGGTGTATTGTTTCCCACAACAGGTATAACATTTGCATGATTCGGTGTAACGTTGCTCACAACAGGTATAACATTTGCAAGACTCGGTGTAATGTTTCGCACAATAGGTATAACATTTGCATGATTAGGTGTAATGTTACGCACAATAGGTATAACATTTGCATGATTAGGTGTAATGTTACGCACAATAGGTATAACATTTGCTTGAATAGATGTAGTATTTCCAATTTGAGGCATATTGTTTTCAACATTAGAAGCATTCTTTCTGAGATCAGATATAAGGTTTCGAGCATAAGACATTGCGACTTTCGCTTTGGACATATCATGTTGAGTAAAAGATGATGGAGAATTCGCTACAGTTATATTATTTGTGAAATTAGATGCAGCGTTTTGGGTTAATAGCTGAAAGAGCTTATTATCTTGGGGATCAGAAGTGGAGTTTTCTGCTTTAGGCTTAGTTTTAACAATATAGAACGTAGGGTTTTCGGAATTCAGCATAACTTCCTCTGTAATTATAAGATATGTATTTTTCGGATCATCAACTGTATTGTTTGTATTAGATACAGATTGGTTTTCATATAATGTAGTATCATTAGAATTAGATGCAAAATCTTCTACTTTCGAATCAGAAGTTACAGCATTAAATACTTTGCTAGTTTTGTTGCGATTCAGAATATTTTTGGAACCGTTTTTATTTGTCTTCTTCACGGCGGCTCTTTGATCTTCAATTTTTGAAACCTGTGGAACCACGTTTTCGCAATCACTGGATTCTTTAACAATGGTGACATCTTTGCTTTCTTTGTCTTCGTCTAATGCTTCCTATTCGACGGAAAATAAAATTATATTACTATTTTACATATATTTTTCATAATTACAAGTCGATATGCCATCAAATAAAAAGAATTCTAACCGTGAACCTGTGCTGTGAATCATTTATCGATCTATTTGGTGAAAAAAAATGGGGGGAAAACATGTGGCGGGAGTATCTTTTCCACCGTGCATTGGTTCGTCAGTCAACCTTTCACATCCGGCGTGGAGACGAAAGGTTAAAAGGTTTTCTTGTGAGGTTTCTTAGACAGTTTTTGGAGAAAAACTACCGTTTAGTTAATAATTACCCCCACAGTTTTTAGGAACTACCATGGCTATGGGCTCCTACCTTATGCGTGTTTTGATACGAACTTGAAAAGTTCCATCTTTTTGGTATAAGTCCCGCAAATTGCTAATGCGCGTGGCCGCCATGTTAGTGACATCAGCACTAGACTGAAGTTACGAGCCAATGGTACATTTTTACTTAAATATACGTCAAATGACGTTAAAATGACGTCATTTCGATGTTAATGAGACATGTTTCTAGCGCAATAGCAGTTTGCGGGTCTTATACGGAACCGTAATAAAATGGATGTACCTCTTTTTTCCAGTTTGTGTGTGTATGTAGAAAGTGGGTTTTCACAAGTTCAAACGATTCAAATCGCGCATCACATTTTGTACATTTTTGTAATTTGTCGTCATTGTCATCAACGTCATGAGTTTTTTTGTGGCTTTCTAATTCACCAGAAGTCTTGAAGCTGCAATAGAAAAACAAATTAAATTGGAAATTGGGACTTAGAAGACTACCATTCAAGTAAAAATATATAGAAATCCCGACTAATATTATAAAGACGAAAGTTGTGTGTGTGTGTGTGTGTGTGTGTGTGTGTGTGTGTGTGTGTGTGTGTGTTTGTTACTCCTTCACGCAAAAACTACTGGACGGATTTGGCTGAAATTTGGAATGAATAGATTATACCCTGGATTAACATATAGGCTATCTCTTTTTTAAAAAAATTGCTTAGAATAGTATTTTCACCAACCATTTCCCACAATCTTCCCAATTACATTCAAAAACTATTTCAACTTTTTGAGTTTTCAACTTGGGTTTGTCAAAAAAACTTTCAAAACCGTCGCTTGAATCTTCATTTTCACTAACGTCGGGCGTAAAAGACAATGATGTCAAATCATTAGCTCCGGATGTGGATTCTTTATCAATGGGAATATTCGTCTGTTTGTTATCTGCCGATGAATCCTGAAATGAAGAGCAATCATATCACACTGAAACGTTAACACAATACGCGGCAGAAAGTAATGTACCTTTAGAAGGAGATAGCGGATTTGTAGAGCATTGTCTCTGTCGTCGAGATCGACAAAACGTCATATGGGTATAAGTGACAGAGACACCGCTCTACAAAGCCGAAATGTCATTCTAAAGGCCGATGTACATTATTTTCATACATTAAAGTTTGCTAAATTTTACTTTACTCGCTTACAACTATTACTAAGTACTTACGTCCTTCTTCCATTTTGTGTGCGTCAGTAAGAAATGACTTTTTATATCTTCAAATTTATTAAATCCTTTCTCACATTTTGTGCACTTGTGTGGTGCCCTGTCGTAGTGTATCCTTTTTTTGTGTGCTTTTGCAGCTTGAGCAGATTTAAAGCTGAAACATCATCGATATAAATGACAAGATATGGTCAAGCGAAAAAATAATGTCACGGTTTAGAAACCAAACGAATCAGCGCCATCTCTTAGATACTAATGAACGACCCGTTTGAAATCCAAACGTCACTGAGGTTGCATTGGTGCATGCTTCAGTGAGTCGGTACCATTTTGTTTGTTCAATAACCCTATCCATACGAAGTAATATATAAGTCAATGTGAAACATGAATTTAGAATTTTAGTAGCTTATGCCCGCGACTTCATCCGCGTGGACTCCACCGAACCCATGTTTTACTCACTCAGGGATTGAATTTCAAAAATCCTTTCTTAGCAGATGCCTACGTCATTATAACTTTCTGTATGCCCAGCACGATCCGTCCAGTGGTTTGAGCTGTGCGTTGATAGATCAGTCATTCATTCAGTCAGTCAGCTTTTCCTTTTATATATTATACTAGCTGATGCCCGCGACTTCGTACGCTTGGATTGAGGTTTTTAAAAATCCTGTGGGAACTCTTCAATTTTCTGGGATATAAAGTAGCCTAAGTCCTTCCCCGGGATGTAAGCTATCTCTGTACCAAATTTCGTCAAAATCGGTTGAACAGTTGAGCCGTGAAAAGCTAGCAGAAAGACAGACAGACAGGCAGGCAGACACACTTTCGCATTTATAATATTAGTATGGATTATATTATATTATATAGATTACGATCGCAAATCAGTCTTTTTAAAGTGTACCTATGTCTTCAGTTTACAATATGCGCGAGTGTGTTTGTTTGTTTGCTTTATTTTAATAGCTTGACAAAAAATTACCCCCATAATTTTATTATCATATTATTTTAATATAAAAATTTTAATATTCATTATAATTTTTAATGTTTTAATTGGAGCTATTGGAGGATTTAATCAAACTTCTTTACGAAAATTAATAGCATTTTCTTCCATTAATAATTTAGGATGAATATTATCAGCATTATTAATTAGAGAAAATTTATGAATAATTTATTTTTTTCTTTATTCTTTTTTAATTAGAATTATGTTTTTTATTTTATATATTAAATATTTTTATATCAATCAAATATTTAATTTTAATATATATTTTTCCATTAAATTTTCAATTATAATTAATTTCTTGTCATTAGGAGGATTACCTCCATTCTTAGGTTACTTCCCTAAATGATTAATTATTAATTATTTAATTTTAAATAAATTTTATATTATTTCTTTTTTCTTTATTATAATAAGATTAATTATATTAATTTTTTATATTCGAATTATTTATTCTTCATATATATTTTTTTCTTTCAAATTTAAATGATTTAAATTTTTTATTAAAATTTGACTCCGGGAGTTCCCAAGAGATTTCTAAAAACATGATTCCACGACGACGAATTTGCTAGCATCATCTAGTATACCCATACTGTAATTTTATAAGTTACTACCAAGCCGTTGAATTTTTGAGTACCATTATCTGTAGATATCAGCAAGTAGTCATTATTTCAGACTCTTTACGGTTACTGGGCTCTAGTTTGAAGCCCACGGGAAACCTAAATCCATGCGGACGAAGTCGCGGGATCATCTAGTGTTGATATCTTATAGAGTAGTGTACAGTAGTCATACCTAGTCTACCAACCTTTTACCACAATTTTCCCAATCACATATTGAAGGCACTCTTTCTTCATGAACATGGTTCAAATGCAAATCCAGCGAAGTTTGGTCGAGAAAATGTGTATCACAGCCATCACGCGGGCATTTTAAGCATAAGCTTTTGTCTCTGTAAACAAAAATATAATGCATTGTAAATACCGCTCTTGCACAAAAGGGTATTTTACCCATTTTTGAAAAGTCTTAAGGGACCGGTGATCTGCGCTCGTAAGTCCAACTCGAGACGCATGCAAAACTTGGCCGGTTATTTTTATCTCTTTTTGGCTGACGCAGGGGCGCGGGGTACGCGGGTGAGCTAGGTATGATAGAAATAAAAAAACAAGGATTTCAGAGTAAATAGGTTGCATATTTTGTTATGTTCATCGACGGACGTCATTGAGTTTGACACAATAATAGCACCTTTAAAATTATAGAGACCTAATTCAAAATTTCAGGATTTCTAGTTTGAGTGACAAAATGACTTTGGATGACCATTTTCATCGACTCATACTTCAGAGGTGGTCCCATTTTAGTTTGGTGAAGATCTGAAGTATATCTTCGGAGATGCAGCACAGAACTCCTCAATGGATACGAGTGAATTGCTTGCGATCAGTGTAATAGTAAACAGTATGTTTTTAACCAGGCATAACATATTTTAATAAAAAGGGGCCACTAAAAATTGTGATATAAAAAAATAAAAACAGACTTATAACCACAACCACCAAAAAGTAATTTAATTTATTACCGAATATATTATGTATACAAAAGTTAATGTAGGTAGTTCTATAATAATATTTTTTGGAGTCGTAAACGTAAAATCCACTCAGGCGATCCTTTACTTTTCCAATATCAATAAATGATAATATTATAAAACAATAATAAACGGTATGTTATGAAACTAATTTTTGCCATGTTGCCATGCAATAATTCGCATAGAGCTAATTGGTACAAAATTTGGGAACACCATTATAAATGAATTATGAAAAGTCCTCATCAATCCCACATTTGCAAAAAAAAAATTCAAGGTCAAAGTTCACAAAAATGGGTTTTTTTGCATTTTCTAGCTAAACGGTAAATTTTATCATGAAATAGGTCTCTTTCTCGCTCATTCCGTTTGCTATTACTCAAACTATTCTGGACTGAGTGTCTGTAAATTGAAAAATATAATATGTTCAGATCACGGAAAATTAAAGTTGTAGATAAATGTAATATTATGTGATTTATAGCTACCTAAAATGTCCTTTCTTTTTAAAATTGTTTGCTAGAGATTTTTTCCTTTTGACACGACCATAGATTTTATTTTTGACAGTTCTAGCCATTATAAGTACCAAGTGAGTCGAGAGCTGAAAGTAATGTTGCTAGGTATTAGTATGAAAGTTAAATAAAATAAAACAGTTAAATAAAAATATTTCAATCGAAATATTACATGATATTAATTAAGGGGCCTGAAATATAAGTATCAGGAAGTTTCCTACAAAAAAAGGAAAAAAAATGAAAATTATTTTATAATATAATAATATAATATTCAGTCATTGGATAAAAGAGCGTACGAAAAGATAAATATTAAGCGAATCAGACTCGCATACAGGCAGACCCCTTGTCCATACCATCGTACAAGATTATCTAGATATATACTTTTTAACTATTTTAATTTACATAAGGCTATTTTGAAATTTTTATTTTATTAATAGTGGTAATAGAAATACACACTCCATGAAAATTTTCACTCTCTACCTATTACGGTTCATGAGGTAAAACCCACTGACGGACAGACGGACGAACAGCGGAGGATTACTAATGGGGTCCCGCGTAGGCATCCTTCGGGTACGGAACCCTAAAATTTTAAAATTTCGAGCCTCAATAGCTCAACCGGTAAAGGAGTGGACTGAAAACCGAAAGGTCAACGGTTCAAACCCCGCCCGTTGCACTATAATTGTCGTACCTACTCCTAGCACAAGCCTGACGCTTAGTTGGAGAGGAAAGGGGAATATTAGTCATTATTTTGTCCTCTTTAAACTCTTCTTTAAAATAGGAATATTTGTAAATTTTTTCGTAGTTAAAATAATAATATACCAGAATTGAAAGAGAAATATTGTGTTCACTATGCTACGTATGATGAGATTTTGCATCTCAAACACTTTCGCGTTAAAGTAAAATGAACCATAATCACTTTGTTTTAAAGTTCAAGTTCATCTACTGCCAACGCTCCATGAAATTAAAATCAGTGGTACTGATTTTTTTAAGTTCATTTTATTCTGACGTTGTTGTGTATTGACGCTCGAATCCTATCAATCGAATCAAATCAAGCACACTGAATAATCAGTATTCAGTGTGCTAAGTATGAGGTTTTACCTTATTTATCAATTCTTACTAAACAACTATTATCAAGTCGGGTAAGTACACGTGAAAGATTTAAATAACAATTTTAAAATACTTACCTTGTAAGGTTTAAAATTTAAATCCAATATCAAACTAAGGTCAGAATGTTATTTTCACTCACACTTTAAACACTTTCCATATATATTATATTACTAGCTGATGCCCACGGCTTCGCCCGCGTGGATTTATGTTTTTGAAAATCGTGTGGGAATTTTATATTTCGGTGCGCGAGTCTTTCTCGCACTTGGCAGGTTTTATTTTTGTTACAATCGTTACATCTGAAGCACTACGGTCTCCACTATTTCCTAACATATCGAGAATCAGGCGTACGGGTTCTTAAAAGAAAATCAGGAGTGAGTACATATATGTATTGTACATTACTAAAATAAAATAAAATAAAATAAATAAAATTACTGAAAAAAGTGGCTTATATCTATCTAATAGCGAAGTCCCAATTTTCGATATTATAACGATACTATAGTGATTTACACCGATGTCGATATTTAGACTATACAATGATTATTTTTATTTATAAAATCGTGTGATTGTAGGTATTATTTTTTATTGTTGCAGCAGGGTTGAGATGATTTGGGCTACCAACCAGGTACCAGGTACCAGGGCTCACCTCAAAGGTGTCCTTTCAGAAAAATTATGAAACATCATGAATATATAGAAAAATTACTGGAGTACCCCAAAGGTTCTCAATCATAGAGGCATGTTCCCAAACTAACAAGGTAACCTTGGGCCCTTTGGTGAACCGATGAAAAAAATGGGCACTGAATACAAATTAATAAGTATATATAAGTAGGTATAAGTACTATAATAATATTACTTAAAACCTTGGACCATTTGTGGAACCCTCCCATCAAACAAAAAATAAATTTCTCTATAAAAATATTAAAAAAAATTTTTTTTTGAAGATCTTTAATAGGCATCGGCGTGAGGAAAATTTCCAGTGTAGCTCTTCCGGCTTTTCTGTCCTCTGTGCATAGTATAAAAGAGCTTAGCTCTCAAATTCTCAAATCCAATTCATCATTGACCTATGCCGCAGAGGCCCTAGAGAGTTGGAAGGTCAGATGTCCCAATGTCGACATCCCGAAGGAACGTACTACACAAAAACTTTGGGATTTGCCATTGGTTCAACTGACACATACGAATTTGGTTCAAAATCTTACAAGTGACAGAGATCGTGCCAGGCTTCTAGCATTATCCGAAAAGGAATCTGGGTATTGGCTGCATGCCTTGCCATCAAAAAATCTCGGCACACTTTTAGATAACGAAAGTTTTCGTGTGGCTCTAGGTCTCAGATTGGGAACACCACTGTGCCATCAGCACAGATGTCCGTGTGGAAAAGAGGTTGATAAATTTGGAATCCACGGACTCTCTTGCCAAAGGAGCTCCGGTAGGCTGTTTAGGCATGGCTCTCTTAACGATACAATTAAAAGAGCTCTTGCCACCATAAATATTCCTGCGCTCATTGAGCCGGCAGGGATTAGTCGGGATGATGGCAAGAGACCTGATGGATTGACGCTGGTTCCCTGGGAACGGGGACGGGCGCTAATGTGGGACGCAACTTGCGTTGACACATTGGCCCCGTGTCATATCAGGAAGACAGCATCAAGACCGGGAGCCGCAGCAGAAACAGCTGAAAACGGCAAGCGGCGCAAGTATGCCTCTCTTATAGAGAGTTACATTTTTGTGCCGTTTGCCGTGGAGACCCTGGGGCCATGGAGTCTTAGTGCTAAAAATTTTTTACGAGACATTTCACCGCGATTAATAGCCTCAACTGGTGACAGAAGGGCTGGCTCATTTTTTGCGCAGCGGATCAGCCTGGCTGTCCAGCGCGGAAATGCAGCCAGTATTCTTGGCACCATTCCACGCGGTCATGATTTATATAGTAATTAGATAAGGCTAGCCTTAAGTTTTATTGTATTAAAAAAAAAATAGTAAAAAAAAAAAAAAAAAAAAATAGGTAGAACAATATGATTATACACGCTATACATTGCGGGTTTGAAAAATACTAAACTCACTAAAACTACAAAATAAGGCAAATGGTTACTGGTTTTGGATTTGTTTAGGTAGGTAGTATAACAATAACGCTAACATACGCTTTATTACAGTGAACTTGTACACAATCTTTAAACTAAACTAAATTAACAGGTCTAAATCTAGTGCTGTCCTTTTCCGCAAGGAACATTATGAAAGGGATAGCAATAGATTTAGACGTGCCATTTTAGTTTAGTTTAGAGATTGTGTACAACGGAATTAGCCACATTGTCCGCATTTTCAAAGCAAACTTGCATGAAACTTTAGTGGCACCCACGCAATATACTAGTAATAGTAATACCTACCTAGTAACTTACCTACCTAGTACACTTTTAGGGTGAGATCTATAGACCGCACTCTGGCATTGCTTAGACTTAAGACAGACAGAGCTATATCTCTATTCTCTCATATAAATCTGTCTCGTTTTAACTCAATCTTAAGTCTGAGCAAAGTCAAAGTGCGCTCTATAGATCTCAACCTAGACATATTCTATAGTCCAGTTATTATCTCGGTGCAGACTCGGTCATAAATCATAAATGGATTAGGGATGTGCGCTAGTGGCGCGCGCGCAAGGCCGCCGTTATCGATGTCTCTGTTGAACATTGGCAAAAATGTATGGAGCATGCAGTATTGCTCCAAGATGAAGACTTGAGAAAAGCACATTTATGCGAAGAGTTCATCATTCATGTGGATGATGATGACGATTACGATGAGTCAGACATAGAATTTTAATTTTGTGTTTTTAGTTTTATATATACCTACGTTTATATGTTTCTATATTTAATATGCTATATTGTAATTTTATTGGTAAAAAAAACCTAAAAAAAAAATATCTTTTTATTTCTATCACCCATTTATAAAGATACAAAAAAACACAACTATCGATATTACGCATCGACTGCAGTAATGCACAGCCGTGAGCCGTGCCATATGCCCCGTGAGTGGGAAAGAGAGCGAAACACTCGAATGATTTATGACCAAGTCTGCACCCAGATAATAACTGGACTATATACACTTGCACTACTTTAATAAGCAATGGAAATCTACTTACTTAGATGGTACTGTACACGGTGCTAAGTAGATCTGTCGTTTTTTAGGAAAACGACGTATTTTTCTTTTAGCATTCAGATATAAACGAGATTTCTTCCCCCGTCTATAATCCATTACAGATGACAAACGGTTTAACTGAAACATAAAATAAAATTATTAAGTAGGCAGATACAGAGTGTGGGTATCTATTAATTACCTACAGTTCAGGTAATAAAGCATACGTGCGTTTTCATTAAAGATGATATTATAAAATAAATGAAATGGTTACTAATAAAATATTGACAAAATTATACTTGCCTACGATTTTTCTTCAGTCGACGAAATAATTACAGCAAATCCGATCGATACACAAGCCGAGTCAAAACAACGAAGCAAAAAATCAAGTCCATTAACAATAACCAAGTCAAACAATAATAAGAGCGGGTAGGGTAGGTAAGTGTAGGGCAGCAGAATAACGCACGCTCACTACACTGCTACATTATCAAAAAGTGTACATACCGTCCTACCGACCTACCGTCTTTTTTGGCAAACAACAATGTTCTTATCGACAGATTACAGATACCTATTTACAGATTACAGATTGATACATAGATTACATGCATCATGCTCATTTTTTGTGATGTGTAGGTACCTATGTAAAACATGTGAACTCCTCTCGTATTTACTTTATTTTTAAAGAGCAGAATGGCTTGAAGGGTAAATTTTGAATAGTGCTTCCTCCACCAAGCAACCGACCGGTCTACCACTTTAGAGGCACCGACATAGCATAAGAGATAACAGTTGTCCTACATGAAATACCAAATTATATTTGATTTGATATTATTTGAATGATGCGGCCAGCGACTAGAATCCATCTCAAGATATTTACACGACTATACGTGTGTTAATATCAGAAAGATTTGAAGAGAGAAGAGATTGAAGGGAAGAAAGACAAGGCCATTTACAGGCCTCCCACATAACCACCGTCCACCGACCAGAGATTATTTTTCACTTACTTTGTATAAATTCAATTTGCAATTTTATGTTAAACAATTATTTTAAAAACAAACTCATAAACCCACGCCTCACGCCACTCACAAGAGAAACAAATTCAAATCAAAGCAAGCAAATCACAACAAAATGCCATTTTTACTGGTCTGTGGCCATTTTGTTGGTTGTGATTTTTGACAGCTAAGCTAAATTTTTTTAACTGGTTTTACGGCTCTGGGTTCTAGCTAGGGATGGCGATTCTTTACGAAAAAGATCGATTTTTAAATCGATTCGAATCGTAGTCTAATGAATCGATTCACGAAAAAATCGAGGCCTACAACATCGATTCTTAAAAATCGATCTTTTTTTCAAGTTTGCGTTTACAATGTAAATTTGTATCAATTTTACTAAAAACAAGATTAATATTGCAATTAACGATATCTTATCAATAAAATCAGGGAATTCAAAAATAACAATTATTTTTATTACCGTATCAAACTATAAGATCAACTATAAAAAAAAATAAGTATTTATATACTATAATTATATAATTTGATGCTTTGAGGTTAAATAGATAATTGGACATAAAGTAATCGTGAATGAAGTATGAACACTTCCATCAATAAGAATTCCACATATTACTTATTAGTTATTTCAATGCTGATTATTCCTGTGTAAAAGTAAATTTAAATGATAATCACAACTAACAGAACAAACTGAAAATAATAGCATCAAAGTAAAAAATAAGAAGCACTTTACTTATTTACTTACCTACTCTCAATTAGTTATTATTTCGCATCAAACACTACATGAAAATCTGATGAAAATCAATCATGAAAATACTTATATTACGCTAATAACAGTATTCATTAAACGACAACAACAAATGAATAATGCAATATCAATCGCTGACTTCTGTCAAACTATTCTTCCTTGTTCCTTCCCTTAGAGTCGTAGATAGAGTAATAAAGATAGATGTAGGAACGTTTGCTTTCTCATTCACACTAAAAAGAGAGCACAGATAAAGTTACTAATGTGATAAACAGAGACGCAGCTAACCTATTTTTTGTTCCTTATCGTGTGACTGGTTTTTTTCAAGAATACATGCAACTTCCATACAAGGCATGCAAAGAATATCGGCAAAGTTCATACAACATTTTACCTTGAAATAATCAACTAAATGCAAATAATTTTATGGTTTATACCAAAACAGAAAAAATCGAATGTCGATTTTCAAGGGTGATATATCGATTCAGTGAATCGTCACAGTACTTCATATCGATTTAAAAAATCGATATTTTCTGCTTGAAATCGATTCTTCGATTAATCGATCTCAGATCGCCATCCCTAGTTCTAGCCTTTTTTGAGACTAGCTAAAGCTAACAAAATTATACTTTAGAGCTTTTTAGAGGCTTGCTAGAATATGTTTCTTGGTTAGAGAACCACAAAGTACATTGGAAATTGGGTATGAGAACCATAGAAGACAGAGGTGGACTAACCGGTCGATTCAAAATGCATTGCACAGACCAGTAATCTGAAATAAATGCATTGTGCCCTTAGATATGATTGTGCCTGGCAATGCATGACGTGATTTATTTATAATACTATTCATGTACTATTCCGAAGAAAATATAAAAAAAATTAGACCTTTATACTTTGACGTAAGTTTTTTATGATTGCACGTTATCTCCCAAAGCCACCATAATCAAAACAAACGTTCCTCCCCTTTTCCTTCCAGTGTTGGGGACAATACGCAGAGAAATATCAGCTTTTATTTAATTAGTCTATGGCTTTTATAAAATAACGAAGGTTCTGGCACGCGCTGGGTTTTAGTCCATAACTCCTACAGAAATTCACTTCTCTTCTCTACCTATAGCGTAGGCTCGCGCTACGAAAGCAATTTGAGAAATCATAACGTAGACTCGCGCTACGAAAGCAATTTGAGAGATCCAAAACGAAATCCACGCGGACGAAGTCGCGGGATTCGACCAGTTAGCGATAAATAAAGACGGTGTAAAATATAAAATGTTTTTATTAACTGTCTCAACAATATTTTATTTACAATTTACAATCAACAACTTAGGTACAAACTTAATTATTATAATATTTACAGTTTCGTGCAAGCCTACCTTGGACCCACTAAGTGCTTCGATGTGCTTTATGTAACTAACAATTTATGAAAATGAAAGTTTGTAGTAACTAAGGCAGTTGTCCCACCGTCGTCGACGGAAGCGACTAGCTATCGACTATTTTCTCGCTCAAGAAACGTACAATCGATGTATGATTCCATGCCAATGAAATAGATAACGCTTTATCGCTTCACGTTGCTCGAAATCGTTTCCAGTTTTATGCTCAACTCGTTTCTCGTAAAGGTCCAAACGCACTTACGCTACGCTGCACGAAGCGGCAGGTTAGCCCTTGACTGTAATCTCACCTGGTGGTAAGTGATGATGTAGTCTAAGATGGAAGCGGGCTAACCTGGAAGGGTTATGGCAGGTTTATTAAACCCATGCCCCTTTGGTTTCTACACGGCATCGTACCGGAGCGCTAAATCGTTTGGCGGCACAGCTTTGCCGAGGCCTCCCACCAGACCAGACCAGAAATTTAGAAATTATGAAATTCTAAGTCCCTGCCAGGAATCGAACTCGGGACCTCCCGCTAATAAGACCACAGCGCCAGCTAGGGAGGTAATCGTCGTCGTCACTTACTTCCTCCCTCTTAAAAATATAATAATGACCTGATATGTAACACAAAAACTACATATTAACAATAATTAATAAAAGTTATCCAAAAATCAATTAAATATTGTACAAACTTATAAACTCATATAAACTATATTTGCCACGCAGCTTCGTTTAAGGCGCTTTTCAGCATACAAACTCATATAATCTATATTTGAGTCGCATTGCGTCGCGCAGCGCAGCGTAAGTGCGTTTACACCATTAATCGTCGGCGGTCTGACAAGTGCCTAAAGTTGGCGTCAGGTAAAAAGTAATCTGAGACAATGTCTACTGTTCTGTGGATAGTTACGTTCTTGTATATTGTACGAAAAAAGAAAGATTGACTGACGAATCAATTACGCGGCAGCACAGGCATCCGTGCCATCTTGTTTTTTTTGCAAAGAGATCGACAAATCACCCATTGTGCAGATTCAACATTTATTTTGTTCTGACAAGAATATTTTTAATAATAATGCAACACAGTATTTTACATCTACCTACCCTCATTTATAAAACATCTTAATTGCGAATCCTAACATAAAGGCGGTTTCGAATAAACATAATTATTATTGTAGATATTAAATTATTAGGCCTAAATAGAAAGGTGAAAATACACTTACAGCCGCACTCAGAGTCGCTAATCGTTACTTAAGATTGAGTTAAAACGAGACAGATTTATGTGAAAGATATAGCTCTGTCTCGTTTTAACTAAACTTAAGTAACGATTAAGCGACTCTGAGTACGGCTGTTAGTATAATATAATTATATTAGTGCATTAAAATTGTTTCATTGTACTTAATTTAAATTTTTAATCGATTTGTCTTAATAAACTATGTATGTGCAAGATAATTTAAAACTATAAATACGTAATTTTAATTTTACTGTATAGATATTCTTCTACATTGAATTCACTGGACAAAGTTACTCACCTAATTAATAATAATCGTTTCTCTCTCTTCAATCTCTTTAGTTCAACTCATGACAAGTCTTTAGAACATTCTAAAATTGCCTTTAGATGGTGAATCTAGAGTCTAGATTCTAGACTGAACAAATTATCCCCCAATTTCCTAATATTCAATATCATCAGGACTAACATTTTTCATCATCAGGTTCCAACTTGGCCTGGGCATGATGGCAAGTCTTTCTGTCTAAATCTTGCATAGTTTCTACAAATAGTATAGTAACAGTACTAAAAGTAAATAATATCTGTCCCGGCTGTACAAACGTGTTTAGTCGACGTTAGCCCGACTAGTTTCGAACCCATCCAGGGTCCTTTTTCAAGGGAGTCCGTTCGCGCACGTGCCGCGGTTTTGACTGCGGGCCGCGCGTGTCGCTGCCCGTAGAGCCCGTTGTGAGGGTGGCTGGGGTGGGGGGAGAGACAGCTGCCGATCGTCTCCCGACAGTTCTTGCTGATCTTTATCGCTGTCAAAACCGCGGCACGTGCGCGAACGGACTCCCTTGAAAAAGGACCCCGGATGGGTTCGAAACTAGTCGGGCTAACGTCGACTGAACACGTGAGTACAGCCGGGACAGATATTATTTAGAATGGAAATCACTCACGGTTGTTTAAACACTAAAATAAAGTACTAAAATTATTTTAAATCACCGCACTAAAAGTATTCTTAAATCGCCATACTAAAAGTATTTTTAAATTGCCGTACTAAAAGTATTTTTAAATTGCCGTACTAAAAGTATTTTTAAATTGCCGTACTAAAAGTATTTTTCAATTGCCGTACTAAGCCGTCAAGCTCTAACGAGCACAAAGAATGCTTGTAATCATTTTTTTGTTGTTGAAATAAATAAAATAAAAAATGAAACACCACATCAGGTGACCTGCCTGCTCGTTTGCTCGCTATCTCTATTAAAAAAAAAAGTATTTTAAATCACGTCGTGCTAAAAGTACTTTTAAATTTTCCCCTAATTCCTAACATTCTATATCATCAGGACTAACATTTTTTATTCTCTAAACGGGTATTTAAGGAATTTGGCTCTAACTTGGCCCGGCCAAGGTTTTAGAACTCTCTAAAACTTCACCACCAAGTTAACTGTACAAAGTAGGTTAGTTGGCCCTTTTAAAACTGTCTAAAATTGCACGCCAAGTTTTTCAATCTTATTAATCTCCCTATAAGACCTAACTATCAATATGATCAGGTTTCAACCTGGTCCTAAAGTTACAAGTTCTCTTTATACTTTAAAAGCTGTTGTTTTTTATGGAAGTTAGCTGGATCTTGGCCAAGTCTCTAAAACTTAACACTGCCAAGTTCATCACTGTAAAAACACATGTGATTGGGCTCTGACTTTTAGACAGTTTTAGAAACGCTTTTAGAACTTTTTAAAATTGCACTCATAAGCTGTTCACTTTTCGAAATCTCTCTCATAGTTATAACTATCAATATTTTGGGCCTCCAATTTGCCCTAGGCCTAGGCCAATTTCTTTTCGTAGAACCTTGCGTGATTTCTATGGAACTGGTCAATAACTAGGACCAGATGAGTTTCTCGAACTTTCTAAAATTGCACCCCAAGCTTTTTAGGCTTCGAAATGTCCTTAGTCCTAACTATCAATATGATCTGGTTCCATCTTGGTGCCAGGCCTGATCATAACGAGTTTCTCTTCACTGTCAGGGCCCTGCATGGTTTCTATGGTGAGCATCATCTTCTCGTCACAACTGTCGTCGCCCGAGTCGGAGTACATCGATTGTGTTGATGTTGCTACTTCCTGTTACAAAAAGATAGTATTTTACAAGCTTGATCGTCGAGCTTGAGTCGATTATAGATCTCAATAAAATTGTTGTGACATGTGTTGTTATAGTTCTTGCATTTCACGAAGGCGAGTGGCTCATGCTTGTGTTTAAGTCGTATCGGTATAAAGGTACACTAAATGTGTGCGTTTGCGAGCGCTTGGTCGCGACTGATTGATCCGACATGCACGCACATTTACGCAATGCCCATGTAAACGACGTAACCACAAAAGTTCACTCGCCTTTGTGAATTGCAAAACCTGAAACAAATTATCGGTCGCGGCTGACGGATGCCGCTGACAACCGCGATATATAGGTATCTGCATAATACATAGTTAACTGAACTGTGCAAACTATCAGACATAAGTCGCGGACGTGGCCTTGACCGCTCGGATGTCTGCGGAAGTCCGAGAGACATCTCGCAAGCCGCGTTCCATACTTCGATTCGTTTACAGTTTGTTACGGAACTTCTAACAAAACGTCGAGGCTTCTGGTACTGGTATTTGTCTGTTAGTAGGTACATTTGATAGCCATATTTTCTTTGATTTCACGTCACAATGGCCTAATATTTGACATATTGTCGATTCAGAATCAAACCGAGAGTTCCCTCCACTAGTTCACTCTGCTACTGTGCACACCTGTTTCAGATACAAGTTAGCCCTTGCCTGCAATCTCACCTGGTGGTAAGTGACGATCTAAGATGGATGCGGGCTAACCTGGAAGGGTATGGCAGTTTTTATTATACCCATATCCCTTTGGTTTCTGCTGTGTGTGGTGTGTGGTTTGGTTTGGTTGGCATCGTACTGGAACGCTAAATCGCTTGGCAGCACGTCTTTGCCGGTAGGGTGGTAACTAGCCACGGCCGAAGCCTCCCATCAGACCAGACCAGAAATTTAGAAATTATAAAATTCCAAACTTCTGCCGGGAATCGAACCAGGGACCTTCCACTAACAAGACCACTTACCTACCACTGCGCCAGGGAGGTCGTCATACAGACGGGTCCCATAGTTTGTTTCACGCTTCTGCCACACATCCCTCAATTTCAATTAGGAGAACAATGGTACTGATTCATAGCACAACTTAATTTTAGAGTATTCGCATTCTCTTCTTACTTATCTAATATGAAAAGAACAGACACAGTCTGACAGTTTAAACATTAATTTAGAACTGTCAGACCTTGTGACTTTAGCTGCCAGTCGCGAGCGTATCGTTTAAATTTTTAGTGTGCGCTAAAATTTAGAGTATTTAAATGTAAAATTCATGTTCCATCCTTGATGCAGATACTCTAAATTTAATTTAGCGAAAAACAACAGAATCAGCGCCATAATTAATCATCACCATTGAGGTATATTTAAGAACTTACTGTGATCCTGTTTTTGGTGTGTATTCTGACATGCTTGGCTAGGTGATCTGATCGCATGAACCGCTTGCTGCACTCGGGGCATTCAAATCGCTTCTCGCCCGTGTGTGTCCGTCTGTGTCGTTGAAGCTCATCCGATCTTGTAAACCTGACAAATAAACATCATTTATTAAACCTGTGAACTTCTTATTGTATCGTCATTGAGATATATCTGCAGGATGTAAGCATTTCATATATGCACAACTTGTGCCGCACCATGATATGTTAGGACTCTACTGCTGGTTAGAAACACAAATTTCGTAGCACACTGATAGACATACTTTCACATTTATAATATTGGTATAGATGTTTCCCACATGTATGTACATTTTGGGCAGCAAAATGTAGAGAAAACGCCAAGTCGAAGAAAAAGAAGAATGTTAGTATGGAAGTATGAATGTGGAATCTGGAGCTCACCGTTTCCCACAGAAGAGCCAGTTGCAGAGGAAGGGCCGCTCGCCGGAGTGCCACCGCAGATGCGCTCGCAAGTGAGATGTCTTGCCGTACACCTTGTTGCAGCCGGGGATGTGGCACACGTGCTGCTTCTTGCGGTCCACCAGGCGGCTGCAAAAAACACATCATCACCGTCAAAGTTAAATTATTTACTCGGTATAGGTACAGTACACGGCCAAAAGTGATGAACATCGATCTTTAGAAGGAGACAGCAGATTTGTAGAGCACTGACTCAGTCGTTGAGGCTGACAAAGAGTCATGTGGGTATGAGTGACAGAGACAACACTCTACAAAGATGAAATGTCATTCTAAGGCTGATGTGAAGCTTTTCACTTTCAAAAGATGAAAGATGGTCAAAATTGTTAATTTGTAAGATTTAAATATTGATTTAAACAAATATTATAAACATGCAACTAGGAATTGGCTTAAGATTCATTTGTTCTGTGATTATAAATACAAAAGTATGTCTTCTTGATGAAATACAGTTACCTAGAGATACAGTTAACATTTTCACATTTTTGGTCACATCACCCTTATTATAAATGCGAAAGTGTGTTTGTTTGTTGGTTTATTGGTTTGTCCTTCAATCACGTCGCAACGGTGCAACGGATTGACGTGATTTTTTGCATGGGTATAGATAAATACCTGGAGAGTGACATAGGCTACTCTTTATGCTGGAAAATCCGTTCCCACGTGATTTTCAAAAAACCTAATTCCATGTGGACGAAGTCGCGAGCATAAGCTAGTATAATATAATGTCTCCATTAAATGTCTAGTAGTTCAAAGAAAAATAGAGAGCACCAGAGCATATTATGGTGAGCAGAGAATGAGATAGACCAAGTGAGGCTGATGTACATCTCCCATCATCTTTAGAGAGCACCAGAGCATATTATGGTGAGCAGAGAATGAGATAGACCAAGTGAGGGTGATGTACATCTCCTTACATGGGTGCACAAGGAAGGCATCCATCAGAGAGGAATGGAGACATAGTTAAGTGTGCCACAGCACTGCAGTGACGACCATGACTGCTCTATCAAGAGCTAAACATTTTTTTTAATAGACTAAGCAGCTTTCGATGACGCATCTATATCAGAAGACTTCGAGTTTTCTTAATGTTTATCTAATCTATTCTTGAACTGGTTAACAGAACTTGACATAACCACATCCTTAGGCAATTTATTCCATATGTGAATGATTCTGTTGGTCAGTGTTTTAATGGATTTGACGATGGCAATTGATATTGTAGCTTCATATTATGTCCCCTAAATCTAGGATTGCTCCTTCTTGGAAACATGCTATAAACATTTGGGACATTATAATACATCAAAGAACTGTCAAGAACGTAACAACAAAGAAGAAGAATAACAATATGTTCACTTACTTTTCCCCTTGATCACAGTTAGGACATGTGCATGCCACTCTCTTCATGAGTCGCTTCCCACTGTTGGGACTGTTGGGACGAAGTTTATTAGCCTCGCACTCAGTGGTGGTGGTGTTGCTACCAGAACTGACGGTGACCACTTGCCATTTGCCTGGCTCGTTGGGATCCTGCTGGATCTGTTGTCCTGGAAATGGTGTTTCTGGAAATGAATTTTAATTGTAAAGTGACAGAGCAGTCAGATACGACAATGCTTTTTTGGGCAAAGTCGCAGACATGAGCTAGTACAGTAGAATCTCTTTAACTAGAACCTGTTAACTTGATATCCTCGCAAAGAAAAGTAATTAATTATTCCCTTCCATTGAAGTACAAAAAACCATATTTATTACACACTATAACCCAAAGTAGATATGATTTCTGCTATGTACATCTATACAGGCTGTGGTAGCCTAGTGGTTAGGATGTCCACCTTCTAATCGGAGATTAGGAGTTCGATCCCAGGCATGCACCTCTAACCTTTCAGAGTTATGTGCGTTTTAAGTAATTAAATATCACTTGCTTCAACGGTGAAGGAAAACATTGTGAAACCTGCATGCCTGAGAGTTCTCCATAATGTTTTGAAAGGTGTGTAAAGCCTACCCCTACCAATCCACACATGGCCAGAGTGGTATGACCAAAACCCTTCTCTCTGAGAGGAGATCCGTTCTCTGTAGTGATCCGGCGAAATTTGACACAGAGGACCAAGAAATCAAAAAGTTTCCACAGAATTTTTAGAAACCTTAATTCACACAGAAGTCACAGGCATATTTGGTGTAGAGATAGCTTGCATTGTGGAGATGGATATAAAATACTTTATATCCCGGAAAATCAAAGAACTCCCATGGAATTTTTAAAAAACCAAAAGTTACGCGGACAAAGTCGCGGGAGTTATCTAATTTTCTTAATATATAAAAGGAAAAGATGACTAGACTGACTGACTGATCTATCAACGCACTGCTCAACTACTGGAGTGATTGGACTGAAATTTGGGCTGCAGAAGCAATTATGACGTAGACATCTGCTAAGGATTTTTGAAAATTCGATCCCTAAGATAGTAAGATTTTTGTAGTCCACGCATACGAAGTCGCGGGCATAAAGCTGGAGTATATAATAATAAGCTTCAAAGAGGTGTGTCTTCTGCTTAGCATTTTAGATGGGATTTTTACATACCCTTTTTAACCTGTCTTTTACGAAGAGCCATAGAGAGAGCAACCTGTCTCCTACGTGGTAGGAGTACTAGGATGGTGAGAATGCACAGTTACCTCGAATAAACAACGGAGACGAATTATTTTAAAACGGACACTAATGTTCAGAAAACTAAGCAATAAACAGCGAATCGTCACGTCTACAACTCCGAAGTTCCGAACAAAAAGTGAGGTTATATAAACGTCACGTCAAGTCACAAAAATAAAAATATAAAAAGTACTCTGTAGTCTGTGGTCACAAGCGTCCTAGCGCCATTTCGGTCGCATAACGAAGAAAAAGATCTGTTTACACAACACGATATTGTTCAAGACTAAAACATATCTCACGATTTTAACAAGTTTTCTTGTCGGTCTGTTTGTCTGCCCGGAACAAATTTTGTAGCCGATTTTAAATTAAGAGGTGAGTTAGAGCCTTGAAATTTGAAGTATAGATTGGTGGACGCAACATTAGTTAACTTGCTTTCTTGTTTTTAGAGTTTCAAAGGAAAATCCGAAATCCGTGAATTGTGGTAACATAAAAAAAAAATGAAAAATGTTCACGACCAAATAATACGTTTACTAAATCACATCATGGATGGCGCTGTCTATCATTGTTGTACACCTGTTATGGCAAACATATTATTATATATTATACTGGTTTGAGATTGTCATAGTCCTATGTTCGGCTTTTGGTTCACAATAAACCTGCCTACCTTTAGTACAAGTCATGGATCTACTTTATGACCCGTGGTCCCTGAGGTAACTAGTGCACGGTGGGCTCGGTGTGGGAACAAAAAGTGTTATTTCTTGTAAGATGGTAGGGAACTCTTCATGTACCAATCCGACTCGCACTTGACCAGTTTTTTTACAGTAAACAAATTATTATACTCAGTTTTGTAACCTACAAAACTGAGGATAAACGTTCAACGTTGGCGTTTGAAGACTCCCTAACAGGTGGACGGACGACATCAGGTGAGTCGCAGGAAGCGGCTGGATTCAGGCAGCGTGACCGTCAAGACCGTGGCGTGTGTAAGTCCCTACAAGAGACGTATGTCCAGCAGTGGACGTCTATCGGTTGCTGATGATGATGATGACTCAGTTTTATATGCCACAACCTAAAGAGTGTAAAAGCTTACCAATAACGGGCTGTGGTTGGGACTGAGCTTGGGCCTGCGGTATCTGCGTGAGTTGTACCGCCCCGGGCAGACCCATCGCTGGAACCAGTTGTACCGCACCGCCCAGACCACCCACGCCCAGCGTCGGCATCTGTATAACACACTTTATTTTTAATTTCCGATTTAGAGAAAATTATTAAAAGTTAGATATAACGCGTATAATTTAACTCCTCATGCACTATATGGGTCAACTGTCATGTCAAAATACTATTTTAGTCTAGGATGAATGATTTTAGTCTTTATTTTAAAGGTGAACCTTACTTTTGACATGACAGTTGACCCATAGAGTTAAAATGGCGCATGAGGAATCATTTTTTACAGACTAAAATCTACTGCTGTTGTTGACTCATGTCTGTTACACCGTAACTCTCCTATATTATATGACTTTCCTACGTCGCCAGGCATATAATATACCTGCACTACATTGGCTGCCCTCACATTGCTAGTGGGTATGACGGTGAGCTACTGCCCCGTCGGCGTGCTAGTAAGGATCACTTGTGACGGCTGCTGCTGTTGGCTCGTGTCTGTTACACCCTAACTCTTCGATCTATATGGCTTGCCTACGTCGCCAGGCACATACCTGCACTACATTGGTTGTGCCCACATTACTAGTGGGTATGACGGTGAGCTGCTGCCCCGTCGGTGTGCTAGTAAGGATCACTTGTGACGGCTGCTGCTGTTGGCTCGTGTCTGTTACACCCTAACTCTTCTATCTATATGGCTTGCACTACATTGGCTGTCCTCACATTGGTAGTGGGTATGACGGCGAGCTGCTGCCCCGTCAGTGTGCTAGTAAGGATCACTTATGACAGCTGCTGCTGTTGGCTCGTGTGTGTTACACCCTAACTCTCCTATCTATATGACTTGCCTACGTCGCCAGGCATATACCTGAACTACATTGGCTGTCCTCACATTGCTAGTGGGTATAACGGTGAGCTGCTGCCCCGTCGGTGTGCTAGTAAGGATCGCTTGTGATGGTTGCTGCTGTTGGCTCGTGTCAGTTTGCATCGGGCCTGTTACCGCCTTCACGTCCGAGCAGCGTTAATGGGTTACATACATGTTAGTTTTACATTAACTACGTACTTAATATTTGGCATATAATTTATACATGAATATAGTCAAAGTTATCATGCAGTTAGTAAAAGCTATGAAAATAAAAGTCTGTCCCTGTAGCTAGATTTTAGAAAACGAGCAAAACAAAACGTATTATGTTGTATAGAAGCAAGCGTTCCTTTGCGGAAGTCCTATAAAATATGTATAAAACGTATTATAGTTAGCAACAAATATTTAGTCCTACCGAATATTTCTTGGTAATTTCTTTAAGCATATTCTTGTCTACCCAATATCTTACATCAAAAAAATATTTTGAAATATTATGATAATGAAGGAATAATTTGACCAAAACTCCAATGGAACTAACTAAAATTACAGTAAATAGTTTACATTTTATTATTTCAAATAAAGAGCTAAATGGAAGCCAAAGTATGAACTTAGTTAATAGCTGTTTTACTTTATGACTATAAAACTGTAATCCATTTGGTGAATTAAATAAATAAATAAAAAAAAAGCAAATTTGGCTTTATAATGTCACTTCAAAGGCATAAACACTTTGTGTTGTGGTACGTTGCGACAGAAGGCGATTGGATTGGAGACATCGCGCACAATAGTAATTCTAAGGGTATGTTTAATTGACCGACCCACGATAACGATAATATCGTATTATCGGATTTTCTATTTACATCGATATTTTCCTGAAGGTTTTTATACCAAAGATATGCCTTATTAATTATAAACACCAGTTGTGCGATATAATAGGTATTATCCTGCGCTAAATAGAAAACTGTATATATATTCATTTATTACATGTTTTATTTACGTCACAAAAAAGTAATTGTAACAAGTTTTGGGTGCAGCTAGCGGATGAAGTTACATAGTACGATAAAGTACGCAAACACATGATGCGTGTCACGTAATTATATCACACATCCTTGATATTATCGGGATACGTCGTAGCCGATAACGTGTCGGCAACGATATCGGTATCGTGTCGGTCAGTGAAAAAGCCTCATAAATTCATTGGGATCGCAGCAATGATTGATGCAGCTTTTTTGTAATCGATCTGCTGATTGACTGATTGTCGCAGCCTCAGACTAGAATCAAAGAGACTTGCCGGAAGCGTATACCCGAAAGGGACAAAACAACAAAATAAATCACACTTATGAAAGGTTATGTTTCATAATTTGCGTTCACTACAACTTTTACAGCCGATCACACAGCAATATACCATAAATGGCTTCTACACACCTTCGATACCTACTAAATTTAAAACAGAAAACTAAATGAAAACTCGTAATATTCGCAATAAATTACTATTACAGAGGTTTGTTGGGCACCGATGACAAATGAGCCCAACAAAAAAAGCTAAACCATGACAAAGACAAAAAACTGTGTTTTTGTCTTTATCACTCCTCAGAGCTTTTCTATACACCTAGCTTGCTCTAAACAAGGTATCATTATTTTTATGCCAAGTCACCTTGATTCTTAGTGTGAGGTCGCAGCAGATTACGTAGCAAAGCAACACACTACAACACTCTACTAAAACACACAAACACACATTGTATCTGCAGCTTTAATGAGGAGTTTTCCGGGCAACGTTCGAGAAAATTTTCATAGATGGCGCTAAATACTACCACCAATAAAGATGAAAAATAATACCTATATCTATATGACCTATGCTTTAAATTTTTAAATTTAAATCGGATTCGAAATTAATTAATTACTTCTATTATAGTTCACAGATTTTGTGGGGAAGAAACGTAAGGAAAATTGCAGTGCACGCTAGCTCTTACTTTGGCATTGATTGATACGACGAACATTAAAGCATAGATCATATAGATATAGGTGGTAGTATTCAGCGCCATCTATGAAAATTTTATCGAACGTTGCCTGGAAACCTCCTCATTGAAGCATGTTTAAGTATTTACCTGTAGAGTGATGGTGGGCGGTCCGGCGGTCGCAGTGGCCTGCTGAGCGGCTCCGGCCTGCTGCGCCAAACCAAGCCCAGGTTTACAAACCGATAGCCAACATCTACTTATCTACTTTCCCAAGAGTATTTCTCTACGTAGGTCTGTATAAAAAGTTATTTTCACTTCCCCTTTTAACCGACTTCAAGAAAGAAGGAGGTTCTCAATTCGTCAGATTTTTTTAGGTATCGATAGATGCGAATATCCGTAACACTACCTAACCTAGTTCGTATGCACACAGGCACCTTAGGGTTGAAACAAACACATAAGTATCCCTTTCTTAGGCAAATAACGTGCAAGAATAAACTATCAAGGATAGAAAGCTTCCAAAAGCCACACCAGAATTCCAAAGTTCAATAGGGTTTAAAATAAAACTTATAGTACATAACATATTATTCTTTAAGTAAGAATATATTTTATAACTAAATGCAAAGCACAGTGGAAACTTGATTATCCGGCCCTCAGTTATACGCATTCGCGATTATCCGGACTACCAACCGAAAATTGTTGCGAGTCAGACTCACGCACCGAGGGTTCCATACTCGAGTATTTTTTCCGCCATTTTGTACGATAAATCAAAAACTATTATGCATAAAAATAAATAAAAATCTGTTTTAGAATGTCCTTGTTGTAGAAGTCCTTTCATATGATATCCCACTTGGTATAGTTATCTTACTTTGAAAATTGAAAATATTATTATAGTGAACTACATAATATGCACAAAACCCGCTTTTCTTCATATATTCGATTATCCGGATTTTCGATTATCCGAATCCCTAACGACAACAATTAGTCCGGTTAATCAAGTTTCCACTGTATAAACAATAAACATACGTGGACAATATTATCTCACCTGCACATTGCCGAGGGAAGCTATTTGTATCTGTTGTATTTGTCCCGACGGCGTGAGGACGTTGGCTACTTGCGGCTGCGCTTGCATCTGCGAAGGTACGAGCGTGTTACAGTGCGACAAGGCTATCTTGGCGCGTGGCGAAAATCGGAACTAACGTTGCCGTCAAGTGTCCCCTTTGTTCTTGTTTGAATATTATAAGCCTTGTTCTCCAACAGCGCCCCCCTGTCAATGTCATTCAAGTGCCAAGAGAGACTTGTCGCACTGTATTCATCATCATATTTTAAAAAAAGTTAAAAAACTACGGAAAAAGTCGAGACCGGAATTTTGAACAGACGTTCTGTCTGCGGGGCGTTGACTAAAGCCCGGGTTGGCATATGTATACGGGGTGTAACCAGAACGCTGGCAAAAACGAAGACAGGTGATAGTAGGTACTGATATGATACCACAAAAAAAAACCCAAAAAAATACAAAAATCCTATAATTTTGTAAAAGTTTACGATATATTGCAAATAAAACATCTGCATGACGCTAGAGGTCAACGAACGTTGCGTAAGTAGGCCACCCGGAGTCAATGCCGCGTCATAGGCGGGGGCATTGACCCGAGTTTTGTATTCTACACATTGCGGATTTGAAAAACACCAAATCACTGAAACTACAAAATGGGGCAAATGGGTATTGTATTGTGTTTAAGTAGTATAACAATAACGCTAAGTTTTTACTAGCGTTCTGGTTACACCCTGTATACCTAGAACGCGACAGGAAGAAATGATAATCGGGGAGGGAACGCCGCACACCCGCACAGTCCCCGCGCTAACCCCGTGCGAGCGAGCGCGGGTGACGTGCGGGTGTGCGGGGCGTCCCCCTTACCTCATACCACGATTGCCATCTTAACCTTAATAATGAGAAAAGTGCCTCTTACTGTTTGACGGGCGCATCAAGGCTTGATAAAGCAAAACAAGTCTACGTGCTTGAGGTCAAGCCGCTTGACCGTGTCGAAGTCATACCTGCTGCAGCTGCGGGATGATCTGCAGGTGCGGCGCGTGTAGCGGCACGTGCACGGTTTGGTACACAGTGTGCCCGTTCGCCACGCTCACGGGCACCTGCACGGGGACCATGCCCACGCCGCCCATGCCTCCGCGTACCGCCACTCCACCACCTAGGAACAGTGGGCGGCTCGAATACAACTCGCAGGCGACCATTAAGTGCTAGCTCACGTTCGCGGGCGCGATGCTCAAGTAAAACGTGTGTGTGTGCTTAAACGTATTAACGTATTAGGTATGAGTCCCGCAAATTGCTAATGCGCGTGGCCGCCATTTTAGTGACGTCAGCACTAGACTGAAGTTTCGAGCTGATGGTATACTTTTATTTCGGCTGACGTCAAAATGACGTCATTTCGATGTTAATGAGACATGGTTCCAGCGCAATAGCAATTTGCGGGACTTATAAGGTATAACGATTTCATGAACAAGCACTGACAATCAATTATTTATTTATAATCAATCTGTACCCTTTTTGAAGTTGATCATGTAATGATTGATATGTACATAGAAATAGATGTGTAGAAGTCTCTCTTTAAGTATAAGTATATTTGATTTGAAATGATGATGATGATGATGATGAATGTCCGTGGCTTCACCCACGTGGATATAAAAATCCTGTAGGAAGTCTTTGATTTTCTAGGAAAAAATGTACAAGCCAGGATACAAGCTATTTCAATCATTTTTTTTTTATTTATGAGTCAAATATACAACATACATTTTCATATGAATTAAAACTTTATTTCTTCAATTAATTTTTTATTGTTTCCTCGCAAATGGGAGAATAGTATTTTACAAGTGTCGGTCGAAATAGCGAATACTCGTTTAGTTTAAAAGAACTCGGCTGTCCTCGGCTTGCCTCGCCCTTCCAATAATACTCGGCCAGTAATCGCTTTATTTCAGGCCTGGACTGTAATGTACTATTACAAACAAATCAAATAAAACTGCCAAAAACAAACTACACTAGCGGCACGCTATGATGGCCGGTTTGACACATTACAATAGTGATGTGGAATGTCAATTTATTCTCGAACAAAAAACAATTAAGTTTTGTTTTTGTACCTGATTAAATAGGTTTAATAAAACAAAAATGTATATGTTTATTTAATTTATTTGAACGAACTGAATATTTGAACGAAAATGAATATACATACTTTATATGCACACAAGAAACATATGAATACAAAAGATACCGAAAAAGGTGCCACAAAAGGCCATAATTAATCAGATTCGTCCATACTACTATTTTCACTGTCGTCACTGCTATCATCACATACATTAATAATTATATGTTCGTTTTCTATAATATTATCTATTTTCACATCTCTTTCATAATCTTCCCTTATTAATTTAACAGTTCTATTCACAACCTTTTCCCAGTCTCCTTTAGTCACATGTTCACAAGCTTCTTCTAATAATTTTAGCATTTTTTTTGTGGTAAATGGGGGTTCTGTATTGTGTCTTGCAGCATATCCCTTAATTTGAGCCCACACCAACTCAATCGCATTATACTCACAATGGTAAGGCGGTAACCGTATAACTCTGTGCCCATGTTCTAATGCTATTTCGTCAATGACGTATCGGATCTTGGTTGGTTTGTTTTCTTTTAAAAGACGTACTAATTCCGCTTTTAACATATTCATGTTTGCATCTACGCCATTTTTACGAAGCCATGCGACGATATCAGCTTTCTTTTGGGATTGGGCAGGTGGCTTGTCAATTTGCATCGAGTGGTATGGGGCGTTGTCCATAATTATAATAGATGGTTCAGGGAGGCTACACAACATTGAGGTAAACCATTCAGTAAACTTTTCTCCATTCATGTCTTCATGATAGTCTCCAGTGGTTTTTGACGCAAAAGCCATGAGAGAACCTTCGACAAACCCGTTGATGGTTCCGGCGTGACAAATTATAAGTCGCGATCCTTTTCCTACAGGAACTTTGGAAGTAGATGCTGCTGTGTCATCGTTCCAAGAACGGCCTACAGTATGGTTAGCATTAAGCCATGTTTCATCCAAGAACACAACATTTTGCCAATTTTTGATTTCTTTCACTTGCCGTAAAAAAGTATACCTTGCCATCGCTATATCAAATCTTTCCATCAATATTTTGCGTTTGTTACATTTTTTGTATCGAAATCCAATGGTCTTCAAAATCTTCGTTAAAGAACTTTCCCCACCGAAGAATAATCCAGCTTCCTTCAGTGAATGCACCAACTTTTTTCTTGTTGGATACTCCTTCTGTAAATAGTAGCCGTAAACATGTCTTCGGATAGCATCGGCATCAAAGCTATCGATGCCTACGACTGGTTTTGCTCGTTTTCTCTTTTTTGGTGTGTGAAGTTTATTTTCTTCTGTGCCAGTCTCGCCATATTTTTTTTTAGTTATCCGTCTAACAGTTCGTTGTCCAATATTAAGCGCATCAGCTACGCGTTCAACCACTGACGTTATAGGTAAAATTGGCCCTCCATTTTGAGCTTCACGATCGAAATAGTTACGAAGGCGTATTAGGAACTCACGTGTCTGACTATTTAGAACAGTTCTCTGCGTACGTTCGGTCATATCGACGAAATCCACAACAAAGGGCTTGAACAGAGTCCAAATTAACGAGCAAGGGTCAACAGTAATGCAGTATCAATATTTGAAATCCAAAGCCAGGTCAAAACTATATCACAATCGCATTGCACTGACAGTTTATACTTTTCGAAGCAACGTCAATTCGAAACTGCTTTGTTTTGCATTGAGCATTGACGCGAGTTTGCCGGAGGTAGTAGTTGTGCTAGCCAGCGATCCTATGTGACGATCGTATTAGATTCCATTTTTAAAAATTTATTGATATTTTTTTGCGATTTCAGAGGTTTGTCCACATAGTGAAAATTGTTCATATTCACAAGTACATTCACCCCTTAAATGGTGCAAACTGATTTTTCTACACTTGTATACATTTAAGAAATCAATTTAATAAATAAATTTTGAGTCCTAAACCTAAAACTACATTCGATAAAATTTATGAATCTCTGCACATCACTATCGTCAATAAAGTAATACAATTATTTCCTTCAAAGTCGTTATCAATTAATACGGAACTTCATGAGCGGACAAACGTCAAACCGGCCATCATAGCGTGCCGCTAGTATAAGCGATAAAAATTATGAAAACTGTAGTTCATCTATATTTTTAAGTCACAATTTTATTCATAATCTAACGTCACAAGCTTACACTACAATAAAAATTTAAAAGTAAGTAAAAATAATAATTTATAAACTATATACATTTAGGTTGAGATCTATAGAGCGCACTTTGACTTTGCTCAGACTAAGATTGAGTTAAAACGAGACAGATTTATGTGAGCGATATAGGTCTGTCTCGTTTTAACTCTGTCTTAAGTCTAAGCTAAGTCAGAGTGCGCTCTATAGGTCTCACCCTTAGTGCAAGTGACGCAAATACTAAAGCATGTGAGAGTCGGAAATGAAAAACCAAGCAAAGATGTTCGCAAGATAATAAGCATGAAATGTTAGAGTTGAAAAATTTGTTGCTAAAAACACTGCACAAGTCATTTTTACTCCTTTTATTTTATACAGTGCAACAAGGCTTTCTTGACACTTGAATGACATTGACAGGGGGGCGCTGTTGGATAACAAAGGCTGAGAATATTCAAACAAGAACAAAGGGGACACTTGACGGCAACGTTAGTTCCGATTTTCGTCACGCGCCAAGATAGCCTTGTCGCACTGTACACGTATATCTTATAACGTCATAACTTATGACTCATAAGTAAAAATACTACTTGTGAGTTGCGACACTATGTATACCTATCCAACTAGATTTTATAACAAAAAAAATGTATTTGTTCTTGTTTGAATATTCTAAGCACAGATATGTCAGATTTGCAACTAGCGTGGCCCCCTCAGTCCCTCTCGCTCAAGCAAATTTTCTTACTTGTGAAATGTCATTCCTTCTACACTTCACGTTGTTTGTCAAATACTCACGTACAAATACATTTTGACAAACAAAAAAAAGTAGCCACGGTGATAAGGACAAAACATAATCATTTTGTCACGTTCTAACAAGAGCTTAAATGCATTTAGCTATCTCGCTCTAACAGTAACTGTCACAATAGGGCTACTTCTAACAGTCCTTATTCAGAGATTCTAAGCCTTTGTTCTCCAATAGCGCCCCCCCTGTCAATGTCATTCAAGTGCCAAGAGAGCCTTGTCGCACTGTAATTGGGACACTTTTAAGTATCAAGTTATTTCAAAATCCGAACGGTAGAAGAGTAAACGACTCGTCCAAAGTTTTATAAATGAAACGAAAATAATTTTTATTACCAACTTTTTTAATGAATAAAAATTATCTTCACAAAAACGACATGGTACGAACCTTGTGGTGCGGGACTCTCGGGTGATTTGGTCTCTTTTCCATTCCCCCCATTCTTGGTATCACTTGCCAAACTCACGCCAGCGTTGGCCACATTCCCCACTGTGACATTGGCTACATTGGCCACACTTGCCACGGGGAGTTGGACGTTAGAGCTAGGTATCGTGATCGTCTGGCTAGTCGGGATCTGAATCCCAGGGATGGAAATGTTTGTCCCCGGGATGGTTATCATCTGGTTGCCGGTGAGAGCGCTGAGCGGGATGGTTAGGTTAGTGCCGGGGATGGAGACGGTCGCCTGTTGCTCTGTTAGGGGGGCAAGCGGGAGCGAAACAGATTAGTATGATAGAACCGGTTAAGAGCTTGCGTGCCGCCCAAGTTAGCGAGTGTTATTAAAGATTTTTGTAAAATAATGTTCTTGGTTGACAAAATTTTAAGCACAAAACTTTGGGTGTGTAGAAAATATTGAGGCCAATTATTAATATAAGTATTATTTCTGTGTTGCTCATTCGCTTGAATATAAAGATTAGGCTGAGAGCGTACTTTTACCTACTTTGCTCAGACTTAAGACAGTGTTAAAACGAGACAGCATGATTGACGAGCATTCTAGACTAGATGATACCCGCGACTTCATCCGCTGGATTTAAGCTTTTCGTGTGAGAACAATTCAGGCTATCTCTTTACCTTTAGCCGAAATCATTAAACAAATGGGCGCCGTGAAAAAAGCAGCAGACAGACAGATTCGCATTTATAACATAAGTATGGATGGATTGTCTAAGAACTAGTTACGAAGCATTTTCATCTCGTAATTTCGGAATATACCTACCAGATTTAATTTTTCGAATTCAGAATTATCTAAAACCTAATAATTCGTAGAGCACTAGGTTGTTCGTAGTTCGTACTATACCTAGTTCGTAAACTTCTATAAAAAAGCAACTCACGAACCCTATTTCAAGTAAAGAAGAGCGAATTATCAACAGTGTATAAGAATGAAAGCAAAGCACATGATTATAAGTAAAGACATCCCAAAGAATAATGATAAGTACCCAAGCATCAAGTGATGTTAATGAGAATGTCCATGGTTAACATATAAGTATAAAGGGCTTCCGAAACGGTCAAGCGACTTGACGTCAAGCACGCAGTTTTGTTTTGTTTGATCAAGCAAACGGCATTTTTCTCATACTTTCTCAAACACTGTCCGAACGTCGCGTCAAGCAAAAATATAAAATCGCATCAATCAAAGTAATGTACATCGGCCTTTAGATTTAGAATGACATTTCGGCTTTGTAGACCGTTGTCCCTATCACTCATACCTATTATGACGTTTTGTCGGTCTCATCGACAGAGGACAGTGCTCTACAAATTTGCTATCTCCTGCTAAAGGTCGATGTACATTACTTTCGGCCGCGAACTGTAAATGCTTGACTCAAGCATCAAGCAACCATCGGTAAAAATTCTTGGCGCAAGCAAAAATCTACGTGCTTGACGTCAAGCCGCTTGACCGTCTCGTAAGCCCATAACACATATAGGTAGGTACTAGGTACATTACAACGAGAGACTTACCTGTGGGTAAATGCATGACGTTTTGAAGGAAACCCGCGGGTAAAACGGGTGTTCGTACCAACTGGCCGTTGACTAGGCTCATTTGACCCATACCGGAGAAATTCTGGAAGTTTAGAAATATTTTTTTAATGATTACCACACTGAATCTGCAAAAAATTAAAAAATATGTCAGCCATCTTGTATTTTTGGACATAATTTTCGCAGCCCGGAGAATCCTCGGATTTTTTTTATTATTATGATCGAATGACTCAAAAAAATGTTGGACAGGAATAGAATTTCTCAAAAGTAAGTCGCTTTCTTCTTCTCTGAAAATCTTTGATTTGAAAATGAAAGTCATTCATAAGTTACGCAGTGGGGCGATTTCGTAAAACCTGCATTAATCATTATTACAATCTCAATTGTTGTGATTGGCTGAATTTGTGCGATTCTTGGTGCAACAATGCATTGTAGCTAATAGTGAGCGAGCGTCAATTAATCAGAGGTGCCATTCTACCGCAATCGCGCAGCTGATGTATAGATAGTTCAATCCACGATGACCCTTTGTCCCAATCAGTAATAAATAATGCAAAATATGCTATGTGCTGAGACTGTGAGTTCTATCGTAAGTCGTAACGCACCGATCAGCGATGTGGGCACACGCACAAGAAGATAAATTATGTAGAGATTACACGTATGTATGTAAGTACACTAGTATCAAAGTCAAAGTCAAAGTCAAATGATTTATTCAAAATAGGTAATAAATTACTCGTATTGATTGTCTGGTATGGTGTTCGATTTGTAAGATATAGTGGTGATAATTATTACGCAAACTTAAAACTAAAGCTACGAGGGTTCCAAACGCGCCCAGGTCTGAGAAGAGCCCACAAAAAACTCAGCCGGGTATTCTTTTTATTATAACCACTTTACAAAATTATTGAAACTTATTAGAACTATCACAAAGTCGTTAAGCAACTCATTTCCAAGCTTGCTTATCATTTAAATAATCCTTTACATTGTAATAGGATTTTTCAATTCTTTTTTCAATATCTTACCTGAGCATGGTGGGAAGGTATGAAGAGCGCATCCTGGCCGTCCACGGTGACGGCTTGCAGCGGCGCCATGCCGCCCACTACGCAGCCGCCATACACGTTACCAGCTTGTTGCTGAAAAAGGAAGAAACACCTTTCTCATTTTGAAGCGAAACTTCTTGAGAGTAGGCTGGCTTCCACTATAGGCTCGCCAAGCCAAGTAGAATCGAATCGCAATGATTCACCACTTTATAATATACTAGATGATCTTCTTCTTCTTCTTTGGGGCTATGCAGGTCCTTGATGTCCCTGTATCACTGCGACCGTCTCCGATCTATATATACTAGACTTACTGATGCCCGCTACTTAGGCTAATTAGGTTTTTAAAAATCCCGTGGGAACTCTTTGATTTTCCGGGATTAAAAGTAGCCTATGTTACTCTCCAGGTCTTTATCTATACCCATGTAAAAAATCACGTCAATCCGTTGCCCCGTTGCGACGTGATTGAAGGACAAACCAACAAACCAACAAACAAACACACTTTCGCATTTATAATAATATATACTAGATGATGGCCGTGACTTCGTCCGCGTGGATTTAGGTTTTTAAAAATCCCGTGGGAACTCTTTGGTTTTCCGGGATGGAAAGTAGCCTATTCCTTTCCCGGTATGCAAGCTATCTCTGTACCAAATTTCGTCAAAATCACTTGAACGGATGGGCTGTGAAAGGCTAGCAGACAAGCAGACAGACAGGCAGACAAACAGACACAGACAGACACACTTTCACATTTATAGATTTAGTGTTTACTATAGGACTCCTTGGCAAGCGAGTTTTAGACTAAATTTAGAGTACCTGCATCTTTTTCTATTTAATATTGCTGGCACCAAGGTTTGACAGTTGACAGTTTTAAATTAAACTAAGTTCTCTGTCCTTTTCTTATTACATTGGTAAGAAAGAGATGCGAATACTCTAAAATTTAGTTCCGATCAGAATCAATACCAAAACCTGTACCTGCAATAGTTGTGGATGTATCTGCAACAACTGCTGAGGAGGGTTCTGGTAAGTGGCGCCATCGTTGCTGGACACCACGCCGCCGCCCAGCAGAGACTGCAGCTGTTGCATAGATATCACCTGGGAACCGGGCACAGACCATTATAATTCAATTCAATTCAATGCCCAATTATTGGCTTTTAGGTGTGCCAGCTGGGCACAGAGTGTTTCGCCAGTGTCACGTTTATGGAGAAGGCACGAACAGACCATTATAGCCTAGCTGCTCGACTGCGGTAGAATGACAGCTACAATGTCACGATCACAATCACCTCTGATTGGTTGACGCTCGCACCTACGTCACGATTCACGTACGCATTTCAGTAATGTTGAAAAATTGGGCGCTTGCTTCGCTCTGCGCAAAACACCACGTACGATGGCTTTAACCATGCGTTTCCAGTTTCCACTAAAGTGGAGCAGAGACGTGTTTTCGACCAATCAGATATTCATCATCATGATCAACCTGATCAACATGATCGCCTGCTCACTACAGAGCACGGGTCTCCTCTCACACTGAGAAGGGTTGGGCCATATGCGGATGGCCATGTGCGGATTGATAGACTTCGCACACCTTTGAAAACATTATGGAGAACTCTCAAGCATGCAGGTTTCCTCACGATGTTTTCCATCACCGTTAAAGCAAGTGATATTTAATTACTTAAAATGCACATAACTCCGAAAAGTTAGAGGAGACCCGGGATCGAACCCTCGACCTCCGATTAGAAGGCGGACGTTCTACCCACTAGGCTATCACAGCTTCAATCAGATATTAATACGTGAAAATTTTTTACGTCTCCGCTCCGCTCCGTTACAGTGGAAAGGCACCTTAAATAGCTGCTTTGAGATCATCATCATCATCACCATCATCAACCAATAGACGTCCACTGCTGGATATAGGTCTCTTGTAGGGACTTCCACACGTCACGGTCTTGCGCCGCCTGGATCCAGCGGCTCCCTGCGACTCGTCTGATGTCGTCCGTCCACCTAGTGGGGGGTCTTCCAACACTGCGTCTTCCGGTGCGAGGTCGCCATTCTAGCACCTTGGGACCCCAACGTCTATCGGTATCTATGCTTTGAGATACTCGGTGTGTATTCAGATGGTACCCGTACTGAAGCGACTAAGTGGATATCACAAATTTCGTCACTGGCAGCAAGCGTGCCGTAGCTTAGTGGTCAGAGCGTCGGGCGCGATCCCAGGAGACGCAGGTTCGATTCCTGCCGGCTCGCAATTTTTGATATGTGGATGAAATCAAATTAATTGTACATATAGTACCTGTGGTTGTTGCACTTGTATGCCATTGGGGACTGTACTCGCTGCATTTACAATGGCAGCGGACAACTCGTTACCCTGCAAATTAATTATTAATTTTAAAAAAAATTATTAAATAAAAATTAATTATAGTCCCCCCTTCACCATTTTACCACCGAACCGCAAGACGTCGGGCGAGTTTCCATCCTCATGTCGTCGACATTCCATCTACACGCACGAAACGTTTTGCGTCATCATTCCTCATACGTATGGCTAAGGTTTGGAATACTCTTCCGCGATGTGTTTCCTACCAATTACAACCCGTCTTTACAACAAATCTTTAAAACAAGAGTATCTTTTAGGTAAACGTGTCCCATCTTAGGCCACATCATCACTTCCAATCAGGTGTGATTGTGGTCAAGCGTATACCTATAATTTAAAAAAAAATTAAAAAGATCTAGATATATATAAAAGGAAAATGTGACTGACTAACTGACAGCTGATCTATCTTTGTACAGTTCAAACTACCTTACGGATCGGGCTATTTGGCATGCGGGTAGCTATTATGACGTAGACATCCGCTACGAAAGGGATTTTGAAAATTCAACCCCTAAGGGGGTAAAATAGGGGGTTTTAAATTTGTATAGTCCACGAGGACTAAGTCGCGGGCATAAGTTGAGCAAACTAAATGTCATTAGTACAATTTAGTTAATGTTGCTGTTTTTGCTGTTTCTGTTGCTGCTGTTATTGTTGCTGTTACTGTTGTTGTCATTGTTGCTGTTGTATTTCTTACAGTTGTTGCTGGATATGTTGTATCCTTTTAAACACAACTTACCGACAGTCCCTGTGCCCTCAATTGCTGCACAACAGCGGTGCTGATCACCCTCAACTGCGGCTGCTGTTGCTGCAAATACTGCTGCTGTATCGCTGCTAGTGTAGCCGCATCGCCTTGTACTTGTTGCACTAGTTGCGCTTGTTGAACTTGTTGCTGCTGTTGTTGTTGTTGCTGCTGCTGTTGTTGTTGTTGTGCTTGCTGCTGCTGCTGTTGTTGTTGCTGCGCTTGCTGTTGGGCTTGTTGTTGTTGCGCATCTGTAATCAATCAGTTTTATCATGATTTATTAAGGACTAAATGATGTGCGTAACTTCGTCCGCGTGGATTTAGGTTTTCAAAGGTCTGTGGGAACTCCTTGATTTCCCGAGGTAAAAAGTAGCATATGCGCCTCTGCAGGATCTTTGAGCCAAATTTTGTTGAAACTGGTTAAGCAGATAGGCCAAGAAAACAGACAACAAATAGAGAGACCAACACCCTTTTAAAATTATACTTGTTTATCTTATATGGATATCAACTTAAGTGCAGATCAGAAAACTGCCGTTACAGATAGACTCTAAGGTGTTCCCATAGGTCCTCCATTTTAGACTTGACAAATAAGTAGAATTGACTCATGGAATAACTGTAATAGTTATTGTACTTACTAAAATGTTGTTGTTGTTGTTGTTGTTGTTGTTGTTGTTGTTGCTGTTGTTGTTGCTGTTGCTGCTGCTGCTGCTGTTGCTGCTCCTTCTCCTGCTGTTGCTCGGGGTTCATCGTGGCGGGGCCCAGGCGGCTGCAGGTGGCCGCCAGCAATGCTAAGGGCGACTGGGTTCCGCTGCCCTCCTGTTAAGGAAATTGCAAAGAGAATCAAAAACCATTATTTTTTGTTTCATCATCATCACCTGAACCCATCACCAGCTCACTACAGAGCATGGGTCTCAGAGAAGGGTTTTGACCATAGTCCACCATGCTTGGCCAGCGTGCTGGACTATGGCCTAGACTAGACTGTTCTCATTCTGCAACGATGAGAGGAGACACCAGGCTGTAATACTGATGATTATGATGATGATGAAAAAATCTTCTGGTAGTCTAGGGTGAGATCTATAAAGCACACTCTGACTTTGCTAGGACTATAAGACAGAATTAAAACAAGACAGAACTATATCTCTCACATAAATCTGTCTCGTTTTAACTCAATCGTAAGTCTGAGCAAAGTCAAAGAGTGCTCTATAGTTCTCAGCCTATGTCACAGACATAGTAAGATATTGTTTTGAGATACAAGAGACCATGTAGAGTTGAAGTAACGTCACAGGAAGTTTGGTAATAAACTAGGACAAATGGTAAGATGAGAAAAAAGGTATTTAACACTTTGTTTTGTACATAATATAGAGCATACCTACAAAGTAGGTAGGTCTGCTCTATTGATTTCTTCGCTCAAAATGTACAGGGTTGAGATGTAGTTATACAGCATATTTTGACTATATCCAGACTTTACTAGGCTGATTTTTATTCTAAGTTAGACCAAAGTATGTTCTATAGATTTTAATTTAAGTGACATAAATCTATACAATAGCACAACTAAGATTTGGAACACCCTTCCAGCATCAGTTTTCCCCTCCAATTATAATATAGGTACCTTCAAGATAAGAGTGAATAGGCATTTTCTAGGCAAAAATTCTCCATCTTAGGCTGCATCATCACTTGTTACCGGGTCTGATTGCAGCTAAGCGATAGTTTTTAAATTAAAAAAAATAAATAGCAGTGATAGCCTAGTGGGTAAGATGTCCGCCTCCTATTAGTACATTTTAAGCAATTAAATTATACTTGCTACGGTGAAGGAAAACATAGTAAGGATACCTCATGTCTGAGAGTTCTCCATAATGTTCTCAAATGTGTGTGAAGTTTGCCAATCTGTACTTGGCCAGCGTGGTGGATTATAACATAAATCTTTCTCATTCTGAGAGCAGTTCTGTTGCATAGTAATGGGCTGGCAATAGAATTATAATGATGATACCTACAAATAATAATGTACAGTAACATGACAGAAAGTAATGTACATCAGCCTTTATAGAATGACATTTTGCGTTTGTAGAGTGGTGTCTCTGTCACTCATACCTATGATGTTTTGTCGGTCTCAACAACAGAGACAATGTTCTACAAATCTGCTATCTCCTCTAAAGGAGTGTATGTACAATTGTACATTACGTCTTTCTGTCGCGTATTGTTTTAAATCTGTGGTAGATAGTAGAACTACGCTACACTTGGGTAATGTGTTGTATAAAAATGAATGAAGATTGCAGAGCATTTTGAGGAGAACGACCGCGACGCGCGACTCTTTGTAGGTATACAATGTTGTGACACTTAGTGTCACGTAACGCCGTCGCATAAGCGCGGTCGGGTACTGCAAAGGCATTATAAGGCCATAGTCCATAGGTAATCAAGTAGAGAATTGAAATGAAAAAATATTTGCTTCATATTTGTTTACTACCTAATTATAGATACCTAAGTAGGTAGGTACTTGATACTAGTAGCCGGCTGGAAATATGTTACATCAACCTTTAGGACGAGATTTCGGCTTCGTAGAGCGTTGTCTCTGTCACTCATACCTATCGACGTTTTGGCGGTTTCAACGACAGAGACAACGCTTACGAAACCGCTATCTCTTTCGGTCGATGTACAATATTTCCTGCCGGGTACTGTACCTACTAGGGATCGAGGAAAGTGCTTCAAAAAATGAATCCTCCACCTTCAGTGTAGATCAGAGGCAGGCTCCACAAGAAAAGATGAGAAATGCAATCTCTCGCGGTCTTTTTAACTTATTAGGAACTGTGATTGTTGTGTTGTTTTTTTAGAGATCATTTTCGTTATATTTTAATCATAAATACATTAGTCATTACACATACCATAAAACCTAATATAATCGATTGAAATTGATAATTTCATGCTCCAAGAAAACATAATTTATTAATAATTTACCATTTAATTTTGTAATCTTTGTTTACATTTTTAAATTCGAATTTCGAAAACTAGGTACAGGGTCTGAGGTCTGTGTTTCGAAAACGTCTTGATGAACGAATGAAACATATACAAAAAATCAAAAAATATTATCATTCGATCTCTTGTCTATGAATTGTAGTTTTTTTTAATGAAATTACTAAAAAAATTTGTTTAACTCTGTGATCTCTGATTTACTCAGTTGGTCTGTTTACTCTGCTGTTCGATATTTTTTCTAAAATAAATTAATTTTATTGTGATAAATGCATATAAATGACTAACAGATTGGAGTGGCATGTGTAAGAAAGTTAAAAGATATAGATCTACCTATTTATTTATTTATTATTAGAATATTTTGTTTTTTGTTTTTACACACAATATGTACATTTTTTTCGTGTCTTATTGCTGTGGTTCTTTTTCATGGTGCTTCGTCACTTTCATAATTATTATAGCCTATAGGACTTTTTTACATGTTAGTGAAAACTTTCATATTATTTAGTTGTTCCTTGTGTAAGTTATAAAAGTTCTTGTTGTAAAATCGTAGTAGTTGGGAACCGACACGCCTTTTCCTAACAAGTGCCGTCAGCCGGGAGTCGTCGCACTCAAGGCCACCGCCGCCCTTTGATCCACCCACCTTGACTCGCGTGACTGAGATTTTACGCATTATAACTAGGTTAGGATTAATTTTATTTTTGAGTGCTGCATTTAAACTACCTTTTTGACGAGATTACTTCAAAATGTTTGTTATACCTGTGTGCTGAATAGTTGTATTCAAAAAAGTCCAAATTAAATGGCGAACATTTTGTTGTGTTATCTAAAATATCCAAAGCTATTATTCAAAATGACTTGTAACAATGTTTGAGATGAATGTTTATCGTGTAGTTTCGAATAGATGTAAACATTGGGAGAGGAGGATGTTGATGCTATTTCGGCAAGGGAGTAGCTGACTAAGCGGTCACAACCTCCTGCGTGTGGCCTGGCGGGCCCCACACGGCCGGGGCCGCGCTCGCCCCGCCCTCCCCCTGCACCGAACACACGAGTGCCCGCTAGCGTCCAATCTGTTACACAATAACAATTTAACGCTACATCGCACACTTTTTACCTCAATTATTTCGTCCTCACTAATGAATTCCACAGTCACTTTACAGGGTTCAGAAGACATTATCCACTTGACACTTACTAACACTTATTTGTCTTTGTTCACGTACGGAACGCACCATTCTCACGACCGGCCGCCAAACTGCGGCGAGCAAACTGGCGAGTGAAAACGAACGCGATCGTCAAACTTCGGAGATCCGCCTCCTATCGCGGTCGTGTTGATTGCAATTTTAACCAGTTTGTAGATTTTGTTTATTCTAGCGAACTGAAAAGTGAAATCCATTGTATTTCTCAATTACCTAAGGTACTGCCTTCGAGTTTTATTTTACTTATAGGTCAAGTCATTATTGCTCTAGATAGTTTGGCAGGTTGACGGCCATTATCTCTGTCTCTCTCTTACTGAGACAGGTCTTGATTATTGGTAGGCAGCAGCTGCGCCTCTCTTCTCCTCCCCGTCGCGGGTGCGGCGCCGCCGCCCGATAATAATAATTGAAAGTAGGAAGGACGTAATAATGGGTGTATAACCTCGCGCCCGCGGCCTCCTTGGGCGGGTAAAAAATGCACACATGTCGCATAGTTTCCCGCGCCAGGCGCGTCAGGCATCCCCAAGACTCAAGATGTGGCAAGTAAACTAACTTGGTTAATATTTTCTGCCAAACTCTCCTCTTTTTTGGCAGTAAGCTAACACGAAATGTCTGAAACTCTGAAATATGTAGTCTTTTCTTTTTAATTTTATTTTAATTTAAAAAGACCCTCCACCTGTGCCCTCCACTAAGTGGACGGACGACATGAGACGAGTCGCAGGGAGCCGCTGGATTCAGGCGGCGCAAGACTGTGGCGTGTGGAAGTCCCTACAAGATACTTATGTCCAGCAGTGGACATCTATCGGTTGATGATGATGATGATGATGATGAGGTAGAAATATCTGCTAATTAAAGCTTTCCAGTTGTCTTATGAACAAATCTCGTAGATAAAATGGATTAAAACGCCACATTGCAAAGATTTCAACTCTGCTTAAAGTTATTGCGTCGTCAATGTGGCATAATTAGACCTCTTGTGACTTTCAGTTGGGTAATTGTCTTAGTATCATTGTGTTACATACAACACTGATACATTATTCAGACTGATGGACATGATCACATTATTTATAGTCCGGACTGGCTTGAAGTGAGAGTGAAAGTCGGGCCATGTTTTGTCAAGCGTCAGCCGCGTTTGCCCCAAGTCCATTATGCACGAATGAGCAGCCGCCCCGAGAGAGCGTGTGTCTCCGGTGTAATTATCTCCATGATTTGTAATGAAATATTAGCTTTATATTGATATAGATAAAGTTCATTATTGAATGCGGCAAATTATTTCAATGTGGATTTCCAAGTGAACAGTGTTCTAGAAACGTTACATTTGAATTTTTACCTTGCCAAATAGGTAATAGAGCTTAAAATTGAGTAATATTTGTTGATAGTATGATGCGTTGTTAATTTGCTCTAACTCTATTATGGGTGTACCTCACTGCTGTGTGTCGCGGCATGCGGTAGCCGAGTGACGTAGTAAAGTTTGCTTCTACTTAATTACTAGTCGTTGAACAGTAACGATGAAATCATCTTTGCATTGTTTTAGGTCAACGCCTATCGCATCGCTTTTATTACGCACTATCTCTTAGGCAATAAACTTCAAAGAGAAATATAATATACCTACCTACTACACAATAGGTACATGAATAGATATAGGTACCTAATCACAAACGATTCGTTAGTTCCGTGATAAACTTGTTTATTACCAAAGTTCGAGATTTCATTTCTATACGAACGACAGCTGTTATTCTTATTAGTTAATTCAAAATGCCTATCAAGGTCAACAAAGACAAAAAACAAGAAAAGACTGAAGAAAAGAAAAAGAAAATATGTACAGAGTTGTAGGTAACGCTTTTGAAAATAAGTAAGTAGGTACCTACTTATCTACTTAAGTACTTACTTAAATTGTCTTTGACAATAGGCAAGTGCCTACCTATCTATAGAACCATGAAAGAACCTTTCATATCTAGATTAGCGAACTGCGTTCTGTGATTAACACTCAGTTCAACGCGTTGTTTACCGGCAAAAATTATCACGTTGTTTAAGGCGTTGTTGGGCATTGACGTTAATCTTAATGTAGCCATACCACAAGGTTGTGACAATGCCGCTGAAGTCGATAAAGGGATGCCGTTCAAACGCAGGTAGCCTCTCCCTTTGCACTTTAACCTGTTATCGACTATCGACAAATCCTTTTTTTACAGTTAAGTAAGTACACACAACACCCGAGCATTAGGTTCCAGTTCCATAAAGCTTGTAAGTGCGAGTGGAGAGGTCTGATAAAAATGATTTATGACTCAATTCGCACGACGTAATAGCTCAACTAAGTAGGTACTTACCTATTGCACAATTTTACCCTAATAAAGTCTTATTTATACTTGGGTTGAATCAACATAGGTAGGCACCTATTCATACTCTAGGTAGGTACATCATCTCTACCAACCAATTTCAGTGCCATTAGGTACTTATTGACATTATTGACAGAGTCGCCTACAAGTCTCGAGAGACGCCGCACGTTATTGGCGCGTCCATGCCTCAAACTCACCATGCACCCTGGGGCACCACCATAATTAGTGCTTGTTACCGAACCAAGCGGAAACCACGGCGTCTGGTGAGTCGAGTTAGCTAATTTCTCCTCACTGGTGTCGCGACAAACCTACTTTCTAGTGATCAAAATACAGTCCAGATTCGAACCCCCTACCGAATCGAGCTGGCCGGAGTGAACATTCGTCGTCTCATTATCCAAAACTCTGATAGAAATAAGATTAATGACTTCCTTAAGATGGTATCAACACAACTCCATCAAGGTGACTTGTTTTTTATCAAGATAAGTAGATCCCATATCAAGATAAGGTATAGGTCATAGGTGGGGAAGTGGATATGCTTTGTTAGCTATAAGTACCTACACTTATCAAAGTAGATTTGTTTAGTAAGAAATGAAGAAGCTTCAGCTGAAATTGTAAAGCTATAGCTAGAAATAAATTCCCAAAAGCCATTCCGAATACTTACTTACCACGAGATCTTAGTGGAACATCCGATTGTTATACTAACAAGGTACAAAATAAGTAGGTAGGTATACCTACTTAGTAAGTAAGTACAAATTTTTGGTTAGTGTTTAGGTATAGATTTGTTGAAGTATTTTTACGCTTCCTAAGTAAAACAAACACACATGCTGTGGTGCCTACTTTGATAGCTCCTTTTCGTGATAGTTTTTAGAAGAAGTATATTAGCCAAGTTTATCATACTGACAAATATTTCCCTTTCCGCTCCAATTAAGCGTAAAACTTGTGTTAGGATTACGACAATAGTCGTTGCACTATTGTCGTAATCCTAACACAAGTTAGGTGGGGTTTGAAACCAGCGAGTCAGTTTTCAGTCCGCTCCTTTAACCGTTGAACTTTCGAGGCTCTAAATGATGTTGTGCATGATGAGTCAAAGGGCAAGGGCAATTGATTGTCGTCACAGGTGTAAGACTGCAGTGACGGAAGCGGAAGTGATGGTGGGCGGGCCGGACCGCCACCCGCCTCCCGCCTGACACGCCCTAGCTATCCACGTTGCATCTTAATACTAATTAGCACAATGATTGTAATTTGGCAAAACATGCTCAAGACTGCCTGAGAGCCACTAGGTAGGTATAATCTAGGTAGGTACATATAGATAGATAGATTCTTTTCAAAGCCTAACAGCTGGATCCGTAACATCACCATTCACGATCACGTCGTAAACAATTATCACGTGACATTAAATTATCTTATATACCTTTCAATGCTAATTGATCATTTTAAGTGTTGGTGATAAGGTACAAGGAAGGGAAATCGTCTTGAATTTCGAGGAAACAATCGGATTCTAGTCCTATAGGATTCTACAGGTAGACCGATAGGTAACCCAAAAATCCAAGCTAGATAAAATTAACTAGGTAGGTAAGTACCTATACTCGTTTCTAAAAAATAAATTAGGTGAGTAGGTAACCTTTTATAGAACATTGTGGCACATTGTTACCTATACTTATTGCTTCACTTAGGTTATCCACCTCTTTCTTTAAAATCACCTAGGTTGGTAGGTACTTACTAGGTACCTAATACTTATCTATCTACTAGGTACGTTTGAAGACAACACACGCTCGACTTGAACAATATTGCTGACGAGGGACTTGTGGATGATGAATCAGACACCACCTTGATGGGAGTAGGATTATCGATCTTATACCCCTTTCTTTAGACTTCAGACAATCTTATATAGGTACCTAGTATCCCAATTAATCTTGCTCACTAAGTATGCTTCTTCCAGCTCGATGATTTTCTCTCCCGCTGTCCAGTTGTTGGGGTTGGCAGCAGAATCTCTGCCAGACCAGAGATTTTTCGCACTCCATGACCCGCCGTACTGTAATCGCTTCCAGAGCCAGGAATAGCAGGACCAGGGGACTTGTGACTTTGGCTTGTTATTATAGGTACCTACCTACCTGCCATTAGGTAGGTAAAGGATTTATCCATAACGATCACGGTGGGCAGGCGTGTTGATCATCGCAGGGCAGCACTGTTTGCACCGGTGTGTACCTACTGCTGCCCGACACTGGCTTGTCATTTATCCACTCTAGCCAATTTGAAATGGTTAGGTACGTATACCTATACCACCATATTTTGTCAGTCGCCAGAGCCACATTTAATGATGACTTTAATGTGGCACATGATTTACGTTTTTATAGAATTTTGTCTTTAGATACCTATCTACCTACCTAGACGCTAGCAATGTCAAGGTAACTGGAGAAAAACAAAAGAACCCCGTCAATAGAGACCCTTAACTATAGCTCTACTACCTACCCAAGCCACGCCACGGCTCGGATTACGGATGAAAGAGAAATGTGTCACGGTTTAGCGTCGAGCTTTTGCACGATATCATTAGGACATAAGTATTTTTTTGAATTTCAACTGGCAGGTGGTCACATTGATGAATAGGTAGAAGGGTGCAAACGGCAATATTTTCTGTAGCTACTTATTTGTACAAACAATTTTCAACATAGAAATTATACTTACATAGGTAGGTACTACCTATTAGGTACCTACATCTAAACGTATAGACGATAAAACTACTTACTTATATAAAAAAATTATGTTTTTATAACTGGAAAAATAGTAGGTAAGTAGTAGGTAGGTACCTATACTTAACCTTGCAGATGTTTAGATTCCTGCGTAATTTGCATTTTATACTGGACATTCAACTTAACTATAGGTAAGTAGGTAGGTATCTACTTATGTAATCTATGGCGTGTGGTAGGTTAACGAGTACTTACCTATATAACGTTTAGTCGCACGGTAGCGCGCTGTCACCCATAGGTAGGTATACTTACTTACCGCGCACTTTGGCTGCGCTCAACGCGCTGCTGAAGGAGTCCCCTCGCTGTGACATATTTGCTGACAAATGGGCTGACCTCATGGGTCAGATCTTGCACTTTTGTAAAAATTTATAATTTTGCTTTTTAAAATTTATAATTTTAACAATTTTTGTAAGTAAGTATGTTTATGTTAGTTTGTACTCGTAGTTTAATTAGTGTAATTGGCTTTATGGCCGTTCTAATTAAATAATAAATAATAAATAATAGGTAAATATTACGAGTCGAGCGTTTAGTTATTTTTTTTGCTGTTTGTAAACTTGTTACGAATAAATAAAATAAATTGCAGTAGGTATAAAATCCATCGCTATGTGTACCTACTTAGTAGGTACCTACCTACTTATGTTGGCCTTGGTATGAATCTCGATAAAATCTTACCAACCGAAACCAGGAAACCCGTTTCAAAAATACAATGGAATCCCATCTTGATCGAAATGTTGCCGCAAGCGAATTCACCCTCAAGTAGCGCGTTTAAAAAATTCATGAACACGCGGTTGTTGCGCCCACCCACCGCCCGCCCGCGTTCGCGCGCCGCGGGGGCGTAACCACCGCCCTACGTCCGAACCACGTAAGTTACAAGTTTCATATCGAGTAAGTTTTCACGATACTGAAACAAAACTTATTTAAATTAACCGAAATGTCCACAGTAGAATCCTAAGTGGATTAAAAAATCAAGAGTTTTGAAAAGTCAATGGTTTGGAGAAATCAATTAGGTACCTAGGTAGCAGTGGCGTGCAGGCCATAGAGGCATAAATGCACTGCTTACCCCAGTTGCAATAGCTCAATGCATGTTTTTCATTATGACCTGCCACTAAACAGATTCCTACCTAACTAATGCCTACCCTGGCTTCAAACCCTGTGCACGCCACTGCTAGTAGGTAGAATAATAAATGAAGGCCAGATCATTAAATACCCGATTTGTAAATAAGCATCTCCTTAACAAATTATGATAATTAATGTGTTTCTAAAAAATAATGTTTTTTGAATATTTTATCTGAGTAATTATTAAAAATATTACGTTTAAACTCAATTGTCACGGTCGCAAAAAAATTTGATAGTAGGTAATTTATTCACAAATAATTTTATTATCAGAAAGTATAAGCGGGAAAAATTTAATTTTTGAACGGAACATAGCACCACGCTTGAGTTTCATTCGTTCTTTCATTCAGTTGTCTATGGTCGGTTTTTCCTTTCGTGTATGGAGTGTCTACACTCCATACTTTCGTGCATCTTTGTTATATTTTTAAGATTTTTAACAAAGAGCCAATTTATTCAAAAATCGATGTTTAATGTTTATCTATTTGGTATATAAATTGGAATAATCTATGCTATAGTTGACCGGTTTCAGCTTCGCAAGGAATACTTCGCCGAGTAGGTAGGCTACCTACTGGGTCCTCTCACTATTCCTATATAACGTATATGTACTTAGTATCAGTAATACCGTCAATGGGACGTCCGTCTGGCTAGATCTACAATAGGTACCTACTTATAATATTGCAGTCACAGCCGTAGTTTGCTTGCTGCGGTCATAAGTATCGTGGTGTGTGTAGGTACCAAGGATGTGTAGGTCTGTGCGGTTCGTTCGAAGCGCGTTTCATATTCCAATAGGTAGATCGTCGCGCTAGAATTTTGCAATAGGTAAGTAGGTACACCACAGTCCACAACAATAGTGTCTGTCTCTGTACTCTAATTCTGTTATTTCTCCAAATGAGTGAGAGAGAAGAGAGACTAAAAGGTGGGTTCTCGCATATTCTAATTTAAATGTTTATTCTTTAAAAAAAAATTTAATTGGTAGGTATGTTTAATTGGTAAGTAGGATTTGGCTGAAAAGAGCAACTGCCGAGTTTCTTGCCATTTAAATCTGCTTTCTGAACTGATGAGTATTTTTCATCAGCGCCGTACACAAAGTTGTTACTTTGTGTACGCCTTGAGAAAATAATATACTTAGTGCGCACAAAACAAGTACTTACTTAGTCCACGAGGCGTTTGAGTGGACAAAACAGATCTCTGCTAAGATCCGTGCAAACCGTCACGTTGCAACTTCAGATTAGACTAGGTAAGTACTTGTTTTGCAATTGTTGCACACACTGTACCAATTTTACCAGCCTTTTTACATATTGGTAGGAAATAAATAATAAAAAATATAGTTAAAGAAGTTCAAATATATTTATTGCACAAACAATTTTACATGAAAATAAGTATTATAAATCAAAAATAATATGGTTAAACAAAACGTTCGCTTAGCGTGATAAACAGTTATACAATATGTTGTATTAAAAATACTAGTCTGGTTAATATATTCCTTGAGATTTTTTAGTCAGTATAAACAATTTACCTACCACTTCAAGTTAATATTACATTTTCTATTTTTAATATTCCAAATGAAAATCGGGACTTTCTTCTTTAAACTATACCTATTTAATAATAAGTATAATATATTCTAAAAATAATTATTTTGTGTATAAATTCATATCCAGAATAATATAACATGACATAACGATGGCATTTATAATTTGAAACTAACTAGGTACAAACAATTTCAGATTCCATCTGAAAATAAATTACAATAAATAACTAAACTACATAGGTACCTAGGTACCTACTAAACAACAAATTCAAACAACTCATAGGTCGAATAAAATATTTGTTTCTATATACATTTGTGAAACTGCTATACAAATAATTTATGATCAAATAATGAACCGATTCATACACACAAATGTTTCAAATCTCATATTATTGGACGTATTATATGAGTAGGTAAGTAGTAGGAGAAGTAAATTCTTAGGAATAACATAAGTTTCTTTTGTGTTTGTTTTATTTTATGTACTTAATACTTATTTTAATGACGATGCTCTTAAAACTACGTTGTTGCGATACGTATAACTATTCACCTGAAACAATATAAAATCAGTTAAAAAGCGTATTGACTATTGACCGTTCACTTGACGCCTGACGTTATGTTGGCACCATTGCAAATCAGATAATAATAAACCCTAACCTCTATGGAATAAAGCAAAAAAGCAATAGTGCCAACATGACGTCAGGCGTCAAGTTATAGTAAACTGCAATAGTTAAAACATTAGAACATAGATGGCATTGTATTAAAAAAATCAATAACAGCTGATTCGGAGGTTGAACGACCGGCGCGGCGTCACTCATATGAGCAAAGATCACTTTTGATTGATTTTGAATCAAAGGTCTGGTCATCCAGAATTGCGCACAGACAAAAAAAGGAGTGTAAATACATACAGGACGAGCCAGTTCGCAGTCTGAGCACCTACATAGTACAACGAATAATCCATTCCACTCGTCCTAGTCTAGGCTGTGACCTACCGTTGTCTACAAGCCGCCGCCGCTCCTCTCGACGGTGATGCTCTTCTTGAGCTGTTCCTGCTCGTGATGCTGTTCCTCCATCTCAGCCATGCGCGCGAAACGCGAGTACGCCACGTGGCCTGACTTGATGGCTGACATCATCTGTATATTTATATTATAGATTTTAAATTATACATCTTTTTGATTTAATTTAAAATTTCAGAACAGGTATTTTTTAGATGTTTAGGATAACTGCGGTATTTTCAGATGTTCTCAATGATAGAAAAATTAAAGTTCTATACTTAATTGAAATCGAAAAAAGTCACAATACCTACTCATTTTTAGACGTAGTGCTTATTTTAGCCAAAACTTAATTTAATTTTTATGCTAAACCAAAATAATTGTTTGAACTATTTTTATAGGGATTTTTTATAAAAAAATATTTGTATAAAATCAACAGTAGTTTTAAAAGGGATTTTATCGTTTAGTAGATTGTAATGTTAGTCAAAAAACGGAAAACAACATTAAGGTCTTCGCACATTAGACAGACTCGACACCAATTCAACACCATTCTAACTTCAGCTTGTTTCACTTCATTCAATTAAATCTTAAAAATTTCAACGTAAGGAACACGACATGAAGCTCACAGTTCCGTTATTTACTGTGAGTCGAGTCGGAGTGGAGTCAGCATCGAGTCTGTGTAATGTGCAAAGACTTCATAGCTCGACATGCACAATGGGGTTTCCACGTGGTCATTAGCCCATACCCAAAAGACTGCCCGAATTCGGGTACCCAATGCAGGCAGCCTTAATTTCGGGGTAGATTCTCGTATTCCTTGGTTGTCTCCGTCAGACCAGTGTACTTAGTATGACATCTCGTCAACGTTGAAAGAATTCGAGCGTCGAAATACTTATCAGTTTTAAGGTAAAATGGACCTTAACTAACTTGTTTTATGGGTGAATGACTATGTAGTTCCTCCATAACAAAAGCGAAAGTTTAGAAACAGGACTAGAACAATTCCAAGAAATCTTTTCCCAACACCAAGATGCATACTTTAGATTCCTGCATAAATAAGATAAAATCAGCATACGAATCAGTTACGACGTCGAAATACGGCGCATGTCATGATGTCATGCAACAATGTTAATGAATTCATATTGCAATTCTTCACTTGCGATATATAGCATTGTGACTAAAGTATAATGTATATTTAATTGTATCATGTACAGTACGCGGCCGAAAGTAATGTACATCGGCCTTTAGAATGACATTTCGGCTCTGTAAGCGTTGTCTCTGTCACTCATACCTATGTGACGTTTTGTCGGTGTCAACGATAAAGACAGTGCTCTACAAATCTCCTCCTAAAGGTCGATGTAAATTACTTTCGGCCGCGTACTGTACTTTCTCAGCAAAATGTTTTTGCCTGAGTCAGGCCAAAACATTTTGCCTGACTTGACGGAGATTTAGAGAGCCATACATACATGTAAAGTTTCTAGCAAGACAAAAAGTAAATTCAAAATGTTAAGATTCTTCGCGTAAGATCTGTAGAGCGTACTTTGACTTTGCTCAGACTTAAGTTTCAGTTAAAACGAGATGGATTTATATCAGCGATATAACGCTGTCTCTCTTTAACAGTGTCTGATCAATGAGCATTTATAGATCTCAGCCTAAACCAGACAATTGGGGTGCACGTTGATACCTATATCAGTCAGTCAGTTTATCTTGCATCGGCCGAAAGTGATGAACATCGGCCTTTAAAATGACATTTCATCTTTGTAGAGCGTTGTCTCTGTCACTCACACCCATATGTAATGTAATAAGTGTAAATAAACAATGTAAATTGTTTATAGAAACACTTTTATTATGTATTAAGAAGTAGACGGAATGACACACTGTTTAAACCTTCGTGGTTTTTTGCTGTCTAAATTGGATTTGTTAAACTTTCTTTATGTTGGTAGGTAATTAAAAAAAAAAGTATGACGCTTTGTCGGTCTTAACGACCGAGACAGTGCTCTACAAATCTGCCGTCTCCTTCTCAAGATCGATGTTCATCACTTTTACTGTATATACATTGGATAAGTAAAAAAACATGCAATAAGGACCACCCTAAAACTGGCATGCAGATAATTTCTTATAATGCAAATGCATGGTTGAATGTGTATGGACCTGCAGATACTCGTCGAGTTCGACCTGCCCGTTCATGTTAGTGTCGATCTCGCGCAGTATCTCGTGCAACTGTTCGCCGGTCACTTCCTCACCGTAGTTCTGTGGAGCAAGCCCGAATCGTCAAACACCGAAGCATTTACATGACGTACTTACCTACTAGTTTGTAAGAGTTGTGGAACATTCTGCAAAGTTCAAAATGTTTGTGTTTGTAATTGTGTTTTGTTGTATGTTTTGTGTTATATTTATAATTTACGTTTGTAACTGTGGCGTCACCCGGGTCGCAGCTGAAAATCAGCGTCCTGCATCTTAGGTATGTGTGTTAACGCATATGATGCAGGACATTATGCTAAGCTGTACACCTATTTGGGGTGGTGTCACAGATGAAAATGTTACATTTGTACTTTATTTTTATCTGTGACACCAAAAACAAATACATGCATTTTCTTTCTTTCTTTTTTTCAAAGGAATCGAATCTTTCCAATGTTTTCTTAAATATGTCGAACTATGTCGGCTACACTCTATCCACAGAAAGAAGTTAGCATAGCTCTCTCTCTCTTTCTGCCTCTGTTAGAATAGAATACGACTGTTACGTAATACCATACAAATGACAGAGATAAAAATCACCGTAGGCGTTAACCATTTTGAGTCACCCACCAATTACAAACATTTGAAATTTAATACGAAAACATAGTTTCGTTTGTGATTGGTTGGTGACCCAAAATGGTAAACGGCCGTTTGTCTCTACCATTTGTATGGGACTGCGTAACAGAGAGAGCGCTATGCTGACTTGTTTCCGTGGATCGAGTATAGCCTATGCCAACCCGATCGTATTTTAGGAGATTACTACTTACAAACACTTTAAAGAAATATCTGTAAAGTATAAATCCTGACTTTAGTCTTGCCGTATTTTACCTAATCCAATAAACAGGAATTGTGGCCATACTACTTGATAATATCTATTTATTTAGCTGGTTTAGTTACACCGGAGTTAGATAGTAAATAAAAAAAATTGCAATTGCAAAAAAATGTTCCACAATTCTTATTAAAAGTATTCTAGAAGTATGCAAAAACTAATACCCAAATTACGTGAAAGAAAAAAACTGCACTAATTAACCTGTCTCAAAAAAGAACGAAGTCATTAATTTCTGCATAATTCTGGAATAATCTTCCTCACCATAGACATAAAACATCGTACACAGTGTTCTACCCTTCCCAGACGTTAATACACATAGGTGCCACATAGACCCCGTCGTATCTCCGTCTACCTGCAGGTAATCTTGAAGCTCCATCTGGCCGTTATACGTGACGTCTATCTCAGACAATATCGCCCTTATTTCGTCCTCTGATGGCTTCACACCCATACTCTATAACATTTTGTTGCATATTCAAAAGATAAGTTATGCTAAGCTGAAAGAAACGTTTATTATATCTGTTTTATTATTTGGACGAACCATGATTGATGAAGCCTAGTGGTTAGGACGTCCGCCTTCTAATCGGAGGTTAGGGGTTGGATTCCGGGCACGCACCTCTAACTTTTCGGGGTTATGTGCGATTTAATTAATTAAATATCACTTGCTTTAACGGTGAAGGAAAACATCGTGAGGAAACCTGCATGCCTGAGAGTTCTCCATAATGTTCTCAAAGGTGTGTGAAGTCTACCAATCTGCACATGGCCAGCGTGGTAGACTATGACCAAAACCTTTCTCACTCTGAGAGACCCGTGCTCTGTAGTGAGCCGGCGCTGGGTTGATCATGATGATGATTGATGGCAATTGGCAAATCACACTTTCATCAATACGATGTAGTGCACGCAAAGCAAGTAGTCCAATCTGAATACGAGGCGTATCACTGCGCATTGTAGGTACACAAAAAATATCTTGTCCGGATTTGATATTTTAATCCTTAGTGACTTGTACAAATAGCCATGTTGCAACTTCAGATGACAACTTGAAAGGTGCGGAGTGCGCTGGGTATTTGGATTTGCTTCTGAATGCTCTAAAATATAACTACCCTCAAATGAACAAAGGCGTTACCCTCAAACATCCTAATTGTTGATAGAGTTTTTGCCCATCCTGTCTTTGTCAATAATAATTTAGAAGCATTTGGTATAAGACTGGGTCTCATCTATGGTCAAGTTAATCAAGATCTTGTCACAACTACCCCTATTCTTTCATCCTATATGATTATACAACTACCCTCAAATTTAAAAAGATCACTTTTAAACTCCTAATATCTTTATTAGAAGATGAGGTTTTCGGGGAAGAGTACTACCCGATAATATTTTTATACCAACTAAAATATAACTACCCTCAAATGAAAAAAAAAAACATTACCTTCAAACTCCTCCTAATATCGTTAATAGAGACGAAGCCCTTCCTGTCTTTGTCGATGATCTGGAAGCGCTTGATGTAAGACTGGATCTCGTCTTTGGTCAAGTTGATCGGGATCTTATCTCGACTGGCGCGGTTCACCATCTGTCCCATTTCGTTGGCTAGGAAATCTGCTGCTGCCTTGGTTTGTTTCTGTAGAACATTTTTTATACATATCAAAAATAGCTTTAACGGCAGGATTTGGAACGTTAGTTGAAGTACTGGGGAATAAAAATCCACTTACATGAAACACGGTTAAAGTTATGTTACGGTTACTGTTAAACTTTAAATGCCAATAAAAGCCAAGTAGGTTGCACAAATCTTGAAACTTCTACGATTAAGGTCAAAGGTAAAATTTAGGTTCAAAGTTAACAAACCCTGACTTGTGAAACCCTTTTGCTATTATATGTCCATAAAGGCAAAGTTTTAAAGCTCTTGAAATTTTGAAAACGTTTAAAGTGCGGAAGTTGGAGTATTTTGGCCATATTATGAGAAATAGCAAGTACGACCTCCTTCAGCTCATAATTCAGGGGAAAATAGCCGGTAGAAGATCACCTAGCCCAAGAAGAACATCGTGGCTCAAGAATTTACGCCAGTGGTACGGAATGAGTAACTGTTCTTTATTCCGTCCTAATGGTTGCCAACCTCTGATAGGAGACGGCACTATATGAAGAAGAAGACAAAGTATGACCTTAACCGTACCGTAACTTGAACCACCTGTCACTCAATTGGACCTAGGTAAAAAGGTAAGTTAACTTCATTACGCTCTGAGGCGTCCATTAGATGATATAGGTTCTGCATCAATCAATTCCTTAAATCGTATGTGATAAAGCAGAGAATTATCCAGCTATTCGTCACTAGCCATCGCATTCGACAATAAATTGCTCGGCGCGGCACCTTACGCTTGTACTTTTTAACATACCTTCTCGATAATTTTTAAATACATATCAGAAATTGCGGAACCGGCAGGATTCGAACATGTATCTTCTGGCACCGTGTGAACCGTGGCTTACCGGCCAGAGCGTCGGGCGCGATCCCAGAAGCCTGCCGGTTCCGCAAATTTTGATATGTACTTAAAAATTATTTAGAAATTTCTTCGAAGTGTAGATAAAAACACTATCATAAAATAATAAATATACCTGCTTCTCAGCTTCCGACCACTTGAGCTCCTCAGCCATGATGTCGATGACTCCGGGCAAGGCCTCGGCCGCGGCCTGCACGTTGAGGAAGGCGAGGCGCAGGCGTCGCGCGATCATGTCAACCGCTGTGCACGCGTACTCGCGCACACCGTACCTGACGAGACAATACTCAAGACTAGTACGGAATCCAGCAAACAACTAGAGAAAAGTTGGCGCATCGCGGGAAACAAGGGAGAATGATGAACCGCAATTGCGTCGTGCTAAATGTAGGGGTTTCTTGGTGAATATGAACACAACCCATACAAGCTACGTTCAAACTGAAGTCGAATACCATCCAAATATAGTGTGCCGGCTTGTTTGGTGCTTACAAACGCACTACGTATTACGTAATACGGTAGGCCACGTTAGCGTGTATGCGTGGTGTTCATATGATTGGTGCTTTGAGCCCGCCCGCTATCTTAAGAATGATCGAAGGCGTACTTTGATTCAAGCCTGTGAAAGTAAAACATCGAAAATGACGACGCATTTGGGGCTGATGTGAAATTTCTTCTGAGTCTAGGTTGTACGGGAGCGGTGTTTAGGCGCGACCGAACCAAAAGGAGATCTCCCACCGAGCGGTTGGTTGTGCTCGGTAGCGCCAGCTGGCCCTGATCCCGACGTGATTGATTGGCGATCGCCACAAGATAAATTTTTCGGTTTAAAAACGTATTTGGGGTAAAGAATAGCAAACCTAATTTCAGCATCGATGTAAGGGAACTCTGGGTGGATCTTGTTGCCAATGATCGGCCACCGCTTGCCGGTCATCTGCGCCATCTTGGCGACCGCGAACGCTCGGTCCCCGTAGGATTTAGCTAAGTGCTGAGCTACCTGGAATGAGAAAATTTATATACTCAGTAATATTCATTCAGAACCGTGATAGCCAAGTGGTTAAGATGTCCGCCTTCCATTTGGGAGATCGGGGGTTCATTCCTGGCCACACACCTCTAACTTTTCAGAGTTATGTGTGTTTCAAAGTCAAATCATTTATTCAAAAATATAGGTATCATTGAAACACAAATCATTGATTTGACTTTGAAACACACTTAACTCCGAAAAGTTAAACCCGTTAGTTAGACGAGACCCGTGCTCAATAATGAGCCTGCGATGGGTTGATCATGATGATGATGGCTATTCATTAGTCACGAGGGCTTGAAAGTGATCCCAAAATCTTGTTGTTTGCGCCCTTATTGTTACTGTATTTAATTATAGTATTATAGTTGCAAAAATAAAATGATTATACTAACATAGTTTTTAAGCATTGTCTATACTAACAAAATATACTAACATAGTTTTTTTAAGCATTGTCTATACTAACAAAATATGGGTCTCTTAATAAGAATAATAATAAATAAAGAATTTATTTATTATTATTATTAGTTGGAAAACTACTGAACCCTACCCTGTCTACTTTTACTCTCTTTTTCTCTTTATTATAAATGTTTTTGGTACAAATTGAAAAGATGCACAAAATCACAATAAAATTCTAGACATGACGTACCTCCATCTCAAGTCCGAAGTCCTGCACCAGTCTGATGTACATGGTAGGAGTCCAGCCGTGAGCGCCTTCTATCAAGAAGCCGTCCGTCTGGCAATCCTTGTACAAAGGTTTCAGATTCGCACCTGAAATTGTACAGCAAATACTTAAGTAACTCAATTACATAATTTGGCGTTAAATATTTAAAATGTTGTATAGAAACAGGCGTCACTCGCGGAAGTCCATGATATACAATGAACCAAAAGCTTAATTTGCTGTAATCCGCTGAAACAGGTCGAATCTGTATGATGCAACATGCAGCATGCGAAATGCACCGCCCGCCCTCCCACTGCTAACCATGCAGGAAAAGCAGCCACTCAGCAAGCAATACGCACCACCACCACGCAGCACCACAAAATTCTACAAACTATTTTAGACTTGCCTTTACACAAGTTTAAAAACTCTATTAAAAGTGTGCTCTTAAAAAAAGCATATTATACAGTCGAAGACTATGCAAATGATAAGAAAGCTTGGATTTGACTCGCTCCAGCAATGCACAGGGCTGCAATTGCTTGTACAGTATGGTATAATAATATTGTAAATTGATCTCTTGAAAAGAGCAACCGCCGAGTTTCTTGCTGGTTCTTCTCGGTAGGAACGGCATTCCGAACCAGTGGTAAATTAAACTAGTTGACGATTCAAAAGCACTTGTAAAAGTTTACTGGAATAAAAATCTATTCTATTCTATTCTATATATGAGTTTCGAGTTTTAAATTCTTACTTTCGATAGCAGCATCAATGGTCTCAGCAGCCATGGCTCTGTAAGTGGTCCACTTTCCTCCTGCGATGGTGACGAGGCCTGACGGCGAGACGTGCACGATGTGGTTCCTCGCGAGGGACTGGGTGTCCGGTTTGTTGGGGTCTGATACTAAAGGTCGAATGCCGGACCACGCTGAGAGGACGTCACCGCGTCGGACTATACAAGACAAAAATTTATCGTTAAAAAATTACTAAATGATTTTGGGGACACGTTGATAATAAAAATGTCGCCGAAAAGTGGCTAAATTGAATTTATAAATTGCCACGAAATTATTGACAGGAATCCCAAAAAAAAAAACACAAATCACAGTCGATAGTAGATTAATTAGAAGCAAAATTTACGATTTCGTTCCTCTATCCATTCCGATGCCAAAAAGATCTGGCCGCAGATCCGCGGGCTGATTACGTAAAACGTTGCAGTAGCGACAGCAACGCGACAGCAGTAGCAATGCGACAGTTCATAGATTGTCCGATAGACGGTGAACTAGAGCTCGATTGCTGTCTCTCTTCTTCTTCTTATTTTGCTTCGTGGCTATTGCTATCTCTCTGTAGCCGCTGTTACGGGTGACGTTTGACAGCAATTATTAACAAACAGATTATAAATAAAGCCAAAAATATACCTTCAACGTCGGGGTTAAGGTAGTTCTTGACTTCGGTGAGGATGAAAAGGATCTCGTCCTCGGTGGGCTTGGGGCTGTGCGTGACCTGGCACGGCAGGTCCGTGGTGCCCGCGATGGTGCCCTTGAGCCACGGCAGGAAGAAGATGACCCGACCGTCTGACGTCGAGGGGTCGAGGAGACCCATGTGCTCTGGACTGAAAACAATTAACCCCATTTGTATAGAGCCATATTATTACCTGTCCTAAACAATTTTGTATCATAGCCGGTAATCTAAATATATAAAAGGAAAGGGTGACGGACTGACTGACTGATTGACTGACTGGTCTATCAAAGCACAGCTCAAACTACTTGACGGATCGGGCTGAAATTTGGCATGCAGATAGCTTATTATGACGTAGGCATTCGCTAAGAAAGGATTTTTAAAAATTCAAACCCTAAGGGGGTGAAATAGGGCTTTGAAATTTGTGTATTCTTACGTGTTAAGTTGTGTGAAACAATATCAGTACGATCAACTCAATCGAACGGGAAGAAGCTACTGAAATCGTCAAATTGCTTACTAATGACCAAATATGTTTTTGACACGTGCAAAACATTTAAATAATGACTTCTGCTGCTGAATATAATGAAAGCAGAATTATTAATTATTATTCAATAATCACCTGGTGGTAAGTGATGATGCAGTCTAAGATGGAAGCGGGTTAACCTAAAAGGTATATGACAGGTTTCATTAAATCCATACCCCTTTGGTTTCTACCCGGCATCGTACCGGAACGCTAACTAGAAGGAACTATCAAACCTGTAATATCCTGGCAATACAATATGTACGCCAGAAGAGGGGCAGCAGATGTCCTTAACGGCTTGGTCATCCATTTTCCTGATGGAGTCCGTGAAAGGACCTGTCGCGTTGATAATGGACTTGGCTTTGATGTCCCACTCCTTGCCTGATAGTTCATCCTGAAAGAGTTGGCCATACATTTTAAGCACAGCTATTTTTTTTAGATGCTGCAAAAGCAAAAGCTGTGATAGCCTAGTCGGTAGGACGTCCGGATCGGAGGTCGGGGCTTCGATCCCGGGCACGCACCTCTAACTTTTCGGAGCTATGTGCGTTTTTAATAATTAAATATCACTTGCTTTAACGGTGAAGGAAAACATCGTAAGGAAACCTGCATGCCTGAGATTTCTTCATAATGTTCTCAAAGGTGTGTGAAGTCTACCAATCCGCACATGGCCAGCGTGGTAGACTATGGCCAAAACCCTTCCCACTATGCAAGGAGACCCGTGCTCTGTAGTGAGCCGGTGATGGGTTGATCATGATGATGATGATGATTTTTTTAGATGTTGCTATTATGATGCCGGCGACTTCATCCGCGTGGCTTAGGTTTTAAAAATCCCATTGGAACTCTTTTCCGGGACCAAAAGTAGCATATGCCCGTCCCTAGGATACAAACATTCCCTGTACCAAATTTTATCAAAATCAGTTAAACCAATGGGCCGTGAAAAGCAAGCAGACAAACAGAAAGACACACTTTCGCATTTATAATATTAGTATGGAGTATGGATGGAAGTATGGATTTAGAGGATTTTAGAATATCGTTGAGCTTACCCGTAACCGTGCTCCGCTGAGTTTGTTATTGGTCTTATACAGCTTGGTGACTTTGACGTGGTTGGCGATGGTGGCGCCGTGGCGGGCCGCAGTCAGCGCTATCGCGAGATTCATACGGGCGTCGTCTTGCTGGCCTGGAAATATATCGGTTGGCTTTGAGGCTTCCAATAAAATTGGGTATTTGACTCAAATTTTATTAAGTATTCATCATCATCATCATCGTCAACTAATAGACGTCCACTGCTGGACATAGGTCTCTTGTAGGGACTTTCACACGCCACGGTCTTGCGCCGCCTGGATCCAGCAGCTCCCTGCGACTCGTCTGATGTCGTCCGTCCACCTAGTGGGGGGTCTTCCAACTTTATTATTACTTTATTATAAACTAGCTGACCCGCCCCGGCTTCGCTCGGGTGGAGTTTAGAAAATTGAGGGGGAGGTTGAATTAAATTTTTCTCTCTGTAAGAACCATTCTCGTACTTCAAGGAATATTATAAAAAAAGAAATAGCGAAATCGGTTCAGCTGTTCTCGAGATTTACGATCAGCAACACATTTAGTGATTCATTTTTATATTATAGACTAGGATAAAAATAATGACGTAAACTGAAAAACTAATTGAATCGATCAAATAACAAAAAAGTTATAAGCATTTAAATATTTCTGATTAGACAGAGATAGCGATATAGCATTTTGACGTCACACCTTACTAATGCCATAGTAGCTTCGTGTGGATTCATACAAATTTTCGTTATGCGAGAAAGAGATAGAAGACCCTCCCACTCCAAAATTAAAATACCTGTAACTTAGTAAATCTTTGTTGGATTTTAATATTTTTTCAGCGTACGTCATTATTTTTATCCTAGTTTATAATAAAGTAATAATATTTATCAAAAATTCAAAAGTAAGAAAATACCCACGTATGTTTAAGAAGCAACCAGACCTATTCGCTTATTAAAAAAATCACCTACCATCGTAATATACGATGCCGCCGCACAAGTTGTCGGATTTCAACATGGGGAACAGTTCTAGGGTATTCTTTTTTGACAAGTAGTAGGAGCTCTTCAGATTCCTGTCTCCGGCGACGATGTCGTACATCTTGATGCCGAACCAGTAGTAAGGGACTTGCCACCATCTGTGAATAAAAAAATTATATTAATAAGTACACAATCAGTAGCGAAAATCACTCGCAAAATTCCGCGCACGGCAATTTTCTTCGGCGTTTTGTCCGCGCAGATATGGAATTTTACTAACATTTGCACAATACATTCGAGCAGATTTCCGCGAGCATTTTTTTGCTCGCAGAATAGGGAACCCTTTTTTGAAAAGTATCTTAATTCGATCCTAAAGTGATAATAAACTACCAAAAAAAAAAAAAAAATTTTATTCGATCGATAAGTGCAATAAAATTGCGCTTTCCGGTCCGAAGTCATTATTATAGCACCTTCTGAGACTTTGTCAAAAAATATATTACCAAGTTTGTAGGAAGTTTTCTTTGATGATCTTTGTCAAATTTCTGACTGATCCATGGATATAGTAATTAAACAATGATTTTTCTCAGGTTTAAAGGAATTTAATTCACTTACTTATAGACAGGCAACAATATAGGCAGCGGCCTCGTCAAATGCGGCGCCACTTCGAGCATGTTCGCTCGTTCGTGTAGCGCCTCTTTGACCATCTTGTACTGGTCATAGTCTACATGGAGGATGGCTTTCTGTAGGTATCTGACGCCGCCGTGGATGAGCTTTGTGCTTCTACTCGATGTGCCGCTCGCGAAGTCGTCTGCTTCCACAAGTGCTGTGCGAAGTCCTGATGACAAAATGGAAATTAAATGAAATGTTTAATCATCAAGATCAACACATCGCCGGCTCACTACGAAGCAGGGCTCTGCACTCTCCTCTAAGGTTGAGATCTATAGAGCGCACTTTGACTTTGCTCAGACTTAAGACACTGTCAAAACGAGACCGCGCTATACCGCTGGCATAAGTCTGTCTCGTTTTAACTGCAACTGAAGTCAAAGTGCGCTCCATATATTTCAACCTTAGACTGAGATCTATAGAGCGCACTTTGACTTTGCTTAGACTTAAGATTGAGTTAAAATGACATATTTATGTGAGAGATATACATCTGTCTTGTTTTAACTCTTAAGTCTAAGCAAAGTCAGAGTGCGCTCTATAGATCTCAGCCTTAGTATTAGAAGGGTTTGGCCATAGTCCATCAAATGTCATTCTGAGAGGAGACCCCGAACTCGGTACAGTACGCGGCAGAAAGTAATGTAACCTTTAGAAGGAGATAGCAGATTTGTAGAGTATTAATGTCTCTGTCGTTGAGACCTACTAAAGATCATATAGGTATGAGTGACAGAGACAACGCTCTACAAAGCTGAAATGTCATTCTAAAGGCCGATGTACATTACTGTCTGCCGCGTACTGTACATAGTAACCCGGCGATGTGTTGATGATAATCCTACTTGATATTATAAATGTGAAAGTGTAGATGTTTGGATATTTGGATGTTTGTTTGTCAATCACGCAAAAACGGCTGAACGGATTTGGAATGGAGATAGATTATACCCTGGATTAAAACATAGGCTACTTTTTATCCCGGAAAATCAAAAAGTTTCCGCGGGATTTTGAAAAATGTAAATCCACGCGGACCAAGTCGCGGGCGTCAGCTAGTGACAGATAAATTAAACAAACTGAATTACAAGCTAAAGATCCTATAGGTACCTCTAGTAGTGGCATCTAAAGCACAGCCAGCCCCAGTGGCGCCGCCTCCAATAATGAGAACGTCGTAAGTGTGGCCAGCTTGCAGCATGTTTACTTGTTCTGTTCTGGATGGCAGAGGCCTCTTCTTGCGCTCTGTCCTCGCTGAAACTGTCGGCGCGTTGTACCATTGCTGAAAATGTTAGACCAAACATGAGAAAAGCCAAACACCAGTTTTACAGTAAATTATATATAAATAATAAGCCTCAATAGCTCAACCGGTACAGGAGTGGACTGAAAACCGAAAGGTCGATGGTTCAAACCCCGCCCGTTGCACTATTGTCGTACCTACTCCTAGCACAAGCCTGACGCTTAATTGGAGAGGAAAGGGGAATTTAGTCATTTAACATGGCTAATATTCTTTAAAAAAAAATATCTAAATATATAAAAGGAAAAGGTGACTGACTGACTGACTGATCTATCAACGCACAGCTCAAACTACTGGACGGATCGGGCTGAAATTTGGCATGCAGATAGCTATTACGACGTAGGCATCCGCTAAGAAAGAATTTTTGAAAATTCAACTCCTAAGGGGGTGAAAAAGGGGTTTGAAATTTGTGTAGTCCACGCGGACGAAGTCGCGAGCATAAGCTAGTGGAGATATGTAGGTTTTACCCTGGATTAACACATAGGCTACTTTTCATCCCGGCAAATCAAAGAGCCACGTAGTCGCGGGCATCAGCTAGTATTTTATTATAAATGCGAAAGTCTGTCTGTCTGTCTTTTAACTTTTCATGGCCCATCAGTTTAGTTCGTCTAGTATTGCATTAAGATCAACAATAAACATTTATCGTAGTCCCAAGCTAAATCGAACTAAAATTAAGTAGGGTGTACTAGTTAAACGCCTAGTAAATACATAAGAGAGATGTGCTCCTCGACTGCCAAATGATTCTTGGCAAAGTGTGAGATATGTTGTAATGGTAACTGATCGACGCAAACTAGTTTACAATCACTTCAACATTTCAATAATTGCACGATCCTAAAGATCTATAGTACGCGACAGGCAGTGGCGTGCACAGGATTTCAAGCCAGGGTATGCATTTAGGTATGAACTTATTTTCCGGCAGGTTTTAATGTAAAATAAGCATTGGATTTTTTTTTACGAGGGTAAGCAGTGCGTTTATGCCTCTATGAGCTGCACGCCACTGGCGACAGGTCGAGATAGCAATCGGGGTGGGACCCCATAACCCGGTGCAGGATAGCGTAGGTGACGAGCGGGAGTGCAGGGCGTCCCACCTGCCTCAAACCCCGACTGCCATCTCGACCTGTTGCGTACTATAGGTCAATGCGGTCTTTAAATATAATATATCCACGCAAAATAATCGAGGTAGGTAATTATTTCGAAATTACAGACAGACACTTCAAAATTCTATTCAGTTCGCCCTTAGATAGTCAGGATCAGGACAGTACATTTAGGTAAGTAAATAGATTTGGATTCATTTAACAAATTGTGCGGCTTATGCTTAATGGTAAAGGCAAGTGGAGTATAGAAGCCTGATTCCGAAGAAAAATAGCACAGTTTTACGATATTATTAATAGGCTCCTACCTATCATTAGCTGGTATTCGCAGAAGTGCTATACTTGTGTTTATGTTATGATAAGAGTAGGTAGGTATTACCGGCTTATCATCCGCGTACAGCGCCCATCCAGCGACCACTGCGCCGGCGACTCCCGCGCCGCCTATTAGCAATTTCCTTCGGGACATGGTCTGAAAATACAAGCACAGAATAGGTATTATCATACATACTAAACACTGCATATTATTATATTGACACAACTAAGGAATTAGGTATAGGTTCTCAATTTCACTGGTTTAAATACAACGTATAGTTCGGGCCTTTTCGTTGGCACGACACATTCTAGGTCAACGGCAAGCACCTAGGTACTAAGTACAGACAGACAACGAAGTGATCCTATAAGAGTTCCTTTTTTCCTTTTGAGGTACGGAACCCTTTCCTTACCTACCTATTTGATTTCCAACGATTACCTACCTAAGGAGAGTCGTGGATAGCCTGTGGCTCTACCGCGGTTGTTTGACAGCTACAATGTCACGATCGCAATCATCTCTGATTGGTTAATGCACGCTCACTATTGGCCACAATGCATTGTTGCAACAAGAATCGCACAAATTCAGCCAATCAGAACAATTGAGATTGTAATAATGATTGATGCAGGTTTTAGACAATCGCCCTGCCGGTGGTTAAAACGGCCGCCTCCTACTCGCAGGAGGGTGATATTTACTTAATTAGGTACTTAAAACGCAAATAAATCCAAAAAGTTACGAGGTGCAAGTCTACGCTTACTTAATTTCACACTTTGCGAATCTCTGAAGTTTCAAAAGGCCACCTGTAGTAACTAGTACAGTACGCGGCCGAAAGTAATGTACATCGGCCTTTAGAATGACATTTCGGCTTTGTAGAGCGTTGTCTCTGTCACTCATACCTACATGACGTTTTGTCAGTCTCTACGACTGGGACAGCGCTCTAAAAATCTGCTATCTCCTTCTAAAGATCGATGTACATTACTTTCGGCTGCGTACTGTAAGTAGCCTGGTTAATAGGTCAACACTCTATAGGTAGGTGTAGGTCTTTGCTCTATATGCATTGGAAGTTATTGACCCAGCAATGTCAAGGTTGCGCTAATCACTTCAGTAATCGCTCCGTGATAGCTCTTTCTTTCTCATCGAGTCGTCTCACAAGCGAGATAAGTTTTTCCTTTCCTTTTACACCTACATTTCGTCATCTACCGTCGCTCGTCACTACTTAGATATAGTCACGGCGTAATCACTATCAATGCCACAAAGTTGCATGCGATGTAGAATCGATTACTCAAATACTGTCAATATGTAAAAAGAATCAGACTACTGTAGATACAGTGTAGTTCGCGACATGTCGAGACGGCAATCAGGGTGTGAGGCGAGGACGCCGCGCATACCCGCGTGTCACTCGCGGTCGCCCACACCGGGTAACGGGTCAGTGCGGGGGCTGTGCGGATGTGCGGGGTGTTCCCACCCCGATTGCCATTTTAACATGTCGAGTTCTCAGGTCTAAGAGTGGGCCTTCGAAGTGGGATTTAACTGACGATTTCTCAAGGAGCCTACGCAAAAAACTAAAGAGGATAAGTTATAAGTAGGTATGTAGGTATATCTAGGGTTTGTTTCCGGAAATTATATGATTCCGCGCTCGCTTCGCTCGTGTTTAGGTATATTCCACGGTAAAGCTATTATGGCTGACTTTCTGTATGGTTTCATATCTACTAAAGATTTTTTTGCCTGTCGCGGGTCTGTCTGAATGCTAATTTTCCTTTGCTTCGTTTCTATGAAATTACATTAAACATGGCATGGCACTCCGGGCCTCCGATGCGGACTGGCTTATTTCCCCATAGCATTCTCGACATTTAGCATTTAATAGCTTGATATCTTTATCAATAGTTTAAAGTGCTAATGCACTGAAAATTATTATTACTACATCTGTGATTTTACTTGCAGACGTAAGTAAATAATAAGATAAGAATAAGTACTATTTACCTATCTACTATGAGAAAATAAAAAATTACTATCACTTCATTATTCATTAGCGTGTACGCAACTCATGCCAAAGTACCGACATACTGTAGAGTCTGTAGGTAGGTATATTGCCGAACTTGATGACCGATTTGGTGAGATAAAATCACGATACAACACTATTAATGAGTAGACACATACATATTTTATTATAATGACTCATTTATTAAACTAATTTAGTTTAAAGATAGAGATAAAAAGTATTAAGAAAATCGTAACAATTTGCCGTCGAATCGTGGTGGTAGCGTAGGTTATAAGTATAGACAATAATTTTAATTTAACTTATTGTGTAGTCTACGTAGTCTAGGACAACGACAAAATGTACAGAAGAAGTAGGTAACTCTATAATAAAGGCTGCATTATATTTTTCAAAATCGGAAACTTCCATTTACAAAGAATTTCTTTCATTTTTTGCGGAAGGATCTGGGAACCGCATTATTAGGTACCTACCTATCCCAAGAAAACTCCTACCATCGTGTGATTAAAGGAAAGAGGTTACAATATAACAATGAGCATTTTTTTAAACAGAGAGTGCCTTAATAGCGGGTCTATATAATATTATATATATTCTCAGGTTTTCCAGACAAAACTACAAACCAAAGAGTTTTCTTCAAGAATGCACATAGCCCGCCATTGCACGAGTAGATTGATTGGATTGTTATCAGCTATTAGATATCTGTGAGATATCGTTGTACGTAACACGCTTCTCTTAATTAAATTGATTATCACTTCCCCATGACAACATTGCGATAAGCAGGGACCGTGAGCTATCATAGTTTCCGTTAAACTTGCGCCAGCGGACGCGGTAGTGGAATCGAAAATATGAAACCGATAGACGTCCACAGCTGGACGGACATAGGTCTCTTGTGGGGACTTCCGCGTGCCAATCTTGGGCTACCTGACGCACGGCACCGGCAGTACTATAGAAAGATATGTACCTACTTAATAATCATATTGTTATGTAAGTATAACAACAACGGTCTTTCACCAGTTATTTATAATTTGCATAGACGCAACACACACCACCCGTGACTTCTTCCTAAGCACGTTTAGTCACTTCATACGTTTGGTACTTATTTGCAATCACGTCCGCGTGTTACCAGGTTACTTAGCTAGTCTTGACTCTTGAGTTCCACGCTGTAATGATGCATGTACATACTTATTGTATATTGCAGTACTTTCTTTAGAAATGTAAACCTGCATTTACTTAAATCGTAAATGGTAAGTGCTAGCATGGACAGGTTGTTCAATATTTTATCAGCAAATACGGTAGGTATACCATACCTAGTTGAGGACATGAAATAAGAAATCCCATGTGATACGTAACATTTTGTCTACTCACGCCATTGGTTGCCTTGAGGAGATCGATGGAAGAGTGTGCCCGTAAGATATACCAATTACTGCAAGACATTGGTAACGACTCTACCTATTTTCATGAGTTTACGCAAAAGGAAAACAAAAATAACTCTAGTTCACCAACGGATCTCCTCATTTCTGATTTGATCACGTAGAGAAACTCAAAATATCTTAAGCCCCAAACTCGAAGCATAGTTCTCTCCATCTAGCCTGCTGAGTGACTCTGAGCTTTCTTGTGGGACTCATAGTTAACGACAATTAATTTAGTTATTCCTGCCTCTATAAATGAAATTTAAAAATACATGTGCTTTAAATTATTTTTTTGCAAATATCTCAACCACGCGCTCTAGCCTCTACATGTAAGTAGATATAAATAGCAACATACCGGCTGTTTCCTACAAAACCTAGTTTAGAAATTTCAAGGACGATGGACACGAGACTATTGTTTAAAATAAAACGTACCCACATGGAGTCAACACATGGGCATAGACTTATTTAATACTCATGGTTTGTTTTTAGGTACATGGACAAACCCGAGGGAAAAGCCTATATATTTTAGTATGTCTGTGCGAGATAATCCGAAAACGTGTTAGCAAACTGCGTCGATAATTCGACAATTAAAATGTCTTATTTATCGTGGTATAAGCAGTTACGCATCCGTTACTTAGGATTAAATTAATATTATTTGGCAATGCAATGCTAAGTAGGTAGGTACGATTAAATTGGATCGAATCGAGTTTCAGTCATTTCTGCTCCACTGTACCTACTCTTGGAGACAATGTATGAGAATGACGCAGCAACGAAGCAGCCAAAACTCTTTGTTACGATGAACTCTACGCGATGTCAAGGATAGGGACGCAATAACTTTTACATGAACAAGTAAGTACATCAAAATTCAAACGCCACTATGGAGAGTGGTTTATTCATCTGAGAACCCATAGACCGCTCCATAAACTCAAAAGTACAACAACTTTTTTACAGTACTTTTAGATTAACTTTTTATTCCACCTTGGATACATGGAGTACAGTATCCAGCAGGAAATATGGTACATCGAAATTTAGAAAGAGATAACGGCTTCGTAGAACGTTGTCTCCGACACGGTTGACAACGACAAAACGTCACGGAAAAAATTACAGAGACAACGCTCTACTAAACCGTTATCTCTTTCTACAGTTCGATGTGCATTATTTCCTGTCGGGTACTGTAGATGTCAACCACATTTAAGGGTGCCAGCGTTCACAGTTTCTCGCTGTTTTGTGACCCGAATCCTTCCCCTATACATATACGAGTATATTATTATCTTTGCAATCGATAGGTTAATACCTAGATGAAAGATCTTTGATAAAATACACAATGTATTTATTCTGAATACTACACATACGTGTCATACCGGGCCAAAACCGAAATAGAACGAGCCGGTGGGATAACAGTTGTCTCAGTTATTACAGGCCAACCGGTGCTGCTATCAGGTGATTGCGTATAGGTATCATACGGTAGGTATACTATATTAAATATACTGTGTAGTTAAAGAACATTACGCGCCCTATTCATTAAATCTTTGAAGCTAAAGTTACGTCAATTACATTTAAATTTTACACGACAACAAAAGCAAAATGGGCTGTCACAAGTTTGGTTACATTACAAGTTACAGCCGCACTCATCCTACAAGTAAGCTTGCGGGCGCGCGAGAGCACGTTCGAGGCGATGGCCTCCTTCGTGGGGATCTGCCGCCTGGCGTGACAACGCCAGGGTCCTTGGGTTGGCCCATGAGCCTACGGGCTTTCTTCCTCGGAGAGGAAGAGAGAGCTAAGAGCGGTCCTCACGCCGTCGTGGTCCGTCCTTGCCGGGTGGAACCCGCTTGTGGGAAGCCCAGCAAGGTGGTCGACGTGTGCGGAGGACGCGCTCCGACAGCCGCACTCAAGAGTCGCTAATCGTTATTTAAGATTGAGTTAAAACGAGACAGATTTATGTGAGAGATATAGGCTCTGTTTCGTTTTAACTAAACTTAAGAATGGATAAAGCGACTATGAGTACGGCAGTTAGACTTTATTAACTTTGGACCATTTACCTTTAACCGGTGCCGATCCACTTTGCCTTTTTGATAGTCAAAATTTTATGGTAACCGTAACATAGTTTAACCGCCCGACATGCAATTGATGGCATGCATTGCAATGCAGTTTACACCATCACATAGACATTTCAAGAGGGCAGTTTGTATATATAGGTGCTTCGTAAGTAGATATATATAACTTAATCACATTTAGTCCATGCAGAGTGGCGTGCACAGGGTTTGAAGGAAGGGTAGGCATTAGTTAGGTAGGAACCTGTTTACTGGCAGGTCATAAAGTAAAATTTGCATTGAGCTATTACAACTGGGGTAAGCAGAGCATTTATACCTCTATGACCTGCACGCCACTGTCCATGCATATAGTTAAGCAGACCCATCTGAAATTCAGCTGTTTTTAACCGACTTCTAAAAAGGAGGACATGGCTCTTTTGTTACTTATTTAATTTAGGTGCATTAGTAAGTCAGAGGTTTAATAACACTATGACCGACTTCGTAATAAAAATAAAGCAATAAAATACTTCATCATGATCAACCCCTCGCCGACTCACTACAGAGCACGGGCCTCCTCTCAGAGTGAGAAGGGTTTTGGCCATAGTTGTCCACGCTGGCCATGTGCGGATTGGTAGACTTCACACACCTTTGAGTACATCATGGAAAACTCTGAGACATGCAGGTTTCCTCACGATGTTTTCATTCACCGTTAAACAAGTGATATTTAATTATTTAAAACGCACATAGCTCCGTTACTAAAGTTAGAGGTGCGTGCCCGGGATCGAACCCCCGACCTCCAATTAGGAGGCGGACGTCCACCATTAGGCGAGATAAAATACTTATTATCTCCTTTTATAAAAGTTGGTAAGTTATTTATTAATTCTCAAAATTAATGAATAGGTTAAATATCCATACTTAATATTATAAATGCGAAAGTGTGTCTGTCTGTCTGTCTGATAGCTTTTCACGGCTCAACCGTTCAACCGATTTTGACGAAATTCAGTACAGAGGTAACTTGCAATCCGGGGAAGGACATAGGCTACTTTTTATCCCGGAATATTTAAGAGTTTCCACAGGATTTTTAAAAACCTAAATCCACGCGTACGAAGTCGCGGGCATCAGCTAGTATGGATATAAGAGGTAAAATGACCTCTTTACCGCACAGATGACCTTGGGTTACAGAACAGTGATGTGATGTCATACGGCGGCAGTAATTATGCCGATATAATACATTTGCAGCGAAATACTTAACTCTTCAGCAAATGAAAGATACATAAACGTAAATAAATGACTTTAACCAGTCATATGTAGAGCTCAAGTTTACCTACTTACGCAAAAAAAATACAAGTTTTGACGTACAAAAATAACGAATTAAATACTAACAACAGTGAAATTGAGAACCAGTGTCGACTAAAAACTAAATATTTCTTCAGAGAAAATTTAATAGCTTGAACCACAAACCATAACTAATAAATGAGTATATATACAAAATACATTTCCTTCTAAAACTCACCTTTTATCCTTTACCACAGCTAGACTAAAACTAAAACTGTAAACTAAGGACACATTTAGTTATATAAAAAACTAATTATAGTAGACAAGGGCACTGTACGATTTATTTTTCCAATTGTAACACATCCAGATTAATTAAACTGGGTTTTCACATCACTTTTATGTTAAACTATAACTAAAATAACACTTAGTTAATATATATTTTGCATACTATACTAATCGTATGAAATCGCGGCAGAGCATAACGCCCTACAATATCCGACCCACCGAGAACGACGGTGTATGGAGTAGGGACTGACTATATTAAACGCATATCTATGCGTATGGCAAAACTTGTTCGATTCCGAGCTCGGGAAACCTTGGCGAGACACAGTGAAGTGATCAATACATGCACGCAATGCGCGGTTAACTTCGCTTTACTACAACGCCCTCTAGTGTGTGGACTGTGGACTTGTGTAGAGAATGCATGTGGGGGAAACATAACCAGCCAATTTATGACGACCTATGCGGATGCCTGTACTAGAAACGCAAAGCTTCGGCTTTTTAAGATTATACAGAAAGGTAGTGTAACGGATGATTGCAAGACCAATCCAAGAGCTCAGTAGACATTTAAGAAATGATTTCCACTGTGCCAAGAAGCATGAAGACCCAATCTTGAGGCCTCAAAACATATTTGTTTTTTTCACTGTACGCTTGTACTACACGCTTGACCACAATAACACCTGATGGAAAGTGACGGAGTGATTATATTATAAGACAGTCCACTTATTTAGAGCTCTTTTATATAAAAACAAGCTAGGTTTATACTTCTACTATTTATACTTCGGTTTTGTCAAAAACTCAGAACTAACATAAAAATGCAAAACAAAAGTCCTAAGATCATCAAAAAATCACTATTATCAATCGATTGACGTCCACGGCTTAGGTCTCCTGTAGGGACTTCCACATGGCACGGTCTTGCGCCACGCCTGAATCCAGTGATATATTATAATCGCATTCCCAAGATAAATATGGCACTGTACTTTAAAAAAAATTATGTACATCCCAGAATTTCGAGATATGCAGGGTATGTATATTAAAAAAAACTTTTTTGACATAATTTATTGAGATTAAATTAACACTGTTTGTGAAATTGTGCAAAAGAAAAAGACAGAGCTTTTCATCACTTCTCGTTCACTTTTTATTCACTTTTCCTTCTTCTCAGACGAAAGCGAGTTGTACAGCTTAGTGATCTCGTTGACGATGAGCGTCTGGACGACAGTGCCGTTTGTGTCTATGAAGTTGGCGAAGGACTTGTTGACGGAGGCCTCGCGCGTCTTGCCGTTGGAGTCCCTCATTACGAGCACCAGGTTATATTTGTCGTCATGTCTGGGGACAAAAAATATCTATTACATTAAAAAGTGCAGTTTTCTGTCTGGTGTTCATAGACCTGGCAAATACCATGTCCAGAGTTCGACTCCCGATTCAGAAAATAGGTATTAAGTTTCTATGATTACTTCTACCACTTACCGTTTAGTTTCAAATGAAAAATTAATAAAAACTTTTTGTTAATTTGTTAATTTTGCATGTTTTAAATGAAGTTTAATAAATTAAACTTCATTTAAAACATGCATCTTTTTTATTATTCACTCTTGGTAACATCATCTATGGGTCATTTATTGTAAGTTCAATCATTGCGGGTGTTAGTATTTGTTTTTATTTTATTTAATAGCTTTTAGTAATTAGTTTTTTTTTATTAGGTTCAGTTTCTCTTGCATGCGGTGCCCGGTGGTCATTTCAAGTAAGTTTAAATCGCATGTATATAATCTTTTACATAGCTAATTTACTTGAAAAAAGTTTACTGTTTGTAACCAGTTTAATAACCCAAATTAAAAAAGAAACGATTTTTTGGCGTTGCATCATCTGCAATACCAAGTTCAACTAGATGACTTTTGTTTATACAAAAACCAGCATGCACATACAAAAAGTAAAACGACAAACACGCTGTCTACCAGGCGACATTGTCAGGCTCAGTCTACTGTGTCCAATCATTCCACACTACACATCCTATTACAAGACCCATATAACTATTATGGATGGAATATCTGGCTACTGAGTATAAATGATCCAGTATCAGTATATCGTGATCGGAAAACAGCTGCGCGATTGCGGGAGAATGACAACTACACTGTCACGATCGCAATCACCTCTGATTGGTTGACGTCGCTCACTATTGGCTACTATGCATTGTTGTAACAAGAATCGCACAAATTCAGCCAATCACAACAATTGAGATTGTAATAATGATTGATGCAGGTTTTAGACAATCGCCCTACAGTTCAGTGGATCCGTCATAGTGTCAGATCTGTAGGTCAATTTCGTAAAACCTGCATCAATCATTATTACCATCTCAATTGCTGTGATTGTGCTGAATTTGTGCGATTCTTTTTGCAACAATGCATTGTAGCCAATAGTGCGCGAGCGTCAACCAATCAAAGGTGATTGGTTGGTCAACCGATCGTGAGATTGTAGCTGTCATTCTACTGCAATCGAGCAGCAGTAGGGTTAGCAGTTACCCTAAGGTTTCAACAATCAGCCCATTAACATTTTCTGAGCAACAGTTTGTAAACGAAAAACGGCAAAAAAGAGATGGTCAGAAGGATTTTGTAATAACAGTGCACTTACTTCTTGACATAAGAACTAGCTTCCCAGACCCTGTTGTTGTTGCCCACTTTTTCCTTGGCCACCACGAATATGCCCTTCTCCTTGAATGTTGTGTACAGAGTCAGGATGCTCATGAGGATGAAGTATGAGGATACACAGATTATAAGTACCAATCTGTAAAAAAAATTATACTTACAGAAAAAGTTAAAAAATAATTTTATGCTTATAAGTCTCGCAAATTGCTATTACACTGGAACCATGTCCCATTATCATCGAAATGACGTCATTTTGACGTCAGCCGAAATACTAACTTAAGAAACTTCAGTCTAGTGCTGACGTCACTAAAATGGCGGCCACGCGCATTAGCAATTTGCGGGACTTATATACTAGCTTATGCCCACAACTTAGTTCACGTGGACTACACAAATTTCAAACCCTTGTTTGATCCCTTTAGGCATTAAATTTTCAAAAATCATAATTGCTATCTGCATACCAAAATTCAGCCCGGTCCGTCTAATAGTTTGATTAATAGATCAGTCAGTCAGTCAGTCAGTCAGCTTTTCCTTTTACCTATATAGATTTTAAACACATTGATGGCAACATCAACTGTCCAGGACCAGTGAAAAATCAGTAGGCATTAAAATAAAACCAGACAGTTGCATCATCATGATTAACCCACCGCTGACCCACTACTGAGCAAGGGTCTCCTCTCAAAATAAGAAGGGTTTAGGCCATAGTCTGCCACACTGGCCCAGTTCAGAATATTGGACTTTGCACACCTTTGAGAACATTATGAACAATTCTCATCTCTCCAATTCCAGGCAAGCAATGGAGTAAAAGTACCTACATAGCAACAGATACTGGAGGTTATCACTACCCATAGTATAAATGCGAAAGGGTGTTTGTTTATTGGGTTTGTCCTTCAATCGTGTCGCAACTTGCAACGGATCGACGTGATTTTTAGGGTTTCCTACCTCAAAAGGAAAAACGGAATCCTTATAGGATCACTTTGTTGTCTGTCTGTCTGTCTGTCGGTCTGTCAAGAAACCTACAGCATACTTCCCGTTGACCTAGAATCATGAAATGTGGTAGGTAGGTGGGTCTTATAGCTGGCATTAGGGGAAAAATCTGAAAACCGTGAATTTGTGGTTACATCACACATAAACAATTAAATTGTGGTCAAAAACTAATAATTGGGGTATCATATGAAAGGTCTTCACCTGTACATTCTTAAACAGATTTTTATTTACTTTTATGCATCATAGTTTTTGAATTATCATGCAAGATGTCGAAAAAACAAGACTGCCATACGGAACCCTCACTGCGTGAGCCTGACTCGCACTTGGCCGGTTTTTTTTTTGCATAGTTAAAGACCTGGATAGTGTTATAGGCTATTTTTACCTCAGAAAATCAAAGAGTTCCTATGGGATTTTTATAAATCTAAATTAACGCATTGTCACGGGCATTAGCTAGTTCTTAGTAGTTACCTTGATTGTGGGAATGGGTAAAGGTAGTCCCACAGTAGAGCATAGAGAGCTACTCCCACTGCCAGGGCACAGAGGAAAAGTCTCCCATCTATTAGTGCAAAGCTTTCCTTACACTTCAGCTCACCAGTGAAAACCTGCAACAAATAGGTTTGAACGATAAATTCAATCATCATGATCAACCCATGGCCGGCTCACTACAGAGCACGGGTCTCCTCTCAGAGTAAGAAGGGTTTTGGCCATAGTCTACCACGCTGCCCAAGTGCGGATGTGCAGACTTCACACACCTTTGAGAACATTATGGAGAACTCTCAGGCATGCAGGTTTCCTCACGATGTTTTCCTTCACCGTTAAAGCAAGTGATATTTTAATGCGGAGTGAAGGCGGACGTCCTAACCACTAAGCTATCACAGCTTATACAAATAAACTAAATGTATTATAATGTATTATTTTGTACCTAAATGTTTAGTGTATTTAAATCTATCTAATTACCTCTCTGATGGCATCGTCGATTGCATTCTTGGCAGCAGCGCCATCCCATTTGTTGATTTTAACTACCTGGAAGGACCAAAATTATATGCATCAGTATTGAAATAATGGAAAACATAAGTTTGTAAAAGCAAGTATTCGGCAAGAGTGACGTGTCCTATCTCACTTTATATTTTGGAAAAATACACGATTTAATAAAACAAACATTACCTCAGGCGTTTCATTTGTCATTTTTATACACGATTCAGTTTCAAATAATATTTGAATTGCACAGTTGAACCCTTTTTATTAGAAATTAATTAAAAACAACTTTCGTATTTCGGTTTTTAATGATGACAGCCCAATGACAGCACCGAATGACAGCAAACAATGACATGGTGGTATGACACGTATGTCAAAATTCCATAGAGATATAATAAATAGAGTTGCCCTAATGTCCTATAGAAAATAGCGGATCGGAAACTAGCTCAAGCTTATTTCGTATGTGTGTAAGAGACAACACTACATTTCAACATAACTATTAAAAGGGTTTCGGCACAATCCGCCATTTGCTGTGCGAGCGTAAGTACTTGTTTCTCATAAATAACCTAATCTTTAGTTATGACCGTAGTTAGATAGAATAATAGGTAGATGTAAGTATGTACTGTGTAACCGCGTATGAGATAGCGTTAGCACGACGTAACGATGAATAACACGACAATTATTACCATTGTTTAGTAGTCAATATTTATATTATAACCGATCAACAATATTTGTATTAAACGTTTTTTATGTGAAAACAAGTAAATAACTCATGAGAAATACAATTACGCCACGAATTCTCAGTTTGTTTTGCAACTTCTTGTATGTATTCTTGAAAAAAAACCAGTTACACGATAAGGGACAAAAAATAGGTTAGCTGCGTCTCTGTTTATCACATTAGTAACTTTATCTGTGCTCTCTTTTTCGTGCGAATGAGAAAGCAAACGTTCCTGCATCTACCTTTATTACTCTATCTACGGCCTGATTCAGCCCGCTTTTTTTACCTTTCTCTGTTACGCGTAGCGTAGTGACTATATACTCTTTGGTTGCGAGCGCGGACTGCGGCATGCGGAGGATGCGGAGTGCGGAGCGCCATCTGTGAACGCCATATTGACAACAATCATTTTTGATCGTCGACGGATCCTAAAATTAAAGAAGTGATGGATTTTTAATTGATAAAATATTAATTTATTTTAGTTTTCTATTTATTGTGAAAGAATATTAAAATATACTGTATAGGTACCCATAACGATCTCTACTCCAGATATCGACGAAAGTCTTCATTTATGATAGAAATGGTATGTATTAATAACAATAGTTTTAAGTTTATAGGGACTATGCACCGGTGGTTACGCTATGTGACTTTTTATTAAATAGAAAAATTAATTTTTGCAGAATTTAACGTCTGATACTGCGGCAAGGCGCTTTATGTAAATCATGGAGTTTGCAAGCAACACAACAACATGGCATTGACAAACGAGTAACGATTGAAAGAGGTCACTGTTCATCTCAAAGCATGTTTCGATGTTTGTCTTAGCTGTGTGAATTTTGTGTATGCCTATAATGGCAAAGAGGAGGAAGCCAGCAACTAAAGTTCCTTCCCGGCGGTCCGCTCGGCGCGGAAAACAAGGCGAGGGAGCCAACGCCAACGAGGGCGAATCCTCCGCTTCTGCCGATCCAATCCCCGACACATCTGCCGAAAACAAGGAGCCCCCGGAAACTGAGAGTGGGGAAAATCCCCTTACATCCAAAAGTATTCCTGATATAAACACATTACAAACTGCTCAATTAAATCTAGTGCCAGTTGTGGCACTGCATAAAAAGTTCGGTAAATATAGATGTTTGTTAAGCAACGAGAATCTTAAAAAATATGAAGGTAGTGACAGTGAAACTAGCAGTAGTGTAGAAATAAGGACAACTGATCCAAACTGTGGCTCAGAGTCAGACTCTAATGCGATGGACAATAACTCTGATACTAACAGTGGGGCTTGTCCCAGTCCACTGAGCCTGCAAGGAAACTCAAGAGAACTGTCACCTGTTCCTTCTCAAAAAGAGTCTGTCATGTCTCTGTTACAAAAAGAGTTGCAAAGTGTAAGTAATGATATAAACAACATAATCTATAAGACAGAAACAACCCAGGATAGTTCCAGTATAGAACAACCTTCAAAACAAATCGAAACGGGTACTAAAATGACAAATAAAGTTGATTATGAGATACAAAATCATGTAGAACCCATTGAAGAATCAAATATACCTGATCCGGTGAATGAACAGCGTGAGTTAACAGTTGCAGAGCATTTGGAATACAAGTATAATGATGATGATGAAGTCATCACCATAGTCCAAATAGTTGAAGATGACAACCAGGAGCTGTATTATAACATCAACATTGACAGCCCCCCTCAGCTGTCACAGCAAGATGAGACGGCCACAAAAGGGGAGGAGTGTAAAGATGTTGACTTTCAAAAGGATTTTGCTAAGCTCAATCTTCAAATTGAATCAAACCCAAACTCTCCCATGGACTGTTTAGACTTTATTGACCTTAGAACACCACCTTGTAACACTCCAGACCCACAAAGTTCCAGTGAAATATTGATAAGACCAGACCCAAGTCTAACCCCGAGCTCTACTTTGTCTGATGACAGTAATTCCTCCAGAGTGACTGAACAGAATCAAAATAATTCCAATGATTCGGCGGAGTCCTCCCCAACCGGAGTGCGAAGGTCAAATAGGATTAAAACTATAAGTACAATGAAGCAGAAGACTAAAGGCTTTGGTTTAGTAAAAACTCCTTTGAAGAAAGCATTGATTACACAGACTAAGTTGAAGTTAGAGGAACTGGGATCCGACAGCCAGGAGAAGTCCTGTGATGGACTACAGGGTAATAATACACATGCATTACATTTTCCAGTTCCTACAGAAATGCCTGTTAAAGTCAAATCTCGATGGCGGAGATCTAGCGAGTTGGAAATGGGGGCAAACTCTCCTCTCAACTCTCCCTTGGCCAGTCCCAGCTTACCGTCAAAGTTACCAACATTGGAAGAAGAAAATAAAATGCTAGAAGATGAAAAATCTATCATTCCACTCACTAAAGAGGCTTATGATAAGATAATTGAAGAGAGAATGAGTCAGTATGAACATTTGGAAGAGAATGAGTATTTGTGTGATCGTATGATAAGCAGGGAGACTAAAAAAATGATCTGCGACTGCTTCTTGACAAGAGATGAGGCAGAGAGAGGGGAACTGGCTTGCGGAGAAGATTGTTTGAATAGACTGCTGATGATTGAATGGTAAGAACTAGATTTTCATTTTTATTGTATATTAACTGATGACCGCGACTTTGATTTTCCGAGATAAAAAGTAGCCTATGTGTTAATTCACAGTATAATCTATCTCCATTCCAAACTTCAGCCATATCCGCCGTCTAGTAGTTTTTGCATAAAAGAGTAACAAACATACACACACACACATACACGCGATCTTTTGCCTTTATAATATTAGTGTGATTATTACTCAGTATTACTTCTGCTTTAAATAGCATAGTTGTAAACTTGTACAGATATTTTTTTATAATTCTCAGAGTTCTTTAATTTTACATGGATAATGGTGCCGATTCTCTTGTACACAATCTCTAAACCTAAACTAAATTAACAGGTCTAAATCTAGTGCTATCCTTTTCCGCAAGCAACATTACGAAAGGGATAGCGATAGATTTAGACGTATCATTTTAGTTTAGTTTAGAGATTATGTGCAACGGAATTAGCCACACTATTTGATTTTCCAGAGTTAAAAGTAGCCTATGTCCTTCCCTAGGATGCAAGCTATCCCTATAAATCCTATCCTTCTCTAAAAATTCTATTACAATGTAAAGGATTATTTAAATGATAAGAAAGCTTAGAAATAAGTTGCTTAGCAGCTTTGTGATAGTTCTAATAAGTTTAAGTGATTTTGTAAAGTGGTGAAGTAAAAAGAATACCCGGCTGAGTATGTTATGAGCTCTTCTCAGATCTGGGCGCGTTAAGAACCCTTTAACTTTAGTTTAAAGTTCGCGTAAAAATCATCACCACTATATTATCATCATCTTACAAATGCAACAACCGACCATCAAAAAGTGTAATTTATTACCTATTTTGAATAAAACATTTGATTTTTGATTTTGATTTGTACCAAATTTCGTCAAATTTAGTTAAAATGGTTGGCCCGTGAAAATTTAGCAGAGTTTATGTATGGGATAGTTAAGAAATTAATAATTTTCAGTAACTCAAGATGCCCTGTGGGAGACAGATGTACAAACAGAAGGTTCCAGAAGAGAGAGAATGGGCCGTTGAAAGTGTTCTATGCCGACAAGAAAGGATGTGGTGTAGAAGCTAGTGCAGATATCCCACCGTGAGTTTCCTTTCAAAACAATATCAATTTGTTTTAAAAAGTCTAGTAAGCTATTGTGACTAAATAATTCTGTTGTAGACGAATTTCTTGACTAAATTGACAGATCTAAATCTATACTCGAATTTTTAATTAAACGAAGACGTTTTGTTTTTGTCACAAAACCACACAATTTCCCTGTAACTAGTTCAAATGTAGCATTAGGAAAAATTTTATCTTAAAAAAAATAATTTGCAAATCGGTCCAGAAACCTCGAAAAAATCGATGTACCGAGAGTACGAGAACCACCTCCTTTTTGGAAGTCGGTTGAAAAAGAAGAGTACCCTTTAGGATGTCTAAGGTTTTTTAAGTATGGAAAGTTGTTTATTTTTCAGATATATTTATTTGTCACTAGCTTATGCTCGCGACGTCGTCCGCGTGGACTACGCCAATTTCAAACCCCTATTACACCCCCTTAGGGGTTGAATTTTCAAAAACCCTTTCTTAGCGGATACCTTAGTGGACGCCTACGTCATAATAGCTATCTGCATGCCAAATTTCAGCCTGATCCGTCCAGTAGTTTGAGCTGTACTTTGATAGATCAGTCAGTCAGTCAGTCAGTCACCTTTTCCATTTATATATTTAGATAACATGAGTGTTGTAGAAATAAATATTATGTTTATGTAGTTTGATTTGCGAAATTGTATTATTTATCTGATATGCGAATGTTCACATAATTATTATTATTATGCTGTAACAAAAAGTTAAGGGTGGGTCGACACTTGTACTTTACATTTTTGGCGAAATGCGATCACGATTCTATTCCGTATGCTCAACGCATTCGGTGTTAACCTCATTAACATTATGGATTAGTTTTAACGCAAAATGTGTTATAGGTACTGTTTATTTATGACTAGATGCCCGCGACGATCTAGGTTTTTAAAAATCCCGTGCGAACTCTTTGATTTTTCGAGATAAAAAGTAAACTTTTTAGGGTTCCGTACCTCAAAAGGAAAAACGGAACCCTTATAGGATCACTTTGTTGTCTGTCTGTCGGTCTGTCAAGAAACCTACAGGGTACTTCCCGTTGACCTACAATCATGAAATTTGGCAGGTAGGTAGGTCTTATAGCAGACATTCGGGGAAAAATCTGAAAACTGTGAATTTGTGGTTACATCACACAAAAAAAATAAGTTGTGATCATGAACTAATAATTATAGTATTTTCAATTTTCGACGTAAGATAACTATATCAAGTGGGGTATCATATGAAAGGGCTTCACCGGTGGATTCTAAAACAGATTTTTGTTTATTTTTATGCAACATAGTTTTTGAGTTATCGTGCAAAATGTCGAAAAAATACGACTGCAGTGCGGAACCCTCGTTGCGCGAGCCTGACTCGCACTTGGCCGTTTTTATAGTGCTTTTTAATTTTTCGTCCTTCCCTTTATTTTGCAGCGGCGAATTCCTAATGGAATATGTAGGCGAGGTGTTAGATTATGAGCAATTCTACAAACGCGCGCAGGCTTACTCTGATGAGAACAACTTGCATCACTATTTCATGTCGCTAAAAGGCGATACAGTTATCGATGCAACTGTAAAGGGGAACATATCGAGGTTCATTAACCATTCGTGTGAGCCTAACGCTGAGACCCAGAAGTGGACGGTAAACGGAGAACTGAGGATCGGCTTCTTCAGTAAAAGGGATATTGCCGTTGGAGAGGAAATCACGTTTGACTATCAGTTTCAGCGGTTTGGGTAAGTTGATATTTTATTTCCATGTGTGATTTGTGAGTCTCACAGGCTCGCGTTTTTCTCAAAACGCTCGCTAAGAGTGAGAACTGGTATGAAATACATAGATGTGACGTCATAACCATTTCACGCACTTTTTAAGTTAAATTGATAGTTTAAAAGGGTTAGCAAACTTAAAATTAGATGTGGACGTGGATTTTACGAATTTTGGAAGACCATTTATGATATTAGCTAGTTTATGCTCGCGACCTCGTCCGCGTGAATTACACAATTTTCAAACCCCCATTTCACCCCCTTAGGGGTTGAATTTTCGGGTGTCTACGTCACAATAACTACCTGAATGCCAAATTTCAGCCCGATCCGTCCAGTAGTCTGAGCTGTGCGTTGATAGATCAGTTAGTCAGTCAGTCAGTCAGTCAGTCACCTTTTCCTTTTATATATTTAGATATACCGTGAACTTTTGCAAAATACAAGATTTTTTCGCGATTTTTTGTGGTATCATATCAGTAATCATCAGTACTATCACCTGTCTTCGTTTTTGCTAGCGTTCTGGTAAATCCTAGATAAGGGCGCGTCCATAAATTACGTGAGGTGTTTTTTTGAATACTCTGTCCCTCCCTCCCCCCCTGGTGAGATGCCGTGAGATTTTATTCAACCCCCTCCCTCCCCCATCCCCCAATCTCACGTGAGATTTTTCAAAATGTGGGTTTCTTACGTAAACGCGTTGGATTGTTATTGTAAAAAGAAAAAAAAAATTGCTTCGTGATTTTATTTACGACTAGTTAAGACTAGTAATCAATATGAAATTATTTTCCTTCGATCGAATTAGTGAATGATCTTAATCGTATTACGATTACGCTTAAGATTAAATCTTAAGCATGTACAATCTGGATTAAATGGACCAAAATAGTATAACTTTTATTTCTTCCAATCAGAAAAAAATTGCGTGATATTTGCCGAGACCCCCCGCTCTCTCCAACGTAAGATTAGATGAGATTTGACTCGACCCCCCCCCCCCCCCCCCACCCCCCTTAAACATCACACGTAATTTGTGGACGCCCCTCAATGTTGTTAACTGTTTGATATAGTAAGGTCGCCCAACGTTGCTTCTGCGGCGCGGAGAACTGCCGCGGCTGGATCGGCGCTGAGCCTGACTCCGACGACGAGTATGATGAGGAGGTAACCTTATTGTATAAATTAAGCTGGAAACATACTTATAACACGCGCCGCGAGCCGGCATAACGCGATGCGTGTTCGGTCAAATCAACCCAGACCAGCCTCCCCCATTGTGTAAGAAAAATTAATCATCTTTTTCGTAATCGACAAATTCTACCCCTTGATTGGTTTGATTCTTTCACAGCCAATCGAGGGGTAGAATTTGCTACCGATTACGATAACTATATATACTACTTTAATAATACTTTAGACTTCCCTGGCGTAGTAGTAAGCGCTGTTGTCTTATTAGTGGAAGTTCCCAGGTTCGATTCCCGGCAGAGATTTGGAATTTTATAATTTCTAAATTTCTGATCTGGTGGGAGGCCTCGGCCGTGGCTAGTTACCACCCTATCGGCAAACCGTGCCGCCAAGCGATTTAGCGTTCCGGTAAGATGCTGTGTAGAAACCAAAGGGGTGTGGGTTTAATAAAAACTGCCATACTCCTTCCAGGTTAGCCCGCTTCCATCTTAGACTGCATCATCACTTACCACCAGGTGAGATTGCAGTCAAGGGCTAACTTGTATAAAAAAAAATTGGGGGGCAGGCTAGAATACTTTCCAGACTAGTGTCTGTAGTTTCATTCTAGTTTACAGAAAACTAGATACTATTATAGATAGGCTTTGCTCGGGTGAAAGATATACCAATACAAAATAAATAATATAATATGAATACTTTTTTTTCATTTTACTAAAAACCGAGTCGCATACCGTGTAAAAAGTATGTTACTGACTTTATGGTTCTTAATACTCACATTTTTTTGTCAACTATATCAATAATAATTATTTCGTTTTTACACACATTACATTTGGCCAAAGATTTTATTTCGTATTTATATCATACAAATACTATAAATGCAGACAACAAATAGGTCAAGGAAGTCTGCCATCCTAGTTGGGTCCATTACGTGATATCTGAATAATTTTCGCCGGAACGGCTCATGTCCATGTCGCCACTCGCCTGATATATGCGACGTTGCCGCTCTTATATGGCAGTTGGGAGTTGCCGTCCGCGTCGACGGTATGCGTGGATTGCGACGTTGCCGCACCTATACAAAAGAAGGCGCAGGCCGCAGCCACGGTAATGTTATCTATACAGTAATGTAACTCGGCCGTATATTTGAAATAAATACCTACAGCAGCGCGGTACCTAAACATGCGATAGGGCTGCCCGCCTCCGGCATTTTAATTACATTTGCTTACTTTGTGTTTAAATATGTACTTATTATTTGCCTACTTTGTGTTTAAATATGTACTTGGCATATTAAATATGTACTTGAACTTATTTTTAGTGAAAAAATCGCGCGGTTATTAAAAAAACAAAACACCGTCCGTTCGTCACTGCGGCACAGTCGCGACTGGCTGCACCGCGAGCGCACCGCGACATCGAGGCGCGTAGGTTTAGCTCGCGTTTCGCCCGTTTGTATGAAGTTGCAATACTGCTTATAACATTACCGTGCTGCAGCACTCCGCAGAGACGATGTCGCTGTGTGCGTGTACTAGAGATTTGAGGAATGATCGTTTTTAGGGTTCCGTAGTAAACAACAAACCCTTATAGTTTCGCCATGTCCGTCCGTCCGTCCGTCCTCGGTTAATATCAGAGACTATTAGTGCTAGAAATCTGTAATTTGGCATGGGTATAAATTGGTATAAATATTAATCACGCCGGCAAAGTGGTGAAATATAATTGTGATAAATATTTTTTATCACAATTATATGTGTATGTCGGTAACCACAAGTAAAGTTCACTCGCCTTCGTGAATTGCAAGAACTGTACTAGGGTTTCATAAATCCATAAAGGGTTTCATATTCTTAATTCCCGTGTCCAGGAGGAGGAAGACGTATCGACGTCCAAGTCAGGAACGACCGAGTCTTCGGAGGAGGCACGGGAACTGGTGGGCGGACTTGAGACAGACAGACCGCGACTACGCAAGCCGAAGCGAGAGAGGAAATACAAGCCTAAGGCACCTGATCTAGTGCAGGATGCTGATGTGAGTTTATTGTCTTTATGATTTATCATTGTATTCTATACTAGCTTATCCCCGTGACTTCGTGTGCGTGGACTACACAAATTTCAAACACCTATTTTACCCCCTTAGGGTGTGAATTTTCAAAAACCCTCTCAGCGGATGTCTACGTCATAATAGCTATATGCATACCAAATTTCAGCCCGATCCGTCCAGTAATTTGAGCTGTGGGCAGTGGGTTGATAGATCAGTCAGTCAGTCAGTCAGCTTTTCCTTTTATATAATATGTAGAAGAAGAAGATAATATTATGACCAGTTGTTGGTGGAAAACTTCAAAATAGATGTTTCAGTCTTCGCGCGAAAAGTACGATAAAAACAAACAAAAGCGCAGTCAAATTATACGTCAAACAGATCCATCATATTAATTTTAATAGGTTCTGAGGAAAAGTACTGATCCCTCAAAGGGAAAAGGAAGCCCGAAATAGGGCGCTATGTGTAAAAGCAAACATGTTCGCCGAGCCTCTGCAGGACTTCCAGGGTTTCAAGGTCGACTAGACGCCTGGCGACTCGGTCGACGGCGACTGTGGCAATCTGGAATTTATACGGTCTTCGTGAAATAGAACATCTTTAGTACTTCATAAATCCATGATTGTTAACATTTAACGTAAAAATAATTTTTCAGTAAGTTATGAGTAAGGACGTTTTTGCACTCATTCGGATTCGGTTCGTATCCGTGATTCTTGGAAGTAGCCGTCATACAAATACGTACATACGATGTTTTTCACGGATCCATAAAATTACAGATGAGTGCACAAACGCCCTAAGACTTTTTAATTTTTGGCCAATATTCACTCTCAAAATATTTCTTCACAGATCGAGGATGACCTAGAAGCGCTAAGCCGAACGGGAGTAAAGAACCAGGCGCACACCTTACGACTATCGCGTACGGTGGTGCGCGCCAAGACGCGACGGGCGCAGACCGCGTTGTTGCGACTGTTGCGCGACGCCGACCTGCCGTGCCGGCGACTGTTCCTCGACTATCGCGGCTTGCGACTTGTGGCGCCTTGGTGTGCTGATGCTCCACTTGCCTTCAGGTATGTAGTTCTCGTAGGATGACCTAGAAGCGCTAAGCCGAACAGGAGTAAAGAACCAGGCGCACACCTTACGACTATCGCGTACGGTGGTGCGCGCTAAGACGCGACGCGTGCAGACCGCATTGTTGCGACTGTTGCGAGGGGGGGGGGGGGGCAATATCGGGCTAGCAACTGTATCACTTGCTTTAACGGTGAAGGAACATATTGTGAGGAAGCCTGCGTGCCTGAGAGTTCTCCATATCTCCATAATGTTCTCAAAGGTGTGTGAAGTCTGCCAAGTGCCAGTGACTATATCCTACACCCTTCTCATTCTGAGAGGACACCCATGCTCAGTAATGGGGCGGCGGTGGGTTGATCATGATAATGGTCCATTTGTAAGCGAATTCATACTTCTAAATTGTTTCAGACTCGAAATGTTGCTAACCGTGGACCGTCTGCCGATTCCCAACAAGACAATGGTGCAGGAGAGCCGCTTCTTCAACGTGGTGGAGCGCTGGCTCAGCGCCAACGACGTGCCTGCGCCCAGCTCTGTGTTCATCGATGAGGCTACAGGTAATAAATACATTATGTTAGCTCTGTTTTTATTACGACGGTGACGGGGTAGGATTTCCAAAAATCTTGTAACACAAATTTCTTCACTGTTAACCGAAAGCCCAAATATCAATTTTCATGGATATTGCTTAATAAATGACGGACTTTCATAAAAATATGACCATTCCCTATTTGGGGTGGAAGAAGGCTTTGTGAGGTACATAAAATGGTGAAATTTTCGTAGTTTGAATACTAGTATTGAGCTTATAATACGATTTTTAATTGACTGACTGTCCCAATTTACAGTACACATTTAACATTTCTGAAACAATATACCTCTTTTTACTGTAGGTTTGCCGATAGAAATTCCCAACAGGACTATACAAGATGAAGCCGCATCGTTAGAAAAGACCAAAGAAGCTGCTGCAATGTCGGAAAAAGTCAAGGATCTGTGCAACCAGCTACTTGAGAGATGGGCCAGTTTAAAGGTAACAACAGAAAATGTTAAAGTTAAACTAGCTCTCTACTCCACTGGTAAACTCAAAACTTAAAAAAGAAAAAACCATCGTTTAAAAATTTCTTCATGACTATAAAATTGAGTCACATCAAAAGTTTCCCCGACTTGCTGATAACCTGGAACCCTTAGGATTTTTTCAAATTATTGTTATCATTTTGAACAAATCAATATTACTAGTTCGTAACATCCAGCCTTTAGGGCTTTATAATAAAGGATCAGTTAACATATTATATGAATGAACTAATATGCTTAGTGATCTCATGTTTAATAATTTTTTAGGAAGTCTTCAAAATTCCAAAGAAAGAGCGTATCCAGCAAATGAAAGAACACGAACGTCAAGCCAACGTAGAAAGACGCGCAGCTGACTCCAGCGGCACAAGAGATCGTGATAGAGACAGAGAACGAGATAGGAGAGATGAGCGAGAGAGGGAGAGAAGAGATGAGCGAGAGCATAGAGATAGGGAGAGAGAAAGGGAGCGGGAAAGGGAAAGGGAACGCGAGAGAGAAAGAGAGAGGTATAGGGAAAGGGAACGGGAAAGAGAAAGGGAGAGGGAAAAAGATGATAGAGATAGAAGAAAACGGAGAGGTAGTCCCGAAGCTAGGAGGAGTATTAGGTATGTACCATTTTGTCTTTATAGTAGTTTTTTCATTATTTTGTATGTGGAGATTCTGTCTGGTGACACCTCACGTCATTGACTTATAATACACTAGCTTATGCTCGCGACTTCGTCCGCGTGGACTACATAAATTTCAAACCCCTATTTCACCCCCTTAGGAGTTGAATTTTCAATAATCCTTTCTTAGCGGATGCCTACGTCATGATAGCTATCTGCATGCCAAATTTCAGCCCGATCCGCCCAGTAGTTTGGGCTGTGCGTTGATAGATCAGTCAGTCAGTCAGTCAGTCAGTCTTTTCTTTTTATATATTTAGATTACTTCGTATGGACAGGGTTATTGAACAAACAAAATGGCACCGACTCATTGGTGCTTATGCACCAATGCAACCTCAGTGACGTCTGGATTTCAAACGAGTCGTTCATTAGTATCTAAGAGGTGGCGCTGATTTATTTGGTTTCTAAACCATGAAAAATTTTGTTCGCTTCACCATATATTGTCATTTATATCGATGCCTCACGTTTTTTTTTTCTTGTTATATGAGGGAGCGAGACAGAGTGCAGTTTCTCTTTTGTCTGGTGTCCCACAACACTTCACGGCTTCCTTCTTGTTGTAGACTGAACGAGCGCGTATTAGCAGCAGTGCCGCCGATGAGCAAAGAAGAACGACGAAGGGCATTTGCAGAGGCGGCCGCGGCAGCGGACGAGAGTCGACGTCAGAGGGAGCGCGACGTGAGCCACCCGCCCTGGCCGCCGCACTTTCCGCACTGGCCGCCTGAGGCCTTCGCGCAGGTATGACTTCTTTTTAGGGTTCCGTACCTCAAAAGGAAAAACGGAACCCTTATAGGATCACTTTGTTGTCTGTCTGTCTGTCAAGAAACCTACAGGGTACTTCCCGTTGACCTAGAATCATGAAATTTGGTAGGTAGGTAGATCTTATAGCTGACATTTGGGGAAAAATCTGAAAACCGTGAATTTAGGGTTAGATCACACAAAAAAAATTGTGGTCATGAACTAATAATTAGTATTTTCAACTTTCGAAGTGAGTGACTATATCAAGTGGGGTATCATATGAAAGGTATTCACCTGTAAATTCTAAAACAGATTTTTATTTATTTTTAAGCATCATAGTTTTTGAATTATCGTGCAAAATGTTGAAAAAATACGACTGTACTACGGAACCCTCATTGCGCGAGCCTGACTCGCACTTGGCCGGTTTTTGTTATTTTATTTTTCATTATAGGCGCACACTTGACCACGATCACACCTGATGGGAAGTGATGATGTGGCATACGATGAGACGCGTTTGCCTAGAAGGTGCCTATTCACTCTTGTTTTAAAGATACCCGGATTATAATTGGCAGGAAACACTGATCTAGGAAGAGTATTCCAGTCCCTAGCCATGCGTATAAGGAATGATGACGCAAAGCGTTTCGTACGCGAAGATGGAATGTTGACGACATAGGGGTGGAAACTCGCCCGGTGTCTTGCGGTACTGTGGTAGAAACTTCTGGAATAGTCTGTTTAGCAGAGTATTTTGTTTGGTTGTTGATATTGCATTGAGCGCGCCGAAAAAGTGCGGCTGAAGGTGCTGTGGATAAAGTGTCATAGAAATATAAACACACCATTTCAATCGTCCCGTAAATGAGGATGTGGCAGTAGCAACTCCTCCAATGAGCAAGGAAGAAAAGATGAAATGCTTTCGTGAAGGTGGAACAGAGTCACCGCCAGAGGGAGCGCGAGGTAGTCCAGCCGCCCTGACCTGAAGTCCTCACCGGCCTTCGGACGCTTTTGCACAGATATGGCTTCTAGAATGTTCTGTATGAAGTCTTGTGTGTCTGTGAGTTGGCCGCATCAAGCCCGCAGATAAAGTACGGATGACGTCAGCCCGGTCTGTGCTGACGATAAGTTCGTCTCATTACTGAATCAGGGTATACTCACTGCGAAGATTGTTTTTCCTTTTAAGTGTATTCTGTTTTTTTTTTTTTTTATCTATAGTCTACGCTTGTCTGCAATAAGACCTGCTGGCATGGCAAGTGATGATGCAGCCTAAGTTGGAGCGCGCCTAGAAGTAAAATTGCCTTGTTTAGAGAAGATATTTTGCTAGATAAAAATTATAAAGCTGTGATTTTTTCATTTTGTTGTCGGTATGTATCAAGGCCGCGCATCACGTCGAAACCACTGAATGAATTCCAATGAAACTTGGTATGATTTGAGTTTATACTACGAGCAAGGACATATTAAGATATCCCCGAAATTCAGCATGGTTCCCTTAGGAAAGGGGATGAAAGTTAAAATGTACATTGAGTTGTAATTCATTAACGCGTAGTCCGATTCATTCATTCCTTTTTGTTAGAAAGGGGATACTTTGGAATAAGGTCATTGGGAGTGCTAACTTATGTATAATATGAGAACAGGGCAATCAAGTGTATTTCTAGGACAAGACTTAATTATGCTCTAAGTTTTATCCCGATTTTTTCTTGCAGATGTTTCCCCAAGGCATGATAGGCGGCAACCCTAACCTGATGAACGGACCACCTAACATGCTGGGTGGCCCTCCAAACATGCTTGGTGGACCACCAAACATGATGGGCAACCCACCAAATTTGATGGGCAATCCACCAAACTTGATGGGCAATCCACCAAACTTAATGGGCAATCCACCAAACTTGATGGGCGGTCCGAACATGGTGCCCATGGTTCCCCCTGGAGTGGTGCTGCCCCCGGATTTGCCTCCGGAGTGGATAGGGCCAAATGGAGAATTCCAAGGACCTCCTGGATTCTGCCAACCTTTCCCTGGACAGCAACCTTTCTGCATGCCACAGCCTAAGTAAGTGATAGTGTTTACTTTTTAACTAGCTTACGCTCGTGACTTCGTGCGCTTGGACTACACAAATTTTATATCCTTTTTTACTCCCTTTGGGGTTGAATTTTCAAAAATCCTCTCTTAGCGGATGCCTACATCATATTTACTATCTGTATGCCAATTTTCAGACTGATCCTTCCAGTGATTTGTTTCCGGTGGTTGGTTTCCAGAGGTCCAGCAGTGGACGTCTATCGGTTCATGATGACGATGAAAAGAAAAAAGATGCCGAAACTCTAAATTTAGTTTGGAGAAAGACATTAGAATCAACACCATTAGACATCGAGACAGTAGAGTCTTGAATTTAAGATACGAGCGTAGTTAAAGTAACAAAGAAACGAGCGTAATCAAGGTACCGTACGCGGCCGAAAGTAATGTACATTTGTAGAGCGTTGTCCTTGTCATTGTGACCGACAAAACGTCATATAGGTATGAGTGACAGAGACACCGCTCTACAAAGCCGAAATGTCATTCTAAAGGCCGATGTCCATTACTTTCTGCCGCGTACTGTAACTAAATTGTTCTGCAGCATAATGGGCATCAGCGGGTTCGGCATGGGCGGGTTCATGTTCGGGCAGCAGCTGCCCTTCCCGCTGCCGCAGCAGCCGCCCGCGCTGCCGCATCCGCAGCACATGCCGCTGCCCACTGCACAGGTAACATGTCAAAAAAAGTTTGCTATGCCTACCAAACTGAAAATTACTATTACGCGTACAATCTGAGAAAGGACTCGTCATGTAAAAAGTACGGTATTGCTGTACTAAACCGTACATCTGACATGACAGTTGAACAAATATGGCAAGCCCTTTCTCAGATTGTACGCGTAATAAAAACCTTGGTCTTACATAGCATTGGTATTTTGAAACGTCATGAAAATTCCCACGTTTTTGGCGATAACTCAAAAAGTACCTACCCACACAGTTAGTTTCTGATATTTAACTTATATTTTGATGTGATTTTTTTTGTGTTCTAGGTGAACATGCCAGAAGACGGCAAGGAGCCGTTATTGCCATCCATGTGGCGTACAACAGTAGACGAGCGAGGCCGCCGCTACTACTACCACGTGAAGTTACGACAACCGCAATGGTATCCCCCCGAGCCGCCGTCCGCCTCACCGGGTAAGATGGCGGCGGTTATCATAACCTCTCGTTTGCACACCATACAGAAGTCTAGTGTGTGAGTGAGAGGAAATTGACCCTCCAAATGTTTGTCATGCATCCAGTTTCCGACTGGAGTCAAAGTTGCGTGATCAGCGCAACCAATTAATATGCTCTGTCACAACTAAGCCATACAATAACGAAGCAATTCAATCTCCCATCCTAATGAAAAAATGAAAACAAAAAAATATTTATTTTACGTTTTGTCAATTTTAACATTGTCTGATGCTACCTTGGACGATCTAACCTATGGACTTGTAACGCGCCTAATATTACGAATAAAAATTTCTGTCACTTTTGGTGCGGGACGAGGAAACACTACATAGACAACTTGACACACTCACTCAACAAAGTTTTGTGTCATTATTAACACACACATATCTAAATCTTCAACACTACTACATTTTACGCACACTAATAAGTTATATACATCAACATACAAAGACATTACGAGTGTAAGACAGTCAAATTGATTTGCGATGCTACCGTATCGATATTTTAAAATATATCGATAGTTTTTCAGAAACAAAAGTAGAAGTAAGAATTTATTACTCGTATTTAATTACTTAAAACCAGTGTTTGGTCAGCGTAGCGTATTCTTGCATACATTCACCTCACTTAATAGGTAATTATCCCAAAAACTAATAATGCAACGTAAAAATAAGAAAAATATTTATTTAAAAAATATGCACATACTTTTTTACTTATTTTATATCATTTTTAATCTTTTGTATTTTTTTATATAACGAAATTTTCATTTAAAATTTCGATAGTGAAAATGTGCTTATTAATGACTTATATTATTATATAATACAAAATAAACCTGACCGCGCAAAAACCTACCAAACATAATTAGTAGGTATATCAATCAATAAAATGTTTTTTTCTTTCCAATCAATCATTTATTTATTGCACATTGGGTTTACATGGTAATTCCAATATGGTGTACTCTTTGTCCAAAAAAATTAAATGTAAGTTATTAAATATTACACGTATTGCCCTTACAAATTAGCAATGCAAAAATTTTCTCAATACCTGCCGCTTTTACCCCACAGCAAAATTCCATAAGACAGATATGATACTATGAAAATAAATTAGTAAACACACACGGTGGCCTCTTCTATTTTTAACACGTCATTATTTACCATTAGGTTAATGTTATGTATATTCTTGGCGATTCTCTCTGTAAAAATATCGAAATCTGTAAAAATAAAACGATTATGATAAATTATTACCTAATCCTCATCCTTGAGAAAGGTACACCTTTTAGCTACAAATTACCCAGTTCAGAGACACCCTACCCCGTTTCTCGCCTATCACTAAAATTGCGTTGCTTTAATATTTTTTTAAATGTATTAAGTACGTGAAATCACAGAAATCGACCAGTTTTATTACAAGTATAGGTAGCGAAAAAATTGTGGTAATTAATAATAACTATTCTTTACTTGACTTGAAGACGGTAATTTAGTCGTTAATAATAAAGAAAATGTTTTCATCGATATCGATAATCGAACCGCAATCACTATCACATGATTCTTAAAAATCGAACCTTATGTCCTATGCAATTAAATCTAATACTGAAAAATTTGGTAAAAATAACACAATAGTCTCGTGGGGAGTGCGGTATACTATAGACGGAGAGCCAGGGCCCAAAATACTGTTTGAATTTACTAAGGCTAATTTTTTTATAGTTCATTAGAATGGTTGCGTACACAAACATACTGCGGTCAGTCAAGTGAACCTGAGAACAGTGACTCAGGTGCGCTATCAAAGGTGTCGTACCTGCGAGGTAATAAAATGAATTTACTAAGGCTGAAAATTGTTATATAACTTGTATATTGCATATAAATAAAAGTTGTAATGGTTAGTCAGCAGAATATGGGGACAGAGCTGGTCAGTATGCGCAAAAAATTAGCCTTAGTAAATTCAAACAGTTTTTTGGGCGCTGGCTCTCCGTCTTTAGTATACCGCACTTCCCACGAGACTAGTGTTATTTTTACTACTACGTAATTTCATGCTGTTCACGCGTATTCAAATTTTAACCTAATTTGTATATAACGAGGGTTGCAATTGTTTAGAAAAAACAAAATATAGTCTCGTGAGAAGTGTGACTCGTTTCTACCGAATTATTACGTACTCAATTACTGAATCGGTAAAGTTCTCGATTGTTATTTTATTATAATAATTTATGTAATTTAATTTATAGAAAGCGTTTATTACACCAAAAATACTTACTTATGAAATGAAATTCCATCTTTTTGTAAATTTGATGTGTTTGATTTGTTCTTGCACTCACTAACGGCACAAACAGGCATTTTTCACCCAGCGTGTAAGACGTCGTCACACATCGAAAACGATTCTGACAATGACAAAATCGATTCCGCAAACAGTGTTTATAAACGCAGTGGATTAAAAATCCATTACTATTGACAGAGGGGAATAATCATGCGAGGCGCGTCCTTAGGTTAGATCGTCCAAGGATGCTACCCACACTAGGTATACAGCATTCCAATAAGATTGGTCCTAAAAGATAACAAATATGGCGGTACTGATCACGTGACTTTATTTTGAAATGACCTCTAGTGATGCGCTATGACTGAACTGTATCTGGCATGAACGATTGAACGAATTAACTCTGATGTACAGAATTATTTCATTTTATTTATGTACTTGCAAGACCTATATAGTCCGTAAAAAATGAGAACTTACACGCCATTTTAGCGCTATGTGTCAACTGTCATGTCAAAACTACGATTCACCTTTGTAATAAATACTAAAATCGTACCGTCACAAAACAAAATAAGAAGAAGATAAAATCGTACTTTTGACATGATAGTTGACACAAAAAGTTAAAATGGCACGTGAGAACTTAAAATTAACATTAACTTGATTTAATAACTAGTTTTCGATTCTGAACGAACTATCGATGTGTACGGTCACTCACATTCATTCATTTTTAGTCTGTAGTTGCAATGCGTCTCTGCACAACACTAAAGAAATCAAAGAACGCGAAACGTCAAAACTACCATTTTAGTTCTATCTGTGGATCTTAATTATTGTTATCATTTAGTTTTTATTAAAAATTTTGCTTAAATCATGGATAAATTGAATGAATATTCCTTGTATATTTTACTTAAGATGTTGTTCGTGGACCACAAGGCGTGTGTGCGTGTTTTTAATTGTTTTATAATCGGGAAAAGTGTTAACGAAGTTACGTGTTAGCGAAAAGGTGTGTTTGTTTATGTTTTGGATCAATTCAATCGGGCCGGACTTTATAACGTTTTTTTTAGCCTTGTTCGTGAGTTCCTGATTCGCATTAACAACAAACAATGTAACTGGTAAATTGACGCTCGCTAATATATTTAATATCCTTTGTTAGCAGGGGAAAGTTCTTCAGAAGAGGAGAGTGAACCAGTGGCTGCGCTCGAGTCGTCAGTTATGAGCCGACCCATGAAAGGGAAAGTAGTTGAAGGAGTCAACGGAATTTATGAAGGTAAATAAGTACAGTACACGGCGGAATTGTACATCGACCTTCAGAAAGAGATAGCGGTTTCGTAGAGCGTTGTCTCTGTCGTCGAGACTGACAAAACGTCACATAAGTATGAGTGCCAGAGACAACGCTCTAGAAAGTCGTTATCTCATTCTAAAGGTCGATGTAAAATGTTTCTTGCCTACTCACTATTAATTTTAAATCTATAAAATTTTATTTTTTATTCTCCGTCATATAGACAACTAGCTGATGCCCGCGATTTCGTACGCGTGGATTTTAAAAAATTTAAAAGTTTTTAAAAATCCTGTGGGAACTCTTTGACTTTCCGGGATAAAAGTAGCCTATGTCACACTCTCCAGGTCTCTAACTATATCCAACAAACAAACACACTTTCACATTTCTAATATGGGTAGTGATAGAGTATCTGCCTAGAAAAATATGTAATCCTAGCTGATGCCCGCGACTTCGTACGCGTGGATTTAGGTTTTATAAATTCCTGTGGGAACAGTTTGGTTTTCCGGAATAAAAAGTAGCCTATGTCCTTCCCCGGTATGCAAGCTATCTCTGTACCAAATTTCGTCAAAATCGGTTGAACGGATGGGCCGTGAAAGGCTAGCAGACAGACAGACAGACAGACACACTTTCTCATTTATAATATTAGTATGGATTACATAGTATCTATTATGTTATTTTCATGAGTATTTCTATCTTCTTGTACCTATTCTACTCCCTTTACCACCTCTCGCACTGCCAAGGGTCACTGGTAGAGATCTCTCATAGAGATAAGTGCTTCCCTGTCCACTTTTGCTTTCTTTTTCTCTTTACTGTAAATGTTTTTGGTACAAATAAATTAAAAAAAAGCCATTCTCGCGATTTTTTTTCACACGTTTTGATTTGCTGCTGATGTGAATCAACCCTGAGGTTTCAACGTTTTTGAAACCTTTTCCTGTGTTGTACTCCTCATTGATGACCTCCTCACGACCTCCATATATTAATATTAATTTTAGTTATTCTAGTACCGTAAGACCTATACCACTTCTTGATACGCCTTACTCACAACCTTGAATGGGAAGCTGGAAGAAATCTCTGTTTTGAGACAAGCATTTCCAATGTAACTGAATTTTATTGTTACTTTGTAACTACTATTTTGGTACATGAAATAAATAAATAAATAATTAATCATGTAATGGTAGAGATTTTCTTGGTATAATAATACTTCGAGCTCTCAAATCCTTCTGAAAAGTTAAGGTGACGCAGGACGCTCGACCGAAATTGGCAGCGCACGTGGGTAACATGTTTGCTTTTCACTTGACATTGTATGAGAAAGGTGAGAGGCACGATGATTTTCACCGAAATCAAGCGCGCGAAAAGGGTTTAGGAAAAGTATTTTTGAGAAAAAACTACTGATTTTATGTTTGCAAAGTAAAGTTATTTCAACCAATGAATAAATAAACTATGTCTAATGATATTTTTTTTTAGAATTTTCATATTCCTAATCTTATTTATTTACGCCCAAAGTTGACATAAATTTAGTGTTAAAATAGGAATCTTTTGAGGCTCGTAACTTTTAAATCAATATTTTTTTCAATGTTTTATATATCAATGAACCTAGATAAAGACGAGGTAAATCGATATAATTCTTAGTTTTGTGCGTACAATATCGAATATTGTTGTATTTTCCCTCCTACGTTTGTATGAAGAAAGCACTGAAGTGAGTCCCCTTAAACCTTAATAAACACTCAAATGTTTCGCAGTTATAAAAGAAGAATCCCTCAACGGCTTGATACCTGATCATGCGTTAGTCAACATCAAACCACGAAAGCGAAGACCGGGTCTCGTCTGCGAAAGACCAATCAGTGTAAGTATTTTTGTAAAAAAATATATCGAAAGCACTAATAACAATAACATAAAATCATTCCAAGTATTATGCGTACAGAATTACTTCTCACGCGGCATTTTAACTTTGTGTCAATAATTGTTATGTCAAAAGTTCGATTTTAGTCCTTATTTTAAAGGTGAACCGTGCTTTTGCCATGACGGTTGACCCATAGAGTTAAAATGAGTGAGTGTGAGAAGTCATTTTGTACGGATTTTAACGATCTCCCTGGCGCAGTGGTGAACGCTGTGGTCTTATTAGTGGGAGTTCCAGGGTTCGATTCGTGGAAGGGGTTTGGAATTTTATAATTTCAAAATTTCTGGTCTGGTCTGGTGGGAGGCTTCGGCCGTGGCTAGTTACGACCCTACTGGCAAAGCCGTGCCGCTAAGCGATTTAGCGTTCCGGTACGATGCCGTGTAGAAACCAAAGGGGCATAGGTTTAGTAAAAACTGCCATACCCCTTCCATGTTAACCACTTTCATCATAGACTGCATCATCAATTACTTCGGAAGGGATATTAATCTCCGAAAATTATCTCCATGCATTATATAGTCATTTCTACAGGGATAATGAAGTTTCATTTTAAAAGTATAAATCTCTTGCAGCCTCGAACCGAAGAAGACAAACTAGCGGGTAGAATGGAAGTGAAACGGTACAAACAAACCAAAGAAAAGCTCAGACGACGTCGCGAGAAGTTACTGCAGAAAGTGCGATTGTTGTCCGCAGCCAAACGACGCGGGAAGGAAATCTCACACAAGGAACTAAAGGTAACATGTGAATTTTCCCACTTCACAATTTTTTTCCCACTGGCTTTATGGCTCTGGGTTTCTGGACCCTTTGAAACTTCCAGATTTTTCTTGCTCTTGCCTAAACAAAATATTTGTTACGAGATGATGCCCGCGACTTCGTCCGGATTTAGGTTTTTCAAAAATCCCGTCGTGGGAACTCTTTGATTTTCCGGGATAAAAAATAGCCTATGTCCTTCCCCGGGATGTAAGCTAACTCTGTACCAAAATTCATAAAAATCTGTTAAACGGTTGGGCCGTGAAAAGCTAGCAGACAGACAGACACACTTTGGCATTTATAATATTAGTAGGGATTAGTATGGATTTCAAGGTAGAATACTTTCCTTAATTGTTCTGTATTTTGTTGGTTGTTTAATGAGTAAATACAAAACTAATGCTAGTCAAGGCAAAATCAACTGATCTTAAAATAATAATAAAAACCTAAGCAATGACATCTTTGCTAACTGTACGCTTTCGAATATACAGATGTTTTTCTTTTTCATTTATCTATCAACGTGTTCGAGACGTACTACCTCGTCGTCTCTTCTACATTGTACATATTATATTTATTAGAAAAATATATTTCAGTTCGTCGAACTCGACGACTCGGACAGCGACTCGGACACGGATTCCGAGGAAGTGGTAGTGATCGAGAAAGTGACAACAATACCACCGGTCTCCCCTCCACCGTCCCCCCCGCCGCCTGCCTCCCCTTCACCACCTGAATCACCACCTCCGGAACCGTCGCCGCTCCCCGCGCCGTCCCGCGCACACTCGGAGAAGCCCGAGCGCCGAATCAAGGAGCAGTTCCGCAGCAGCATGGCGCGTGTCATGGTGCAGCATCTCAACCCCTACCGCCACTCCGACGCGCCGGCCGGCAGGATCACTTGCACGGCGGACTTCAAGCATCTCGCGAGGAAGGTAGGCCTCACCTCCCCGCCCCTCAAGCCTTGGAGCAGTCTGACCGCCTCATACTACGCGTTTTATTATTCACTAGCTTATGCTCGCGACTTCGGTCGCGTTGACTACACAAATTTTAAACCCCTAAATCACCCCCGTAGGGGTTGAATTTTCAAAAATCCTTTCTTAGTGGATGCCTACATCATATTAGCTATCTGTATGCTAAATTTCAGCCCGATACGTCCAGTAGTTTAAGCTGTGCGTTGATAGATCAGTCAGTCAGTCAGTCACCTTTTCCTTTTATATATTTAATTAATATTTTGATATTTATGTAGTGGAACGCACAACTTAACGCGAACACGCGGATTTCGCAAGTTGGATGACACGCAATGTGCGTACAAAGCTTATCTGTTATACCCAAATGGTCAATATAATCTTGTCATTTAAAAATTCAAGGAAGGTAATATTACAAAGCTTTCTAAAACCTTATTTTAATTTGACATGAATTAGGTAGGTCTATGTTTCCTGCAAACTGTTTTGTTATCCTTTAATCTAAATAAATTCACATAAACTCACTAAAATTTTCTTCTTTCCCGCAGCTCACTCACTTCGTAATGCTGAAAGAGTTGAAGCACTGTCGCTCAGTTGAAGAGCTAATCGTCACCGACTCAGTCCGGTCCAAGGCAAAGACATTTGTCAAGAAATACATGGCCAAGTTTGGACCCGTGTACAAGAGGCCGGCGGAAGACGCCGACTAGCATCAAGTCGCCCAGCTCAAGGCTGCGATAGAGAATATATGCTTTTAAGCCAATATTTGACATTGGCTGTACATTTTAAGCCAACACTGGGGCCGATTCTCTCGTGGACAATCTCTAAACTAAACTAAATTAACGGGTCTAAATCTAATGCTATCGTTGTCCACTAGCAACATTATGAAAGGGATAGCAATAGATTTAGACGTGTCATTTTAGTTTAGTTGTTTGTGTACAACGGAATTAGCCAAATTGGCTCTCAAATGTGTGCAGTGTTGGTGCAAAGTGAACGCTGTGGTGACAAACTGGTCAGATGTCTATGATAGATGAATGAAACTGTTGAACAAGTAAGTGTAGATTTATTTGTAACTCAATAGAAGTGGTTCAGTGATACAGTGAATAAAGTTAATGTGAAGGATAATGTTTCAAGTTGCGACTCTCAAAACAGTATCGACAGAACAAGGCCTGGCATCAGAATCGACAGTGTTAATGTAATAATCGTAATCCTTTTGGGTTTTCTGGCACTCTCTCACTATTAAATACATCACATCACACCTTTATATCAAAACTGTTTCAACTAAAAAATTAATATATTTTAACTAGCTTATGCTCGCGACTTCGTCCGCGTAGACTACACAAATTTCAAACACCTATTTCACCCCATTAGGGGTTGAATTTTCAAAAAACCTTTCTTAGCGGATGCCTACGTCATAATAGCTATCTGTATGCCAAATTTTAGCCCGATCCGTCCAGTAGTTTGAGCTGTGCGTTGATAGGTCAGTCAGTTAGTCATGTCAGTCACCTTTTCCTTTTATATTTTTAGATTAAAACTACTATGCTTACACAACAAAATAGTATCAACAAAATAAACAAGATAGTATCAGCAATCAGCAATCGAAAAAATGTTAATTTCAGCTTATAAAATTATACAATGAATTTTGTAATTAATTTTAAAGATTTTATAGATTTCACTTTTGTATCTCGTCTACAAATATACAAAACGCATACCGTAGCCGCCATGTTGATTCCGACTATGACGTCACATAGATTGAAATGGTAATATATTTCACTAAGAAAATACCGTTGCTTACCAATCCGTGTGACGTCATGACAACTCATGAACCTAAAAACATGGCGGGTAGCATTTTGCGGCGAAATTTGAAATGCAAAATTTAAATTAATTTTTATTGCACTCGATCGAATAAATTTTTTGTAAATTTTTGATAGTTTAACTTTCACTTTAGGATCAAATTAAGACTAAAGAGAAAAATAAGAATTAAGAAAAAAAGGGTAAAATAAAATACCCTATTGTCACAGTAGTGATGCTTAATGCGGACAAAAAGGCATTGCCTAGTGCCTAAAAGAAATGTCAAAGCACCCTACTGTATAAATAAATGGACAAGAAAGAGATAGCGGTTTCGTAGAGCGTTGTCTCTGTCGTGGAGACCTACAAAACGTCACAGGTATGAGTGACAGAGACAACGCGAACGACCACGACAAGCTGAAATATCTTAAGGTTGATGTACAATATTTGCTGCCGGCTACAGGCTCCTTAGAACTTAGAATCTACTATCTTTTTCCTGCACTTTTTTCCGTATATTAAGTTTTTTTTTAAATAAAATTTTGCTACAATAGCAATATTCTTTTTTGAGGTGTTAAAAAGTAACACGCTTTCGGATTTATAATGTATTTTTTTAATTAGTTTTAAATAGCAATACATGAAATTGGGATTTATAAATTTTTCAGTTTCATTTTTCATTTGTATATAAGGACTCGCTACACTAATTGTATTGGCTTACCCTTCGACCTTAGTAAGACCTTAGTAAGATAAGTTTATTTTTATACGTTGTTAACATAAGTTTACTCCTGTTTGAAATAAAAGTATGTTTTACTTTTTTAAAGAGTATAAGCTATATTATTATGATTTTGTACATATAATAGTCAATTAAGGAGAGAGGAGTAGATGGTAAGGAAATCCTCATTTAGTTAAAAGCTTGAATTTTTTTTTTTAGAATAAAGTCACTGTGTTACTAAAGACTCGTGCATCCTAGAGTGGGCAGCATTGCAATTTAGAAAAAACTCCTTTAATTTGTGAAGAACCCTCAGAAAATGAAGTAAAAAAAACTAAATCGGTTTAGGTTTTTCTTTTTTTAACATTTTCTATTTTACTTTGTGTTTTTTGTCATAATATTGTATACTTAGCCATAAATTATAAAATAATGAAAATGTGTATAGCGAACATTACAACGTCAACAGTACGTTATGTGGTTAAATAATAATGAGTTTAAGAGTCATTAGGGAACCGATAAACTTACTAACAGAATGCTACTTTCATTGATTCATAACGATCATTGCAACCTAGTCAGAAAAAAATGTAATTTTACTAAAAGAGTTTTAGTACTGCGTGCAGCCATCTTTGTTTGCACCATCTTTAGTGACACGTTCAATACGGTATTTGACAACTAGTCAAATCAGTAACTTTTTATCAAAGGTCTAAACGCGCACTTAGTATGCGATTTTCTATGAAATACTGGAATGTGACGTCACATCATAATGACGTACTTTTTTAGTTTAAGCGATAATTTAAAATGGCTATTACACTTAAACTTACAAAGGACGTGGATTTTGGAAGACCCTCAATTTATTTATCACTGAGAAATAATTTATTTTTGATGTAGTCAAATACCCAATTGTTCACTAATGCAACTAAGCTATTTATTGATGATCTCTAAATGGGTTTTAAGAGATTTTTTAAAAATAAATGACTCGAATACGAATATTGTAATGACTTAAGTACAGTATTATTATAGAAGATAACTGTTTTGATGTCTTACCCCTTTAGGACACCGGCGCATTGATGTTCCGCCACCGTTTGCAAAATGCGTTAGTGTGCTAACGGCGTTATAATATGGTTTAGAAATAAATGAATGTTCAATATTTTTCTTAACTTGGTCTTTTCACAGACAGTAGCCCTAGATTTATGAATGTCAAGTGTGTGAATTAACATAACCGTTGAATAAAATATAATGAAATAACAGTAATTATATAACTCTCTGCAACTTTAGAGCGTTTGTTGCTTTTCATTCATTTATAAATTTTGTGGAAGTTCCTTGGTACGTAATGAACGCACACGCAACGTATAATACGCGACAGGTCGAGATGGCAATCGGGTAGGGAACGCCCCGCATACCCGCACTGCCCACGCGCGAAACCGGTGCGGGTGAGAGCGGGTGACGTGCGGGTTGCGCGATTGATACCATACAAAATGTATAAAACCGATATGCTTCTGACGCGTCACGACACGCTAGCATATTTCCGGCTTATGTTGCGATTACGCACCAAGGAACTCGTAGTCAGTCAACTTCATGGTCTTCATGTTACTATAGTAAGTTCGCGCCACAAAAGTTGGAACTGTGGTAGTCGGTCTTTTTAAGGTGGAAGACACGGTCTGCCCGCGAAATTCATATTTAATTTGGTTTTTTGCAATTTGTAAACTAATACGACAAAGTAGCCTTATAGCATTCAAATTGAGCCCCTAGCAGTATCATCTTCACAGGCTTATATAAAAATCTTTACTTGAAAGTGTCCAGTATAACAAATTACTCAAAACAATGAGTTTGACGTGAGCTAATTAGTCACAAATTAGTCATTATATTTTGACTAATTTCTTAAACTGGACACTTTCAAGTAAAGATTTTTATATAAACCTGTGAAGATGATATTGCTAGGGGCGAAATTGGAATGCCATAAGTCTACGTTGTCGCATTAGTTTACAAATTGTGAAAAACTAAATTAAATTAAATAGACTAATAGACCCGTGTCTTGGGCCTTAAGCGCAGCGGAACAAAGGCAACCGGGCAACAAGCGTATTGAAAATCGAAAGGTTGATATAGTCCGAATCCCACCAGTTTCACTATTGTCATATAAGTATAATAGATGACACCAAACTCCGTGAATGCTCTGAGAGAGATGATGAAGAGTAGCATCGCATGCGACTAAGCGCATAATGACCTTTCGTCCTTTCTCCGTAACGTCCTTTTTGTAATTTCTCAGAATGTTTTTTTCTTAAAATGTCTTCTAGCATTAAACAGTCTGTGGGGAGCGGGAGCATTGCACATACAGTGCGACAAGGCTCTTTTGGCACTTGAATGACATTGACAGGGGGGCGCTATTGGCTCCAACAAAGGCTTAGACTATTTAAACAAGAACAAAGGGGACACTTGATGGCAACGTTAATTCCGATTTTCGCCACGCGCCAAAAGAGCCTTGTCGCACTGTATAGGTAACCGCGCGCACCAGAGCGGGGTAAAAAACTGTGTTTATTAGAGACTAGTTTATTTCACGGGTGTAGCATGTGAAAAATCATGAAGCAAAATCTGACAAAGTAATAAGTACCTAAGTAAAATTATTACATTTGATCTCACTTTATTTTTGAATATAGTGTGCGCATTATCATCGACCCGAGCTAAGATGCTAAAGAGAGTGCGAGCGAGTACACTCGCATTCATTCGCTCGACAATTCACTTTCCATGAAAAACCATCTGTAAAAATTCATCGCCATTGTCACGATCATAATTCCAAGTAAAATAAACGTAACAAATTATTACAATCATTTTGTAAAAATTGAAAATCACCTGTAAAATTACTATGAAGAAAAAAAATCATCAAATGAAAATTATGTTTACAGTTACAGTCCTTACAGTTCTATAAGTTAGTAAGTATGGGTATGGGTCCCATAAGTATGGGTTGCCTGGAAGAGATCACTTTAGTGATAAGGTCGCCCTTTGTTTTTTAAGTGTATCCTGTATTCTTAACTCTCTGTAATTCTAGTAACAATAAAGTTGTTTTAAATTAAATTAAATTATTTCAAAGTAGCAAAGTAGTAAAGTGTTTATTGTATCAGCGCAATTAAGAAAGTCAGAGAGTTCAAGAAGTTTGGCGTCAACTAGCAACTCTTAACATAAGTTTTATTAAGTTTAGCGTTATGTGTGACCAAAGCCTCTAAAGCTTTTATTCTTTCGTGGCGTGAATTGTTTGCTTTGGTGGGTGTAAATATTGTAAATAATATTATAATGAAATAAGTATATAATGTTAAGTTATACAATCTGTTTGTTTCACATGGATAGAGTGGCTATTTTAGTTGCATGCAGAATAGTTGTGAAGATGAGATGACAGTTTCAGGTCGATATTATGATAATAGATGATTTAAGATGTGTGGCGAAATATTAATATGTGATCAATGCCGTGAGAACAAGTAAAAATTTATTTCTTTTAATATAATCTCGTTTTATTTATAAACATGTCCATCCGCGGAAATAGGTCAGTGGACGCTAACCGTTAGGTCACCAACCAATCTCAAATGAGACTATCTGCCGTACTCAGAGTCGCTTAATCGTTACTTAAGTTTAGTTAAAACGAGACATAACTATATCTCTCACACAAATCTGTCTCGTTTTAACTCAATATTAAGTAACGATTAGCGACTCTGAGTACGGCTTAAGATTGGTCGGTGACACAAATTGGTTAACGCCTACTGAGAGTTTTGCCTCTATCATTTGTATGGGATTACGGAACAGAGAGAGTGCTAACTGCTAAAGCAACTTCTTTCCGTGGGTAGGGTACATTAGGTAAAATAAAACGCTAAATTAGGCAAGTCTAAACACATTAGTATGTATTCATAATTATTATTGTTAAATAATCACAAATTACGTTGAATATGGTAATAATATTTCATTTATAACATAGAGTTGGTTATAACACGATTGTTCCATCATTCTTCGAGGGCTTTTTTGCACTTCTTCGCATTTTCTGCCATCTTTATGCAAATGTCAACTTCCTTCCACGAGTCGCATTCCTGAAATGTTCAAGAAATGTGACGATTTACGATTTACAAGACAGCGGGGCTAGCCAGCCATCCTCACAACGGGCTCTACGGGCAGCGGCACGCGCGGCCCGCAGTCAAAACCGCGGCACGTGCGAGAACGGACTCTTGAAAAAGGACCCCGGATGGGTTCGAAACTAGTCGGGCTAACGTCGACTAAACACGTGAGTACAGTACAGCCGGGACAGATTATTTAGGTAGGTATAGTTCGCGACAGGCCGAGACGCCAATCATGAGACGAGCCGTGGAATGTTTATAAGTCGGTATATACAACACATTCATACCCATAGTTTGTCTATGGAATAGGTAGGCTTCCCGTGCGAAGCCGGGGCAGGTCAACTAGTAAACTAGTATAGTATGTGTATAAAAGCGACAGCCTCATAGTTAAGACGTCGGCCTCTTACATCGGGGGGGGGGGGGGGGGGGGGTCCGGGGTTCGATCCCGGGCACGCACCTCTAATGTTATAAGTAAGTACGTACCTGCATCGATGGGGGTACATACCACAAAAGTGTTGATATAGCTGCAGACATAGAACTTGACAGCAGAGCAGCCGTCTTCCGGAGGGTAGTTGTCGTATTTCCCGTCCAGGCATTCTCGCCTCACTCTCTCTATCATGGACTTTTCTTTCGGGTGGTCTTTCTCAACTTTATTAAAGAACTTCGTAGCGCCGTCCTCATCTATTTTACCGTCTTTTAACATCCCCGTTTTGTTAAGGATGCATTGGAAATCCTCGCACTGTGAACATATTATTAAATGTTACAATCATGTCGAATGCGTTTTGTAAATCGATGACTCAGTTCGAAATTGTACTCTACACAATTTTCGATTCTACAGGAGAGTTGTTTAAAGTTCAGATAGGACTAGCACAAAACAGTTAATAGGTAACTACCTAGAAATTTGAGCCTCAATAGCTCAACCGGTATAGGAGTGGTCTGAAAACCGAAAGGTCGACGGTTCAAATCCCGCCCGTTGCACTATTGTCGTACCTACTCCTAGCACAAGCCTCACGCTTAATTGGAGAGGAAAGGGGAATATTAGTCATTTAATATGGCTAATATTCTTTAAAAAAAAAACAGTACCTACCTACATGGGAGAAAATTATGTACATCGGCCTTTAGAATGACATTTCGTTCATTTTGTAGAGCGTTGTCTCTGTCATTCATACCTACCTATAAGACGTTTTGTTGGTCGCAATGACAGACACAATGCTCTACAAAACAGCTAGGTATCTCTTAAGGTCGAATCGAATAATAATACAAAATCACTTGGGAACGATGCTTGGGAACCTACTCGGCCGCAATTTGCATTATTTCAGGCCTGGACAATAATGTACCTGCTATAACTTTACCGGAAGTTTGCCGGAAGTAAGATGTACCTACATATCTAAGCAGTATATAAGTGTTAACTAGGTACAAAAGTATATAAACCAGCCATTCCTCGGAATCTTTTTTGAGGCATTTTTTGTAGTCTTTAGTCATATCGTCAAAGCTTTCCATGTTTTCGCAGCACATTTCGTCAATACCCTGCAAAAAGTGTAGAGACATCAATCCAATCCAAATCTAAATATATAAAAAGAAAAGGTGACTGACTGACTGACTGATCTATCAACGCACAGCTCAAACTACTGGACGGATCGGGCTGAAATTTGGCATGTATATACTGTAGGCATCCGCTAAGAAAGGATTTTTGAAAATTCAACCCCTGAGGGGGTGAAATAGGGGTTTGAATTTTCTGTAGTCCACGCGGACGAAGTCACGAGCATAAGTTAGTATTTTATAAAGGTAAAAAGGAAAAGGAGACTGACTGACTGATCTATATCAGCGCACAGCTCAAACTACTGGACGGATCGGGCTGTTTGGCATGCAGATAGCTATTATGACGTAGACGTCCGCTAAGAAAGGATTATTAAAATTCAACCCCTAGGGTAAAATGGGGGTTTGAAATTTATGTAGTCCATGCGGACGAAGTCGCTAACTGTAGAGTAGGATGGCGGTCTCCTATTCAGGGGTCTAGGGTTCGACCCCCTGCCATGCACCTCGGTTATACGTGCGTTTTTAGGGTTCCGTAGTAAACAAGGAACCCTTATAGTTTCGCCATGTCCGTCAGTCTCTCCGTCCGGTCTAATAAATATTTTTTTAGCGTAGCTCCCCTACATGTAAAGTGGGGATGATTTTTTTTTCTCGTCTACACCATAGTGTGGGGCATCGTTGAATAGGTCTTTTAAAAATACTTTGTGTGGGAACAACATTTTTCGATTTCTAGATCCGTTTGTAAAATATGATGTTTTAAAGTGCTAATTTTTATTAGAGTCAAGTGTCGTCCCCCTGAAAACTATCATGGCTAAGTAGGGTTCACAGGTTAAGGAGTTATATCTGTTTTCGAGGTTAATTATTGTAAGTACGTAGATATTATGAGTTGCATATAGTTTTATTGTATCTATTGTATTTGTGATTGATCGTAATCCTATTTGTTTAATTTACTTTTGATTGATTTATTGTTATACTAAGCTGACCCAGCAAACTTTTGACTACGGACTACGGTAGGTACAGGTACCTTTCATATGATACCCCACTTGATATAGTCACTCACTTCGAAAGTTGAAAATACTAATTATTAATTCATGACCACAATTTAATTTTTTTTCTGTGATCTAACCCTAAATTCACGGTTTTCGGATTTTTCCCCAAATATCAGCTATAAGATCTACCTACCTGCCAAATTTCATGATTCTAGGTCAACGGGAAGTACCCTGTAGGTTTCTTGATAGACAGACAGACAGACAGACAACAAAGTGATCCTATAAGGGTTCCGTTTTTCCTTTTGAGGTACGGAACCCTAAAAATGACTATATTTACTTACATCAGGATCAAAGAGTTCAAAACATGACATCATACTGTCGTTTATATCTCCTGCGAATACCTTAAAATATAAAACGAGGTTTTGTTATTATGAATATTATACCTACCCTTACAATAACCACGCTGTACCTAAACACTACTTAAGTATTTTATAATATAATTACCTAGCTTATATTATAATCTAAATAATATATGAAATGAAAAGCTAACTGAATGACTGACCTACTGATCTATTAATGCACAGTTCAAACTACTGGACGTATCGGGAGAATGCAGATTATAGCTAGACATCTACTAAGAAAGAGTTTTTAAAAATTCAACCCTAAGGGATTAAAATGGGGGTTTGAAAGAACCTATTATTTTTAAGATTTGGTAAGTAAATAATTAAATGGGTAAGTACTTACGCTTGATATAACAATAAAAATTAATCCAACTAAAAAGTTAATCATAGCAACCATTTTTAATAAAGTTTGTCGTCACAATGTCGTGTTCAAAATGCCATCATATCATTTATATGGAACCAGACAAAAGAGCGGTTTTCTGATCTGATACTTCGATAATGGCGTAATTATGGTTTCGCAAAATTATACTATTTATTTGCACTTTAACAGTGTCGTATAAAATAATTTAGTGTCCTTCATGTGGTAATGAATTATTATTATACTCGGTGAGCCCAAAAGTATGGTTTTCAGCTCTTGATTATGGCTAACTAGCTGATCCACCCCGGCTTCGCTCGGGTGGAATTTAGAAAATCGGCGTGGGGGTTGAATTTTCAAAAATCCTGAAATAGGTACCTACGTATTTTTTTCTTTTGTAACCGAAAACCCATAATAACTTGAAAAATAACAGACTTTCATATTATATTCAGAATTTTCAAATATCGTGAAGTAAGTATTTTTTTATTCTTAACCGAAAGCCTGTATACCAACTTTCATTGATGTAACTTCAAAAATAATAGACCTTCATACAAACTTCCATTTAACCCACTTAGGGGTGGAATTTCAAAAAATCCTTTCTTAGTGGATACCTACTCTTTACAAAGAACATAATATGCTCAAAATTTCATGTCTCTAGGACCAGCGGCTTAGGCTGTGCGTTGATATATAAGTCAGTCAGTCAGTCAATCAGGACTTTGAATTTTATATACATAGATATAATATAACAAGAGGTGTGGACTGTGGACCCTGACAGGCTGACCGTGTAGTTAGATTCTTATCTAGCTAGGTACAATCTAAAGGATACGTACAATATTCTAAATAATATCTGTCCACGGCTGTACTCACGTGTTTAGTCGACGTTAGCCCGACTAGTTTCGAACCCATACGGGCCACCCCACAACGCCCACCCCAGCCACCCTCACAACGGGCTCTACGGGCAGCGGCACGTGCGCAGTGCGCTAACGGACTCCCTTGAAAAAGGACCCCGTATGGGTTCGAAACTAGTCGGGCTAACGTCGACTAAACACGTGAGTACAGCCGTGGACAGATATTATTTAGAATGGAAATCACTCACGGTAGTTTAAACGTACCATAATATTTTGGCATTGTCAAACGAATCAATTTTATTGATCTGATAAGTTGCAACGTGCTATATATCAAGCTATATACCTATTTGAAATACCAAACTTTTAATTCAGACTTTTGATGTTCCACTTACTTATCATTTTTTTAAAAATATTTTTGGAGGTTTTCTTTAAAAATAAAAACAGTAAAATACAAACCAAGCGAGACTTTCAAAGAGCAACCGGCGAGTTTCTTGCAGGTTCTGATCGCGGTAGGAACGGCATTCCGAAGCGTAAGAACTAGGTACTTACGCATCCTCGCACATCCCCGGTTTATATACCACGGATACAGTGCGAGGAGGCGTAACGTACCTAACTTAAACAAGTATGGGAAAAATTATCACAGGAAACAGTGAAAATAATTATTGTACTACCTAGTAGGTAAACATTTAATTTAATAACATCTTACATGCTCAATATTAAATCTTAATCTACTTAGGGTATCTTTTTATTGCCCTATGCTACTTAATTTATATCATTTTGCACAATATAACGTGGGATTACTTCCGATTTAAATGTTATAGCTTAGAAAGTAGTAGGTATGATATGCTGTTAATAATGGATCCTAATAATACAATACGTAAGTGCGTACGGTACCTTCCTAATTTAATAATTATCTAATCATCCACCCACCACCCACCTATGTACCTAATAGGACCTATGGTTTTTACTCATTTTAGTTCTAATACTTAGTGTTTCGTAGCAGTTTGTTGTTGCCTCCAAAATTCTTCTCTATTTTCCAAAAATCGTATCGCCTCCTCCGCTTGCTTCAGAACCACGACGTTTTTCTTATCCGCAATTGCTAGGTCTGGGTTCTTGAGGAGATTCTCCAAATAGATCTTGTCAGACATCAGCTGACCTAAAACTGGCCGGGACGATTTCGATAGTCTACGTTTATTTGGGGCCTTCTTCACCGCTTTTACTGCGCCGATGGTATTTTCTATGGCCTCCTGAAACAATAAATCAAAATACCAGTGCAAAATACATAAATATTAATTTTTAATGATTTCTATTTTGTTAATTTTCTTGTCCCTTCCAAATAAAAGTGATATCAAACCATTTTACAAGGGTTCGACAAGTTAGGTAGGATATTGCATGAGTTTGATCACAATGTGGTATTGTGGTACACGTTGAGTGAGCTATTGAAGAGTTGAGCTAAAGATTAAACATAATGTCAGTGTTATGTAGGTAGGTAAAATAGTTGGCGCTTATGACCATTCAAGACCAGAGTTACGGAAAACATTTTTTTTAAATTTATAGACTAGAGCTTGGCTGTGCGTTGTGCGTTAATATTAGCATCCAATTTCATTTTCAATACTTTTTCCGTATTGACCTGGTCCTTCCGACACTCACCGAAGCATAAAATATACAAGTTCTTTTTTAAAATAAATAAATTACCCTTCCTAGTTCCTACTGAGAAGAAAAAGCAAGAATCTACCATTTCCACTGATTGCGGACTATCTAAACTAATTCTAATAAGCTCAATAGCACAAAACAAATGGGTAGATTCCTCAGTCCTACATAAATGTTCAAGCGTATAATTTTTAGATATACTTTCTTAGGGCAAACCCACCTGAGCTTTTTGAACTCCAAGCCTAAATTCACTCAGATCAGGTCTCGCACGCAGTCCTCGGTGATAGTGAACCAGGCTCAATTCAAACTCGCCGCAATAGTACAGTGCTTCAGCTTTCTGAAGCAGTGCCTTTGCGTGTTTGGGGTCGAGCTTCAGGGCGATCTCCGCATCTTCCAGGGCTTTGTGAGGCTCGCCGAGGAGCAGGTAGCATCGGCTGCGAGACACGTAAGCTGCTTTTTCGTCAGGGGCTAGATCGATTGCCTGAAACAAAGAATAATTTTCTTAGAGTGCATTTCAGAAGCTTTTTAAAATTGTTCATGTTCGTAGGTCCGCAACGACGCGATGGTTTTCATTTCAATTTTATCTTCATCCGTGATTTCTTATGAATGAATGACATTGAGATTGTTATTTAAAAGTCCTGACTCCTGAGGGAAATGTAAAAAGTACTTAGCTCTAGTATAATTATATATCCATTTCAAAAATCAGGTCGATCCGTTGCTTCGTTGCGGCGTGATGGATAAGACGTAAAAACAAAATGAAAACAAAAATTTTGGAGTGGGACACCTGACAGAAGCAAACTTGTACTCTGTTCCGCTCAATCATACGGCCAACCAATGAGATACCTACTACTTACATCGCGTTCCATTTTATAAAAGACCGCCATCACCTACCTAAAGCTGCACTTAAAAAATAGTGTACGCAAGCGCGCAGACAAAAGCTAATTAGCAGCAAATCATTATGCATTGGTCAAATAAATATGTATCTACAACATCTACAATAGCTTCTCTTTTCTTCGTCCTGTAACTGTTTATTTGATAAGTCTTTTTACATTTAAATTAGCTTCAAAATATCATGTCATGTCATTAAGAATACCTTATCGACAAACGTCAGCGCAGTGCGATATCCCTCGCGCATCATCTCAGCACGTGCCAACGCCAGCAACGTGCCAGCATCAGCCTCCATCGGGATCTGCAGATTGTTGCTCCTCTCCGCCTTATCCTTCATACTCAGGGACTGCTTGATGTCCCTCGTCCCTATCACAACAGCTGCAGCCCGATCTTTATCAGTGTATAACTCTTCTTCCCGACGACGTCTCTCACGCTTTGGCTTCCGACGAACTCTCCTTTTTTGAGGTTTTTCAGACACCTTTCGTATTATTACGGTCAAATTTTCATCATCAGTAGAGTCGAGCTTTTCCACTGGAGCTCGTTTGCTGATGGACGCTTTCGGGACTGGTAGCTCCTCATCGTCTTCTCCTGTTCCGACGCGAACGAAGCTCTGCAGGAACTCAGAGTCCTTTGTCGGGCCGAGGATGGACCGCACTTGAGCTTTAGCATTATCCTCACTTTCGAAAGTCACAGTTAAATTCGACATGTTGGTGATCTCGCGTTACGTAACATGTAGGTGTGTGAAGAGGCATCGATACCGACGCCCGAGCTGTGGTCGTCATGGTGACAGAATGTGTTTTCGCACCCACTTATCGCCTTCCGTTTCCCTAAAGTGGTTGGGAAATAGGGATGCTTTTGGGTGTTGCATTTTACGATTTCTCTCCTCACATAAATCGAAGGTAGGTAAGAAAGTTTTCCAAATTTCAAAAGCTTTTAGAAGCTTGTATCTTCGTATACTTACTACGTAAGTGTACCTATACTTGGCAAGTGCGTACGTCTATCGTATGTGAGTGGTATACTATACCTACTGGCTTCGATGGCGGGTTGAGATTTTCTTAAACTCATAAAAAGATAGACCGAGACGTAAAGTTACGTGTTTCGTTGTATGATATCCTTTTACTTAGATAGTCAACTAGATACCTAGCGTATAAGTACATACACTTTTTGCCAACGTTATAGGTAGGGCCAATCATTATCGTCACCATCATCGACCCATCGCCGGCTCATCACTGAGCCCGGGTCTCCTCTCAGAATGAGAAGGATTTGGCCACGGATTCCACCACGCTGGCCAAGTACGGATTGGCAGGTACTAGTAGGTGTGTTATTTCAGCATGTTTCGTTTTAAATCCTTCAACACTCTACAAGGGGTTTTTATTATTTTTGTTTCTGCAGAAGAATATTTTCAAAACATTGCACTTAGGTAAATGTTTTTTTTTGTTCACTTGTGGTTTAAGCAAAATATGAGTCTCAAGGAGCCGTTGGACAAACACGGTACACGGTCCGGTCGTGAAAAACCCTTCAAGGGACATAATATTACTTATATTCTGTGATGACGACGAATTGAAGTTTTTGTAAGGGTAGGTATACTTACTGAGAATTTTCACCGCGCGATTTTATCCGCATAATTCTGTGACATGGAAATTTTATGGAATCGCATGCACTCGTGAAAAAAAAACCTTGCCTTTGTACCTTTTCTAATGATGCCAGAGCTCGCCCGTAGTTGCCGCTCTTGAAGTGTCCATTTGCTTCGTCGAGGTATTTCTTCGCCTCCGCCGGATTGTTGATCGGCTGGTCCTCCTCCTTCGCGCGACCCATTTTTCAAATGACTGAAACAAAATTTTCTCAATAAACATTTTTGAAAAAAAATCCGCAAATTGCACCAAGAATGTCAGAGGAATCGGTGTACTTTCCTATATATTCTTAGATAGATTTTTAAATTTCTTATTTGCACATGTTCGACCACAATCACACCTAATGAAAAATATGTATAAAGTGGTCTCAGATGAAAAAAAGATGAAGATAGAGACAAAAATACACGTCTCTCCTTCACCCTAGACCTTAAGGTCTCCTCCATTTTGTAAGTCAGCTAGCAATCATAAATAGAATAGAGTAGTATGTTTTTTTATTCATGTAAACTTTTTAAAAGTGCTTATGAATAGGCAGTTGTAACTTACCACTGGTTCGGAATGCCGTTCCTACCGAGAAGAACCAGCAAGAAACTCGGCGGTTGCTCTTTTTAATTTTTTCAATTTACAATGTTATTATACCGTACTATACAAGCCATTGAAGCCCCGTGCATTGCTGGAGCGAGTCAAATCCAAGCTTTTTTATCGTTTACATAGTCTGCGACTGTATAATATGCTTTTTTTAGGAGCATACTTTTAACACATTTTTTAAACTTGTGTAAAGGCAAGTCTAAAATTGCTTGTGAAATCAAAATAATGTGAAAAAAAATATCAAATAAGGCACTCGAAACAAAGCTATAATTTGCACACTATTATATTTTATGAGTTGTGTAGTGTGTGTGATATTTGACTTCAATAAAAAATTACTTAGCTTCGAGCTGCCTATTTAATTTATTTATATAACAAATAGGTGGGTAAGTATGTTAGGTACCTAATGGTGCGTATTCGTTCGTCATCATCATCATGATCAACCCATCACCGGCTCACTACAGAGCGCGGGTCTCCTCTCAGAGTGAGAAAGGTTTTGGCCATAGTCTACCACGCTGGCCATGTGCGGATTGGTAGACTTCACACACCTTTGAGAACATTATGGAGAACTCTCAGGCATGCAGGTTTCCTCACGATGTTTTCCTTCACCGTTAAAGCAAGTAATATTTAATTAATTAAAACGCACATAATTCCGAAAAGTTAGAGGTGCGTGCCCGGGATCGAACCCCCGACCTCCGATTAGAAGGCGGACGTCCTAACCACTAGGTTATCACTGCTTAGTACTTATTCGTTCGTACCTAACGAAAATTATAATTAAGTAGGTATCTCGTAAACAACCACGAGATACACAGAGTAGGTAGGTAAACCGCCGGCTTTGTCCGTTTCATATAGGCTGTCGGCTTTTCAAAGATCTATGGTTTAAGCTTTAGTAATAGTTCAGTGGATACTTCACATAAAAAAGTACATAACACCGACTCAATAAAACTGATTGATAGTTCCAAAGGCCACAGTTTTGCCAAATATTTTACCAAAAACCTGTTTGAGTAATTCGAGTCAATATTAGCATGACCGAACCCATGTTTTGATAGATAGTGTTCCGCTTACCTACGCCACAGTAGCTCGCATCTATGTAATAAATCGTCTATTTTGTTTGCCCTCCATTTGCTTATAATCTGATAATTTTAACTGCTTGTATCAGACGGGGAGGTACCTTCGTGTAGAAGCTCAATTTCTCCCGTAGCTTATCGTGGGATCGCCGTTTTGTCAAAGCCAATGGTTTTATTGTACTTATGATACGATTGAGAGATTTTAATCTGTACTTGCATTTGAAAACCTTTACCGAGTGATTTGTCTATAATATAATCTATATCGTAGTTTGAAAAAAAAATTGATGACCTAATTTTTATAGCTACAGTCAACACATATAAAAATTAAGTATGTACCTAAGTAGGTCGCTCATACATTTTTTAAATCTTGTATTTAAAAAGTGTATGAACGAGTCAGTTAACAGAAAGTTAAATTAATAGATGATGAGGCAATTGTCTCGTTGTTCTAGTTGTTAGCATGTTCGACTGCGGACGACGATGCTTCTGGGTTAGTACCCCGGGTTGGCCCGAAAATAGTTAGGATTTGGGTTTTTCTGTTAAGAATTCTCAGTGCTACCCCGAAGTTAGAAAGTTAGCAGTGGTCCACCCCCGTGCCTCGGGAGCACATAGCCGTCGGTGCTGCGTCTTATCTTATCTCTATATCTGATCTTATAATCTATAGATTTGGTCCTTCAAACCGGATACTCTGTTTGCTATGTTAAATATTCTGACACGTACAATACGTTAATAGGTGTGGCATTGACCATATTAAGTACAGTACGCGACCAAAAGTGATGAACATCGGCCTTTAGAATGACATTTCATCTTTGTAGACCGTTCGTCTCTGTCCCTCATACCCATATGACGCTTTGTCGGTGTGATCAACCGAGACAGTGCTCTACAGATCTGCTGTCTCCATTCTAAAGATCGATGTTCATCACTTTTGGTCGCGTACTGTAGTCTGTATAGTGGTGTTAGGATATACTGGTACAAATCAACAGGCTACTGAAATCTGGATCAATTTAGATACTTTACTAACTCAGGTACTTTGAGATCAAGTTAGTAGGTAAGGTAGGTAGGTAAATAGCGTAGCGTGCAGGTAAAAAGTCGTTAGATCATGCTTGTCCTATCTTAAGCCAAGGTTGGTAGATGTACCTAGTTAGTTACATCACGAAGCTAATAAACAATTTGCTTAACCGGTAACGTCAGGGCACCATAACTTTGGCATCCGCCCGAGCTTATTACGGAAAATTACTTATTCATGCAATCATTCAGTTTATGAAAAATAGCTGCAAGTTTTTCAACATAATGCAGAGCGAAATGGTGCATCGATTTTCCTTGGACACAGTTTTCTTATTGTCAGACTGTCAAAACTTTTTAATGGTATAATAGGAAATACCTACATATTTTCTCAAAGAACGGAACAAACTTTGTAGCGCTAGTTTTGTTTTAAGAAAATCGTATCATTTTGGTACGAATTTAGGTCTAGTTATACCTACCTAATGTTTGTTTTTTTCATTATTGTATTAGAATATTAACATGTCGGGATGATGACAAGAGACCTGATGGATTGACGCTGGTTCCCTGGGAACGGGAACGCAACGTGCGTTGACACATTGGTCCCGTATCATATCAGGGAGACAGTATCAAGACCGGGAGCCGTAGCAGAAATGGGTGAAACCGGCAAGCGGCGCAAGTATGTCTCACTTATCGAGAGTTACATTTTTGTTCAGTTTGCCTTGGAGACCCTGGGGCCATGGAGTCTAAAAAAAATGGGTAAAATTTTAACATTGTAACCAAAAAAAATTATGCCAAGGGACAGGCAATTTATCGTAAAACCACGATTTCGTGACTAACGACAACATAAATAATGAAATTAGATGTTACGATGCTAGAATATTTTTATGGCATCCGATTGCTTAGCAGTCGTTTCATCATGATGGAATAACAATTAATTGGTGGGTAGTTAAGGTGTAGACCTCCTAGTCGGGGAGTCTGGGGTTCGATTCCGGGCACGCACCTCTCTCTTCCGAGTGCTGTGCATTTTAAGCAATCAAATTTTACTTGCTTGGTTTTGGTGACGGAAAACATCATGAGAAAACCTGCATGCTATCCATGATATTATTCTCAAAGGTGTGTGAAGTCTGTCAATCCGCACTTAGCCAACTGTAATGTAAATGAAATAGAAAGAGTCCTTCAATTTAAATAGAAAAATTACTATAACTAACCAGGGTTGAAAATAAAACAGTTAAAAATTTTCGTTTAAACAGGGTTAAAAATATGATTTAAAAACTGTTCAATTTTTGGTGCTACTAAGAGTGCTACGGCCTACGAGTATGTACTACGTAACCCGTAGCAAGCTTTGCGCTTGGACTTATCCTACATACATAGTTTTATACGTAGTTGGAGGGCAATAATTAATTATTATAATTTCATCGTTTTCACTATACGAATATAAATCTGTACAAAAATACTTATAAGGTAGATACTTACTCTTATGATTTTATTTGTATTGTATAGGTGAGTATTTAATTTGTATTATTATCACTATAATAAAATTTACTAAATTATTTTACGTAGGTACAAGACAAGCCGATCTAGCGCATTGTAACGTAATTTATGAGTTTAAATTATTTTTTTATAAATTAGGTACTATCAGCGGTTTTTTAAAAATCCCGTAGGAACGTTTTAATTTTGCGGAATGAAAAGTAGCCTATGACACTCTCCAGGTCTTAAACTGTATCAATGCAAAAAAACACGTCGATCTTCGTCGCGTTGCGGCGTGATTGAAGGCCAAAAAAAAACACATTTTCGCAATTTATAATACGAGTAAGTAGGTAGGTACTTAAAATTATCAAAACTTACCTTTACTTTTTAACACTTTTTTTAAATAAATTTAGGCTTAGAAACTTTATTCACTTTATAATTTTACAAATGCTGTTCTCCATTTCATCTTTTAACTTACTATTATATACGAATAAATCACAGAAACTATGACAAATTTAGATAATGCTCGCAGCAATGGATGTCTCAGCTTATTACATTACGGCGTCTTGCCCCAATCAAAGGGTTGTTTGTACTGCACGGAGTTCCTTTGCCTTGCTTAGAAAGTTGTTGTCGTGCCCACGATAATATTATACTTAGCTGTGTTATCGTAACTACTTACGATAATATACTTACCCGCCAATAGTACATAGGTAACTATTTTCATTTTATATTTCTCTTTTGGTGTTCATTGTTCCTACAATAAAACATTATTTCATTCGTTAATTTTGACTTTATATCAAATCATAACAATCTGTCTGGTGGGAGGCCTCGGCCGTGGCTAGTTACTACCCTACCGGCAAAGTCGCGCCGCCAAGTGATTTAGCGTTCCGGTACGATGCCGTGTAGAAACCAAAGGTGTATGGGTTTAATAAAAACTGCCATACTCCTTCCAGGTTAGCGAGCTCCCACCTTAGACTGCATCGTCACTTACCATCAGGTGAGATTGCAGTCAAGGCCTAACTTGTATCTTAATAAATAAAAAAAAAAAAAACTGTTTTTTATACTTATAATATGTACCTAACCTACATAGTAGATTTCTGTTACGAGCCTTTTGAGCATAATTATTAAATACTTGATAAACCCATCCGATCCTAAATAAATGAATCTGGTGGCTCTGGTGCCTATGTTTAGTAGGTACCTCCTGTTCTTACTAAATCTACCTACGTGAAGTGCCGAGTAGATGAGTATTTTAAACTTAATTTCATACTTTTCTACCTTCCCAACTAATTTATCGGTATTATTCTTACACTTGAAACTAACTTTGCTCAATAAATTAATCCACACTGAAAGCACTAAGCTAAATTCATATAGACGTACCTAATAACTAAGAGTATTAAATTAGGCTATCACAATTTCAATTAAAAGCTGATATTCAAATAAAAGGTTGATATACAAGGTTTCGTGAAAAGTTTACTTAATTTTCTCGCGTAACGACCAATTTTTTCCATCAACGTCTACCAAATGACGATAACCACGCACCCTGCTCTTAGGGTTCTGTACCCGAAGGGTGCTAACGGGATCTTAATATTAATCCTCCGCTGTTCATCCGTCTGCCAGCCTGATGTACCTACTTCCTAAACCGTAAAAGTACAGAGATGAAATAGTGTGTACAGTACGTGTCCGAAAGTAATGTAGGTACATCGGCCTTTAGAATGAGATTTCGGCTTTGTAGAGCGTTATCTTTGTCACTCATACCCATATGACGTTTCGTCGGTCCAACGACAGGGATAGCGCTCTACAAATCTGCTATCTCCGTCTAAAGGTCGATGTACATTACTTTCGGCCACGTACTGTAGCTATTTCTATAGCCGCTATAATATAACGACAAATATGCAAATATGTCGTAAAAAACCAAAATGGCAAATTTATAAATGGCTGCCACGCTAATTAAAAAAATTATAAAGTAGATACATCATTTCATATCTTGTATGATGGTACAGAACCTTCGGTGTGCCAGTCCGACTCGCACTTGACCGGTTTTTTATTTAGTCACGCATTCCACAGGAATCAGGCGACATGCAATTAAGCGAACATTTATTAGGTAATTTTTGTATTTAGGGTTTCGCAGTAGGCAAACAGTGGTAATAAGGGTGGGTTAACCGAGCATTATTTTTAGGGTTCCGTACCCGATTACAAAAAGAAATATAACATCACCGTTATTGTTAAAAGATCCATAGGTAGGTATCTCAAAAGTGTTTGCACGGAACGTCTTCGTACCAACACGCCAAAAAGTTTAGCGGTACGCCTACAATACGACAACGTGCGGAAGAGCGAGTTATGTAGTTATACTTAAGGTGGCAAATCTGACTTCAATCACCGCAAATGTTGATAAGTCGAGGTTTCAGGGTTTCTTCTAGACCTGTTTTGGACGGCTTAGCTTTCACAGACAAAGTCACGGACATTTGTTAAAGGATAATAAAACATTTAAACTGACCTTACATTTATATAAGTATGTAAGTTTACTTGTAGTTTATTTGTTTATCTTTTTTATATTTCTATTGTTTTGGTGTATTACAATAAAGAATGTTTTCTTGACTTTACTAAAAATCACGTCACATCAATAGTAATTTAAAAGGAAAAGTGCAAGCATTTGACGTTAACGTTTGATTTAGCTGCAAATACTAAATACTGCTTTCAAGGCCTTTACGACTGTGCCATAAAGGCTACATCCCCATGTTTCAACTTAAATTAACTTGGTCGCTTGGGCACGCAATTTCAGCATAATAATAATTTAATTATAGCATTAGATTTCCATAATATGTTAAAAGTACTCTGTGCATTAGATGATGCTAGGGGAAAGAATATTAAATATGTAAACTTACTAAAGTTTTAAACTGTAGAAAGATGGCTACTTAAACATAATAATCTACTCTACTACTTAGCTGCTTAGCTAAGATACTTAATGGTAACATAGAAAATTATTATGATTACCTGCTTATAAAGCTTACCTAGGTCAGGCCAGGTGCACTTCGCATTTAAGTTATACAGCGGGGCCCGTCCGGGCGGACTTAAAAAAATAAAATAAAAAACCGACGAAAGTAAAAACAAAAGTTATTTTTTACTTTGTAAAGTATGTAATGTAGGGTCTAATTAAAATGCTTGCGTAGTAGCGCTATTATTATACTAAGTACCTTATCACAATCCAATACCAACAAGCATTTGCCTTACACTTGTAGTTTTAGTAATTTAGTATTTTTCAAACCCGTGCGTGCAGCGTGCAAAACTCTGGCCCCACCTACGACGCGGCGTCGACCCCGCGCCACCTGTCTACGCAACGTTCGTTGACCTCTAGCAGCAGTCAGATGTTTTATTTGTCACTACGAACTTCAAAAATCGCTTTTTTGTGGCAAGTATCTTATCAGTAATCAAATCAACCTTTCACTTGTAAAGGTTAAAGTTTTTATGTGTGTGTGTGTGTACGCTGAATGCGGCAGATATTGGGAGAATTTTTGTATTACAAAAAAGGGCAATACGCGCAATTTATAACTTAAGACCACGCGATTCCCTTCGAGAGAAATTTAAGGAAATAGATATCCTTACTGTAGCCTCTCAATATATTTATAATAACATAATTTTTGTAAGACAAAATATTCTTAGTTACAAGAAAATTGGTGATCTACACAATAGGCTAACTAGAAACAGAAACAAACTTGCAGCTCCTGCCTTCCGCCTCAGGAAAGTCCAAAAGTCATTTGTGGGTATTGGTATTACCTTTTATAATAAAATCCCGCAAACTATTTTGGACTTACCTTTGCACAAGTTTAAAAAATCTATTAAAAATATGCTCCTGAAAAAAGCATATTACACAATTGAAGATTATCTAAATGATAAAAGAGCGTGGATTTGACCTGCAGCTCGCTCCAGCAATGCACAAGACTGCAAATACTATTTTATACATGGCATAATTTTGTACCTATATCAAATATTTGAAAAGAGCAACCGCCGAGTTTCTTGCTGGTTCTTCTCGGCAGGAAAGGCATTCCGAACCAGTGGTAGATGCATCCGACTATTCGTAAGCACTTGTAAAAGTTTATACGAATAAAAAAAGATTTTCATTTTCATTTTCATTTTCAATGAGAAGTAATTATTCTTTGCCCAGCAGTGGGAATCGTTTTTCTTTAAGTTTGAGATGAATAAAACAAATCAAGTAACATGTAGTAGCCGTTTATTTTGGCCAAAAAATAATTATTCATCTAAGTAATATTATATTCTACAATCTACACATGTAGTTCTTAGATATTAGTTCCAGTAAAAGAAAGCAGGGCTTGAAATAACGTTACTACCCTCCACTCGAAAGTTACCGTTTAAGATTTGAGAACTCATTCGCCATATTTACTTCATGAACATTTTAAATTTTTTTTCTTGCTCTTTTCAACTTTCAAAGTAAGATTACTATAGCAAGTGGGGTATCATATGAAAGGGCTTTACGTGTCCATTCTAAAACGAATTTTGTTTGTTTTTATATGCATCATAATTTTAGAATTATCGTGCAAAATGTCGAAGAAATACGACTGTAGCACGGAGCCCTCGGTCGGCGAGCCTGACTCGCACTTGGCTGGTTTTTGTCGTACGTGGACAGCAGTCCCTCCTCTGCGCAAGCCGTTAACATTAGTGAGGCAGGGCAATGAAAAATAACGCTTTGTAACGTAGGTAAGTAGGTACCTACGTTATTTATTATTGGTAACGTTATCAAGCCGCGCTAAGAAGGTAGGTCTATAAGTAGGTAGACATTTTTTTTTATCTTTTTTATTATTATTATTATTAAATAGATTAGTAAGTATGTATTATTTTTAGCACTATGAATACCTATTACCTACCCACTAAATGACTAATTAAATCATCATCCAAACCTGCGCAACTAAAGCGACTATAATCGCTTAGGTGTGGACATAGCATCGCGTCTCGTATTCCGCGTTCATAATGCGCAGGTGTGACCGTAGCTTCAACCACAATAATAGGACAATTATAATATATCTTTTATGCTGGTAAATAGACACATAATATGCTTAATGCTAATAAAATCGGATTATAATATTTGGAAAGTAAATTTCCAATTCGAGAATTGAGCTTAGTTAAAGAAACAGACTAGATTTTTTTGTAACATTTTTTTATACTTAATTTTTTTTTTATAGTACTTATAAGAATTTATGTCCACTTAATCAATATATTATAATGTATAAATACAGAAAATCAAAAAAACTCTGGCTATAACCTATAAATCACTAGATTTTTACATATTTGAAAATTGTTATCTAGGTAGGTACCTATATAATGTAAAAATTACAATGTTATGTAAATACAACATCAATTTTTTTGATATTAATTTTTCAGCAAATAGGTATATAATAAAATAGGGAAATATCATATAAATACTAATATATATATATCAGGTAGATATACGTGTATATAGATGGTTGGTATATAGAAAGAAATGTCTAGGTATAATATTAAATCTTTGGTTAAAATACACAGTGAAACTTCAATGGTTGTAGAGCCATGGCTGAGTGAATCGCCATCGAGCAGCATTTCGACCATTTATATTGACCTAATCTTGAAATAAAAAAATTGAATCGAGAAATTATTGCTCGGAAAAATTCGCGAACCAGTAGTAGTAACAGCGTGGTTGTCACGTGGCGTGGTGCTCGTATTCGCCTCACACTACTAATGTTTCTCACAGATTCGCAGATTCGAGTTGGTATCAAAAAAAATTATCCAATAAAGAAAGTGCGGAGTTTCCCATAACAAATAAGTGTAGTAGATAGTAAGCCACGGCTATAAAACCATTAAAATTCCACCATGCACATATGCACTTTACTCGCTGGCGCTGGAGAGAACGATCGTCGGTAGTGCAGACCTGTCGGCTGATCCGATCGGCGGACAAGGCTGAAAAAAGGAAGTTGATTTAGGAACACAGAGTACAGACCACCATCTATAGACGCCTAATAGCTGGACATCCCCGATCACCGAGCTTAGGCAGTTCCTTAGCATAAAAGTCGGCCCACACCCGTTGGGTACCCTCATTCCGCACATTGTCTTGATTACGTGACTATTGAGTCCACCAATCACAACAAATTCACTCTCCCCTGTCCCCCGCCAACATTTTACGATTTTGTTTTCGTGTGAGGTTGAATTCTCTGTGTTTAAGAATAAGAAAGCGCAGAGTAACTCAACACGCGATAGAGCGAGCTATGCTCGGAGTTTCTCTATGTGACTAAATCAGATACGATCAATTTTCGAATCAGAGTAACTGACATAATATAGTCCATAAAAAATTACTACTAGCGCCATTTTAACTCTATGGATCAACTGTCATTTCAAAAGTAAGTACGGTTCACCCTTGGTTCACCTTTAAAATAAGGACTAAAATCGTAGTTTTGGCATGAAATTTGACACAAAAGTTAAAATGACGCGTGAGGAGTTCAATTTTATGCGTAATACTTATAGTACGTGACAGGTCGAGATGGCAATTGGGGAGGGAATGCCCCGCACACCCGCACAGCCCCCACGCTAACCCGGTGCGGGCAAGTGCGGGTGACGTGCGTTCCGGTACGATGTCGCATAGAAACCAAAGGGGGTTTAATAAAACTGGCATACCCCTTTCAGGTTAGCCCGCTTCTATCTTAGACTGCATCATCACTTACCACCAGGTGAGATTGCAGTCAAGGGCTAACTTGTAACTGAATTTAAAAAAATATTTTGATGTCTATTATGGGCCTAAGGTTAGGCATATGCCTAAAACGCCTAACCTTTAAATAGAATATGTCTGTAAAACTTACCTTGTCCTCTGAAACAGCAGACAACTTCCTCCGAGATTGAGAGCTTGCCGATCGAAGTTTTCTGCCCTCCGCAGTGCTGCTACTATCTCCACTGACGGCACTCTTCCTCCTCCTCACAGTGGACTCCCCGCTATGTTTCCTGTTCTGTTCCCGCTCTAGCTTCTGCCTGACTTGCCTGGCGGCGTTCTCCCTTATGATCTGATCAGCTCGAAGGCGTAGAATGTTCGCGGCCTCCTTGTGGTATTTGAGTGCTGCGTCGAGGTCGTTTCGCGATAGTGCAAAAAGGCTCGAGTATCCGCGAGATCTATTAATTTAGAAATTTAGTATGAGTAGCTTAATCTTCATCAATCTTAACAACGCCATTAAAGTTTAAAAAAATATGATGATGCCCAATATGGGATTATTTATTGTAATCCTCCAAATAAAACGAAAACAATGTCTCTGAAGAGTTCCATTATATTTAATTTTGTTTGGCGTACCTAATAAACTGATGACCGATAGCAGACCCTTTCTGAATTGGCATAAATTTTTCAGAATCCAGAATTTCGGTAAAAGGATTTAAAGACTAATTTATTTGTATTCACTACTTACTACTAATTAATCAGCAGCTTACCTTACAGTAGCAGTCCGTCGTCGCAAGCCGTCGATGCCCAGGAGGCTAATTTCACCAAACACTGATCCTTCACCGAGAGTTGCCAATACCTCTCTCTCATCCGGTGAAAGTACCTAGAAATAAGTTAAGAAGAAAAATAATTGAAGCTACAAGCATATTACAAGGCGCGAGAGGCGACAAAAAGAGGTGCCCAAATTGCTGGCCCATGTGACGAGACTAACAGTAACTAACATAAGCAACCCTCTGGTGTTTTATTTCTGACTTCTGAAAAACTTAAGGAGCCACATGATATTTCTATCCAATTTGTGACACGAATGATTCGTATCTTAATACAGTCTTAATAAGTTTGAAGTAATTTTCACGGCCAACACTCCACTACTTCTTTCCACAGATATGACACTAGACGAAATGTCGACTGTCGAGGTGCCAGGATCACTGGCACATGTAACCTCTACCTACCGCATATGGTACGTCCAAAGTAAATACACTTTAACATTTCTGGATGGTTTGTCTCTACTTCCCGAAGATTAATTTAATTTGTTTGGTCACTTCATGGCATAAGCAGTTCATACATATTTAGTACTGATTTTCTTACATAGCACTCCCCGCACTTGACGATGTACATCTCATGACCGACATCCCCGCGCCGCACCACCACGTCTCCCGGCAGACACGATACCGGCCGCAATTGGAGGACCAAATCTCGCAGGAGGGACGCCGAACAGTCGCGAAACAGTTGCACCTGGCAACGGTTGTATTAATTACTAGCAGCTATCTGATACCCGCGACTAATTTAGTTATATACTATACTTTGGACTTAGGTATGGACTGGAGGTATTTAAAAACCCCGTGGGAACTCTTTGACTTTCCGGGATAAAAAGTAGCCTGCGTCACTCTCCAAGTCTTAAACTACACCCATGCAAAAAAAACACTTCAATCCGTTGCTCCGTTACGACGTGATTGAAAGACAAACCAACAAACAAACACACTTTCACATCTATAATATGGGTAGTGATGATGGTTTTATTTTTTTCTCATAAGAGACAAATAGAATCTTATGGGTTGCATATGTTAATCCGAAAAATCTAAGTCACTTTATTAGGGATATCTTTGTCCTTCGCGGACACAAGTCCGTGATCTGCGCAGGCCGTAAACAGAACGGTGGAAAGTGGCTGGAGAACGAAGGCTGAGGAACAGATGAGGTGTAATAGGGCACAAAGAGAAAGGCAGCAGAGAACGTCCAGGCTGAACTGATGATGACAGATACTTACTTTGCTCAAAGTCGTGATGTGGACTTCAAGGGCTACATCTCGTTTCATGTTTGAAGGCAGCGAGTTAAGTATTCTCGATTCATCTGTAAAGTAATTACAATACAATTTCGTAACTGCCCTAGTACAAGAGTAAGGTATCGTAAAACAATAGGTAAGCTTTAAAAAAAGTGATCTACCAAAGCATCGTTGCTGGGTCCAAGTGTAGCTGAACCAGCAGGTGACGCGGCGCTGCAGAGACACCGGCATGTTCAGTTTGCGCAAGTAGCGGGTACATCCATCCACTGTCTTGCGGTATTCCGTCTGGAACAAAAATAAATTATCAAATAAATTGGTTATTCAATAGGCAAGCCATTCAGCGGGCGATGGACATAGCTACGCTTGGAGTTTCCATACGCGATCAAATCAGAAATTGAAACACTCTTAGGGTTGCGAAACTAAAGTGGCATTAGGCAGGGCACATATTTAGTTCGAAAAACCGGTAGAATGGCGGCCTCGCACGCGGGAGCTAAGCGCAGCGTTGGAAGACCCCTCCATCGAGTGGTCAGATGACATCAAACGAATCGCGGCGGATAGCAAACTCTTTAAAATACGGCAACATTTTGGCAGTTTCTCTGGTACTGAAAATGTTCATTAACAGCGCTTATTTGCTTGCTATTATGTCTACTCAAGGTCTACTCATATAAAAATGATACATTTTAATCATAGCTCACCCTAGCCCTCGTAGCCGTGGCTATAATGTCTCGTATCTGTCCAATAAGTAAGGCGAAGACAAACACGCCCATCAGCCAAGCAGCGGTCATGTACAGGTACTCCTTCATGCTCTCGGGTTTTGGATTCTTGCCTGTAAAGTACATCTTTAGTGTTTTAAGGACGTTTGAGGGAGAGAAATTCAAGGATAGGAAAATTGGGTTAAAGTGATGTGGGATTCTAATAATAAAATATGTAGTAGTAGTAAATGCACTCTTTGTAAACCCTCTAAAACTCCCCTCTTTTTTGGGGGTTCTATATAGGCATTTCCCCATAAATATTTTGCCATCCACTATGATAATGATACTGCAGTCGTCACAAGACTCAGGAGTTTAGAATATTTTATCGCATTTTGATTATTAAAATCGTTGTTGGCTAAATTTATCTGTTATTAAAACTGTCCAAATATACAAGAGTTTCGATCTGCCCATTGACCATTTAGAAGTTTGAGATTTAGTTACATCTTGTAAGCATCTTGTATTTCAAGATATTGCCTTCTTCCTCAATTCTTCGTATTAAATAGCTAGAGCGGTCACACATTCAGATTTTTTTATTGGAATACACGAATTATTTCTACTTACCAATGGATGTAGCGGTTTTGGTAGCAAAGTAGAAACAGCGGATGTAAGCGTTCCCTTGGTTGTCGTACACCCAGCCGTTGGAGCCAAGCCCGATATGGTCGCTCATGGCGTAGTACGCGCACGCATTCAGGTGTATCAGGTAGAAGATGTAGAACAACATCTTACCAATACGAACCTAAAAAATGTTTTTTTTATGAAATGCACATTCCATTTACGCAATTAAAGTTAAATTGCCTGTCCTCAGGTCTCAAGAGCCGCTGTTTTAATTTTATGTTTATGATAGGTTTAAAGAAGCAGGAAAGTTTTAATTTTGATTAATGTTGGTCAGGTCTATTTGTACATGGCGTACCTAGCGTAGTAGTAATTTTCAGATTGATCAAAAGCCAACAAAAAAAAATGCTTTTCATGTATTACCTCTGAATAAATTTTATATTGCAGTGTGGAACCGTAGTAAAAATAATATGAATTGACTGTCGAACTTTGTTTGCGAAAAATAAATTAGCTCAGTCACAGAATAAATAATAGTACTCGGTGAACAAAATAAGGATCTTACCACATACGGAGAAGACAGAACTCGGTCCATTGCTTGATGGAACTCCCAAAATGTTTGTAATTTAAGTAGCCTTGGGAACCGCAGAATCACTTTTTGTGTGCCGAAATAGAAATATAATATTTCCAGTGGCAAAAGCGATATTATGTCAAACTGAAAAAAACTGCTCATTAAAAATTTCAAATAAGTAACGCTTAATGCCGATTATCTAGAAAAGATGAAGTTTGTGGAAGTCGAGATCTCGATGACTAAGTATATCATAAAAAAAGTTTTTTATTTTTAATCAGGAATGGCAATCGATCGAGAGTCAGGATAATTTTCAGCAATAAAATACAATACATAAAGAGATTAAGAAATGCCAATGGAAACCCCAAAAATGTTTTAATGTAACACTTTACCTACGTACATTACTTATTTTAGTGTATAAAACGTGGTTTGCAAACCAGGACAGCATCGTACGACATCGAAAGTTAATAGTGACGTTGTGAGTGTATTTTGCCGGACAGCTCGTGAAGTTCCAGCGAAAAGAACAAGAAAGAGGGTAGTTCGCTACTGCCCTTGATAGCGCGAACTTCATCTCTCGCAGCACCGCAGTCCCGTCGTGACCACGACCCGTGCAATTGGGTTGAAATATCGACAAATAAAAACAAAAATTAATGTGTAGTACCCGTATTATACATTAAAATATGTCGTTAAAGCACGAAATAAGCTTAAAATCATTAGTTTACTTATTTTTAAGTTACCTTATATTGCAGTTTCCTCCTGTAATTCTTCCTTGTTTCCGCCGGATCGTCCACCCAGAACCCGTCATGCAGGAACATGAGCCTCGGCTTCACAAACACCACGTCTAGCAGGTATATGACATCGCAGAAGAAGTCTACCGTCATCCACATGGGCGTGTTTTCAGGAGTCTGGTAAGGGAATGTGGCGCGGAGAGCGATGCACCAGGCATTGTAGCTGTAGCAGCAAGTTACGAGGAGCAACCAAGTTATGTAGCCTTTACCTGATAAAGAAATTATATAGAGCTTCTAAATGATATAGTTTTATGGTAATTTCTTCCTATAATTTGCCCAAACCATGAAACCATACTTTAATTAGATATTATGATGTACTTACCTACGTACTTACACATGCAATGGTTTGTTCCTAAAATACCGTAACTGCAGGAGTGTCTACAAATGGGTCATCAATAAATTCAATACTTCTATCAAGAGGTGTATATGTATAAAAGCTTTTATTTGCATTTCTTACCAAACCATGTGCCTGGTCCAAAGTCTTGTAGCTTCCTATACTTACTAATTGATTTTAATATGTTTAAATTTCCACTGTCCTTATTTGATCTAAGTGGGTCTAAATGCAATAATAATGAAGACTAGAGGTAGGATTTCTTGTATCAGTTTTTCCACAGCCATGACTCTGTATGAAGGATAATAATCTACCGTACCACTACCCATGTTATGGGTAAATGCGAAAGTGTGTTTATTTGTTGGTTTGTTGGTTTATTGTTTTGCTGGTTTGTCCTTCAATCACGTCACAACGGAGCAATGGATCGATGTGATTTTTGCATGGGTATAGTTAAGACCTGGAATGTGACATGGCCTAGTACAGTACGCGGCCGAAAGTAATGTACATCGACATTTAGATGGAGATAGCAGATTTGTAGAGCGTTGTCTCTGTCATTGGAACGTCATATAGGTATGATTGGCAGAGACAACGCTCTACAAAGCTGAAATGTCTTCTTAAGGCCGGAGTACATTACTTTCTGCCGCGTAGGTACTGGAAGCCCAAAGCGCTTACCCTGCGGATCTATGGTAACGGATGGGTCACAGCATGTTGGCAAACTGAAACGCTTGCATTTACCTCGCGCAGGAGAAGATGGCACCGGGCTCTGAGGAGTTTCCACAGCCTCTTCGATTTGTTCTACTGTATCTGCACTCCTGTTAATCATATTTTTATTTTATTTATTACAGCTAACAGAAAACTTACAGCTTGGAAAAAATAAATAGATAAGAACAGAAGGATTTTTGGTACTAAGTATAACTGTGAAAATATTTTAATGGTTATTTTTTTTCAAAAGAATGTGACTATTAAGAATATTCCCATTTCCCCTCCAACTAAGCGTAAAGCTTGTGCTAGGAGTAGATACGACAATAGTGCAACAGGTGGGGTTTGAACCGGCGACCTTTCGGAATCCAGTCCACTCCTTAACCATTGAGATTTGAGGCTACAAAAAATCTCGTGACTGATGGGCAAAGAAGCCGTGGGTTACAAAAATTTTATATTTTTTTTAAAACTACCTTCAGTTTTGTTTTGGCTACGTGAGTCATCCACGGTAACCCATAATATGAGCAATCCGAGAATGTCTTCGTAAAAATAAAATGCGAATAGAAGTTATATAGGTAGGTATGTGCTTTTAGTATAATAACAAAAGACACTTTTACTCTTTTGCTGCAATGTCCTTGGATTTTATTTCGTCGAGGTCCTCTAGCTCCGTCACAAACTCCTGTATTGTATATGTGTCCTTTACTACACATTTTTGATTTGCACTCAATAGCCTGACTCTTTGAGGCGGTATTAGGGACCTAGAGAATAAAAAAATAAGTGATATTATATTTTATACAGCTCAGTTTCTTTTTTATTTAATTTAAGACAGATTTATAGAGCGTACTTTGACTTTGTTAATATGAGATAGTTTTAACCAGCGATATAAGTAATGTTGTTTCGATTTAAAATGTCTTAAATCTGAGCAAAGTCAAAGTACTTACGCCAGTTTTTTAAATTAGGTATACATAGTTGGAGGTATTCAGATTCAACTAAGTCGTAAAATTCATGCTAGGAACATGGACCTAGCATGATTCATGAACCTATAATACTCGCTAGGAATAGGTTATGGCTTCACTTTTATTGATGTTTACTTACTTTTTATTATGTTCAATGTCATCTTTTATATTTACTTCAATATTGTAGCTTGTTTTTGTTATACTGAAAAGAGAATAAAAAATAAGCACCTGCTTGGTACCTACAAGTCAAAAATACACTTCTAAAAACATTAATTGACTAAAATTTCAGGACGAATCAAATGAAATTCGAAAGGCACTATAGTATAATAGCTGATAATAATCGATAGGCATAATAGGTAGGTATTCTGCCGGCATTCCAAGAGACAATATAATGTATGTTTACCTAGCATGTTTGGGCGTAGAGTCTGGGGTACCCCATGAGTTGTACGGCCCTTGGGCGATACAGGCTGGTTGTGCTTTGCTTGACGACGGATGGACTGTGTGCTGAAAACACCAAAAAGTTTAACGCATTAATACCTCCATGATGCAAAGGTATATAAAAGGAAAAAATGACTGACTGGATTGATCTATCAACGCACAGCTCAAACTATAGTTAGACGTACTAGACGCATCGGGCCGAAATTTGGCACTGGCTACTTGCCGTAAAAATAAACACTAAAATTCAGCCGTTAAGGTACAGGTACAATAGGGGTTTTAAATTATGGAGACCGGAGGGCTGGCAGTTATCTCGGTCAGCATATCTGTCTGGCCATTCAACGAGGTAACGCAGTCAGCGTTCTGGGCACTCTAATAATAATAATAATAATAATGTTCTTTATTTCAGGCAAAATGTACCCATATTATTACAAAAGTCAATAAAATTATAAATAAAAATAAAAATAATTAAAATGTACAATAAAAGTAATAACAAAAATAAGTACAATGATGTATTATTGTATAGTATTTCTATGATTATTTTCGATTCGCACTGCGATGCTGCGTCAACCAATACCGGTAGATGGCGACATCCAAGTGCTCACACATCGTCCGGAGAATCTCATTATTAGAGTGCCGTAGTCGCTCCCAAAAGGAAGCTATTCTGGAGCGAATAATCGCGAAGAAGTCGGGCATTCTTGCCGATGCGAACATGATGGACGCACTACAAAATCGTGGTAGTTTCATCAGGATGCGGTAGGCATCATTGTACTGCACCCTGATGGCACCATACGAGCGTCTTGTGTAGTTAAACCATAGTTGGCAAGTGTACAGGTTTTGACAGAACGCTCTGAAAAGAGTGTTCTTAACTTGTTCATTGCAGCGGAAAAATCTACGCGCGATCATGTTGCATCTTACGGCAAGCGCCCTCCTCTCGCGCTCGATATCCTTATCGTCACTGAGATTCTCCGTCAAGATGTGGCCAAGATACTTGAACGTCGCCACCCTCCGGATTTCCACACCATTCATATACACTGGAGGGACACTGTCCGGACCCTTTCCACATCTAAATACCATCATTTCCGTTTTGGAAACGTTATATTTAAGTCCATGACTTAAAGCGTATTTTTCACAAATACTTAACAACTTCCGTAGCCCCTTGATAGAGGGACTGAGTAGCACCATATCATCAGCGTAACTTAAATTGTTAATACAAACTCCGCCGACATGACAACCGATTTTGGTACTTCTCAGTTCCTCTATCAGGCTGTTCACATAAATGTTGAAAAGGTCCGGCGATGTCAATCCGCCCTGGCGTACACCACATTCTAACCTATAGTCGTTAGAAAGTGTGTCGCCCCATTTTACCTTGTTGCTTTGGTTTTCGTACCAATATCTCAAAAGATTTATAACATTAGATGGCACTTTGTGCTTGTTGAGTTTCGACCATAGCAAATTATAATTTACCAGGTCAAAAGCTCGGCTTAGGTCCAAAAAACAGGCATATATACTAGTGTCTCTGTTAGTATAATATTTGACAGTGTTTTTCAGGCTGAAAATAGCAGAATCGGTTGAGACATTGGCACGAAAACCAAATTGCGCATCGTCGATACTAACATTTTTCATATGAAACGGATGTAAAAGTCTTTCGAATATTTTACCAATTATAGTACCCAGTGGGTCTATAATTGCTCAATTTCGACAAGTCTCCGGTTTTGTTTTTGGGGATTGGAACCACCACGGTCTTCATTAGATTCTTAGGTAAGTAATTAAAATTAATAATTTATTAAATTAAAATTAATAATTAATACTAGTAATAGACGATTCATACCTATTTTCGATTTGTATTTATAATATTTAACTATTTATAGGCTTGTATAAATAAATTATTCCTAGTTCCTACCATAAGATATGGTAACTCTGCAGTTAAAATATTTCAATGAAATTTTCAATTCTCAAATTTTGCCATTTAATATCAAAACTGAAGGCGTGGACAATGGACATCGTATATATGGAGTTACGACTTCTATAAAAATATCATAAACCGTCTCAGCGGCCATATTAATCGCTATCATACGATTAGGTCACATTTACTTAGATATATTAGTCTGTGGCGAGGTTAGACTTGAGGATAAAGCATTTTCGAGTATCTACAGAAACTTTTGTTAGAAAAAACGTCAATAAGTACGGGTAAAAAGAAAATCATAAAATCTTTATTTCAGTGTACCTAGGTATGTGTAAGTTTAAATAAGATCAGAGTCACTCAGCTGGCCACTGGCGATGGAGAGATCTATGCTTGGAGTTTATCTACGTATTATCAAATCAGAAGTCGGGAGATTCATAGGAGAACTAGATGAAACGACATAAAATCGTTAGACATTGCAGCGTTGGTAGACCCCCTCTAGATGGACAAAGGACATCAAACGAGTTACAGGGAATCGCTGTGTTCAGGTGGCGCAAGACCGTGGCGTGTGGAAGTCCCTACAAGAGATCTATGTCCAGCAGTAAATGTGTGTCGATGAGTAAATAGTGTTATGTTAAATTACAGACCTGGCGCACTAAAAGGGTGATAAAAAATTTCAGGTTGCCGCCAATTTCTAAAAAAAATCGGTCCTTCGAATCGGATAATTCAGTCTACTACCGAACCCTATCTTATGAGTATTCTGACACGTACTTGACCAGTTTTTTTCTCGTAGTCGGGTAAAAGCCACTTAGTCCCAAATGTAACGTTTTAATTTTCCGCCTCCGCGAGTCATACCGAGCATTGTTTACCGCAATAGGGGAGCGCTGTGCTGCCGGCGGCGCCCGCTCGGTATTCAAATCACACACGTCGGAGGTTAATGGGCGGCCTTGCTCACACGCACCTGCCTCATTACATCCGATATACTTACCTCGATTTGATCTTTTTATGCTACTGTTTTTACTAACTCTGCCCAGGTGCAAGGGAAGATATTGTAACATAGGTATATAATAAGTATATACTGACGGAATGTGTCCGGAGTGAAGTGCCGGTCAGAACGTTGGGACAAAATCAACACGGACGTCCGGAGATAGAAGATAGGTTTACCATCACGGATGGTGATGGTAAACCGATCTTGTTTTAAGTTTTAACTGAAACTATTTACTTAATAAACCTGAACAAACTCAAAGTTGGTAGCTACGCTCTAGATCTCAGCATATGACTCGATGACCCCAGATTTAAACGGCAAACGGAACAAAAATCGAAATCTCAATGAGACTTTTGGAGTTCGGAAGTTTTTGATAACAATCGTCATCATCAACCAATAGACATCCACTGCTGGACATATGTCTCTTGTAGGGACTTCCACTTGCCACGATCTTGCGCCAATTTTGATAACAATATTTTAGCACTTTTATTAAAAGTTTACCGGTAACGTGACTGTTACCGCCAATTATGAAACTGGTCGGTCCGTAGTTTGATAAATTGTTCTTCACACAAAAAGTGATCTATTAGTAGGTAGATCTTAAGTAAATTAATTACTTACAGCTAAGCTAGCTCCGAAGGACAGGGTGTGTGCTCTTACTTATTAGCTAAATAGCTAATCACTAGATCAAACATATCATATACCTATAGTACGCGGCAGAAAGTAATGTACATCGATCTTTAGAAGGAGATAGCAGATTTGTACAGCAATTTCTCTGTCGTTGAGACCGACAAAACGTCTTATAGGTTGGACAGAGACAACGCTTTACAAAGCCGAAATGTCATTCTAAAGGCCAATGTACATTACTTTCGGCCGCGTACTGCACTAATTGATGCCCGCGACTTCGTCCGTGTACATTTGGGTTTTTAAAAATTCGAATAAGGGTTACGTACAGTCCATCACGCTTATTTACACACCTTTGGGAACATTATGGCGAACTCTCAGGCATGTAGCATTTCTCACGATGTTTTCCTTCACCAAAAACGCTCATAAAAAAGCGTTGACCTCTCGAGAGGACGACGTCTAACTCTAGGTCACCATGTGATTAATATATGGAAGGGGTCAGCAATCGTCATCATCCATCATCATGATCTCCGGCTCACTACAGAGCACGGGTCTCCTCTCAGTATGAGAAGGGTTTGGCCATAGTCCACCACGCTGGCCAAGTGCGGATTGGACTACACACACCTTTGCGAACATCGGTTTTCTCACGATGTTTTCCTTCACCGTTAAAGCCTGCAGTAATATTTAATTCCTTAAAACACACATAACTCCGAAAAGTTAGAGGTGCATGCCCGGAATCAAACCCCCGACCTTCTGAATAGGCGGACGTCCTAACCACTTGGCTATCAAGGCACTCGATACGCCCCTCAGCAATGCAGAGAGAAAAATCGTGATCACACATTAGGATTGTACCAATGGTTGTACCATAATCCGCGCTTGCACTACGTATCGCATTTTCACACTATCTTGCTGTAGTAAGTAGTAATTGCATCAACAAATAAACAAAACAGTTATTTTCGTAGTTCTGAAATTGCGTGTTCTACAGCCATCGAGTATTCAAGCTAAGCGCTTAATTGCGTGAAAGACTTAGCTAGTAAGTAGATTCACTATAATTAGTCTCTTAATTCCCTGAGGAAAATTCTGCAGAATTTAGTCTAAACACGACCTAAAGATCAAAAAGGTCCTATATCAAATTTTAAAATTTGAAATCCATCTATTGCATACTATTTAGGTGATACCTAGATAATTTAATCATTATTATCAGATAGATAATATGGTAGATTCTTCCTAGGTAAGTAATAGGTAGACCTACCTACCTTGGATGTATTATATACTTACCTACTTATTACAAAATATTTACGTAAATACTTTGAAATATTGTATACTTATTCAAATATACTTTCACAAGTGCTATTGAATTCTCAAATGAATCAAAAAAATAACACGGTTTCAGAATGCCCTTCCTACCGCGAAAAGCCGGTAAGAAACTCAGCGGTTTCTCTTTTCAAACATTAATTAATACGAGAGTATGTCAGCGACTCCGTCCGCGTGAAAAAAATCCCACAGGAACTCTTTGATTTTCCGAGATAAAAAAGTAACTTATGTGTTAAGTTGGGGTATGAGCTATGTATCCACGAAGGGTTTCATACCATCGTACAAGACATAGCACTATGTACTTTTTGATTCGTATGGCGACCATTTTAAAATATAAATACTGCTATATCGATTTCAGGTGAGCCCTCTTCCATCTTCGACTAAGTACTTACATCGTCACTTACAACCAGGTGAAATCGCGACTTTGAAACTTGTAAAAATTGACTACGCAGTAAGTAATATAAATCGATCCGAGTTAACGCCATGAGTCATGACATTCATCAAAACCTATTTAAAAAACTATTGAGTTTCCGCCTTTCCAGTGTAGATATAGGTATATATACCTATTTAATTACATCAAATTGGTCAAAATATTCAACGGCAACTAAGTAAACAAATTAATGAAACACCGACATTGCATTGGCGGTCCCTTTGGTATGTAATCACCTGATGGCGGGTGGTCATAGTCCTACTAAGTAATGCAAAAGTGTGTTCGCTAGTTGGTTTATCTTTCAATCACGCTATGAAGCTACGTATTCGATAATTTTTTTGCGTGGATATTGTCAAAAGAAGTATGGGTAGGTAAAGAATACATATTGACAAAGATCTGGGGAATGGCATAGACTTCTTTTTATCTCAGAACATTAAAGAGTTTCCACCGGATTTTCAAAAACGTAAATCCGCGCGGATAAAGTCTCGGACATCTTCTAGTCACTTATCAAATTTATAACATCGGGTTACCCGCTTTTTTTTGCTTGCCATACTTATTTGATCGTTAATGTACATATAGTTAGTTATAAGTGACGATGCAGTTTATAATTTGGAAGAGGTATGGCAGTTTATTTAAATAAAACCCCACTTAAATCGCTTTTTGCCCAACATCGTTTCAAGAATGCTAAATCGCTTGGTGGTACATTTTTATCGATAAGACCAGAAATCACCAGATCAGTCCTAAGGAGAAAGCTTAGAAACAAGTAGCTAATATAAGGAAGTCGTAACTTATTTATTTAATAGTGTGGCATTTGATTTTTAATGTGTCATTTATTATTAATCGTAACTGGGAAGTGGGAACTCCCACTTATAAAATCACCACTTACGCTAGTTTGTGGCAGTCCAAACAAAAACATCACTCCTAAAAAACCACACACCTAAAAAACTATTTCACTTGATAAATCTATAATAGCAGTAACATACAAATAAAGAACACAATTTTGATCTATTTTAATTATTTTATTTTATTTTAAGTTTAATTTTAAGTACATAATAAATAATGTTGCTAATAACTAGGACTTCCCTCGTTTGGGGTCGAACTGAAAACCAGCGTTGTGGTTACATCGTGTAACCACAACATTCAGCTGAGTTCGGGCCTTTTCGTTGGCACGACATATTCTAGACACTAGGTACCTATATTTTGTTTGAATTAGATTTTAAGGAATGTTTTTTTTGTAAATATTTGTGTTTGTGTTTATAGTGTGTTGGATCAACCAATAAATTGATTTCTATTCTATTCTATTCTAGTTCGTCATTTAAATTTTTTTGGAAATCGCTCACCACGTCAACTTTTACTTCCATTTTTCAGTCACATTTTACATAAGTCTAAAAATAGTTAACACTTAGGTATAATTATCACTATTAAAACTAAAATAAATAAATAATTATTTTATTTCGGATTAGGTGCAGCTAAACGGAAAACTGAAGCGGAAAAATGTTTTTCTCGCAGAATTTTCCAAACGCGTCCGGCCGGTGCCTTCACCAAATACCTACTTGCCTACTTTACTACTCAGTGCTCGGTAAAGAAAAACTTAGGGCGCCCGCATATTAGCGGTGCGTGGTAAGTTCAGTGGAGGGCAAATTCCACTGGAAATCTAAGTATTTAGGTACCTACTTATTTAATCTAACCAATTCGGTTGCGATCTGTAATCTCTATATCATGTATTTACAATGTATGTCATGTAAAGTCTGTTCACTAACTTAGTGTCGCCATACCCGCAGGCGCATTTATTATTTTGCTTTTATTATGTTATTTTTCACTGTGTTTGTTAAATAAATGTTTTCTATTCTAAGAATAAAATAGAATGCCTGCTATATTGTTCTTATGTTTATTGTAAAAAATAAATATAAATAATAAACACTAGTTGGGTAGCGACACTATGTTAGTGAATAGACTTTATAGCATACTTTTGCTCTCAAAGCTTCACTCATCAAAGTTCATGAAATCATGATGCATTTTTTCAAAACAAAACAACCACAAGTGGAAGTTTTGATGTTGTATTCGTAGGTATTTTTCAAAATCAAATAAATTGGGATCATAATATTACTCGATAGAAATGTCATCATCCAAAATTACCTACCTAACAGCCGCACTCAAGAGTCGCTTAATCGTTATTAAGGCATTCCTTACCCATACTAATTAATGCCTTAAGTAACGATGAAGCGGCTCTGAGTGCGGCTGTAAGTGTACTAAAATTACAGTTTATTATACTGATCAGCACTAAGTATTATAAATTATCTCTATTTATTAAAAAAAACCGTGCGAGTCAGGCTCGCGCAGTGAGGGTTCCGTACTACAGTCGTATTTTTTCGACATTTTGCAGGACAATTCAAAAACTATGATACATTAAAATACATAAAAATCTGTTTTAGAATGCACAGCTGAAGACCTTTCATATTTGATATAGTTTTCTTACTTAGAAAATTGAAAATACTAACTATTAGTTAATGACCACAATTTTTTTTGTTTGATTGTAACAACAAATTCACGGTTTTCAGATTTTTCCCCGAATGTCAGCTATAAGATCTACCTACCTGCCAAATTTCATGACTCTAGGTCAACGGGAAGTACCTTGTAGGTTTCTTGACAGACCGACAGACAGACAACATAGTGATCCTATAAGGGTTCCGTTTTTCCTTTTGAGGTACGGAACCCTAAAAATGAATCGCTGAATGTGTTGCTAAGCGCAAATCTCAAGAACAGCTAAACCGTTTTCGCTAATTCTTTTTTTATAATATTCCTTAAAGTACGAGGATGGTTTTTACGGAGAGAAAAATTTAAAAAATTGCCTGAAAAAGTCTAAAAACAACACTTTTCTATATTCCCATACAAAAGATTCGTAATGATACTTAAAAGTCAATTTGAATTTTCTGTGCACTAGATTTAAGGAGTTTTTGTGCTGTGCAACAATTTCTTGGTTGAATAAAATAATTTAATTGACAAACTTGAATCTGCTAAGCGTGCTTGCATAGGTAAAATAAATTGCGTGTGTACCATAGCCAGGTCTCAAATATGCACGCGGCCTTAATTACACACAATAACAAGTTCGAGGGTTGTCCTTAGCACATAGAACTTGAGCCATGGCTCTACCAATACATTGGGGTGTTGTTTGGTACACTTTTTTTACTCTAATGGCGGAATTCTTATGCTAACATTTCGGCGAAGTAACCGATTACTGTGGACCGGGGATTCGGGCTAGTGACCAAGTGTAAATAAACGATATCCGACTTGGCCATTCGGGCAAGTTCCGTAGTCAACTCTCTCTCATTGCTGAAGGTCGTGACCCCTTTTTTAAATTATAATTACACTAATAGCTTATCCCCGCGACTTCATCCGCGTAGAGTAAAAAAATCCCTATTTTGCCCCCTTAGGGGTTGAATTTTCAAGAATCCTTTCTTAGCGAATGTCTACGTCATAATAGCTATCTGCATGCAAAATTTTAGCCCGATCCGTCCAGTAGTTTGAGCCGTGCGTTGATAGCTCAGTCAGTCAGTCAGTCAGCTTTATATATTATATTATATAGATAATCGAAGATTAAGTCGCAAACATATGCTAATCTTAATCTTAAATATATAAAAGGAAAAGGTGAGTGACTGATTTATCAACGCACTGCTCAAACTACTAAATGAATCGGGCTGAAATTTGGTACGCAGATAGCTATTATGACATAGGCATCCGCTAAGAAAGAATTTTTGAAAATTCAATTCCTGAGGGGGTGAAATAGGGGTTTGAAATTTGTGTAGTCCACGCGGACGAAGTCGCGAGCATAAGCTAGTTCAAATATAAAATTAAACAAATCAAATCTGTTTCTTCTTAAAATTCAGAAGGCGTTCACCTGCCCCGTAATGCGGGTAACCGTGCGTCCCCTAGGGGTTAAGTAAACGCATATGGGGTAAACAATCACATTCCTTAGTGAAAATAGATTGAAAAATTTGCACCGAACAGATGAACGAACAAGCAGACAAACACAACACATGGGCAAGAAAGCGAATCATTATTGCATTGTTATGGATGACTTGGACTGGACTTGGAGAACTATTCAGTTCCAATCTATGTTTAAATTTTCTCTCTATGTCATCAGCAGCCGTCTCTTTCCGAGCTTAGCTCATAGCTAAGGTGGGAAAATGAAGAGACTCTGAATTTGATGGGGTTCGCGCACATTTCGCTACGGTATCTCACACAGCCCTGCTGGAACATGGCAAGGAAGCCATAGGCTCCTAGCGCTAATTAATTAGGTACTTTCTAGGTGATATTTAGACTTCCCAGACCAGCAGAAGATTTAACGATACATAAATACTTTCAAAAGTTTATTCGAATTAAATATCATTATATTTCTATTAAATATATATTGAAGCTGTGATAACCTAGTGGTTAGAACGTCCGCCTTTTAATCGGAGGTCGGGGGTTCGATCCCGGTCACGCACTTCTATCTTTTCGGAGTTATGTGTGTTTTAAGTAATTAAAAATCACTTGCTTTTACGGTGAAGGAAAACATAGTGAGGAGACCTACATGCCTGAGAGTTCTCCATAATGTTCTCAAAGGCATGTGAAGTCTACCAATCCGCACATGGCCAGCCTGGTAGACTATGGCCAAAACCCTTCTCACTCTGAGAGGAGACCCGTGCTCTGTAGTGAGTCGGCGATGGGTTGATCATGATGATGATATTTCTATTCCTACACAATATTAGATCGTTGGTTAGCAAACCTACCTACCACTCAAGTCAAATCGTGGTTCCGATATTTAAAATGTCATTGGATGCAATTTTTACTCGCACTTTGATCTACTTATCTGACTTCAACATTTTGACCATCCATTTTTAGGGTTCCGTACCTCAGAAGGAAAAAAGGAACCCTTATAGGATCACTTCGTTGGTTGTCTGTTCATCTGTCCGTCGTGTCTGTCAAAAACCTATAGGGTACTTTACTTCTGGTTGACCTAGAATCACGAAATTAGGAAATTAGGTCTTATAGCACAAGTAAAGGAATAAGTAAATACAAAAACCGTGAATTTGTGGTCATTACAAAAAATGTATCATCAATTTCCAAAGTAAGATAACTACACCAAATGGGGTATCATTTATGATAGGGCTTTATCTGCATATTCTAAAACTGATTTTAATTTATTACCATGCATAATAGTTGTTGATTTATCGTGCAAAATGTTGAAAAAATACCCGAATACGGAACCCTCGGTGCGCGAGTCTGACTCTCACTTGACCGGTTTTTAATCTAATGTCATTTTAGCCCTTCCTAGCGATCTCGTATGGTGGTAAGTGATGATTTTATCTTTAGACGGAAGTGTGCTAATTTGGAAGAGGTAACAGAATTTACCCAAAAACCTATACAAAAGATAGAAGGTAGATACGCGGCAGAAAATAATGTACATCGACCTTTAGAAGGAGATAGCGGTTTTGTAGAGCGTTGTCTCTGTCGTTGAGACCGACAAAAAGTCGTATAGGTATGAGTGACAGAGACAACGCTCTACAAAACCGAAACGTCATTCTAAACGCCGATACTTATATACATTATTTTCTGCCGCGTACTGTGCCTATTTAAAAACACCTTTCACAGAAATTGGAAAATAAAATTCATTGTCCTACTGCTGTTAATGCGAAACAGAAAGCTATTTCCATGGTTTATAGCTAATTAAGTGGTCGTACCCTTTTACAGCTGTAAAGTTTCTAATTAAAGTGTTTACTTGATAGCTAAGCAACATTTATTAGACAAAAAAACTGCCTTTTTAAATGAAAATCTCTTTAGTACCTACTTACCATTGTAATTTGAAACTCTATGAGTCGAAAAATCGACATTGTAAAGAGATATAAACACAATATATAGTCCACGATAGGGCGAGATGACAATCGGGGTATGAGGCGGGGAGAGGCCCCGCACACCCGCACGTCACCCGCCCTCGCCCGCACCGAGGTAGCGCGAGGGCTGTGCGGATGTGCGGGACATTCCCTCCCCAATTGCCATTTCCACCTGTATGTAGGTACTCACAGTTAATAAGAGATCGCAAATGAAAAAAAGCCGCCCGAAAAAACAACAAAAAATAGTAACGTTTGATATGCGTTTAATAATTATTATAAGTAGTAAGTACTTAGATCTTAACATTAAACAAAATCTTTTGACTTACCCTTTTCCATAAATTGAGCTTATCGAATATCATCTTTGATGGGTAATGAATTAATTATGTTATTCTTCCGTCCTACTATCGTATTTTCGCTTATTTAATCAATGTGACATTCTTTTTAGTTCCTTATAATGAATAATATGTAGATATCAATAGGGTTTTTTTAAACAATATCACTGCACTTCATTTTGCACTTAGTTTCAACTTTCAACCCCAATCAATAAAAGATTTAACTTGACCAAATCAAAAATCTTTCTCTGAAAGCTCTTCTGATTTCAGTTTTAGGGGCTACTTCATTTCGCCGTATAATAAATGATTAGCTGCGAAGCCTAGTGTCAATATTTATCGCGAGAGCCATATATTTCGTAGTTTTGATTGAATAGTTCAGCGATTAAAGCGCTGAAAAAGTATGAAGTGAGTCCTATAAATTCTGTATATAATCTAGATACAGAATTTCTCTTTTTTACAAAGGCGCTTGATATGCGCTAAATGAAAATACGGAAAATTGCGCTGTGCTGAAGTGTTTAAATAAAGCGCACCTGCGCGCGCATTTTCATTTCACCTAGTCTACGTTTCGTTTTATGGTCACGTCATTGGCATAGAAGTAACTACATAGAATGCGTTTTATTGACAAAATACTATTACCAACTAGAAGAAAGGCACTTCCGCACCAGCATTATTGTTCTTAAGAGAAATACTTGTATACTATTTTTTGTGCAGGTATTAAAAGACCACAAAGTCAATAATTGAGCAGTAAAATTATATTTTAAGAAATCGACTTTTGCCTGAATAAAAACGTAATTTAGTTGTCAGTTGTCACTGGTTGTCACTTTCGTTTACAAACAACATTTTGCTCACCGATTTTGCTCGTTGATTTTGCTGACGACAGATTGGGGAATATTATTATATTATTGAATATTCAAGGTTTAAAATAGCACAAAGTAATGGTTACTCAATAGATAGCACTGCCTCCTTCGACTGCATAAACCCGTTTGTAGAAATAAACTTGTCGGGTTTGTGGCATTTGTGGTTTGGTGTACCTACTGTGACATTTTGAAAATAGAATGTTTGTTTTGTTTAATGGATGTTTTACCCGTAGTCCGGTTCAGTTGTCCGGTCAACCGGACTATGGATAAAATAAATTATCCATGGTACAGTTAACCGGACTATGGAACATTTTTTTTTATCCATGGTACAGTTGACCGGACCACGGAAGATCTAGTGCTTAAGCTAGATAACCTTTATGATAACATTTTATGGTCGATGTTTTACCCGTAGTCCGGTTCAGTTGTCCGGTCAACCGGACTATGGATAAAATAAATTATCCATGGTACAGTTAACCGGACTATGGAACATTTTTTTTTATCCATGGTACAGTTGACCGGACCACGGAAGATCTAGTGCTTAAGCTAGATAACCTTTATGATAACATTTTATGGTCTAGTCTAAAACTATTTAATATTGACATTGATGTTCCTATTGATTGTGAATTCGATTATAAGTATTATACTAAATTCTGGAATATTATTTTCATTTTTCGCCTTACACAGAAGGTAGAGCTGAAAATATTAAGTACCTACATACTTTATTATGTCTCAACCTTTAAACTTTATTTCGAGGCAAGGTGGTACAGTACTGATACTTAATGGGCATCAACTCGCAATCCCAGTGTTACGTGGAGGGGGAAGTAGGCAACCTTTATTATTTCAACTCCTTGGAGTATATTCTTTCAGCAGATGCTCAATTTTCAGGGTTATTCCCGTTGAGTCACACCCCGTGAGTAAGAGTGTGACTCAAGTGTGTCGTTTTCAGGGTTTTCCAGGATGCTGAATCTCATGATCACATTTATTTTCAAATCCAACTGGATTTAGATTTTTTGTTAAAAGTGCAAGTCTGCCATCTTGGATTTAAAAATAAATGATATGAAATTCGGCATCCTGGAAACCCCTGAAAAAGACACCCATTTCTATTTTTTGTAAAAGTGCAAGTCCACCATCTTGGATTTGAAAATAAATGTCATTATCAAATTCACCATCCTGAAAAATCCTAAAAACGACACCCGTGTCTATTTTTTGTAAAAAGTGGAAGTCCGCCACCTTGAATTTGAAAATGAATGTCATCATCAAATTCAGCATCCTAGAAAACCCTATAAACACCCGTTATTGTTTACCATAATTGGCACGTACCGGATCTTTACCTAAGACATAGACAGTAACATTTTCGTAATATTAAAAGTACATTTTTAAATATTAAATAACATTTTTAAAACATTTTAAAATGTACTTTTAATATTATGGTCTATTATATTCCCCTAAACAAGACAACCGGACCACGTAAATATTTAATTTTTTTAGTGGCCACACTAAATTTGTATTTTTAAATCGTATATCCACGGAAAATATTTTTTTTCCGTGGTTCGGTTGACCGGACAACTGAACCGGACTACAGGTAAAAGATGTATTAAAATGATATTCCCCTAAACAAGACAACCGGACCACGTAAATATTTAATTTTTTTAGTGGCCACACTAAATTTGTATTTTTAAATCGTATATCCACGGAAAATATTTTTTTTCCGTGGTTCGGTTGACCGGACAACTGAATCGGACTACAGGTAAAAGATGGTTTAATGATGTACTTACCTAATTCTCACTTCTCACTTTTTTGGTTGTTGGTGCCTGGTGGGTGCTTAGTGTCGTAATCTGCGAGTTTAAGTACCTAATGAACAATAAACAAAAGTAAGTTTAATTTATACAAGTAAAGTGTGCACTGCACAGTAGCTATTTCCTTTTACAAAAATTTAGAGTTTAAGTTTTTGCCAATAAGGCAAAATCCACTTCCATACTAATATTATAAATGCGAAAGTGTGTCTGTCTGTCTGTTTGTCTGCTAGCTTTTCACGGCCCAACCGTTATGAATATAATTTTAATTGAATTATTGTTCAAATTTTGTTACTGTTCCTACCTTTTTTTACCTTCTTTTTTACCACAGAGAAGATGTTTCAAATTTGTTTCTACGCTTGTATGTAGGTATATTAAGTCGGGCAAGCTTCACGGTTTGATTTTTAATTTCTTTTATTATGCTCTCTTATTAGTGGTTTTGGAAGTCAGTTTTTTAATATTTTAAGCTTTTTAGTGTAAGTAGTCATTGCTTGGTACCTAAAATATCAATTCATCAGTAAAACTTACCAAATCCACATGGCTTTGGAGTTCAGTGCCTTGCAACATCAGAATTGAAGACTTGGGACTTGGAATTCAATAACAAAGTCTATTTTTTTTTTTAATTTAAGCAAATTTATTGTTTACAAAATTACAGAAAGTAAGAATACAGGATACACTTAAAAACAAACTGATCTCGTCCAGGCAATCCATACCTAAGAAGTTATACAACTTATATATACATATATACAGGTATACATAAAAATACACTCTAATAGGTACCATACTATAAACTGTAATCTCATCAGACTAAGCCTGTGCGTGTTTGTAAAATTTCTTGTAATCTAACACCTCGCCTACATAGGTATTCCATTAGGAATTTGCCGCTGCAAAACAAATATTAAAAAGCACTATAAAAACCGGTCAAGTGCGAGTCGGACTTGCACACGAAGGCTTCTATTCCATCATACAAGATATACCTAACACTTTTATGTAGAACTCTGCAAGTTAATAACGGACAGCACCATCTATGTGATTTACTCTTAATTTTTTTATTGTTTGATATCTTATTTGTATAACAGAACAACACATTTGTTATAAATGCGAAAGTGTGTAAGTGGAGTCGATAGTACTGCTTAAGGCGATTTCAGCCACGGCTCTAAAACCACTAAAATTTCAACGTGTATAATATAATATGCATTTTACTCGCTGGCGCTGGCGAGAACAGTCGTCGGTAGTGCAGACCTGTCGGTTGATCCAGTCGGAGGACAAGGCTGGAAAAAGAAGTTGATTTAGGAATAAGAAAGCTCAGAGTAACTCAACACGCGATAGAGCGAGCTATGCTCGGAGTTTCCCTATGTGACTAAATCAGAAATGAGGAGATCAATTTCAGAATCAGAGTAACTGACATATAGTCCGTAAAAAATGACTCCCGACGCGCCATTTTAACTCTATGGGTCAACTGTTCTGTCAAAAATACGGTTCAGCTTTAGCAGGTTAAGGACTATATTGGGTCGACATCGCACCGGAAAGCACAGCGATTCAGGCAGCACAAAATCTTGGTGCGTGGAAGTCCGTAGAAGAGGTGTATGTCCCGCAGTGGACGTCTGTTGGTTGACGATGAACGAGGAACGAAGAGTAAAGGCCTCAATGAGTAGTGAAATACTAAATTAAGGCTAAATTGCACGAGGACTCCTTGCTATGTTTCCTGCACTGTTCCCTCTCTGACTTCTGCCTGACTTGACATTCTCGAAAGTAACTCTTCTTAACTATGTTTCCTCATTCAATACACCTTTTTGTCGATCTCCCTGGCGCAGTGGTAAACATTGTGACCTTTGTTGTCTTAGTTGGAATTTTATAATTTCTAAATTTCTGGTCTGGTCTGGTGGGAGGCTTTAGCCGTGGCTAGTTACCACCCTACCGGCAAAGCCGTGCCGCCAAGCGATTTAGCGTTCCGGTACGATGCCGTGTAGAAACCAAAGGGGCATGGGTTTATTAAAATCTGCCATACCCCTTCCAGGTTCGCCCGCTTCCATCTTAGACTGCATCATCTCATCACTTACCACCAGGTGAGATTGCAGTCGAAGGCTAACTTGTAACTGAATTTAAAAAAAAATGTAAAACCTTTGTATAGAATATGTTTGTAAAACTTACTTTGTCCTCTGAAACAGCAGATAACTTCCTTCGAGATTGAGAGCTTGCCGATGGAAGTTTTCTCCCCTCCGCAGTGCTGCTACTATCTCCACTGACGGCACTCTTCCTCCTTCTCATAGCTGACTCCCCGCTATGTTTCCTACTCTGTTCCCTCTCTAGCTTCTGCCTGACTTGCCTCGCGGCGTTCTCCTTTATCATCTGATCAGCTCGAAGGCGTAGAATATTCGCGGCCTCCTTGTGGTATTTGAGTGCTGCGTCGAGGTCGTTTCGCGATAGTGCAAAAAGGCTCGAGTATCCGCGAGATCTATTAATATAGAAGTTTAGATATACTATAAAGCTTACTCATAACCAATCTTAAAATTCACAGCTATAACTAAATGTTTAAAAAAATATGGGTAATTTTTTTGGGAAATTAATATCCCGAAGAGTTCAAATTATATTTAATTTTTTTTAATAGAAAATATCACAATAAAACCTTGAGCCTTTTCTAATTATTATACAAATCATGCCCGCGTGGAATGGTGCCAATAATACTGGCTGCATTTCCGTGCTGGACAGCCAGGCTGATCCGTTGTGCAAAAAATTAACCCACCTGTCACCAGATGGGCCTATTAGTCGCGGTGAAATGTCTCGTAATTTTTTTTAGCACTCAAACTCAATGGCCCCATTGTCTCTTCGGCAAACGAAACAAAAATATAACTCTCGATAAGAGAGGCATATTTGCGCCGCTTACCGTTTTCAACTATTTCTGCTGCGGCTCCCGGTCTCTGTTTGGTGTATCTAATAAAACAATGACCGATACGAAACCCATTTCCAAAGTGTCATTGATTTTCCAGAATCCAGAGTTGCAGAAAAAGACTATTTGTTTTTACTACTATACTAATTAATCAGTAGTTTACCTTACAGTAGCAGTCCGTCGTCGCAAGCCGTTGATACCAAGGAGGCTAATTTCCCCAAATACTGATCCTTCACCAAGAGTTGCCAATACCTCTCTCTCATCCGGTGAAAGTACCTAGAAATAAGATTAGAAGAAAAACAATTGAAGCTACAATCTAAATATATAAAAGAGAAATACCACTCACTGACTGACTAATCACGAAATCTCAGAAACTATAAAGCCTACAAACTTGAAATTTGGAAGGTGGGTTCTTTCTAGGGGGTAGGTATCAGATAAGAAAGGATCTAACTAAATTCCCCCCTAAGGGAGTAAAATGGAGGTGGAAGGGTTATATGAAAATTAGAGATATGAAAATTGGCATTTAGGTATTCTGGGTTCCGTGTCTTAAGGTGAGACTGAGTGAGTAGGTAAGTGAGACCTTTTGGAGCGGGAAAATTTCAGATCTCATGAGAAACCAGAAATTTTACGCGGACGAAGTCGCGGGCATCTGCTAGTACAAGCACGACAGGCGACAAAAAAGGTGCCCGAATTGCTTGCTCATGTGACAGGACTAACCGTGACTAACATAAGCAACCCTCTGGTTTTTTATTTCTGCCTTCTGAAAAATTTCAGGAGCCACGTGATTGAATAATTCGTATCTTAGTCCAGAATTTCTTACATATCACTCACTGCTTATGTCACTTCATGACATAAGCAGTTCATACATAATTATTAGTACAGAGTTTCTTACATAGCACTCCCCGCACTTGACGATGTACATCTCATGGCCGACATCCCCGCGCCGCACCACCACGTCTCCCGGCAGACACGACACCGGCCGCAATTGGAGGACCAAATCTCGCAGGAGGGACGCCGAACAGTCGCGAAACAGTTGCACCTGGCAAAGGTTTTTAAAAATCCCGCGAGAACTCTTTGAATTTCCGTGATAAAAAGTAGGCTATGCCACTCTCCAGGTCTTAAACTACGCCCATAGGTTTTATTAATTACTAGCTGATACCCGCGACTTCGTCCGCGTGGACTTAGGTTTTTAAAAATCCCGCGAGAACTCTGACTTTCCGTGATAAAAAGTAGGATATGTCACTCTCCAGGTCTTAAACTACGCCCATGCAAAAAATCACGTCGATCCGTTGCTCCGTTGCGACGTGATTGAAGGACAATCCAACAAACAAACACACTTTCGCATCTATAATAGTGTGGTGTAGTGTGGTGGTGGTGTGGTTGTGATGGTATTATTTTTCTCTCGTAAGTTAAAAAAAGTACAAGACAAATAGAATCTTATTGGTTGCATAATATGTGTCTCCGAAAAAACCTAAGTCATTTTATTAGGATTATTTTTGTCCTTCGCGGACACAAGTCCCTCGTCTGCGCAGGTCGTAAAGAGAACGGTGGAAAGTAGCTGGAGAAAGAAGGCTGAGGAACAGATGAGGTGTGATGACATCTTCAGCCTTCTTTCTAGTGCACAAAGCGAAAGGCAGCAGAGAACGTCCGGACTGAAATGATGATGGCAGATACTTACTTTGCTTAAAGTGGTCATGTGGACTTCAAGAGCTACATCTCGTTTCATGTTGGAAGGGAGCGAGTTTAGTATTTTTGATTCATCTGTAAAGTAATTACAATACCATTTTGTAACCTCCATAATAGTAAGTACCTATACAATAGTAGGCTTATCGTAAAAAAATAATCTCATCTACCGAAGCATCGTTGCTGAGTCCAAGTGTAGCTGAACCAGCAGGTGACGCGACGTTGCAGGGACACCGGCATGTTTAGTTTGCGCAAGTAGCGGGTACATCCATCCATTGTCTTGCGGTATTCCGTCTGGAATAAGAATTCAAATAAATAGGTCATTCAATAGGTAAATCTTTCGGCGGGCGATGGACATAGCTACGCTTGGAGTTTCCTTATGCGATCAAATCAGAAATTGAAAGACTCGTAGACAAACCAGAGTGAATCGGGATAGCTCAACGGGTTGCGAAGCTAAATTGGCACTGGGCAGGGCACATAGTTCAAAAAGCCGGTAGAATATGGCGGCCTCGCATGCGGGAGCTAAGCGCAGCGTTGGAAGATCCCTCCATTAAGTGGACAGATGACATCAAACGAGTCGTAAGGAGTCGCTGGATCTAAGCGGTGCCAAACTGCGGCGGATACCAACCTCTTTAAAATACGGCAACATTTTGGCAGTTTCTCAAGTACTGAAAATGTTTATTACGGCGCGGGCGCTTACTTACTAACTTACTATTATGTCTACTCATATAAAAATGATACATTTTAATCTTAGCTCACCCTAGCCCTGGTAGCCGTGGC